>NW_023425346.1:28083471-28818471 GCF_014108415.1 Molossus molossus
GCATTGATGAACTCAGCACAACGTTGAATGGGAGCTTTTTGGCAGCTGAGACACTGGGGCTAAGCTGCAGGTCAGAGATAACACCAGTGCGGATCTCCTTCTGCACACTGTGACCAGCGCTTTCTTCCCTCCTGAGTGCAGGAAATGGCTCATGTTAAATACGCTCACTTTTCAGTTTTCCTTTCTTCTAAAATGGAGCTTGACAGATTGGACTTTTCAGCTCCCCCTTTTTTCACCACCTCTGCTTTCTACCTCAGAAATACTCTTCAGGAAGCAGGAGTTAATCTTGGTGAGGAAATGATAAGGTGATGCTTGATTTTCAGGGGAAAGCAGAAGGATATGGCTGCCTTATTGGCGCCCACTAACTTGTAACTCCCACCTTGGAGGCTTTGCTCCACAGCTCTTCAGGACGGAGCAGGAGAGCCTGCTACCCAGCCGGGTGCACAGAGCCGCAGGCAGCGTCATGTGACATGAGGGGACAGGAAGGACGCATTGGTTGGCAATGCTGACTTTTAAAGAGGGGCTCTCCAGTACGTATGGGGACCTCCCCCCAGAGGGTGCCCTGCTGCTCACACCAAAATGCTTCTGTGTTGTTTGACATGCAGCCGAGTGGGGCAATTTCAGAGATTGGGGAACACAAAGAAAATGGCAGCAAGAATTACTTTAATAATCTTTGGCCAACAGGCTGTGTTCACAAAAGCGATGCAACAGGAATTCCATCTAGTTCTAGTGTCTGCCCTAAACTTGGGCTGTCAAAGCTCCATTTAAAGAAAAGGTCCTTGATAATAGAGTCTTGTGTGGTATTGATTAGTGAGTGTGAAACTAATAAATTGAAACCGTCTCCAAACCAAGTCGAATTCTGACTTGAGGTAGAAGCATGCAGCCTCAGTGAGGTCTGAAAGTTTTCTTTTCTCTGTTTGAGTGTTTGATGCAGCTTGAAGGGCCAGGGATGTGCATGGGTGGAAGGGTGTGTGTGAGTACAGGGGGTGTGTGTGTGTGTGTGTGTGTGTGTGAATGCACACACGGGTAGAGGGGATGGGGTAGCGAAAGGGAGATGGAGTGGGAGAAGGGCATGGGAATGGGGAATGCTTTCTGGTGAAGGTTCAATACTCAGCAGAAAAGAAACGAGTTGTGGGCGGAAGTGAGAGTAACAGTCTAATTCTAGGGCTGACACCTTGGAACAAGGAGGGCGATACTGCCCTTTGATCGCTGTCACCTCTTACCAACTCTATGCACCCATTCTGTCCTTCTAGAGAAAATTAAGACAGAGAGAGAGAGAGAATGAGTGAGACGCATACAAGCATCTGGGAGTCAGTAGCCCTGAGGAGAGTGCGTCAGGTTTGAACTCCATCAGAACGTGCTCTGGTGCAAGTGGTGGCACCAGGCCTTCCTGCTAGAACAGTTCCCAGTCCTCTCCATCCCACTGTCCTCTGTGGCCTGCATCTTCTTTGAGTGATTGGCACTGGACTTCTTTCTGGACTTACTCTAATGACCTCTCTGGCTACCACCAGTGGGGAATTCCAAGAACCTTTGAGTTTCCCTAAGTTTAACTCCAGAGAGAGTAGCCAGAGCTGGACAACCTCGGAACTCCAGCGAAACAGTGGGGGTCAGGGAAAAACTGCAACTGAGGTACATGCCCTCAGCGGGAACCGAACCCGGGTCTCTCTGGACGGCAAGCCGACGCTCTAACCGTTGAGCCAAACCGGCCAGAGCTCGCTCTTCCTTTTTGAAGAGGGACACCGGTGGAGTTTCTTCTGGAAAGCTTTCTTTGGCCGTGTTGGTCAGTTGTAGTGCTGCCAGAGGAAGTCAGAGAGCTTGGAAGGGACTCCTATCCTGAACGAGAGGTTTAAGTTTAGTTGTGTTTTCTACCTGCCTGTCCAGACACAGTGTGAAAGATTGAACTGATCCGAACTATTCTAACCTTAGAACATGTGGCCTATTGTCCTTGTCATGAAGTCAAAGGGAGACAGCTACCTACACAATGCGATTTCAAGAGCCTGGAAAATCCCAGGTGTCCTCCAAGCATCTCCCCTGGTTAACGAAAGCACCTGTTAACATTCCTGACGTTTCATTTAGGAGGGCAATTCCTCTAGGCAAAAGGGTGTTTTCTTAATATTCTTCTGTATAATGCAATTAGGGCACTTGAGGAAGGCCGCCTTTCATTATGTAGATAATGTTGACAAGTGGAAAGAGCAAAACTGGATACAAATGGCCCCAGAATGGATTAATGAGGTTGCTAGGGTTTGGTTTGCATACCCCCAAATAATTTTGGATCAAGATATATAGATAGCAGAAAAGTTTAATTAGCTTTGTGGAACAAACGGAATTTAATTTGGGCTCCATTCTTTTTTTTGACAAGACCATTAATTCCTGATCACCCTACCCTAGCCCGTGAGAGAAACTGCTGTGCCTATGGTATCTTGATCTATCCAGAACCCTTCCCTTGAATAAGGAAGGTTAGGGGTTCTCAGACATTATTCTACTGCAGATGGTATTTTCACATATTGGACACTTCCATGTGTATACCTTGATTGTGATGCAATGGGCATTCTATTTCAACTTTTATTATAAACAGGTCTCCTTCTAATAAACACACCTTTTCCTGAGATTCTTCAGTGTCACTTTGGAAAGGCACATCCTTTTCCCTTGTTCCTGTTCTTCACATCCCATCACCGTATGAGAGCTGCTGCCTTAAACAATACCCTAATTATCTAGGTGCGTTTCTTTCACATAGTTTGTATACTCTTCCCCTTTCAGAGCTGTATTCCCTGTAAGCATGTATACATATGTGTATATGTTGTGAAAGTATGTGTTATGCATACATACATGTATGTGTATGTGTGTGGGTGTATGCAATTAGCCCATCCTACGTGTTTTGCAATAGGTTTAGGTTATTTGTTGTTTTAAACACTGAAGACTGTTAGGTCACCAATGAGCCTTCTCTTCTTTGCATGATCTTAATCCTGTAAGTTTTCATCATGTATCTCATGATTTTTATCATTGGCTTTTCTCTTGTTTTAAAAAGTGCATATATTATTTTTTTCTGACTGCATTAGTCTTACATAATTATTATAGAATATTTGGAAGTACAAAAAATTATGGGTGAAAATAAACTCACCCATAATGCCACCATCTATAGTTAACCACTGTGACAACTTTTCTACCTCTTGACTTATTGTTTTAGGTATTAAGAATGCATAGGTCACTTTATAATTTTAAGATTTTTTTTTTCCTGCCCTTTTCAGACTTTCAACTCTCCAAGTTCTCCCCCTTCCTTTTATGTTGGTGAGTCCCAAGTGGGACCACTCTAGTATTTAAAGCGAGATCTGGCTTGTATTCTGGGAAGGTTAGCTCACAGCCCCTACATTCTGTATTTTGAACTTCTTAATATGCATTTTCCTGCTCTGAATCAGTGATTTATTTTGTGATCTTTGTTAATACTTCTCTTTTCAAGCTTGAAACAAAAGAAATTATCTAAAAATAACCAAAGACTGTTATTCAAGACTTTAAAGTAGCATGAGCCAATTGGTTGACACCTTTGATCCTTAGGTAAAAAGTTGCAGTTCTTTTGTTGGCTTTCTGCAAAAGGAGGAAGTGGGGGCAAAGTACACAGTTGATGCTATTTTATGCACGAGGGAACCTGCTTTTGTCCACTAGTAAACAAGTTGTAGCATTTTTTTTTTTTTTTTTTGGTAAAGTATCTCATCCATTTAAAATTTATTTATTAAACTAGTCCCTACTATGTGGCAGGCACTGTTCTAGGAATGGGGATCCAGGAGTACATAAAACCAACCAAAACCCACTCATGAGGGTGCATACTACTTCAAAATAAAGTAGTTGAAACTTTTAACTTTCTACTTAAATTCCCACTTAAAAAAGTAATTGCTCTTCGCTTTCCAAATTCTGAGTCAGTGTATTTATTTATTTTTAAGTTTTAGAGAGAGAGAGGGAGAGAGATGGGGGAAGAGAGAGAAAGAGAGATTTGTTGTTCCACTTATTTATGGTTTCATTGGTTGCCTCTTGTTTGTGCCCTGACCAGGGATCAAACCCACAACCTTAGTATATCGGGATGATGTTCCAACTGAACTACCTCCTGGCCAGGGCAATTCTGAGTCAGTTTTACAGCATGTGGGGGAAAAGCTCTATTATTACAATATTATTATATCAAATAATCTCTTTCCTTCCAGAGACATCTCTCATTCATTACTCTCCAAGTTCCATTTTTTTTTTCTTTCAGTAGGCAAAAAAGGCAAACAAATATAGTGGCAAAGACCAATTTTGATGACTTAAAAAACTGTCTTCAATGTTAACATATGTTGTTTTGTTGAGGAAGATAAAGAAACACAAAACAAAACTACTACTTAGTAGTAGTAGCTCTTACTGCTATTTGGAGGAGTAAATAACACGATGCAAAATTAGGAGAGGTACTTACTTTCATAGAGCTGACAGTTTTGTATTTGAGATTATGATTTTTGTCACTTAGCTCGAAAGTAATGGAAAAATAACTATGAGTAGCAAAGCAGAGAAATAATGTGAGGCAGAAAACATAAGCCAACATTTTGTTTAATTCAATCAAAAAGGTCATCCATGGAGTCTAGCCTAGGTGTGAGGTCACTGAAGATATAAAGAAGTATGTCGAAATCAAGAAATGGAGCAGAAAATGGTTACCTCGGTGGTTTTATCCCCCAGTTGTTTCAGTCTGAGTGTGTTTTCAGTAGTTTGTCAATCAGACATCAAGAGAGATGAATTTTACAGATAGAACCGGACACGTTTTTATCGGAATCCAGGATGTGCCACAGGCAGTTAGAGTGTGACATGGGAATGCTGAGCGTTTAAATGGATGCTACGTGAGAAATTATCCTGGATTCTTGAGTTTGTGTGTAAGAATGGAGTCTTTGTTACTTTTTTTAGAGGCTGATGAAAAAAGTATGTGTTATAACTCAACCAAGAAAATAAGAGTGTGCATTGGAGACAAGAACTCAGGCCGTTAAATAACTCAGTCTGTGGAATAGAACTCAGTGGCTGACGATGCAGACTGCCATCTAGAAGCATTGACCAAACTACTCACAAATGCTGGAAAAGTTGGGAAAAGAAAGGAAAGAAAGGAGGGAAGAAATGAAGGACAGAAAGGTGAAAAAAGCAAACAAAAGGAAGACTACAATGGATTCCATTAAGGCATAATTATTCTGGAGTTTTAATACTAGCTCATCACCAGGGAAAAATGATATTCTTTAGGCGGGGTTGTGTAATTTATGTCTATAATTATTTGGATATGGGATAATCTAGGAACAGAGAATATAATAAAATTATATTTACTAGGAACTATAGGAAATCCTGTCTAGCTTAAGTGATACTTTATGGAAAAAGATGTAGAGACTCTAAATTTATCTTTTAATCCAATTTTATCCTTGTTTTAGCATGTTAGACTTAGTTTAAAAAATAAGGTAAGCTCAAATCAACCGTTAATTTTGTTTCAAATTTACACTCTTTCCCTTTGTGTCTCCACCAGACTCTGTCCCTGTCATATCTCAAAACAAGTCATGATCTACCTGCTCATTGGAGGTTTTTCTTTCTTTTGTGCAATGAGATACAATCCTATTCATAAATCTGTATAGAGACATGTATGTTTTTTATTACTTATGATCATGAGCATAGTCTTTCTTAACATGTAGGAAAGCAGAGACAGTGTCTTCACATTTAGAAAATGTGTGCGGAGCACCCAGCAGAGTGTGCCGCATCCACGCCCTGCCCAGTGAATATTAATCGATGCTGATGAGAGAGCACATGCCACTAACGAGAGCCTGCTGCCTGACTCTGGGTCTTCAGAGGTCTGAAGACTTTTGTGAGCTGGAATGATGCCCTGTTGTGGTAATTCCTTATGTTTAGAATAAATGAAGAGAGTTTTTCTTTTTAAATGCAGCATCACTGGCGACTTTAGTAAAAAATGTGTATTACATATACTGATTGTTCAAGAATTTCTTAATTCAGAAAATTAAAATTATAGACTATATACTATATATCCCCAGTATATATAGTGTGTGTACACGCACAGACACACACACAGTATAAATGCATCACACACACACACAGTATAAATGCATATTGGGCAATATGGCATTTTAAAATAAGAAATGAAAAGGTATTATTTCTACTTTAAGAAGAATCAATCTATTGGAGCAAACGAAATGAAAATATTTAAAATTGTTTTATGTTCAGTATTCATTCATCAATGAACAGTCATAAAAAATCTACTGAATACAAAGATGAAGAAGGCACCATTACAGCTTGAGAGAGTTTTTAATATGATGGGTTAAAGACACCTACAATACAAAGCACACCGCTATTTTCACAAGGTAACCAAGGAACACTGAAATGAAAATAACAAAAATACCTAACATCGAAGAGTCCTTATTATGTGCCCGGTCCTATATGATATATTTTAAATGTGTTAACTCACAATGATTTTATGAGTTACAGGAACTCTCATCGCACCCCCCCCCCCCGACTTTCCAGGTGAAATAGCAGAGAATTATAGCCATTAATAAGTTACCTAGGGGCACATAGCTGCCCCAGGGCAGGGGTGGGCCTGTGAGCTCAGTGTTTGACCCCAGAGCTAGAGATGTCAACCATTATACTCCACTACCTCCTAGGGGATGGGGAGGGAGAAATTACCTCTGATTGGGGAGGGGTCAGGAATGGTCTCTTGAAAAGAGACCCTTGATCCAGGTCTTATAGGACTAGTGGGATAACGGCAGGTAGAGCTATGGGGAGGGAATGCCAGTTAGAGAACAGGGTGGAGGGTGCAGAGTTCAGGTTCTGGTAATACAGAGCCTGGGGGAGCATCAGGAATATGCAAAGGATACAGTTGGGAGGGGGGCAGTTGGGGGATGAAAAAGAGAGGAAGGCCAAGGAACTTGGTCCAAATTCAGCGGGAGCTACTATAAAATGGAGTAAAAGAATCATAATATAAATGGAAAGAATGAATGTTAATAAGGGGTAAATCATTATGTGGAGAGTTTCAATCAGCAAACCCTTCTTAAAGCAACTGAATTTTAAACTAGGGTCTCAAGTCGATGGGAAAACAGTAGAAAAAGCATATCAGCAATCTAGAATATTATGATTTTAATAGGAGACTGGAACATAAGAAAAATGAGAAAAGTTGATAAAAGTCCATTTTTCCTGCATCCAAGAACTGGTGAGGGACAAAGTTAAATAAATGAATTTCCAACTGTGATACCTAGAAGAGGGAGAATAGAAGTATTGCTCCTAATTGTCTCCATCTCGGTTAATGGTTTACCATCCACTCTGCTATTCAAGTAAAAAACATCTCAGTTATTTTGATCCCCTTTCTCCCACTCACTCAAAAATATATCCTGAATCTTCCCTGATTTGTTTTTTTTATTAGATTCCCCATAGAGCCGGGCCCCCAATGTGCTGTCTGAAGACCTCAAACAGATCAAGTCACTTCCTCATTTATATCCTCCAATAGCTGCCCAGTGCTTGGAGAACAAATCCCAATCTTCAAGTTCCTCAAACTTCCAGGCTTTCTTTTTTTGCTCTTTATTAAGCTGCAGGCTTCCTGCCTCTTTTCTGTCCTGTAGACTCAAAAGCTTATTCTCAATGTAAGGCATTTTTACTCTTTTATTTTGGGGGTGGGGGTGGTTGTCTCTCTTCCAACAGATCATCAGCTCAAATATTCCAGCCTTTCCCTGGATAACCAACCTGAAATGCTACATCCAGAATCTGTGAAGAAGCAGGTCACTGCCTTTACATTGAGAACATTTCATTCAAATGAGGCTTTATCCCTCTGTCCAATTATATTTTCTTCAGAGTTCTTATAATTTCCTGAAATTATTTAAAACAATATCTACGTCTGTCTCTTCCCAGAATAATTTTGGCCCCCGAGAAAGACTTGCTTTGTCTTACCCAGTGCTGCAAACTCAGTGCCTAGCCAAGTGCTCTGAAAGTAGCAGGTGCTCAATAAAAAGTTGTTAAATCGGTGAAGAATGAATAAAAGAATGGGAGTGAGGATGGCTTGAGTACTGGGCAGAAGCTTACATTTTATCCAATAAATGAAGTCGGTTGTGGAATAAATCACGTGGATAATATTTCTAACTGTGCTCTTTTTCAATACTTAACCAAGTTGCTTTCTTCTTTGCATACCAGTTTATCCATGGTGGGATAGAAAGGGTTTTCATGCGACAGAGGGGAAAACGAGCCTGAGATTTAAAAGAAAAAAAAATGGTATTGGTTAATCCACAGGGTGGGTAAGAGCTCAGCCAGAACCCTCTTTGGAATCCAGACAATTCAGTGACAGTGACACTCTGGTACAAGTGTTGGGAGGTCAGATGAGATAAGTTTGTGACATGTGCAATCCCTCCTGATGTGTTTGATTTTAGACAGTATTTCATGGTGACATTTAAATTTGAATGGGAAATGACCTCCTTGTTCCCAGTTCCTTTCCTAGCCGTATAGGATTGCACTGGAAACAAATATGAGTATGTTCTGTCCAGCATAGTTCTCCAGTATCTTAACAGATGGAGTTTATGAGTCTATTTTCTAGGAGAAATAGTGATTTCAAGGCAAGGAAGAGGTTGTAGGAGCTATTTATTTTTATGTTTTGAAAGGAATACCTTTCTGGCAAGAAAGCAAGTAAATAAGCAAGCCGATGCGACAGCTTTCTTGGAAGGAGTCCGCCTCGGCAGGTATGGGAGAATTCCTTTGGCCAGCCTGAGCTTCCCTGGGCTTTTCTCACACTTCTTTTGGCACAGTTGGTGGAGTTTATTATTAGTGGTGTGTCCTACAAGCCATTCATTCACGGAATATGGCTCTGCGAGAGAAAATCTCCATGTGAAAATAAAATTGTCATTGTTTCTCGTTTGCTTAGGGAGCATGTCACATCATGGAAGAGCAACCTTAAACAGAGAAGACCTCAATTCAGAAAAAGAAAAAAAAAAGGGAAAGAAAAGGTGAGGAGCGAGCGAGACGGATGTTCTCAGAGGAATCAGATGGGAACTGAGAAGTGGAGATTTTGTTCTGCGCAATGCTAGTTGCCTTGCCAGTCTCCAGCTGGCACTGTGGGCCTGCTGTAGCTGCTGAGGCAGCGCCGAGCAGAGGAGACACTTGCTTCAGTCTTACTGCTCAGCCTCACTGTGCGTCTCAATATGGTTTGGACTCTGCGTTTTAAAAATAAGGTGAATGATCTCGAAGGAAAACCATTGTAGGCGATTTTGTTCTTGGCTTTTTCTAATGGACAATTAAAAGGCAAGCCTGGTCCTATTCCAGAGATTTTCTCATTTCTTAGTACAACTATAATTCAGGCACATATAATAGTGCAATGGTATTATTAGATATTATCGTGTTTATTTTATTCATGAAAATGTGTGACACACCTTATTTGTATTCTTTTTGAGGAAATGTCCTGGAGTGGGTTTTCTCCTACTTCCTTTTTGTGCCTGTCATAAGGTGTGTGATAGAATTTAAGTTCCTAGGAATAAGAATAGCATTTCTTTTTTTGAGAAAGCGTAATGATTTTGAGCTTTGAAGAGTTTCAATGGGCTATTGTTACAATGCTCCAGCCCACCAAGTCCCAATGTGACACACTTCCTACCTCTAACGGCAGATATTTATATTTCAAATGAAATAAAACTAGAATTAATTCTCTTTGGAAAATTTTTTTTGGAATTTTGTTTTTTCAGCATCTATGAGGTAATTGGAGATACCC
Organism: Molossus molossus; assembly: GCF_014108415.1. Classification (NCBI taxonomy): domain Eukaryota; kingdom Metazoa; phylum Chordata; class Mammalia; order Chiroptera; family Molossidae; genus Molossus; species Molossus molossus. The sequence goes on from NW_023425346.1 coordinate 28,093,196, forward strand.
CAGGCTATCACAAAACCGGGGCCAGCAATCACTGCTTTAGTGATTAGCACTTTGTAAGCCTTCGAAAAATATTAAAAACAGGATAGATTGTCTAATTTCTGGTGTGTGGATTCACATTAGTACAGTGCAATGTGTTAACAAATGCTCCAAAAGGAGGTTGTGGATCCAGGAAGATGGCTTTTGCAGAAGGCTTTTATCCAAATTAATTCAAAGAATAACAGGAACAGTTGTGTATTGGGGCAGAAGGAATAAGGTGACTCAATTAAGTGACAGAGAAATCTCCAGGACAAAAAAAAAAAAAAAATCGTCTCATGTCAACCCAATACTAACAATAAGATTCTCATTACTGAAATCGATAATCCTGTAATAAATGCATAATAACTTCAAAAAGAATTTTTATTAAGTATTTTTGTATGATTAAATATGCACTAAAAATGGAAATCAAATACTGCTTTTTTTTTTTTTTTTTTTTTTACTTTAGGAATGATAAAGTTCTCTTCTATGTCTCTAAAGAGCATCTTAAATGAGAAGGATCCAAAGAGTAATTTGAAATAAATTCACCTGCTGAATTTGTGCCGGAACCAACTATATTTACCTAATTCATGTTTGGCTTTTGCTTAGCTCTAACCATGGTGACACACTGAGAGATGGATGCCAACGTCTCCTGTGTTGCTGGAAGGTTTGTTCAAGGCGGCAGCGAGTAAGTGAGGTGGTGCATGCCCCCGGGTTTGATCTCTCTCAGTAGGGGGTCTTTGGCGTTGGTTTCAGGCAGTGTTTGAAGGACCACTGTGCAGTGTGGCTAGTTGGTACTGCTGGCCTGTTACTATTTCGTGGATCCAGGAGAACTATCTGGTCCCTCTACACATTCGGAGTTGAGCCCAACACACTAGCAGTCGTGGACTGAGAGAGTTCAGAATCCATCTCTTTGATACTAAAACCTAGACTGGCTCTGTGGCTCTCAGAGGGAGAGTAAGAACATTTTTGTGGTGTTCGGAGATACACGGTTCATAGACCTACAGCCGTAGACGCAGTTGGCAAAGAAATGGAAGCAAACAGGTAGACTGAGAGAGGATATGCTACTCTGATTTGCCTTTTGGCAGAGATGTCTGGTTTGGGCTTCCTGAGTTTTTTTGCCTGGTGTTCTGTCGGAACATTTGCATTCCAAAGATAGGCTGCCCTGCCATGTTGCTTCTGAAACCTCTAGAAGGCTCTCTGGTATCTGGGGGTTTCCTTCCCCAGCCTGCTTTCGGGAGATAATCCCCCATCACCTGGTTAATGATACAGGTCACACCAGGCGAACACTTTAGTTACATTCTTCCTGTAACTTTCCCTGAGAAATAAAGGCCCCAATTTTGTTTAAAAGAGGATATATGTCAATAAAGCTGAGAGAAAGAGAAGAGAAGAGAAGAGGAGAGGAGAGGAGAGGAGAGGAGAGGAGAGGAGAGGAGAGGAGAGGAGAGGAGAGGAGAGGAGAGGAGAGGAGAGGAGAGGAGAGGAGAGGAGGGGAAGGGAGGGGAGGGGAGGGGAGGGGAGGGGAGGGGAGGGGAGGGGAGGGGAGGGGAGGGGCAGGGAGGGACCTAATATTATTTAGAAAGGGATTCCTTTCATTTTGAACCTTATTTTTACCGTAGACCTACAGGTACAGATACAAGTGAGGAACAAGTGAGACCCACGATAGTGCTGTGGTCCTGAAGGTCCCTGCTTCTGTATACTTCCCACTCATTCAATTTTTTTCTTACTGCTGTTAAATTTTTATTCATGTGGTTTACCTCTTAGCCCTCTCTTATTTTTGTATTTATATCTTATATTTAGGTTTGGGAGTACAAAACATGTTGCAAATTTGAGGGAGAACAAAACTAGTTAAGTTCATGAAAACAGCCCCTTCTCTCCTGTTGACAGAATTATTTAGAAGGGGAGCGATGGGCCTTTCTGGGTTGCTCCCATTCTGCTGAGGGCAACTTAGGCTGTCAGTCTCTGGCTCAGTTCATTGGCTCCAGAGCCAATGGTACCAAGATGAAGGGTTTGAGCCTCACTTGGACCAGGTTGCTGCATATTTTTCCAACAAGTTGTAGGAGGATTCAGTGCAGCACTATAGAAATTCTGGTGTTCAAAGGGTGAATGCAGGAATAACAAGGTGAAAATCCAGCCCATTCCTGGAAAAACAAAGCCTGCGGCCTACAGGCATTTTTGCATTTGGATAGAACATGCCTCCACTTAAAATGTGAGCTTATTACTCAACCTCCCTGCATCTCTGTTTCCTCATCTGTAGAATGGAGATAAGATTTGCTCCCTTACTACCTCCCCAGGATCTGTGAAGATTAGATAATGGTTGTAAAGTCCTGTACAAAGGTAAAAAGCATTATCGTTAAGAAGGAGCTTAGTCGACAAATAAAAAAGAAAATATTGGAAGGACCTCCCAAAGCCCACTGCCTAAATATTTTTGAATCAGTATCAGCCATTTGCAGGCCCCTCCATTCTGAGTTTGGTTTCGCTACCAAAAGTTAGAGGTGAATCTTTGACCTTTCTATTTGTTTATAAGGTTAAAAAAATGGCTCAGTAGCGGACATTTGTATTAATAACAACAAAGTGGGCTTTGAATCTGAAACAGGTTTTATTTGAAAAAGGAGACGAAGGCATGGGTCTCCAGGAACACATGTGCCACTGAGGAATATTTGCATATATTTGATCTGCAAGCATGCTCCGGTGGTTTGCACAGTGCACCTTGGAGCTGACGTTGTAGCAGAGGGCTGTTGTCATTGCTCCCAGCCTCGTCTGCTCTCCCCAGCTTTATTACGGCACACAGCTACAACTTCATTTTTAGCATTAAAAAAAAAAAATCCTCTTCACTTAATTCAGACAGTGACCTGCAGGCCTCATTCTGACTGAAGGAGCCATTCAGAATACTTGCAGACAAAAGCAGGGCTTTTTCCTAGCAACCAGATCAAAGCCAAATCTCCCAGAATAGCTCCCTCCCAGGTTTCCTTTGGCGCATAGGTTCACAAGGATTCTAAGGCTCGTGGTAGCCAGTTCAAACTATTCTTTCAGACTGAAATGGCCAGGAAAACGGAGGAATTTTCGCAGACTGAAAACGGGCAAGCATGGCGGGAGCACGTAATCTGGGGAGAACACGGCGGTCATTCGGAGCATCCCTAACTTTGTTATCGCCTGCATCTGCGTGTACATTCTGTCGGACTCCCACAGAATGAGGTCTCTGTTTCCTTTCTGCCAGTACCTAATATCAGCTATGCCCAGGAGCCGGCTGATGAAGACTTCCTGTTTGTTTTGAGTCACTGCAAGAGTGATAAATATACTTCAGCTTTCTGCTTAGAGAGGAAAGAAACCAGCTGCCCTGAACTAAAGAAAAAAAAATGCAGAAATTCCACTGAATGGCCCTGTTATCATAGAGTTTCAAGGGCAGCATCAAAATGAAAACTATAAGCCAGGGCAAAGTAAATGATTTCCATATTAAAGCATCTTGCTGCATGCATAGACCTAAGTTGTTTGTCTTTAATCATTTAGGCGAATGATGCATTTTTTCTCTCTTCTAAGACTAACTCAGCAATGTTTAGAAATTTCTAAAAATGTGAACTTACTCTACAGAGTAATGGTGAGCTATATAAATAAACAATTACAGCTGTGGTTTTTTGATCTGACCACAAGCTTTTAATGCCATTTTTGCATGAACATATGATGCTTCTGGAAAAGCAGTTCTGTTTATGTTTCCAGTGGCATCCACTATTGCATCGAGTCATTTACATACGTGATTATTTGGATGCAGAGTAGCTCAAGAACAAAAGAATACTATACAATTATTTAAAACAAGAACGACAGGAAATCCTTTATAGCTTAAATGCACTTCTTAAATAACGGGGTGTTTTTGTGTTGTGATCTCATTTGTGCCCCTTTATTTTGAACAGGTTTTGGGTTTGATGACTAGAAAGATCTTTGTGTGGAATTTCTATCTTAACTCTGACCTGGTGAACAGTGAATTTCGGAAGCCTGTTGACCTGAATGTCTTGATCACTGCATTTTGGCTCTTGCTTTTTTTTTTTTAAAGCTGAGTGGAGAATTGACTTCCAGAGTCATGAGTTGGGAAAGATGACAAGTTGATTGTGCTTGGAGTAGCACAATGACTTACTTATTTCCTTCCAATACCTGTAGACTCTTAAAACAATTTATAAAAGTAGAAGAAGAATTCACTAACAGTCTCCAATAGAACTTTGTTCAAATTAAGAAAATGTCTAATAAGCAAGTTCAAAATAAACTTAACATGAACACTTTTATGCTTTCAAATGAATGATGCAGATACGGAGGTAGGATGCTGTGCATTGGTCTTAGGACAATGTATCTGGTCATATTTATAAACTGAGACCTAAAATCCATGTGAATTGTTGTATATAAAGAAGGTTCCCCAGCCCTGGCTGGTTTGGCTCAGCAGTTAGAGTGTTGGCCCTTGAACCAAAGGGTCTCAGGTTTGATTCCAGTCAAGGGCATGTATCTGAAGGGGTCATGCAGGAGGCAAGCAATTGATGTGTCTCTCTCACACTGATGTTTCTCTCTGTCTCTCTCTTTCCCTCTCTTCCACTTTCTCTAAAAATAGAAAAATATTCTCTTCGGGTGAGGATTAACAAAAAAAAGAAGGTTCCCCAACATGTTGGAGTCAATGGTTGGAATCGAGTGAATCCCTGGGTGAGAGAATTACAGTGCTAAGGGCTTGATGGAGAGGGGTCCCTGTCATTCAAAAGCTCACACTAAAAAAACTCATGTGACATTGGCAACTCCTAAAGGAGGACACGAGTTTAGGAATGTTCAGCACGTTAGTTAAAACAAAGCCAAATATGGTAAATTTTTGTTTCACTTCATAAATATGTTATGGTGTGTGTCTTTTATATATTCTAACTTTACTGACATAAGGAATAGGAGAAAAAAGCATTTTTAAACATGATTGAGGATGGAAGGGTCAACCTACTAAATAGTATATTTTCTGTCATAATGTAGGACCTTAGAAAAAATAGAATCAGAGAATGGATGGTATTAGGAGAGTTAAAACATAGTAAAGCCAGCACTGTCTGGGTAGAAAGAAGGCTATAGAACAAACTTATGAGATAAATGTAATTTGTTAAAATAAGTATGCCAGGGGACAATTTTAGTGGGTATATCAGCCTCTGTACTTTAAAAAAGAGGTTAAATTCGATCGAAATATGAGATGAGGGTTTCGGTGAGGTTTTTTGTAAAATCTATCATTTAAAATAAATTGGAACTCTAATTGGGTGTGACCTATCACTTACCAAATATAAAAAGGCGTGAAGAAAACCGCCCTTTACCTTTTTCAGCGCTACTGAATGTCAAATATCTGGTGTTGAAGTGAAACTATTATGGTAAAATTCTACACATATCAAGTCACCCTTCTTCTCAGCAAAGGTGTTTGCTTCGGTTGTTCAGAAGTAGCCGTGGTGGTGATGGCACACTTGTGAGCCAGCCCTAGGGAGTGAAGACTCTGTAGGAATTTCTCCCACTAATAGCCAACAGCCACTTCTTCACAATTACATAGAGTATAAGAATCACAGCTTATATTTGCACATTACACTACAATTTACACAGTGTGTTCACTTGCGATATCTCCCATGATCCTTCATGGTATCTGGTTCTGCTTGTAAATGGGAACAGTGACAGTTTGTCCTTTGTCCTGTGCCAGTGGCGTGGACTCCAGCGACGCCGTTCCTTCGAGGGGCAGAAGTATTCCTCATGCTGCCCAACAACATTCCAGGAGCATCTCCTTAGGAAACAGATGCTGCGAACAGCACTTTCAACTATAGTAATGAGTAGCAAAGTGAAAGGCAAGTGTGTTCCGTAGCACTTAACCCCATATCTCCCTGAACTTACCATGACACCGTATTCCTGGTCCCAGGAGTTTTAGATAGTTGTATTGAAGAAGGTCAAGTATAGGCATGGAGAATAAGGAGTAGGGGGGTATTTAGAATCATTTACTGTCCAAGTAAATTTTTTTGTTTTTTTTTTTTGAAGAAAGAATGCATTTATTAGAAGAAATGGGAGTGAGAAAGGGGGATGTTTTTCACACCTGTTTTCACACTTCTGAGGTGATAAGTCCAGCCCTTACAAAATAAAATGGCAGGTTTCACACTGAACCCACCCAGGCATATTCCTACGGTCTCCTAACTCATTAATTCTATGAGAATAAAAAGGCAATGAGACCTCTTTCACAAACCAGTGGCTGAGCGAGGTCTCTGCCATCTTTGTTTGCTATGCCCTCCCGTTTTCTAGATATAGATACATCTTTTGCACGTTATATATGAATCTTCAGGGCAATGGATTAGGTCTCTCATGACTTTGGTTCTAGATCTACAATCTTCATTTTGTCTTATTCTTGATCTTAATATTCAGTGAATTAGACCCCTGAGTTTATGATATTACCAAGTGGGCTCACACACAGTGTCTGCGTCTTAGATTTCTTTGGCTACCACATCTATGCTACCTTGGTCACTCACTAATGTAGATAGACTTTATTTCTCATCATCTCTCATCTCTCAAAATGGCCTATCTGATTACAGTTTAGAGTCACATAATGTTATAACTGGAATAACCTCAGATATTAGATAGGGCAACCAACAGAACGCTTTTTTTTAAAAATTTTTACCCAAGGACATTTTTCCATTTATCTTCAGATAGAGTGGAAAGGAGAGAGAGAGAGAGAGAGAGAGATAGAGAGAGAGAGAGAGAGAGAGAGAGAGAGAGAGAGAGAAACTGAGAAACCGAAACATCAATGTTAGAGACACACACTGACTGGTTGCTTCCCACATGACCCCGATCAGGGCCAGGGACAAAATGCAACTGAGGTATATACCCTTGGCTGGAATTGAACCTGTAACTCTTTGGTCCATGGGCCGATGCTCCAACTGCTGAGCCAAACTGGCCAGGGGAGAATTCTTGATTTACCAACACTCAAACCTGATCGTCACCATTTTTCCTCAACTCAGTAAATGCCAACTTCATCTACCTAGGTGTTGAAAGGACATATCCTTGATTCCTTACTATCTTTACCATCCTATGTTGGATCCATCAGCGCATCTTATTTATTTGCTATCCTGAATCTTTTCAATCCTTTCCCAAGAGCCTTGATATGTTAAGAGCCTGAAATGTATCTACTTGCTGCATATACTCTTACATTTCCCTGTGTTATAGTCTACATATTACCTTCTGAGATATTTAAAATTTTCTTCCTTTGTGAATTTTCTGGCTCTGCTACCTATTACTAGGAGGAGAGTTTCAGGAGAGTGGAGACACTCTTAGCACATATAATTGTGACTGCAACATTGTGGGCTCTCAATGAGTATTTGTTGAATAAATTAATCTCCTCCTACACAGAATATGGAAATATGAATCACAAAAAATTTAAGTGAATTTCTTAGGCTCACAAAATTAGTTAGTAAATCTACAACTACAACTTTGGTCTCTTGAATCTCAGTCTAAATCACTTGTTGTACCTTATTGCGGTTACTATTGTTATCACTGTGGAAGATTGTATTATATTGACTTAAGGAATACAGTACATATTTGGAAAATTAACACCTTATCTGATGTATCAGAGGCAATTATCATACAGTGGGTTCCCTTTCCGTTTTGATGCTTGTTTCTTTGGCTGTGCAGAAGCTTTTTAGTTTGATGTAGTCCCATGTATTAATTTTTTCCTTTGTTTCTCTTGCCCTATACAACTCAACAAAAAGAAGACAAAGAATCCAATTAAAAAATTGCCAGAGGACCTAAATAGACACCTCTCCAGACAGGACATACAAATAACCAAGAAACATATGAAAAAATGCTCAACATCACTAATCATCAGAGAGATGCAAATTAAAATGACTATAAGATATCACCTCACACCTGCTAGAATGGCCGCCATCAACAAATCATAAACAACAAGTGCTGGTCAAGGTGTAGAGAAAAGGGGACTCTAGTACACTGCTGGTGGGAATGCTGACTGGTATAGCCACTATGGAAACAATATTGAGTTTCCTGAAAAAATTAAAAATCAAACTGCCATTTGACCCAGTGATTACACTTCTAGGAATATATCCTAAGAAGCCTGAAACACCAATCAGAAAGAATATATGCACCGTTATGTACAATTCCTAAGCTCAAGTGTCCATCAGCAGATGAATGGATACAAAAGCTGTGGTACACATACACAATGGAGTACTATGCAGCTGTAAGAAAGAAGGATCTCTTATCCTTTGAGATGACATGAAGGGACCTGGACAGTATTATGCTAAGCGAAATAAGCCAATCAGAGAAAGACAAAAATCACATAATCTCATTTATTTGTGGAACATAATGAACAAAATAAGCTGATGAACAAAACAGATCCAGAGACACAGAAGTAGGGACCAGATTGACAAACCTCAGGGGAATGGGGGATGGCAGGAAGAGATAAACCAAAGAACTTACATGCATGACCAATGGACACAGACAATAATATGTGAAGGAGAGGTGGGAGTGGGGAGGAGGGAAAAAGGAGAAACATCTGTAGCAAAAATAAATAAATAAATAACTAAAACATTATTTAGAAAAAAACAGAATGCAGGATGCATAGCTCCTGGCTTATACTGTGAGACTGGAGAGTGAGTGAAACGAATTCTAAGATCAGTGACAAAGTGGCTGGCTAATGTCCAAGACAGACCTGTTGTACCAAATTCTACCCAACAAAGTTTTAGCATCCCATCCAGTGCAGGTAATTAGCTTTCAAGACTCCTACAAACTTTAACCTTCTGATGATCATTCAATACCATTTTAGTTGTAAAGTCACCTTCTAATATAGAACCGTTTAATTTTAGTGCACTTCTTTATTTTGTTTCTGAGAAGTAAGTGCATTTCCATCTTCCAAGGCTTATGTTTTCCTCCGATACTTAGGTTTTGAATTCAATCTTTCTGGCTCCTTGTGGCACTTGTTCATTCAAACAACGGCAGCCCTTTCTCATACCCCTTGATTTTTCCTCTTCATTTGCATGCATGACTTTAGAATCTGTAGACCTCACGTTGAATAAGGCTATCTCATTTATTAGCTGTTTGCCAGTGGACAAATTACTTAATTTCTCCAAACCTTGATTTCCTCACCCAAATGGGGATAAGGAAGGACACTTGTGCAAATTAAATAAGAAAATATATGTAAAGAACTTACTGACACAGAGTATGCACTAAATGGAAGCTATAAATATTATTATAATCCGATTTCCCTTAACTAAAAAAGAGGCATTCACATAAAAGCAAACAACACCCCAAATTTTCTCAGCTCTTCTATCCCTAAATAACCCTTATTTGCTCATCATTTATATTCATGGCCAAGATTCTTGAAAAATATGTTCTATATTTATTGCTTTCTTTTTCTCATAATACCGTTGTATCTGAACAGACCGAGAAGCGTGTGCTGTCTAGTGTCAAATGTTATACTCTTGATTTTTCTATGCAAACTATGGTTATTATTAGAGAGTTTCTATTTCTTATGTATCTGTTTTCTTTCATTGCATCTTGAGTGCCAGTCCTTCAGGACAATGAGCCAATGAGCCAAAGTTTACTAAACTAGCCTGTAGCCCTAGAGACCTGGGACTTTCTCCTAAATGGTCCAGTCTTTCAGATATCATGGGAAGAACTATAGAGGTGAGGTGAGGCACTGAGGAACCTTACTGGGAGGTGCAGCGTTCTAGTCAAATCAACACAGTTTAGATTAAAAGAGGATGTGCAATTATTTGAGGGTGACAAATAGAAATTTAGAGACAGCTAAATTGCTAATAAAGGAAATATGTCTCAAGAAGAGATACTTCCCAAGGTGATGTGCCATTTTTGTAGAGTTCGCAGTGCTACTGGAAGGTGAATCTGAAGGAGGGACTTCATAGAAAGTTAGTGGACAGTAGCGATCCAGCCGCCATAGCCAAACAACCTTTAGGAAAAGTGAGAAGTGAGTGGTCCTCTCAGCACTGCCAGAAAACCTTGTCACAGACTGGCTAGGTCTGTGCATGGAAAGAGATTTCACCCAAGGACCCTGAGGAACACTGAGCAGCTGGGTCAATGGGGCGGTAGATGGCAATAACCTAATAGATTTACTTATTTTCTTTGCATTAAAAGAACAAAGCAACCAGACTTCTTGCAGGTATATTTTCCAAGTATCTGCTGTGGGGCTCAAAACCAAAAACATGAAAAATTTCTAGAAATTCACCTGGGTTCCCAGTGCCACAGATGTCTCTGGATAAAAGCAAGCTACTGAAAAAAAAAAAAAAAGAATTCAAGCAACATCCCACGTTGTGCTCCAACCTACCGCTCTACCCACAAATGCTTAATACCCTACCTGGTTAAGCACAAATCACCAGGCCCATGTTTACTCAAACCATACGTAGTGAATGAAATACCCACCACCTCTTCTTGGCTGGTGTGGCTCAGTGCATTAAGTGGCATCCCATGGACTGAGAGGTCCTGGTTTGATTCCCAGTCAGGGCACATGCCCGGATTGTTGGCTCAATCTCTGGTGAGGGGTGTGCAGGAGGCAGCCAATCTATGTTTCTCTCTCTCTCTCCATTCCTCTCTCTAAAAAACAACAACAATAAAAAAAAAACAATAACAATAAAAACATAAAGAAAACCAAAAACCTACCACATCTTTTCTTCTAAAAACTAAATTTTTTTTGGACAAAGAGTTTCAAATGTTATATTTTAGTTGGAATACTACCAAAGGTCAGTTCTTGAAGATTAAATTGGGTCAATTTAATTAGACTAGGTTATATCCAGGTCTTATGGGAAGTACCATGGACATTTTCAGGCTTCAAAGGTGCCTTGTTATGCGGTCCTTCAGGGTTTCTCTGAGAACGAGGATGAGTTTGGCTGAATAAAGAATCGATCTCCTTTTATTGTTTTGTATTATATTTATCATTCCCTTATCGTCACTATGTGCCAAACAGTTTTCCATGGAATTATGTATTCTAATAATTAAAAGAGGGCAATATTCTTTTGGTGGGGGACTGTTTTGTTTAAGTTATAAAATATAATTTGCGTTTGTTCTTTGTAGCATTGTTCCAGAAGAGATTCATCTTTAATTAGTTTGAGGTGTACTGTGGCTTACCTTTGTCTCAAGTAAAATATTTCTCTTTTTCAAAATCAGACAAATTCCGAGTTGATGAGGTAAAAAAAATCTGTGGTAAGATTGATTGAAAATGCTAAGATTTTTTTCCATTAAGAAGTTGCTTCTAAGTTGCTATAATTTAGCAGGTCAGCTACTGAGTACCTATTAAAGAAATACTTGTTTGCATTATGTTAGATGTAAATTAGGTGACTCACTTTCTCCATCTCTTTCTCTATATTTATTTTTAATTCTATTCTAAAGCAGGAACTAGGACTAAATGAAATTAAAGCTTCCTTTTGGTTTCATTGGTCTAATATTCTCCAACGAGCTGAGTATGACTCACAGCCTGTCCCCTTTTTATTAATAATTAAATTGAGACACTGAAAGATTATATAAACTTATAATAGCAGATTAAATATCTAGACTGTAGTCTACTGGACAGCAATGCTATGTTTAAACAGACACTTCCAACGCTGTCCTTAGATAATTTTAATATTTGATATTATAGGATGGATGTAGAAAAGTCATTAAAAACAACCATTATATTTTATTTTAATTTTCTTAAAAAGGGGTTTTCACTCTGAATGGAAAAAAATCCCATAAAGATACGTAATATGCCTGTAACATTATTTTTTCATTTGCTGCGTTGACAGATAATTCTGTCATATGGTAGTGACCAGTTCTTCATTTAAAAAAAAATGTTTTGTTTTTCCCTTAACCAAAGTAAAATTCATGTTCATTATAGAAAATTTAGGAAGTATAGATATATGAAATGAAAAATTTAGAAACCACCTACGATTACACAATGATGACCTTTGTTAATGTTTTGGTTCACATAATTCCAAACATTTCTTCTGTGTATATTATGTCATATGTACATTTTAAAAATGTAAATCTTGCTGTAATTTTTAAAATCTCTTTTTATGTAAGGGCATATATTGGATATAATTTACTATCATTAAATATTCTTCCATAGTACCTTTTACCTTGGCTATACCATTATTTACTAAAATCCCTGTTGTTGAGCATTTAGTTTGTTTCCAATCTTTTTAAGATTATAAATTTGCTTGGTATAGATGTTCCATGTAGCCAAATATTTGTTCATGCTCTTGATTATACTCTTAGTTCTCTAGTGGAATTGCTGGAGTCAAAAATATGTAGGGATTTTAGGCTTTTAGTTCGTATTAGTAGCCTTTTCTTCAGAAAGTTTACACTAATTCACATGTGAGTTAGGTTGTAGCTCATTATTTTGGTATTTTTAAGCCTCATAGCTATTCCTCTTGTGGCAACCAAACTTGTGTGGGGCTTCAAATTGGTAATGTAAGGGTAAAAAATAAATGGCTACATTCTGCAGTGCCATGATTATTTGAGTTATGTTAATCTGGCACAATTCTTTTTGCTGTCTGCTTTTGGCTAGTTTTATCTGGATCCATCATATATTTTACTATTCTTCTGCAAGAAGCCTCAATAAATTGAAAAAGGGAGCCTGTCAGATGCAGTCTAACATGGTATATTAACACTCAATCCAAATTCAGGCAAATGTCACCCATTAATCATAGGCCAACATAACAAGCAAGAATTGTGATGATATTAACCAGGAAAAGGTTCAAGGATAACTCTGAAGCAGAACATCTGACCTACTCACCCAGGAGACGATCATACAAATTAATGTGCTAACATTAAAACTGGCATTGCTTCCAAAGCCCATCCAGGTTTGCCGTTCAGAGGACACTGGTAGGAAGACCCAGACATAATTTCATCTTTCAATCTTGACATTTCCAAGCTTTTAAAATTTTCTCTGCAAATTTTACTAGATGGAGTGTGGTAGAGATCATGTATCATTTACATGTTTAGACTCTAAATTGTGAAATAAACAAAAATCATTACTAATATTTTTATTAGTGTCTATGAACCTCTCCATAAGGCATAAAGTCTGTGAGTCATGCACCAGGAGAGAGAGAAAAAAAAGAAAATATCAAATCTTCCCCCACTTCCACCCCGAGAAATGCTTCTAGCCTCAAAAAGGAACTTAGTTCTCGGCAACTTTAGCCTAAAACGCTTCTTCAGCTTTTCTTAGACACTGGCCATCTCAAAATGCAAGTGAAGACAAAATTGGCCCATAAGATTAATTTTTGGTGATTGAACTTATATCTTAAAAACTAAGCTGTTTCACTTCCTTATGAAAAAAACAAATTTCTTGAAGATAGGTTTCCATTCCATGTTTGTAACCCATAAAGTGCCTAATTCTTTATGCGTGTTTTGTGGAATGAATGAGACTGTCCCGTGTCTTCACAAAAGCAAGATGCTGTTATTACTGGCACTGCCCGTAGTGAGGACAACACCCAGATGTGTGGGGCTCAAAACACGCGGCTTCTCCCCCTGCCGTTCCGGTTGGAGCTGCGCTCCTCTGGCAGGTTAACACGTCTCTGTGAACTTCGGTTTTCAGGGCTATAAAATGATGATACAAATTAACTTTTCTCCTGAGAGTACAAATTGTTTGGTGATCAAGGAAGATAAAATAATAGAACATGGTGCCACCCGATTAGTACATTTTAAACAAAAATTATTATTAATGGCATTATTATTTTGTTCAAGGTGTTATAGTTTTTCTTATGGAATTTCTTATTTCCCAGTGTTGAGGTTGGAATGGTGACCTAACTTAAGTCAATCCTCTTTGGATGTAATGTTTTGTCTTAAATTTTGTATCTAGAAATTTTATTTATATATGTATATATATATATTTATTTATTTATTTTACTGTATTTAATTCTTTTTTTCTCTTTCCTTTAAAAAAAAATGAAGGATAACAAAATTGCAGAAAAAGTGCTCAAATCCTAGGTGGAGAGGCCCATATAAACAGCATCTTTGCCCTGGCCGGTTTGCTAAGTGGTTAGAGCCTTGGCCAGTGGATCAGAGAGTCCTGGGTTTCATTCTGGCCAAGGGCACATATCTTGGTTGTGGTTCTTCCCAGGCTCCAGTTGAGGTTGTGCAGGAGGCAACCAATTGATGTGTTTCTCTCACATCGATGTTCCTCTCTCTCTCTCTCTCTCTCTCTCTCTCTCTCTCTCTCTCTCTCCCTCCCACTCTATCTGCAGATAAATAGAAAAATATCCTCAGGTGAGGATTACAAAAATAAATAAAAATAAACAGCATCCTTATCCAGGGGTCACACTCTTTCTAACCTGCTACCGAACTTTCCTGCCCCGAGGGCAGCAGGATCCTCGCTTCCAACACAATTACTTTGTCCCCGTGATGTTGTGCCAACAGGGGGTGGCATCGGGGCACCTGCTGAGCTGTGTGATGCAGGAGGTCGCTTGGAGCCTTGTGGTTTCAATTCTCATCTTTAAAAGTCAGGAGGCTGAACTTTTAAGGATCTTTTTTCCCGTCTCAACATTTAACGATTCTTCTAAAGGACACTCTATTTATCTAGGTTAGTCTTATTTTCGTACATCTTCTGTGGTTTGTTAGTTCAGGTGGAGCTCACTGAAGCTATGTTCTAGAAGAGAGGTGTCCAGTTGACTTTATCCTCTAACCCAAGCATGAAAACCTGCGACCTCACCAGCCATATAAACACAGTCCCAGGGGAGTTGGTGAGAGAGGACTGATGAGCTCCACCTCTCCCATGACCCTGGAAGAGTGACTTCAAAGCAATCCCCTTTGCTTGCTGCACTGAGCAGCATCACATCCCATGAGGAGTGGAAACTTCTCTGTGATTTGATTGTCTCCGATCCATCACTCAGTTGTGGGAAGGATATGGACTTCTGCCACTTAGCAATTGAAATACTGTTTGGGTAGCAATACCGACTACTTAAATGCTAGGACTGAAATATCCTTTCTGCCGTAGTGATCTATCTAGAAGGCACCTGCTGGTCTATGACTTCTGTCCTCAGCAACTGAGAGATGAGGAAGAACAAAATAGGATAACTTCCTCTAAAAGTCAACCCAGTAAGCGTTGGCACCTTCCTCCAGTCTTGTGCCACGTGCTCTGCCCCGGGTTGTTTTCCGCAGTTCTGGGGCATCTTAGCCTGAATGATTTATTTAGATGCTTTTATTTTATAACCTTTCTTGAATGATTTCTTCAAAGAAAAAGGTTCATTTTGACAGCAATCAAATAGATGAGTGAATGAGAACCTACTTTCCAGTCGGCCTGAAAAACCCAAGATACTATGCCCCCGATGGAAAGCGTACAAATTTCAGGACTCAGGGGACATATTACCCCAGTACTTCCTGTACCAGTCCCCAGCCAGGACACTGGCCTTTACCTGTGACCCAAAGTAATTTCTTCCCCAAGATGCTCTTGTGGTGAGGTAAGAACTCAAATTTCTTTTCCTTGAGAAATACTTGGTAGAACCACATGGCCCAAAGGAACAATAAGAACTTAATTGCTCCCAATCATAATGCGTCCACGCATATTTGCAGTTCATGGCCACGGCTGCCCAGGATAGGGAACGTGGCAAGCCACAGATTCACAGTATATATTGTGCCACATCTTGATTCAACTTTAGGAAAAGTGGGAGCCACATTTCCTCCTGCAGACTGTTTTGGAAAGTGCCGTTCAGCTCCTCCTGCAGGGGAAACCTGTGTTCTCCTGGAGATGGGCACTGTCCCCTCTGCAGCCTTGTTAGATCCGAAGAATACCTTCTGCTTACTTTTGTCAAAATTGGTTAAATACAGTTACTCCCAACAAGCATTTCCCCCAGCTCCTCCAATCTCAAACGAGAAACCCAACCCCCAAATCTAAACACCAGACAAGTAGCTTGAAAAATGAAAATAAATTTTCGAATCCAAAAGCTGTGTGCTTCTGTGATTGAAAATCTTTTTCTTAGCGAGTGGGAGTCACTTTCATCATTGCTGGTCATATGTTTTTGTTTTTCATTTCTGGTGGAGAAGTTTTCTAGGGTATTTTTCAAACTTTCCAGCTTAGCAAAGCGTTGGCTAAAATTGAAAAGAGAACTAGGCGTTGGGTTGGAGGCAGCATTAGGTTTGTTCTTGCGGGGGGTGCGGTGGGGGCAGGTTGCTGACACAGCGAAAATAAGACAAAACATTTGAAACTTCTGGCTTTGTACTTCTCAAATGCCTCTTTTAGAAATCGCTTAAGTCGTTATTAACATCCACCACCCACCTTCCCTTTTTGGTCCTGACATTGGGTAATAATAGATAATGTTGACATATGTTCCCTGCTGGTCCGAAATACTATACTTCTGTGAAAGGTAACATTTTCAAGCTATGACAAAATGTATTTTACTTGGACAGAACATTAGTTATTGGACTAATCTTCGAATGTGGGCTGTGGGGTAAAAGTTTTAACATTTTCGTTGTGGGAGAAAGTTTGTTGGGAGAGTAAAAGCATCAGTATGGGGTGTGTTTAGCTTTCACCATTTCTAGAGGTATTGGCTTCATGTCAAACTCTTATGTCCTTAGGAATGTGAAGGAAACATTCCCAGTATGTATGAAGAACAGCTGTCCATGGACACAGCAACTTTTAAAAATGATTGTACCCAACTTTACTGCAGTATGGATTATGAAATCAAAATATATTTTTCACTGTGTACCAAAGAATTCTGTTTTATGGGCCAGTTTTAAAGCTTTTAACTGCATGAGACATATGCCGCAGTTCTGTTGTTTGTTCTCCATGTGATGTAGTCTGAAATATGTTGGGGGGGGGGGGCAGAGAGAGAAGGCATGAAATTCTTCTGATCAAATGTGGTCCTCAAAACCACTTTTGAAACGAATTTAGGGGATGAATAAGGAAATACCTCAGCTGGCTTCCATGCTACTGAAGACTGAACAGCCTTCTGCAAAACTGGAAAAATTGATTTTGTTTTGAAGTCTCACACAGACTTCAGTGTTGTGAGAGTTGGACAGAATTTTTATTGAATCTGGTCCTTTGTGTTTTATGACAATCTGAATGGGTGTTAAGATTCCACGAATACAGCTCTTGCCGTTTCTGAAATTTCTGATATAAACATGGGCTCCATCAATTTGTTCTCTGCACAAATGTCTTTCAAAATGTTAACAAACATGGTGCGCTGATGGGTGGGCTGGCCAATGGGAGAGCAGTCTGCCTTACTTGGCAGGGCGTATGTATGATTTTTCTTTTGTTTCTCATTGAGCCATTGAGAACTAGGGCCTGCTGCGGGGAGGTGGTGGTGGTGAAGAATGAGATTCTATGGTAAAGAAGAGTCAGATCTAGACTATTGGGGAAGTATTTGTTGTTCATGGACTTCGATCAAAAGTCTGGCCAAAACACTACATCAAGGGGATTGTGGGTTGGTCCTCAGGAGATGAATGAATTATCTTGTTCAGTGTCTCAGGTGAATCACTGGGAGGAACATAGGTAGCATTGGCAAGAATATACTTTAAAAATATAGTCTCGCTACATTCCGTGTCAGTTTGTGATTTTGAGTGTCCTTTACATTCAAATGTCAAATTGATAATACCCTAAAATTAGTTTTTAACTAAATACTGTAATTTAAAGCAAGCAAGCCAAAAAAGTTTCCATTTTACGATAAAAAATTAGGTCACGCTCTATATCAACACTGTTGAAGGAGAATCGCGATTGTATTTCAGGAAATGTTATGTTCTGTGATTAATGGTACTGAAATGTTGCATATTGTAGAATTTGAAGTTTTCTACTGTACAGCTTTCATTCTGAATCTAGTATTGGGTTTTCATTTTGAAGCGCAAGTGGGCTAAATCTTCAGATATTTAATGCCCTGGTTGGAGTTGTGATGGCTCCATTTTATTTATTTATTTTTGAATCAACAAGAATTTATTTTGGGGTTAAACTTGCAAACAACATCCAGCTCTTTCCTTAGTTTATTCATTGCTGCCCTTCTAGAGCAGTTGTCTGGTATATGGAGCCGTTCCCAAGCTATATCGCCCCCTACACACTGCCCTTCATAGAGACTTGGTAAAGGACCTGAGTAGTCATTGTGGTTAAATTTATGTTCATGGTAAAATCAACAAGCTAACAGGGATGCTTCAAGGGAGATGTCAATACTCTGTTATCGGCATTCTACTTTTGGCCAGTTACTTGATGTGCTTCTCATTCTGGGACAAATTATGCTCTCTGTTTCTTCCTTGAGAATCCCACCGAAGTAGTAGTTACCAAGTGGAAGAAGCTGCAAGTGTTCGGCCAAATTCTGTCCGAAGTTGCTATCATGTAACTCCCAATGAAGTTCATTACAACTTAGTAAGAACCGGTGCTACAATGTCTTAAGGGCTTTGGAAGTCTGATTTGTCATCCAAGACACCAGGCCAACAGTCTGCCTTTAAATATCTCATTTTAAAAGGCGAATTGACTCCGGTGAAGGTAAGAAATGGCTATGCCAGTAACTACATATGCAATGGGGTTGAAAGAATCGATTTTAATAGCTTTGAACTTCAAAAAGTTTGATCTTTTTGCAGCTTCCCTTTTTGGGAGAGAGTCTTTTTCATAGAAACTGTAATTTTCTCTTGCACTAGAGGAGTCCATTGGTGTGAATTACCTCCTGTCCCATTCTCCCAGCATCTCTTTGCTATAATGATATGTAATTTTTATTTCCATTAATTGTAAAACATTTGTTTAAGTCATCACTGCTTAGCTATTATTTCCTGGAGCTAAACCATTATCTTCCTTAAATACAGATGTTTATATTATGCATAATATAATTTCTGTCATAAGAATTCATTATAACTTTTCAAAATACTTTGGCTCTCATTGAGCATATGTCTCAGTTTAGCCTTTTATTATTTTTTAATGGAAAAAAAAGGGTCTCGTGACCTATTGAATTTGTAGGCTTTTGTCATTTTGCAAATAGGGTAGAGGGGGCAGGCCCTTGCCCATGGTTTGATGTGAGCAGAACACATTGCTTTTGGGATGGTTTACTGGGTTGTCCCAGGTTAAGATTCCTCTGAACGTTGATATGTAGAGATGTCCAGCTTCCGGGAACTTCCGGTTTGTATCTGAGATGCTGCTGGCCCAGAGAGTAATTTGAGGTATGTATTAGAAACCAGGCAAGTCAGGGAAGATAGTTATGTATCCTGTGGGAGCTCAGAGATCAGCCTGGATTCATAGGAAACCCTTTCCATGTCAGAGCCCTGCAACAGTCGGCTCATCTTCACAGTAAACTGGGCTTCACAAGGACCGATCTTAACTGCCTTCAGGGTTGCCCAAGTTAAAAGCTGCCTTTCTGTATGTTGCTAAAAAGATATCAAGGCAAAAGGGGCAATGATAATTCATTTTCAGAATTAGAAGCATAGAATAGTAGGGTTAGAAGGAACTTCCTTCTTTCCTCCCTCTTTCTTCTTTTGCTTTCTTTTCCCCTTCCATCCTTCCTTACTCCCTCATATTTCCTTCTGAGTTTAAGCATTTATTGAACTTCTAGTATTTGACAGACATAATGACAACTGGGAATAAACAAGGAAAGCCACAGTTCCTGTTCAGGAGGAATTCACATTCTAGTTGGGATGCTGTTCAAGAAAAACAATGATCAAGGGTATTTTACTTATGTGAGCACTAAGGAGGGGTGCCCAGGGTGTGCCACTGAGAACATGATGTCACACGTACTCTTTTATAATTAAACATCAAAATAATGTGTAACATTAAAAGCAGTGCAATGAAGACCAGCAACATTTTGATTTTTTTCCCTGGGATAAATGTTTTGTTGCTTAAAAAAAAAAAAAACTAAAAAGATTTCAAACTAATATTTATTTCTCAGCTTTTGCCCCGCACCCCCTTCAGTGCCATTAGCATAATATGGATCTATTAGATCATCTAGCAAATGGACATTCCGGACCCAGGCTGGGTTTTCAAAGAAGACTTCCAAGAGTAGGTGATACTTGAGATGAATCTTGAAGAACTTGGAGTTATGTAGCTGATGGAATTGGTGAGGTGCTCTGGATGGGTGCAGGACAGGATTCTGAGGGTGATGTGTGTTATGGGCAGGTAGGTTCTCCATGAATATGCATTGAGAAAAAAATGGTGCCCATGGTTTGGTGTGGGTGGAGGTTTGTGGAATTAGGACATGTTACGACATGTTGAAGAATTTGGATGCCATCTGAAACATACGAGGACACACTGAGAATTTTCAGTAAAAGAACCATAGCTTCGTGCTTTAGAATGAATGACTCATGTGACAGTGTGGATTAAGTTTGGTGGTGAGAGACCATTTAGGAGGCTATTGTAATACTCCTGGCAAATAATGGAAGGGCTTAAAAAATATTTTAATGGTTGAATCATCAGGACATGTACACATTTAAATGCTGGAGATGAGAAAAGGGAAGCATCTCAGACTAACATTCATGTTTCTGGATTTTTTTTGACTTGGTGGACAGTTATTCATTAAGATTTTAAAATTAGAGTTAGAAACCTAAGGAAAAACAATGTATTTGCTTTCCCACACATTGGACTTGATGTCCTTTTGAGACACTGAACTAGCCTAAGAGAAAAACCCCGTACCAAGAGCCACAAAGTTGGGGCTGAAGATGGTTGTTAGGGCTTTGTCTGTTCCATAGTAAGGGATTTAAACTTTATTTTTGTTCTCTATTTAATTTATTCATGTTTAATTCAATTTACTCAGAGTTTACAAATCTCTACTAATACATGCGGTTTGTGTGTTAGCTAGTAAGAATCTCTATTAATCATGGAATATTCCTTTTCAGCTATGAACCAAGTCCTCTGCTCTCAGGTATACACAGAGAAACTCTGCCGTTTCCCGTCACTCATGGCCTGGTGGGTAGCAGCGCAGATGGGAGTGGGAGTGGGATTGATGGTGGAAACTGGATTAGCTGCCAAATGAATACCTTCCATTTCAGTGTTGGTCCCGCTCTGTGTAATCTCCACATGCTGGTCCTAGACAAATACTTTATTGATGGAAGAATAAGAATGTGGGAGTAGGCAAACAGACTCATTCTTAGATGAGGGCTGCTTAGCTGGGGTCCATGATCTACCAGAGCCAGACGTTCTTGTAAGGAATGGTTAGAAACATGCTCCTTGGGATCAGCCTAGGTTGGAGTCCCAGCTCAAAACCCAGCAGCTGTTAAAGAAAATTTCCTGCAATCATGTTTCCTCCTAAGTAAATAGGGATGAGAATATCTACCTCATAAGGCTATTGCTGGGATGAACGAGATAGAGCATCATACAGTGTTTAACAAAGTTTCTGGTAGTTGGCAGCAGGCAATGAAAAATTAGTTGTATGAAGGGATTTCAGGGAGTTTGTGAAGACTGGATATTGTATACATTGTTTTATGAGACTATGTGCAAGTACTATTATTTTTTTGGGAGGGAGAGAATATATAGCTGTTGTAGGAGTATCAAAGGGGTCATAACTTAAAAACAACAACAATAATGAAGATTAAAAACAAAACAAAACAAAACAAAAAAACCAAAGTAAAGATTAAAAAAGACTGTCCTAGACAAAGTTGTCAAACAGTTGCTTTAAAAAAAAAAAAAGAATTTATTTTTTAGGGCAGTTATAGGTTTACAGGAAAATTGAGTGAAAAGTACAGAGAGTTCCCATATACTTCTTGACTTCACACACTCAGCCTTCTCCACTATCAACATCCCACACCAGAGTGATACATTTGTTACGACCAATGAACCTACACTGGCACCTCTTTATCACCCTCAATCCACAGTTTACCTTAGGGTTCACTCTTGGTGTTGTGCGTTTTGAGGGTTTGGATAAAGGTATAATGGCACGTATCCACCATGGTAGTATCCTACAGAGTAGTTTCACTGCCCTGAAAGTCCTGTGTGTTCTGGCTATTCACCCTCCCCTCTCCCGACCCTGACAACCACGATCTTTGTACTGTCCCCATAGTTTTGCCTTTTCTACAATGCATATACTTGGAATCACACAGTGTGTAAACTTTCACATTGGCTTCTTTCACTTAGTAAAATGCATGTAAGGCTTCTCCATGTCTTTCATGGCTTAGGAGCTTGTTTCTTTTTGGTTTTGAACCATACTTAATTATCTGGATGCACCATAGTTTATCTGTTCACCTACTGAAGGACCTTTTGGTTGCTTCCATGTTTGACATTTATGATTTAAGATGCTGTAAACATCCTTGTGCAGGTTTTTGTGTAGACATAAGTTTTCAACTTTTTTGGGTAAACGGCAAGGAGGACCATGGCTGGAACACTTTTTTTTTAATCCTCACCTGAGGACATTTTTTGCATTTATCTTCAGATAGAGCAGGAGGGAAAGAAGGGGGAAGAGAGAGAGGAACATCGATGCGAGAGAGACACGTGGACTGGCTGCCACCCACATGACCCCAACCAGGTCCAGGGTTAAACTGCAACCAAGCTACATGCCCTTAGCGGGAACCGAACTGGGGACTCTGCGGTCTGCGGGCCGACGCTCTAACTGCTGAACCAAATCGGCCAGGGCTGGAACACTTTTTTCCCTTGTGTTTTATAATAACACTGTTCAAATCACCCTTTCCCCTCAAACGCTCCTGACAGTGCCCATCCAGTCCTCTCATTCTTTCATCTTGTCCCACCTCACCCAGGAGACAGAGCCATGTCATTATCCACAGCAGCCCGGTCTCTACCAGGAGTCGGTTTCCCTAAGAAGGATTCCACTCTGAATGCTTTTGCTCTTTTGTTCCCCACCTAACTCACTTTCCGCCCTGCAGCCTCTTCTCTGCGGTTCCAGGTGATTGTTAGGGAACTGAGCAATACATTCTTCCTAAGGAGTTGCTGGCTGGTATTGTCATTATACAAAGAATGATATTTACATTTTAATAGGTCAGACTTTTCAAGGGGTAGGAAGGTTAGAGTGGAGATTCAGGCCACCTGGGCCTACCGGTAATGGAGACATCTGGGGGTCTGAGGCCTTTATGGATTGCTGAGATCCCACATTTTGGATGACCGTGTCCTCTGTCTTGAATAAGAACCTCACCTGTGGATTTTCATTCTCCTGCAGCCACTAAGACTTTGTTAAACTTCAAGAAGGTAACAGATTTACTTGACCTCAGGCATTTTTTCGGCAAAATGGGAATAGCTTTAGACCCGCTGCCTAAGAATTGTTTATTGGTCGATTCTTTTATTTTCTCTTTTGTTGAAGGCACCTGGAAGATAGAAACTGCTAAGTGTTCCGATTTTAAGCATGAGATTTAAAGTACAAAATATCACTGCATAAGGACAGATCAGATTTTTCAAGATATCCCCTTGGGGAAGTTAAACTTCCATTTATACAGTGAAGGTAATATTTATCTTGCCCCTTAATGTTATTTTGTAAAATCTACCTTAAAATAACACAAATCGGCAAAACTTGCTTCCTTAAGAACGCTTTAAAGGGAGTGAAAACAGTTGTAACACTACTTTTTGTGTGGCATGTGAAAAGAAAATCCTGGAAACACATGTTTATTTTTTTCAGTTCCTGACCACTGTGTTTGGAAAAACTGCCAAGTGTGACTTAAAACTTGCAAATACAGTAACTTGCTTTGAATTTTGGACCCATAGTGTCGTGGGCTGTTTTTTTGCAGAAAAGCAATTGTTATGTTAACTTTGACTTCTGATCACTTTGTTTCCCTGAAATCAGTTGCATGCAGATTAACAGAATGGATTCCAATGAATGAATGCACTAAATGTAACTGACAATCCTTAATATACAAATACTGAACATGAGACATTATCAATTCTCCAAAGAAGTACTTTTTATGCTTTTATACAAGTACTTAAGAACAGACTTTAAAAAAGGATGTTGAAAACTTGCCAAACCTTCTTTGTATTTTGAAAGCCCACATCAAGAAGGGGTAGTAAATAGTCATTGAATATAGGAAAAAGGAAACTATTAGCATTGTTTTCTTTTAAAGATAAAAAGACAGTCCCAAGAAAAAGCTTCATAATCTTTGAAATATGAATATGTTGTTTAATCAGTTTGAAACAAATGTCAACTTAAAATTTATGTGTCTGTATAAATAGACAAAATATCTCATTACCTGCTAATTAAAAAAAAAGTAACTGACTGTTTTATTGAGGTCATATTTCAAGACCATTTTCTACTTTACACCTTTTGGCAAGTTGCAGTCAGAGTGAGACAGACATTCATTTTGAATTTTCAAAGCTAAAAATATACAAATTAAAAAAAATATTCTTAGCTCTGAAAAATGTGTGTGTGTGTATATATATATATATATAGTCTAAATATACCAAAATACATCTATGTTTCTTTCTCAAAATACAGTGGCCAATCTTCAAACTTTTTCTTCTCAGTTCCTCATTTTTATCTCATAGAAACTGGCCTGTTAAATGTTAACATTAAACATTTTTTATTTGATTTGCCAACAAACATCACTAATGCAAATTTAAAAAATAATTCTACAGAATTTTTATTCAGAAACTAAAAACAGAGATTTAATAAAAAAATTTTCAGTATCTTCTTATTTACTAATTTTCAAAAAATTTGCCTTGAATTTTTACCCATTTAAACCAACAGGATTTTCTTTCTTGTTTTTATTGTGGTATAACTGACATACAATATTATATTAGTTTCAGGTATACAATATAGTGATTTGATGTTTGTATATATTGTAAAGTGTTGACCGGAATACATCCAATTACCATCTGTCACTTTACAAAGTTAATACAATATTATTGACTATATTCCCCATGCTGTGCATTCCACACCCATGACTTACTTATTTTATAACTGTAAATTTGTACTTCATACCCTTCACCCATTTCATCCCTTCAATCCCCCCTCACTTTGGCAACCACTAATCTGTTCTCTGTATCGATGACTTGGGTTTTGTTTTGTTTTTAAGTTTTCACATATAAGTGAAATCATGCCGTATTTATCTTTCTCTGCCCATTTATTTCACTCCGCTTTATGCCCTCAAGGTTTATCCATGTTAACCCAAATGGCAAGATTTCATTCTTTTTAAATAACGGAGTAGTATTCCAGTGTGTGTATGTGTGTTTGTGTGTGTGTATACACATCTTCTTTATCCATTCTCCCATCCATGGACACTTAGATTGCTTTCATATCTTAACTATTATAAATAATGCTGCAATGAACATAGGGATGCATATATCTTTTCAGTTTAGTGTTTTCTTTTTATCCTTGGATAGATACTTGTAGTGAAGTGGCTAGATGATATAGTAGCTCTATTGTTAATTTTTTGAGGAACCTCCATATTGTTTTCTGTAGCATCAATTTACATTCCCACCAACAGTGTACAAGGGTTCCCTTCTCTCCACATCCTCACCAACACTTGCTATTTCTTATCTCTTTGATAATAACCATTCTGACAGATGTGAGGTGCTATCTCATATACCTCATAGTCATTTTGATTTGCATTCTTTCATGACTATTGATGTAGCTCATCTTTTCATGTGCCTGTTGGCCATCTGTATGTCTTCTTTGGAAAAATACTTCTTTAACTTCTCTGCTCATTATAAAATCAAATTGTTTGTATTACTACTGCACATTTTTGACCAGCATGAAAATATAAAAATATTTGTAAAATTTTCTGTGATCCAATAATAGCACAATATGCTGAACTTTGAGTTGCTGCTGATAAATGAGTTTTCTCTGAGTAACAAGAACACATTTTACAAAATAATTCTTTATAGTTTACCAAGGACTCTGATGTGTATTATCTCATTCAAGTTTAACCACAGCCCATACAGCATGTGTTATTACTCCCTTTTTATAGATGAAGAAAGAAGATAGAGAAATTAAGGGTGGAGGTAGAGATTTACCCCCCCCCATTCCTATTGTCTTTAAGAAGCAGCAAAGAAATGAACAAACAAGCTCATATTTTAAAATCATCACTTCTGTCTTCTCTTGGAAAAATTCAGAATAAAGAGGTTGCCCTTTCTCTTCATATTACTGGCATCTAACAATGGAAGGAAGTGGGTTTTGTCTGATTACTAATCTAAATCCAAGAACAGAGATCCCTGGTGGAGTTAATATGTGAAGGTTCATTTCACATGTGTTATTGAAATTTTTTGAATGTATATGGATCACCTAGGCATTTTCCGAAAATACTGGTTCCAATTCAAGAAGTCTAGAGTGATGCTTGCGTTCGCATTTCTAAGAAGCTTCCAGGTGCTGATGCTGCTGGCCCAAGGATCATGCTTTGGGTAGTGAGTTCCTAACGCGTCTTCTCTCCCTTTTCTACTGCTGCTCCCTGCAGGCAAACAGTGTTTCCCATTTTTGTGCTGTGGTGGAAGGGGCTTTGCTTTTCCAAGTCTCCTGCCTGCTGTAGTGAATGAGTTTGATTCAGGGGTTGGCACAGGGAAGATGTGGGGTTGCCGCGTTGTTTTGGATAGCAGCAGCAGTCTTCGTGCACTTCATCAAGAATAAAGTGATCAGCCGTGGCCAGTTTGGCTCAGCGGTTAGAGCGTCGGCCTGCGGTCCAGAGAGACCCGGGTTCGGTTGCCGCTAAGGGCACGTACCTCGGTTGCAGTTTGTCCCCGGCCCTGGTTGGTCGTGCGGGTGGCAGCCACTCGATGTGTCCCTTCACGTCGATGTTTCTCTCTCTCTCTCCCTTCCTCACTCTCCCTCCCACTCTATCTGTACAAAAAATGGAAAAATATCCTCGGGTGAGGAAAAAAAAAAAAAAAGAATAAAGTGATCATGTCAGAGCTCCTTCTGCCCTCCTATCTTATTTTCCAGTTGGTTCACAACTGGGAAGGAAAAGGATTGGGTTATCATGAGCAGACTAGTGGTACATTTTTAAAGACTCTGCTTTTGTGCCATTGGGCTATTACATTCTAGAAGAGAGAAACAAATAGTAAAAATACAAATAAATAAGATGTATTGTATATGATAGGGGGTTTTGATTTTAAAAAAATATATTTTTCTTTATTGATTTTTAGAGACAGAGGAAAGGAGAGGGAGAGAGATAGAAATGTTGAAGAGCAAACATTGATGAGTTGTCTTTTGCATGCCCATACTAGGGATCGCCTGAAACCTGGGCATATGCCCTGACCAGGAATTGAACTGGTGACCTCTTGGTCCATGGGTCAATTCTCTACCATTGAGCCACACAGGCTGGGCTGGGCTAATTTTGATTTTTTGACAGGGTGATCACAGAAAGTCTCACTGAACAAGGAATTGCTGAAGATTTAGATGATAAGATTGAAAGAGACTAGTTTAGGTGCTGAAAAATGATTCTTCTTCTTCCCTCTGCACAGCTGAAGGCATGGCCTGTATTTGTCTCTTGTGTTCAGGGCAGGGAAGAGCGTTTCCCTGTTGGTTGGAGCCCATATGTGCCTTGTCTCCTAAGTTATACCTTGGAGGTCCAATGGCAGTTGGAGAATCTTTAGTTGGGATGTTACCAGGTTCCCTGGCCTTTTAACTCCTTTATGACATGGAAAATTTCCATGAGAGTCTGTTGTAAGTGACTGATGACTATCCTCCTGAGGAAATTTACGTATTCCACTGAATAGTTAAAGGGAAAATGCATGAAAGTGTACTGTTAAGTCAGGAAACAGCTTCTAGTTCCTTTAGTAGTAGACATTCTCCTGGGCTCCTTAGGTGCCCTGAGTTGAGAGAATGAGTTCTAGAGATTCATGGAGTGCACAGCACAGTGCCTGGCACATGGAATCATTCTTTTTTGAAGAAATAAGAGAGTAGATGATTGAATGCTAAATAGGCACCATCTAATGAGCAAGGCATCTAAGATTCCTCTTTGATCCTGGGCCCGTCCAGTTAAGGACACTGTTCTAGAAAACGTGGTGGTGGTGGTGCTGAAAGTATGTTTCTGGTTAAAATGAGCGACGTGCAGTTATTGTTATGATCATCACTTACGCGTACTGGTTTGTTAGTATGTAACAAGTTTGGTTATAAGTGCAGACTCTGTTCTAGTTTTCTGTAGTTTGACAGTAAATTAAGCTTGTCACGCTTACACGGGAGTTTCATGGAAGTCATCAACTGGTCACCGAGGAACTTCCCTGGAAACCACTGTTAACAGCTATTTGTTTTAGGATTGACTCTTAGCTATTCGAATATGTCTTTCACTTTGTTTTCATTATAAATGTATTACACATATTTCTAGGTCAACATTAAAATAATCTGCAACGAACTGAGCTAATTTGCCACTCAGACACACAATGTGTTAAAATGAAAGTGCTCTGAATTCTGGATTTGTTGTTTCAGATTTGAGACGAGATCAACTGAGATTCTGTTGACTCCCTCTTTCCTTTCTTCATATGTAAACCGGGCATAGTGTTTTATTCCTACAGAGGAGGCTTTGACCATCAATTAGGTACTTGTTGTAAAGGGCTTTGATAACTTGAAAGAATGACCTTTTATAAAAACAGGATACATTGTATTTATCCTTACAGTATTTTCTTGATTCTAATTATAACTCTTTTTTTTCCCAACCATAGAAGGAGAACGGATAAGGGAAAATGTGAGCACAGAAAGTGGCACTGATTTCCATCACACAAAAAGATTCCACAAAGCTCTGAAGGAAAGTCACGCCACAGCATAGTCTGATCCTGGGTGGGTCTGGCGTTAGATTTAAATACTGCCTTGAAGTAAGTCAGTAGGGACTCCTTTTGAGTGCCCACTTCTGACTAAAAAATAACTAGATTAAAAAAATAAGGTTATTTTTTATTTGTAGACTTAAAAGTTTATAGGTTATCAAATTATAGGAGGCATGGTAGACCTTTTACTTTAACCTCAACCTTTCATAGGTGAGGAAATGCAGATTTAAAAAGTTTTCATAACTTACCCCAAACTACAGTAAATTGTTCTGATCTCAGTTCAGTGGTCTTTAGTTTGTGTGTGGCCGGGTGGCAGGATCCTACAAGCATCACTTTCAAAAGACCTAATAATACTGAGATGAACCCTGGCAAACCAAGCTGAGACTTTGGGACATATTTCATTGTGGCACATGAACATGACTTGTTTGATCTGAGCTTCTTTGAGTGTCTTTCAGGCTAAGTTATCAGTGCTTGGGGCCCTGGTACCTGTTAGCATTCTCGGGTTTCAGAAACGGACTCTGGCTAACTTGAATATAAATAAAGCAAAATAAATAACTAAAGTAAGGATATTGTTGGTAAGATGTGCTGTAGCCCAAAGACGAAAAGCAGCTGAACAATCGGGGCTCAGAAAGCTCCTGACCCGCATGGCTGTGGGAATCCATAGCAGCAGAGCCTACCAGAGGGTCGTCACAGCTCGGGGCCGACAGAGCATCTGCAGGCATTCCCCTTCCATCTTGTCAACCCAGGAAATACTCCTATCTCAGGGTCAGCAGATCTGACTAGTCTAGCTTGGGTTGTGCCTACACCTTGGCTGGGCTTGAGGTAGGGGGGTTGGGAATGACTGGGACATTTAGATGGTCAGATTGTTAAGACTGGATGCACAGGGAAGGGATAGTTCCCAAAAGGGGAACATTTTTTTGAACCATTGTTACCAAAAGAGGGACACTTTTAGGGCAACAGAAACATACATATGTCCTAGACCCTGTTTTATTACCATAGATAGAAAAGAATGCTACGTGTATATGTTTTTTACTTTGTAAAATGACCTCTAAAAGCTCAGATGTTGGCATTTAGTTATAGTTGATATTTCCACTTGTTTATTTCTTTAATTCCAATTATATTTATATTCTGAGATCCCATTTAATTCAACTAGAACAAATATTACGACTGTAATAAGGATTTTGTTCAGTTGGTTATAGGTAGTCATTTATTTGGTCAATTCATTTATTCAACATATCTATTTATTTTTATTAAATTTATTGGGGTGACATTAGTTAATAGGGTCATATAGGTTTCGAGTGTACAATTCTGTGATACATATATTGTGTGCCCATCACCCAAAGTCAAATCATCTTCCATCACCATATATTTGGCCCCCGTTACCCTTTACCATGAGTTTCTGTTTTATATCTCACATATGAGTGAAATCATATGGTGCTTAGCTTTTCCTGACTGGCTTGTTTCACTTACCATAATATTCTCAAGGTCTATCCGTGTTGTCACAAATGGCATTATATTTATAATAGACTTTGAAAATAAAGGATTCAGTTTGTGACACTGAATAGGCAGGAGGAAGAAACAAAGATTTTTTTTTTTTTATTAAACTACATCACACAGCAGACGAAACCCCTGGCTTTTAGGCAGCACTCTGGGGCGGCTGGAAATTCCCAGTGGCCTTTGTCAGGACGTGGGTAGAGAGCCAAGGGGCTGGGCGGCGGGCGTTCTGTGCCTCCACCTGTCCCCATTGCTATCACCTGGTCTCACCCAACCTCTCCACTTACTTCGACCAGAACAGTCCCCATGCTGTGTGTTGGGTATCCGAACAAGAATTACTAAACAGTATGTGTTACCATATTAACTGTTAGCATACTTATCTGAGTTATTAAACAAGTATCTTTCTAGTCCTAACCCCAAATGATAAAGAACATTATCTAAGCATGAAGAGCCCATCTTCTTAATTAAAACAACAACAACAAAAAAAATCCTTTGGACTTACTGGAATTAACAAATGAATAGAGAATACTCACAGTGGATGAGGCTGTATAATACACACTTTGGGGGACTAATAAGAGAAATAAAAGAAAGCTCCTTAGCTTAACTTACTTGGAAAGATAAAGCAAACACATAAAATTATAAAACCAGTGGAAGAAGAACTGATTTCAGGAGGTAGCACCTGGCAATCATACACTGGATTACTTCATCTCTACCTAGAGCCGTGGTCCTCAACCTTCCTCACTCCGCGACCCTTTCATACAGTTCCTCACGTTGTGGTGATCCCCAACCATAAAATTATTTTTGTTGCTACTTCATAACTGTAATTCTGCTACTGTTATGTCTTAGGAGACCCCGGTGAAAGGGTCATTCAACCCCCAAGAGGGTCGCGACCCCCAGGTTGAGAACCGCTGATCTAAAAGGACAGGACGTATGAAACAAAGTTTGTGGGTGCTCAGCCCTGGCAGAGTAGGCCTTTTCTATGATGTCATATTCTGTTTGGATTTAAAGTTCTGTGAGTCTAAGGATTTAAAATATACATCAGAAAGTCCTTCTTTAGTTATGGATTATTTTTGCATCTCCGAATTATCCGAATTCCTAAGTGCTTTATGGGTTCGGGTCAGATACAAAAACAATACTTAAAATAATCTCATCTTCTATGTCTTCATTTAATTTGATGTTGGGTCTGAAATGATAAACAATGTCACTTACTTTTATTTTTGCATGGGAAGTAAAATGTTTTTATTTGGACTATTAAAAAGGGACAATTAATGTTACATTAATAATAATAAAAACTGCACAGAAAATTGGAGTGTTTTGTAACTACAGATTTTATTTTGAATTGGATCTCTGTCATTGCTTGCCGGGTGATGTCTGACTCTACGGTTTTCCATTATGTTTGTGTTTGAAGGCTTGGTTCTGTTCTTCCTTTATTTAACATTCCTAAAGCCATTTTCCAGTGAAACCCCACCCCACGAATTGAGTCACATCAGAGGAATTCCAGAAATAAGAACAATCATGCCCTTTCTGTCATTGATGTAATGGCGTTTTTCAGCTACTTTAATAGTCATGAGCAATATTTTGGCAGGCAGCTGAAATAACCCTACATATTTGCCTGCATTACTGACTATTACCTTCCAAGAGTAGCTCAGTGGAAGGGACATTCATTTAGGGACATTCTTTATTTTTTAACTTGAGAATGTTATCTGTGAACAAAATAGATAAAAAATAAAACAAAAACAGACATGAAGTTTTTTAGTTTTCTTTTTACGTGTATCTGAGAAATAGATACTATATTTAACCCACCACGTTCTAAACATGCAGATTCCTGGTATACAAATTGTGATGACTCCTGGACTTGTCCTTTTAAAATAGCTTTAAATTGCGGCAGTATTAGAATGTTTACTAACCAAAATGACAACATTTTAAAAGAGTTTAGTTTATAATTCTATGCCTTCCTTTTATGTGATCTTTTTTTTTTCTCTAGAAATTATTCCTTCCTAAAAGCTTAGATAAAACTCTTAATTGTGTTTTTTTTTGTTTCATATAATATATAATTTGTAAAACTTTCCCTCTGTTTTGCATAGTTTGGAGTTCTCTCTAGGAACTTTGTGTGACCTAGAATTTCTTCCAGGTATTGTGAAATTGTGAGTAACCAAGGTTGTAAGTGCTCAGTGTGTTTGGTACAGTTCACCGAGTTTCTCTCCTCAGGTAAAAGCTCTTGCTCTTGATCTGACAGTTTGATAAGCTTCACACTTAGTCGGACCTGAGGTGAGTTTGAGCAAAAGCAGACTGTTTTGGTTAAAATAATCAGTGTGCCCTGTTCTACCTGGACCTCTGGGAGAATTGCCCAGAGAGTCTCCAACATTTCATTCAGAAGGCAGAGTCGATGAAACTATCAGTTTCTTTGAAGGCCAATTTGACTTTTCCATGGTTCTAACATTTTATTTATTTATTAAGAAATTAACTCTAGTCTTTTAGCATGACATTTTGTACTACTTTTATTTTAAAAAGCATCTTTTCTGAAAGGATTCTTTCCCTTAAAAAAATTTTTTAATTATGGTTTAATTGTAATTGATTAAAACTGTAAGTATACCCATTTTCGTTAGTGTCTAAGCCAAAGTGTTCTATATATTTTGTCAGCAATAAGAAATTAAAATACTTATCCCAGATAGAGGCAGTAAATATCTGACCAAGAGTTAAAAAATAGTAATTATCTGAATAGTAATTGCCGTCAGTGATGCTAAACTACCTGAAAATAATTCATTGTCTCAACCAAAAGTAAATTATAAGCTAACTCATGATAGGTCCTTGTTTCCATGGACCACAGTATTTAAAAGCAGAAACTCTGGAGGCAGAACAATCTGGATCACATCTGCCATTGCCCTCAACTGGCCATGTGATACCAAAATACTTATTTCAGCTCTTAAATACCTCAGTTTCTCATCTATAACACATTAGACTGATACCTACTTCACAGAGGAATTATTTAGCACAGTACTTGATTCAAATCAGAGTTCATTAAATGCCAGATCTTATAACTATATTGATTTTATTTTGCATCATCATCTAAATTTATTTCACTGTTTAAAAATCTTTTGTCACAAAAGTGTTTTGTCCATCCAATCACTTAAGAACGTGGTGGCCAATACAACTGACTATTTTGATATATTATGAGTTAAACATAAAATGACTTCTCATTCTACAATCGAAATTTGCTATTGTCTGAATGTTTGTGTCCCCCCCACCCCCCATTCATGCTCAATGTGATGGTATTGGGAGGTGGGACCTTTGGAAAATGATTACATTATGAGAGTGGACCCTGCATGAATGGAATTAGTTCCCTCATAAAAAGGGCCTCCCAGAATTCCCTAGCTTTTGCCCTGTGAGAACACAATGAGACGTCTGTGACCCAGAAGAGGGCCCTCACCTGACCATTCCAGCACCTTGATTTCAGACTTTGAACTTCCAGAAATGTGAGGAATAAGTTTCTGTTGTTCATAAATAACCTAGCCTATGGTGTTTCGTTATGTCAGCACAAGTGGGCTAAGACAGAATTAATCCCTACTAACATATTTGCAATTTTTCTTTTATTTTTCTATGAATGTATTATGTACTTACTGCTTGAAAAGTGAAACTTATAATATGTATCTGGCTTTTAGTTTTCAGACTTGTATTGTGAGAAATGTTCCTTCAAAAAAAGTACGTTTTTATTGATTTTTTAGAGAGAAAGGAAGGGAGAGAGAGATAGAAACATCTATGGGAGGGAGAAACATTAATCGGCTGCCTCCTGCATGCCCCATACCAGGGATCGAGCCCGCAACCCAGTCGTGTGCCATCACCGGGGATCGAACTGGGATCTCTCAGTCCATGGGATGATGCTCAATCCATTGAGCCACACCAGCCAGGCAAAAGAACTGTTTCTTTAGATGGTCTTCAAAAACACAATTTTAAGTGACTAAGTAATATTCTATTATACAGAATAATAAGAATATAACTTATTGAAATATTCCCCTATTGTTGAATATTTAGGTTGCTTGAGTTTTCATTCATTATAACAGTTTCATGAACATCCATCTACATATGTATTTAAAAGTATTATAGATACATTCAAATATATAAATATTTTAATGCATACAGTTAGCCCTTGAACAGGGATTTGAATTGTGTGGGTCAACTTATATGTGGATTTTTTTCAATAAATATACAGTCGGCATTTTGTGTCCCTGGGTTTTGCTTCTGTGAATTTAACCAAACACAGATCAAAAACAGTCCTTTCCACTGGTGGTTAGGAATCCCCATCTGAGGGTGGCTGACCGAAGTTATTCAAGAATTTTTGACTGCAGGGGGGTTGATTGCCCCTATTGAATTGTTCAAGGGTCAACAACATTCTAAGTGCTTTCCTGAAAATTTGTGCAATTTACCTGCCCGTCAGTCTTGTTTCATAGATTTGTGAACCCCAAATCAAGACTATCTTTTCTATTTTGACCTGTTACCCCTACATGAGAAATGGGCAATTTCTTGCCATTTTTCCCTGTAGTTAACACACATACAAAATCTGTCCTAGCTTATTATGACAGGTAGCTGCATATCTTGAATCATATTGAAGTTTCAGTCGTTAAAATTAATTTCTGAAGCAATGTTAAAAAATAACAGAAAATGAAAGGGATTAAAAAGAATTATGTCATTGGATATAAGAACTATATGGATTTAAATATGGCTAATTATTACAAAGAACAGAAAATCCAGGCAAAAATTATTTGTATTTTCTGCCCTCACTTCAAAAGCAAGAGGCAACTAAAATGAGTAACTGATCATTATTCCAATACTTGGTCCTTCATGTGAGCATTTCCTCTTTGAATCATTACCAACAATGACCTTTCCAGCTAAAATAGTTTACTGGACATCAGGTGTAATGTGGCCTGAGCTAGGATTAGTTCGTTAATTAATTTTTTTCACACATTCTTTAACTATTTATTGAAGACCAATTGCGTGTTGAGCCCCATTTTAAACACATCAGTGAGTCAAAAAAATGAAAACCCTTGACTTCTTGGAACCTATATGTCAGTGGGGGAAGATGTTAATAACACAAGAAATTCATTTGATAACACATTTGGAATTAATTAGTACAACAGAGTGAAATAAGGCAGGGGAGGGAATAGCTTGGGTAGGAGTAAAAGCCAACATTTAAGAATGGTTAGTCAGGTAAGACCTCTCTGACCAGATGACTTCTGAGTCAAAGTTGAAGGAGGTAAAAAAAATGAGCGATGCAGAACCCCTGGGGGTGCAGGCATATCTAGTCTAATTTGGAAAGAGGGTCCAAGAAATCAGAAAGATTACAGATCCTAAGGGAAGAAAGCTGCATGCATGATTAGCTTGACCCATGAGCCACTGAAGAGGAGGAGAAGAAAGATCTTATAAGTGGTTCATATTTAAATCTGGTTCTGGATATGGCTAGAAAGATCTTTGTTGCCCAAGCAACACTGAGTTAGCATCAAGTTTATCATAATAGGGGAAGACCCATCTCCTGTCCTCTACAGACATCAGAACAGAAAGAACTATGCCAGGAGAGCTGGAGAAGCTAAATTGTCAGAGTGGAAAGAATCCTAAGTTAGAGACCAAACAAGGCAGAGCACGGTAGACATGAAAAGAATGGAGTACACAGGAGACGCCTCTCGGGAAGTCCCAGGAATACGTGTGAGGGCTTTATAGGAGGGAGAGCTCTGGCACAGTAATTTATGTATGAAATTTATTTTAAGGTAATTTGTCCACACAGGCAAACATGTAGAGTACTGGATAATTTCTTAGCATTTTTTTCAGTGTTGAACCAAAGTCGTCCAACAGAAAGACATTTTCATTATTGTTTCTTTCCTTAGCCCAGTGACTTTGAAGACCAGCTCATCAAGTTGGTAGCAGGAAGGATCGACGGTAAAAGCCAGTATAAATCACCGTAGTGGGAAAGTGTGACCAACACCACAAATCTGTAGTTTAACAAACTCACCTAGAAAACCTGAATGTGAATGACTACAACTCTTACATACTGTTATTTTTCCTTGGTTATTTCAAGGTCAGGTCAGCAAGAGAGACTTCCATCGGAGATGCAGGATTTTCTTATTCACAGCTCAGCAAGCAGCGTGAGCAGCGGAACATCTGGCAGCCTAAACCCTGCATTCTTGCTTAGCTAGCCCACGGGATTCTACCCGCCTGTAGGTATGCAGTTAGTTTGTGGTATAGGATAGAAATCCTACACTTAGAGAATCTGAAAGTTTCATACTGGGCAACCAGCTTGCTGGCCCCTTGCTCGAGAGGGAGTCTATCTTCCATGACTGTTCACTATACGAATATCCTCGCCCAGATGGTGGAACAAAGGAAGTCAGTGCTTCTGCATGCAAGATAAGCAGAATATTGCCCTGGCCAGTTTTTCTCAGTGGTTAGAGCATCAGCCCACGAACCAATGAGTTGAGGGTTTGATTCTGGTCAAGGGCATGTACCTCGGTTGTGGTTTGTCCCTGGCTCTGGTCAGGTGGTGCAGGAGGCAACCAGTTGATGAGTCCCTTCCGCATCGATGTCTCTCTCTCTCTCCCTTCCTCCCACTATATCTGATGATAAACAAGAAAAATATCCTTGGGTGAGAATTTAAAAAAAAAAAAAAGTTATGCAGAATATGGAAGACCTACCGAGAACTGTCTCTCAACATCATTCACAATCGGTTTTAAGGAAATAAGCCCAAAAGTGAACAACAAGCCTAAAACTTTCTGCTTTTTGAATTATATCTGGAAAAACTCTGCCACAGTGAATACAGTCTCAAGTTGCTATGACCTTAGGACTGTTAGCCACATCATCTGTGGGCAGTGTGGCCTTTTCTTTTGTGCTACTGAAAAACATGCCTGTGGGCATATATCTCCTGTGTTCTTTAGCCTCAGTGGCTGTAGGTAAATAACCTGTAAAGAGTGGCCCCTCACTCACCATTTTCTTTCAGCTGTTCTGTCTCATGTTCTGCAGGAGTAATGGCGTTTGGTCCTAAATGGGAAGATCCAGCTATCTGGTTACTTAAGGTCCTGGGGTGAAGTCTGAGATGGAGAGGAGATTGCTGGAAAGCAAGCCTGACACAAGGGCCGGAGCATAAACCATAACTCCATTAGGTTCTCTTTTCATATTGACTAGGCCATGAAATTGTATTACCTGTCCCTACAATGAAAAGAAAGATCAATATATATGGTTCCTTCATGTAATGAATGTCCCTCTCTATCCACCTTGCTGTCCTTCCTCTCAGCAGTTTACATTAGCATGACAAGAACATTACAACGTGGGATGAGCCTATGTCTTTAGAAGGTGATTTCTCATATCAGTCAGTGAAAGTAGTTTTTAAACCAGCATTTGTCATTATGTCCTAGGATGTCGGGGAATTTTGGGTGAATGTGGGTTGTGTAATAGAAAAGTGCTAGACCTGAAATTCACTTCGGCTCCATGCAAATTAGTTATGCAGTCTTGATTAAGCCACGTAAATCTCTTATTTTCAGATGTTGATATTTCAAATGGGGAAAATAATCTCTGTTTTGTTCTCCTCACAGGTTCATAATGATGATTAAAATTAACAATGTACTATATGCGTATGAAGGTGCTTGGGTCAGATATAATTGTAAAATAGTCTTGCAATTATGGTAATATTCAAACTAAAGTAGAATCTTTTCACAATATTGACACTGAGGAACAGGATTAATGTTTCCTTGGTTTTAGTTTTTTGCACCATAGGGAGCATAATATGATTGATAACAGACAAAATCCACGTATTAATAAATGACATTCTAGAATATGTTAGGGCAATCTAAGTAACAACTTTCTGACATTGTTCTCACTTTTCACTAATATGTTTTTCTTAGTTGTACATTCCCAATATAACCAAGGGATAACCATGTAGTGTATTCAAACTTCCTGGAGTATCTTCTATGTTCTCTTTATCTCAACCTTTGGTGGTAACATCACCCTCAACTTATGACTTAATCATAATACTAATACTTTTTCTTTCTGACAACTGGAAAATTAAATAGGAATCAGCAAATATACTTGGGATGGGTAGTAGAAAAAAGGCTTTGTCTCTACATGTGACTATTTATATAAGCTGTGACTTTCAAAGCAACCTATAAAATATCTGCTTTTGTTTTAAATTTGAAAATAAAACATGGGTCCACAGTGATTTCCTGGATGTTAGCCACAACTGGGAGTCAATTCCCAAAAGTACTGACTTTTTAAAGTACATGTTCACTTACCACTAACTTCTGTAAGCTCTCATCTTGAAACTAGTGATGACTGACACGGAACTATCTCTAGGATCAAAACTGAAAGCAGCTAGGTGCCGTGGCTGTGTCGCTAAGAATATAAAATCTTCCTGAATTGAATAATATTGAGGTTGCTGAGATTTGGTTCATTGAACAGTTGGGTGAAATACCTATCGTAGTTCAATAGTTCAGATATGACTGCACACTTGGAATATCTTTTAGCAACCAAATAGGTGCACTGTGTGTGTGTGTGTGTGTGTGTGTGTGTAGGGGAGCTACTCAGTGTGGTTAGTTTAAACCTCAGGTGTTACTTCTTTCCTTGCATACCAAGAACCAGTGGTCTCACTGTAGTGGTAGCTAAATCAGAGGGAACAAGAGAGTGATGTAGAAGATAAAAGGAAGCCGAGTGAAGGAGTTGGGCTGAGTCCTGTTTCCTGGATGAACTTAGGTCAGTGAAAAGCGTTCCAGAATATCTGCCTGCTAATACCCAACTTGCACAGGTATGAGTCACCTTCTTGGACATGATCTAATGCTGAGACCAAGTATTCTTGAGGTCATCAACTTTCCTGAGCAACGAAAACTCATGATGGTATATGTCAATAGTTTAAATCGGTGGCTCTTAAATTTTAGCATGCATCAGAAACATCTGGAGAATCTTTAAAACACAGATTGCCTTGACCCATCCCAAGAGTTTCTGCTCCGAAGGTTGGGGCCAGAGCCTCAGAATTTGTATTTTTTAACAAGTTCCCAGGTGAGGCAGATAATGCTGGCACTTCCTCATCCACCGGAACTACCCTATTTCCATACATATGCTTTATAATAATCGAGTCAAAATCCATATTCAAATCACCGTGAGTGAGCTCCCACCCCTCAAACAATAAATGCCCATGAAGTCAAGGAAAGCTTTTGAAAGTGATCTGTGAAGAGTCATGGAAAGTAAGTGCATGCTCAGAGATGCTGCTCTTTTTAGTTGGTAAACTGACTGGCTCATTTTGAAATGAGGTGAATTCTAGTGCTTGTGGCAGAAACTATGAAACACAAGGTCCTTTAATCACAAAAATGATGGCAACTCATCCCTAGATGTTCGTCTCTTAAGTATTGTGGCATTGGGAAGACTCAGAGGAGGACTTAGAAGATCCTGGAGGAATAAGTGGAAAGCCCGGATGCCAAGGAGCTGCATATTCCCTCTCGCTCTGTAATAGACTCCAGAACTTCTTATTGAATCATTTACTCATCAAATCATACATCAAGTGGTTGTTGATTGCCTATTAAATGCCAGGAATTGACCTAGATGCAGGGATCACAACTGGTAACAAGATAGACATCGTTTTAGCTTTCCTGGGGCTTACCTCTTAGTGAGGGTAGGAGGAAGGAACAGGAGGGAGGAAGAGAGACAGAACATAAGCCAAGAAATACCGAAATCCATAAAAATATCACATAGCAATAACTGAAATGCAGAGAAATAAAACAGTGATTTGATAGCAAGTGACAGGTTACAGAGTGGCTATTTTGGGTCAGGTGGTCAGGGAAGGTCATTCTGAGATGACATTTAAGCTGTGATTTGAATGACAGAAAGGAGCCAGCCATGTGAAGGATCAAGGGCAGGAGCCTTCCAAGCAGAGGGAGCTGCAAGTGTAAAAAGCCTCAAGGTGGGAGAGTGCCGGGCAAGGTTAAGGAATGAAAGATCAGTGTGACTGGAGCATCAGCGGCCAGAGAGTGAGCGATACTAAATTAGGCTGAAGGAGAGACAGGGGCCACTTTGAGAGTCGTTGATGAGATTGAGCTGGAGGTGTGGTTAAAACACAAACCACTGTGGTGATGTGATCGGTATTATAAGGCTGCAGTGGAGATCCCATCCTGCAGGACAGAGACAAGCTAGAAGCAGGGGAATAGCTGGGAATCTATGATAGTACTACAAGGAAAGATAATTGTGGCATCGACCAGGTCTTGTGAGTCAGATTCTGGAGAAAAGTGGTTGAGGAAGCATTACTTTTTGAGTGTGTATGTGGGAATGAGCATTAAGGCACCAATAATTACCCCCCCAAATCCTTGCTATTCAATAATGTTGTTGGAGAAGCGGCAGCACCACATCATTTGGAACTTGTAAAAACATAGAACTGTGAGCCTTCACTCGGACTCAGCGCTGAAGACCACCCTGCTCCCAGTGATTCACATGCACGTTCACGTTTGAGAAGCCCTGTGCTAGATGATTGTCTTGATCTCCAAAGGAGAATAGTGCTACTTATCAAGATGAACCCTCAGCCAGGAGTCAGATGGGGTGGGGATAGTGAATCAAAAATTTCCTTTTAAGCCTATTGATTTATTTGACATATAACTGGAGACCTCAAGTAACAGTTGGTTAGATGAGCTTGGATTTCTGAGTAATGGTAAGGCTAGGGATAAAGATGTGGGATTCTTTAGCATTTGAATGGTGCTCACTATTCAATGAATGAATGAAGGGCTCCTAGATAGAGCAGAGGGCCAGGAATGAATGAGGCACAAGGTTTAGAAGTCTTAGGGTTGCATACACTTTTTTTTAAAAATTCTCCCTCAAGGACATTTATTTTGCCTTTATCTTCAGAATGGGAGGGGGAGAGGGGGAAGAGAGAGAGAAACATTGAGATGAGAGAGACACATCAACCAATCACACCCACAGGACCCCAATCAGGGCCAGGGACAAACTGCAACCGAGGGAGGTATGTGCCCTTAGTGGGAACTGAACCCAGGACTCTCTGGTCTACAGGCTGACGCTCTAACCACTGAGCAACCTGTCCAGGGCCATATACTCTTTCTGATTGGAGTTTCAGGCTTCTTGGAATATATTTTGAGAAATGGAATCACTCGGTCAAATGGGAGTTACATTTTTAGTTTTTTTTTTTATTAATCCTCACCTGAGGATATTTTTCCATTGATTTTTTAGATAGAGTGGAAGGAAAGGAAAGGGACAGAGAGAAAGAAATATTAATGTGAGAGAAACACATTGATTGGTTGCCTCATGCATGACCCCAACCAGGGCTGGGGCTCAAACCCCCAACCTAGGTATGTGCCCTTCACCAGGAATCAAACCTACCACCCTTCAGTCTATTTGACGGGCTGATGCTCTAACTGCTGAGCCAAAATGGCCAGGGCCCATTTTTAATTTTTTGAGGAAACACCATGTTGTTTTCCATAGCGGCTGCACCAGTCTGCATTCCCACCAGCAGTGTATTAGAGTCCCCTTTTCTCCACACCCTCGTCAACACTTGTTGTTTGATGAGTTGTTGATGGCGGCCATTCTGACAGGTATGAGGTGATACCTCATAGTTGTTTTATTTTGCATCTCTCTGATGATTAGTGATGTTGAGCATTTCTTCATATGTCTCTTGGCTATTTGTATGTCCTTTTTGGAGAGGTGTCTATTTAGGTCCTCTGCCCATTTTTAATTGGTTTTTTTGTCTTCCTTTTGTTGAGTTGTATGAGCACTCTATATATTTTGAAAGTTAACCCCTTATCTGATGTATCATTGGCAACTATGCTCTCCCATACAGTGCGAAAAAAAAAAGGAGGGACATATGCAATACTTTCAATAGTAAAGATTTAAAAATAAAAAAGAAAGAGTCAGCAAAGGAGATTGAACAGAAGAAAGCCATGACAGCATGGTATCAGAGAAGCCAAGAGAAGAAGTGTTTTAAGAAAAACACTGAGGTGAACTACTCAAAATGGTGCTGATAGTTTGAGTAAGAGAACAGAGAGTATTGGATTTGACAACATAGAGGTCAGTGATAATTTTGCCCAAAGCACTATCAAAGTCATGGGAATGGTTGCATTTTGGAGTACAGAGAATTTGAGATGATGGGTTGATGGGTTGAGACAATGCTTACAGATGACTTCAAGTTTCTGTTGGGGTGGGAAGGGATAACAAGGGGAAGGATAATATAGTTTATTTCATTTGTGGTCAACAAATGATGATGATTTATTGATTTATTCTTCTTCCATAGTCAAATTCTCAACTCTGTCCTTCCAGATATGTAAAATACAAAGCATACAAGATCCTAGCCATTGCTTTAGAGAAACTCACACTCGAGAGAGAGAGAGAGAGAGAGAGAGAGAGAGAGAGAGAGAGAGAGAGTTGCATATAAATAATACAATGTCCTGATAGCTCTGCATTAGAATTATAGAGGTTTAAGGCTTGGGAGAGAGTTAATATTTTTTGCTTGCATTATGCTATGCATATTGAATATATTATTTTATTTAATCCTCACATATTCCTCTGAGGTTATCCCAAATTACTAGTAGGGAAATGGAAAGTCAAAGAGGTTCAGGACTTGTTTTTATGTCAGAACTAGTAAATGAAGAAGCTAAAATTTGAATGCAGGTCTGCTCACTCCAGTGCTGTATTTTTGCAATACCATGTTACTTTTCATGGTGCAGGAAGGAACAACAACAACAAAATTCTGCTTAGCAAAACTGTGAGTGATCCTGCAGAAATCACAGTACAAGGATTCCTTACTGTATTATAACAGCAGTGTTACACCTTATACAGTGCTGAGGGATAAAATTCGAAATAAAATTTTAGGTGAAAATTATCCTAAAAATTCCACTGTATCCCTTATATGTCCCTGGGAAATACTCATATTATGGCAGCCATTTAGGATTTCAGCTCAGCTCAAGAAATGTCAGACTTGTATCTCCCTTCTCATTCAGGGAAACCCCATCACTGAGGGCACTCATCTGTACTGCTGTTCTTACTATTTGATGTGTACATATGGTTCTATTAACAAGTTAAATTCACA
This sequence comes from Molossus molossus, assembly GCF_014108415.1. NCBI lineage: Eukaryota > Metazoa > Chordata > Mammalia > Chiroptera > Molossidae > Molossus > Molossus molossus. The sequence goes on from NW_023425346.1 coordinate 28,136,287, forward strand.
TAGCATGCAGATGTAGTAGGAGTTGATATTAACTGCAAGCCTACTCTGTATGGTCAGTGTATTAGGAACATTTTGTGCATGGTATTATCCAAAATTCAATACCATGAGGTAGGTACTTTTATCTCTATTTTGCTGATGGGGAGACTGACGTTCGAAGGTCAGAGCTAGTAAGTTGGAGAGTTGTTTTCCCAGCTCCAAATGACTCTGATGTGAGCATGCCTTCCACCGTGCACATAGTCTTTGTGGCCTGCAATGTTCTGTAGCAACCAAGCCGATCCTTCCTTAGATAACTCGCAGGGCTCGCTGACCATGTGGCCTGCCTATTCACCTGTGATAGCTGCCCCCTTCCTCCCCATCCCACACTTGTATTCCTTTCTTGACTAAGGTTCCCGAAGGCTTGTTTTCCTTCTTAAATCCTTGCTGGAGCTCATTAGTATCTATGTATCATCTAGGGAATTTTCATAACTGAGTGTGTGAGTAGGAAACAAACTCTGTCTGAAGACAGAAACCATGTGACCTGATTTAATGTAAACACATTAAACATATTCCTGTCAAAGTAAAAATCAGTTTTTTTTGCCTTTCAAATTGTCAGAGCAACTGTCTTAAAAGTTTAGATGTTTGTAAGTGCCATCGGAAAGGCTCAATAAAGTACTGCTCAGCTCAATTCAGATATAATTTGATGTTTTTATTCACATAAGCCTCCTTTTGAAAGATTATTATGACTTTTGTTTTTTCAATTCTTTTTAATAGCCCTCTGGATAGTTTCTTATTTCTTAGCTAGCTAATGGACATTTGCCCTGGTGCCTGTTTGGGTAATGCAAACCTGAATTTTAGGGTTTTACCCAAGGGATTATTTTTCTCCCACTCTCTGACTCTGGCCTTTCTTTGGATATTAATTCTCTGTTTCTGGAAAATGCCATGAGCATTGTGAGCAGCCATTGTCTTCCAAGTGTCTTTCTTGGTGAAAAAGAGCAGCTCATGATGTAACTTAATTCACTTCCTTCAAGATCAAAGTATAATACACAGTGAGTAGTGAAATCAGAGCTCGGTGACTGGAGTGACTTTTGCATCTTCGTTTGTTCACTCTCTTGTACTTGATGCTGAAAGAAGGCAGTGATGACAACTATACATGATCTCCATCTCGTGAGGTTAGGCTTGGAAATTAATTCTGAGACACTGTTTTAGACCAGAAAGGCTAAGTAATGTTGAAGTTACAATTTAACAGCAAAATCTCAATGGTTAACCAAAAGAGTATTTTCCATCATGTGAACCTTCCGCTGGCCCAGGTGTCTCTCCAGGGGTTCTCCATGTGGGGACTAAACATTGCAGGCTACTTCTATCTCATGGCACCTTTCTCTTACTCTGACGCTTCAGGGTTTGTCTACGTTGAGAAAGAAAGCATTGGGGAGAGAAATTTGTCCTATCTTGAAGATATCCACCAATGTCTTTATCCATAAGCCTGGATGCTGAACTTCCAAACATTTGCTAGCATGCCATTTTGGCACAGAGACCATTAAAGAAAAACAGACTAATCTCCTTAGAGCCATGAGTAAATAAATACAGTTTTACGAGATATTTTATAAGGTTGTCAAGGGCTTTTAATTGAGGGCCTAGATCTGGATTCTCCTAGCTACAAAATAGGCAAGTGTGGATTTACATATTTTAAATTCTGTTCCCTCCAAGGTTTGTTGTAATAAAAATGAAAATAGAGTCCAGGTAGCAATGATGACTCGGAAAAAGGAATGCAGAAAGCTTGGGCACATATGCAATGTATAAACCATAAAGCTGACCTTCTCTGAAGGGCAGGAATGGGATCTTTCATTTAACACATCTTAGTTTGTTATCCTGGGAGCAAGTTTGATACGAGTTTCTTGTGGGAATTGTGATGAGGCCCCATTGCCTTACAAACATCATACATATGTGTATACAGTCTCACCTCGGAAATTTCAAGGTAATAGAAAGTAATCTAATTATGTGGATAATTAAAAACAACCAAAATGCAAGTTTAAAACTTGTACTTTTATGACTACAAAGCAGGCTGTCAAAGTGACAGGGCGTCTGGATGTGCTCGTTGCACGCACTCAGATTAAATGAGTGCATTAGTTGATTGTTTCTGGTACGAAGATAAGCATAGAAAAGTATAATAATGTTGGCATTTAAGTGGACCTAATTAGGCTTCAAGTTTAACACTCCATTAAGATGAATGGGAAAGGGTCACCCCCTGTTCGAGCTGTGGCATTGTCTTTGTGTGTCTGGATTTTGCCTCTGAAGACAACAGTCTGTCAGCATACGTTCTCACAGTCACCCCTGTAAAAGCAGACTGGAAATTTAATTCTTTTAAAATTAAATCTCAGGTTCTGGAGGCCACAGTAAAATCCATGGGGAGATCGTAAATCTTCACGTTCTGCAGCTGTGTAAGTCATAAATAACAACAATAATAATGATAATACTTTCCCTCGTCTATATGAACGTTCAAGTGCAGACTTCAGTGGTTCCTGAACAGGATCTGGTGAAACCCATGACCTCCAGTTTGCCACGAAAGGACCCTGTTCGTAGAAGGGTGAGTGGCTTGGGTAAAGTTACAGTGCATGTCACTGGTAAAGCCAGAAATAACATGGAAAGACTGCTCAGTTTTTGTTACAATAGTCTGTCGTCCATTAGGGGAAGGGAGTAAGGAGCAATGATCTTGTCTACCACACTAAGTGCACGTTCATTTGAAAGGAAACCCAGGAATCAAAGGGCAGCACAGCACAGTAGATATGTTTACAGGGAGATGACCGGGTACATTTGGCTCAGTGCTGTGCAAATAGGAAAAATTTAGACATGACAATGACACAGATCTGAATGGATGTGGTCTGAAAGTTATGAAAGTCTGGAACTCATTCACAATTGTCACACGAAGAGCCAAAGAGTCATCCTGTACCTTTTGGCCACTGGATTCAGAAACTAGATGTCTAAGGATTGGGTAAGGAGAAGCCAACATGGCTTGAATTGAATGGCTGAGGAATGATGGTCATGATTTTCTGATTCTTTCAAAGGTATGATGGCTATTTTTCCAATTGCTGTCTCAGGATTGGTAGCTTATAATTCTGCTTATGCTCTGGACTTGCTGCATGCCATTGGACACATAATTTTCTCTCGCTAATATTTAAAAAAATTATTATTAAGTTGAAATATGGCCTGCTGATCCAAATTCTAGGTTTTGTGTCTGTGTTACTCAGTAACATTGTGGAAAGAAAGTTTTAGTGTACAACTAGTGCCTGGACAGACCCACGACCATGTCCAACTCTTTTCTAAATGTGAAATTATAACTTTGAAACTGTTTAAATGGGTCCAATTATGTTAGAATAATGGTCGTATTTTTAAAATAAATCATTTATCTTAAGATTTTGGAGTTGGATGGAAGGAAATGTAGTTCTTTGAGCCAACTTTTAAAGAAATTCATTATTTCAAGTCCCTCACTCATGGTACTTCATTGCTTGAACATTTCAAATAATGGAGAGTAGAGAATGGGACATCCTTTTCCCAGGGTTGGTCATCTCGGGTTCTTCTCACTCTGCCTTGCAATACTCTATACCAACTGATACGAATCTTGTCTCTGAGAATACGTGTCTGTTCCTTTTGCAATTTGATAGCGTTCAGTTGTCTGAAGCAAGTGATTTTGTTAATTATGAAGCAAGTGATTTTGTTAATTACTTGGTTTTCTTTTTCTAATTCATTGTAGGGCATACAGAAGTTTTCAGAAACTTTATTTCTTGCAAGATTTCCCTCAAGCTTTAGTAGTACATGAGGATCCAGCCTATCTTACAAATGTCCTATGTCATATCATTAATGTTTGGTTATTCTCTCTCGGTGAGAACAATAGGTTAATATTTGTAAGGTATTCTTTTTCACAGTATATTTCATCTTTTATATTACTTTTGGTCTAGGGGAAATCAAATTAATTTAGGTTCATCCTAATTAATTTACAAATTTATTGATTTGTGACTTGCTTTGCTCCAGAATTAGTCATTAAATGCCATTTCCAGCAATGCACTGACAAGATAAAAAACATAAAAGTGGCAAAAGGGAATAAAAGGCAGAAAAATAAGTTAGAAATGGGGAAAGCTCATTATATAAAATACATTTATGTGGTTATTATATAGTTATTTGTGGTTAGTCCAAATGTGATTCTGAACTTGCTAGCAGCCAATTCAAAGACAAAAGTAAAAACAGTTATGAGATGAATAGCATCTAATGTTAAAAAGACAGTTGGGCCGTGGCCGGTTTTGCTCAGCGGTTAGAGCGTCGGCCTGCGGTCCGGAGAGACCCGGGTTCGGTTCCTGCTGGGGGCACATACTTCGGTTGCAGTTTGTCCCCGGCCCTGGTTGGTCGTGTGGGTGGCAGCCACTCGATGTGTCCCTTCACGTTGATGTTTCTCTCTCTCTCTCTCTTCCTCTCTCTCCCTCCCACTCTATCTGTACAAAAAATGGAAAAATATCCTTGGGTGAGGATAAAAAAAAAAAGACAGTTGGGAGGAACTCAATGATTCTTTACGCTGAGTCCTGAGAACACATTCTCCCAAGTTCTCATAGAGAGAACTCTATATGAGGAAGTAAAAATGCCGTTAATAACATTCCTATAGTGAATTCCACAACTTTCATAGGATTTTTATCACCATTGATAAAATTCCCAAGTGCAAATGCCTGGTACTCGATAAGTACTTATAATGGGTTGAATTGTTTCCCCTTGAAAGATGTTGAAATCCAAACCCCCAGCGCCTGTGAGAGTTATTTATTTGGAAGCAGTGTCTTTGCAGATGTAATCAGGATAAAATGAGGTCTTCCTGAATTAAGGTGGGCTCTAATGCAATGTGACTGATGTCGTTAAAAAGAGCAGAAGAGCCCTGGCCAGTTTGGCTCAGCGGTTAGAGCGTCGGCCTGCGGTCCGGAGAGACCCGGGTTTGGTTCCCGCTAAGGGCACGTACTTCGGTTGCAGTTTGTCCCCGGCCCTGGTTGGTCGTGCGGGTGGCAGCCACTCGATGTGTCCCTTCACATCGATGTTTCTCTCTCTCTCTCTCTTCCTCTCTCTCCCTCCCACTCTATCTGTACAAAAAATGGAAAAATATCCTCGGGTGAGGATAAAAAAAAAAAAAAGAGTAGAAGAGACACGGAGGGTGAAAGGCCATGTGAAGACAGAAGCAGAGGTTGGAGCTGGCTGCCATCTGCCAAGGAAAGCCTGGGGCTACCAGAAGCTGGAAGAGACAGGGACGCATCCTCCTGAGACGTTTCAGAGGGAGAGCATGGCCCTGCCAGGCCACTGATTTTGGATTTCTCGCCTCCAGAACTGTAACAGGACACATTTCTATTGTTTTAAGCCACTTGATTTGTAATGCTTTGTTACATACACAGCCTTATGGAACTAATACGGTGCTCAAAAAGTTTCTATTCAGAGTACAAATAAATTTTATGAACCAATTGACTGATGGAAAAAGGCTGCTCAGAAATTTAAAGATACTGCTATGATCAACTAAGAAAAATAATTGAAACAATCTCACCAGATATATTTTTACTAAGTTTCTATTTTTACTAATGTCAGTATTTCTGCAGAGGAGATTTATTTATTGTGGGTTTATAATGAATAACCTGTGTTCATGAGGTTTAATGTGTAGATTTGGCCACTACCAGGAGCCATTTTATTTCCTGTGATATACAACTCTTCTTAGAGCTTTGAGCACTATCAACCTTATAGTAAGTATTCAGATAAACTTTTAGAGAAATAAGATATATAGTAAATTCTACTGTTACATGATTAATAAGGAGGGTAGAGAAAGGTCCTGTTCCCAAATGCCATTAGTATAAAGGGGACATGCTACACTTATATATTTTAATTAGCTGGATCACAGGAGTCCTGTTATCTCCCCTTGTAAATTTTGCTATGTATGGGTGTTCCTGCTTCTTTTTCATTAGTCCTTTTTTCAAAACACATTCCCATGACTTCAATCCTTATCATCTCCAAGTATCTATAAGCAATCAAATAAATCAACGACTCCCTAAATGTGGAGAAGAAAAGAAGATGAAAAATGAGTCAAGAGGAAAAACAGTGTCCGGATTCTGATTGGAACACAATCTACCAAGGTTGTTGCAAGTCCAGCTTCATTCTCTCGGGGACTGGCTTCCCCTCCTACTCCATCCTCAAGGAAGTCGAATGTTGTGATAGGATAAAGGCAGCAACCACCACAAGTTATGAAAGCTCACAAACACAGATGAATATCATGCTTGATGAGCTAGTTTGGGGGGGGGAAAAGCACGTACTTTTCAATAACCTAATATTTTATTTGAAAAGACAAAGCTTTTGAGAATCATTGAACTCCTATGAATATAATACCTTCAATTGAAAAAGCAGAGATAAAATCTCTCAAATTATCAACACAAGAGGCATCATTCTGGACCTGAAAGAAAGGAGAACTCCCCCACCCCTCAAAACAAATTAAACATTTATAATAGTGTCAACAATAAAAATAAAGTCATATATATGTATGTATGTGTGTGTGTGTGTGTGTGTGTGTGTGTGTGTGTATGCAGTGGGCATCTCTAGTGGATCTACGGAAACATGGAGCGCTTGAGTGTTCACATGTTTGCAAAGTTCTCTTTTCTATTCATCTCTCCTGGGCCCATCCCACAGGCAGTCCCACCCCTGTTAGTAATGTAAAGGAACAATCTCGGAGCTGCCCTGTGTTAGTAACATTCGCAGGTTCTCTCTCCCCCCAGATTGGAGCTGAGGCACTTTTCCTTTCTAAAGAGCAGCATCTGGCCTCTCCGTGCGCTCATTTGCATGCCAATACTGGGTTGCCCTCCCAGCACACAGCTATTTAATAGTGGTACTGGTGTCCGAGCTCTGGGAACAAACCAAATGGTTTGGGTGTGCTTTTGTGTGCAGTGCGGGTCGTTGCTACAGTGTGCTTATTAAGAATAGTACACATTCATTATAACAAGATTGCTCTTTTGCTTAGGGGCCATCATGGCGCATTCTGTAAATGAATTAACAGTAGCATGCATTTGTGTATTATGGGCCCAGAAGATGCATTTGTTTATTAAATAAATCTGCAACATAGAAAGTATGGTTGAATAAAAAATCCTAGAAAATAATCAGAGTGCGCATGTACAGTAGCTATTTGTTTCTTTCTCTTTTTAAATTCTCAACGTCTTGGCGAGTTTTCCTCCTTTGTTTCTTTTAAATTACCAGAAATCACAGGCCACATGATAGACTAACAGCCTGCAACGAATGATGTAAAAAAATGTAGAAATCAAATTTGAGTCACAGAAGCACAATACATTTCCAGAAGTGGTATTGTAAATAGTCGTGTAACTTTAAAATTGTCTCTAAAAGTCGCTACTATTTTTAACTTAATTTTCATTTTTGGCTAAAATTTAGCTTGCATCAAATATGTAGATTTCCCCCTGAACTTTTTTTTCCTTTGAAAGATAAACTCTGCGTTTCGGCATTCAGCTAATATTGATACATGCATTTCCAACCTTTTGGTCCAGGTATAGCTCGTATATTAATAAACATGAGTCGTCCTGTTGGATTTTATTCCTGTTAATTAATGATTTTTGAAAAGCCACTGAGAACTCAGAATATGTTTTTAGATGTAGCTATTCTGTATCTCTCTCCATTTACATTTTTTACTTGCTGTTTTTACTGTGTGATCTAATATGTTGTGCACTTCAAGTAAAATGAAAAGAAAATGGAAATATTTTAAGATGACATGCAGAAAGACTCTGCAGCCCCAGCAGGGTTGGGAGGAAATCTATTAAAATGAGCTGAGGAAAAAAGAAAAGAAGAAACAGTCATATTCCCCAATTCTTGAAATTTGTATGCTATTTAAAGGGCAAATGTCTTTTAAAAAGATAAATGGAAGCCTTTCTACAAAATCCAGGGGTACTAAGTAAAATTTGCCAAAATATTTTAAAAGGGAAGGCTTGGTAATGGATTAGGCTTCATAGATTTTTAGCTTAGTAACAGATCTATGACACTATTAAAAAACATACCTGGCTAATTAGTATATCTGCAATATAAAAATTGTGTTTTGTAAGAAACATGGCAGGATTTAGGAAAGAGATTCCACATGCAGCAAACTACATACTGTTTGAAGCGGGATTACACTCTCCTCCCACAGGGAATCTTAAATACTTAGCATTTTGCTCTTAAAGGAGTAATATTCAGCTCTGTAATTTATTGGAGAAAAAAAGAACCAACCTACCACGGTAACAATTGATTTGATTATTATGAAAGGGAGAGGAAAATATTTGAAACCCAGTTTCCTTTCTTTCATCTTTTCTTTCTTTTTTTCCCCTTCTCTTTCTTATTATTTTGGTAAAAAGCTCTATTTTTCCAGAGCATTTTATTTATTCTGTTGCAGCTTTTAGCGAGGCCAGCCAATCAGAAAGTCTGTAAGGGCCCAGGCCCAGACTCAGTGCTGAGCTCCAAATGCGATTCCAGTCCTGACAGGGGGATTATAGGAAACAGATGACTTACGCTTCTAATTTGTGGCCTTAAATTGCAAACAGAATTTCAGGAGTCGAGCAGAGTAATAAATGGCAATAGAAAAAGCCACACACAGCCAAATCAGTATGTGGTGGTTGTAGGTTAAACTAAATGGGAAGAGACAGGTTATGATGGTTCAGTGTATTACAGAGAAGAAAGTCTTAAATTACCAGTGCTGAGAGGTATTGCTCCACGGCAGACAGCATTGCATTGTGCAGTCTACAGATATCCCAAGCAGAACAATAAAAAAGCAGGTTTAACATAGAACCTGTTGCTGGACGAATCATTCCCACCCCCCCTCTTTTAGAAATGGAAGTGGTGTTTTATGTTTGTTTTGACCTCTGCTGTATACTTGGCCCCTTAACATCTGTTTTCTACCGTTGCCGTTTTTCACACCAAATTAAATGTCGAGGAGTCAGATAAAATAAGTTCAAAATATGTCCAAATTATTTTTGTTGACTTCCAACAAATGTCTCAGTAACTCTTTTCACACGGAACGATACCATTTAAATGCCAACGTAGGAAATTATTTTCCTTGCAACATTTTAGGAGCTGAAGAAAGGACTTTTGAGGTGGACTTAAACTCGGGAAATATTGATTGCATTGGCCTTTTGGGTAACTTGTATGACTATTTCAGACTTGCTTTAAGGCTCTTCCGTCATAGAAAGTTATGTGCATTTGTTGGACAGAAATTCCAGGAAAATTGTTTAACAACAGCATATAAAAGAGCCATTCTTCAGAGCTGCTTCACACCATAAATATCAGTTAGAAATAAACGGGACCCACTGTTTATCATGTGGAAACCAACATATATTTGATTTCCATCACAATCTGTGTGTGTGTGTGTGTGTGTGTTTGTGTGTGCATGAGTGTAGGAGTAAGAGTTAAGACAGTAATGACATGAATTCCCACTGTCAAAAGAAGTCTGGCTGTCATATGTCTGTAGTATAAAATTTTAAAAAGCCCCTCATTTTGAACTTCTAATTCAATAAATATTTTAATAACACAGAGCTACCTTTCTTTGCAAAGAATACCATCCTTTAAGATTCAACGTATCTACACATCGGAGTTTGACAACTTATTCATAACAAAGATTGATTCAAAAATAATTATCCTATTCTATATTATTTATTGCCAATATATCAAAATCGTCGCTCCTGGTGAAGGACAGAAACGGGGTTCACTTTAGTTCACCATGCTGTGCTCGAAGTGGGGCCAAGTAGAATCAATAATTTTTCTTCCACTTTCCTTATGGACAAGAAATCTATCACACTAACATTTTGATCTTTTAACTACTATATTAACTTTAACCTCAAACCTTTTGTTTTACCTGCTGAAGAAAAGCTGTTATGTGACAGGTATCCTGGAGAAAAAGAAACTATTTTTGTTGAACTATTAAGCAAGTCTGTTGATAATCATTGGAGATGACTGGCTAAATAGATTTTGACTAATCACTTGCAAAAATTATGCTTGTTAGAAGCACTTTATATTCCGTGTCATGGTGATATCCATGTTGGTTATAGCTAGTTCATTGTAGATGGTGTTCTTTTTTTTTTTTAATCACCTGGCCAAAAGAGAAAACAAACCTCAGATGAAAGCTTTCGCCTCTGACAGAGAACTCTTTTCATGCCTGTCTTCTTCTTCTTTTTTAAAAATAAATGCTCAATTATTATTTGTGTCATAGTGGGAAGACGGGGTCTCTATAGGGCCTGAACCTTTTCAAACAGAAGATAGCTTTTGTTTTTGTCCCCCATCAACACCAATCACCTAATTAAATCTGATATCTCTGGCTGAAGCAAAATGATTTGTAATAGTTCTTTGGAGTTTACTTAATCAGTTTCAATGTCTTTTGTGTGGTGAATGTGGTGATATTTTACAAAATGGAGCTGAAAAAAGAGGAGGCACAATGCAGTCTCGCAAGGGCTGGGAGGGAGGGGAGGCGAGGCGGAGGGCAGACCAGTGTGACCAAACCGTGAAAGCAGGGTGTAGTCCAGCGAAGGGCTTGCCGACAAGTCATTCATTAGTTGAGATCATCAAGCAGATCTAACCTGGAAAAAGGCTTCCTGTCAAATGTAGGCCTGGGCATCTGACAGGGCCTCAGATTCTACACCTTGATCAGCCCAAGCTACTGACACTATTTTCCTTAACAAACACCAACAGCTTTTTTTTTCTCCTTCATTTCAACATCTCTCAGGGGTTGGATTCCCTTTCTTCTCCCGCTCTGTAGAGAGTAAAGGGAGCTTGTTAACTTGCTTAGATATTTTGACTGCGGATGCTCTTTGGCCACTTGCCTGTGGTAACAGTGTCAAACCCTAACTTGGTATAATTGCTGTATTTGCAGTCAGAAGAGTGTTCTGTCTTTATGTTCAAGCTGCTGAATAAAAAAGAAGTGTCATTTTGGAAAATCCTATAAATTATCCTCAAAGTTCTGTCAAAATACAATGTGTGACATACCTGGTATATTTTGTGTTCATTGCCCAGTTACAGAAGAGTAAAACAATGGGGTTTTAACTATGGCAATTAGAAGCTAGTAAATCCCTGTATTCCTTATGCTGAGATTGGAGAACAATAAAATAAAATGAAACTTAAAAAAAACGAAAGCAGCAGAACTGGGCGCTTTATCATTTAAAAAGTGACTGGAAAGCATTAAAAATTTTAATTATCCATTGTGTCACAGTTTTTCTACAGTATGGATTAGAAGTGACAATTTTTGATGGGCCTCCATTTAATAGAGGCGTGCATAATTTACATACATTAGCTATATCCATTCTGCAAGTGGAAATTAAGATTGTAATGGAACTTTATCTTATTGATACTTAATAACAGGTGGCAATCGAGAACCATATTTATAATAAAATGCACTTTCAAAATGGTAGAGTTTTATTCACTCTGTATTTTGTACGTTTTCAAAGACTCATTATAGTAGGGAAAACTGCAAAATTGGCTTTGTGTCCCCCCTTAATACATAACAATGTGAAATTGGAGGCAAATAGTAATGAATGGCAGAAAACTCCGGATGTCCTCCTGGCCTCCTCCACGCGGAATGCATGTGAGCGCATCTTCAGGGATGATCCTCGCAGAATGAGTACCAGCTGAACGTTACGTAACACCGGCAGGCGCAGGGCTGCCAACGCTGGCATTATTTAGTCAGAGAAAAATGATCCTTCCAGTTAAGTAGACCCTCCCTGTATCTCACAAACTGTACAAAACTGCATGCTGCTGGCAGGTAATGGCTTGTAATTAGCGTGGCAGGCAGGTAATGACTTGAAATCACCTGCCAATTGTTTCTGAGTGTTTGCTCTGTTTCAAAACTCTGGATGAGTGAGAAGATCATGGGGGGCTATAAGCATGCAAACAGAGAAAAGAGGAAGAACACAACCAGGGAATCTCATTCTGAATAGAATTTCTCCCCGTTTGTTGCTTATTTTACCCCCAGGTCCTCCCTCAGCAGCGCCAAAGAGGCATTGAGAATTGGCAGGTTGCTTTACCTGCCTGCTGCTCCGACTGGGAGAGATGGTGCCTGTTGAGAAATTCTTTCCTGCTTTGGAATCAAACCAACGTTCATAGCTGCAGCCTCTACACTGGAAAATTGGGATTAGGAGAGCAATGGCAGCTCAGCTTGTTTGAAAAGAAGCATGAATTACTCAGAGACAGACTTTACCTTCCTGCTGAAGCCTATTTCTTTCTTTTTCATCAGCTTCCCGGACTTGATGGAGAGCTGTTGGTATTGACGTGTGAAAGGCTGGGCAAGGAGTCTGTGCAAAGTCGAGGCTGGACCAGTTCTCTAAGGATCCCACAAATGCTTTGGACCAGCGCTTAACTCTCGAAAATGCGTATAGGTTCCAAGTGAGTAACGTAACTGAACATATTGAAATGTGGTGGGGAGGAAGGAAGTCATGGCAAGCAGGACAGTATGTGGCCTCTCTAAATTTGAGTGACATCCATTTTGCTCTAGCCAATTGTTAGACTATGGGTACCGGGTGGCCAGATTTCCCAAATTCTTAAGAGAAGCCAGAAATCTGGAGTTTAATGAAAAAATACCCACTTTTTAAAGCGTTGAAACGAAATTTAAAAAAACATAAACTTTTGTGTGGTTGAAACAAGATTTCAGGCCCCAGGCTACTAGTTGATGATCTCTGTTTTAAATTATATTTTTCTACTTGGTACCTTTTTTTTTTTTTTTCTTGTAATCTTGTTAGATTAGTAAACGGGAAAAAACAGAGGTGAATTTACACATGCAACTAGTTCTTTGGCTTTTAAATTTTTCTTGTGACTGTTATGTGTAAACACTTGGAAAAAGACCTCTTAGGAAATCTCCCCATTCAATGTCTGCTCATTTCGAGCTGTCCCCAAATGCAGAGGGCTTCCTTGGGCCAAGCCTGTGGGGCTCTTTCAAACCCCCATCTAGAGAAGAACGTCTCTGAGCCCTGACTGACTAGTTCCAATAAGTCATTATGAAGGAGAACCGACTGATCACACCCAGGCCAGCAGTCCAGTGGACTCCCAAGAACACACTTTAGGAGTCTTAAAGGCCTGAATTTAATCTGATCTGGGATCTGCCTACTTCACTGCTGTGACCTTGGGCAAGTCACTCCATGGACTCAGCCTTCATTTCCTCACTGGTCAAATAAGAGTGATGTACTTACCTGGTAGACGTGTGGTCAGGGTTAGAGAAAATTACTTAAATTGTTCCTTGTATTCATCTTTCATATGACAGATGACTAGATTATAGTCATTGGACTCAATAGCCAGATTCGTCCTTTACTCTAGTCAAAATCCAAATCAATAACACACTTTATATTTATTTGAAATCAAAGCCTTCTATACTTTTCCAGAATATTTAAAAAATATTAGTAGCCCTGCCCGGTTTGGCTCAGCAGTTAGAGTGTTGGCCTGTGGACCGAAGGGTTGGAGGTTTGAGTCCGGGTCCAGGGCACATACTTGAGTTTCAGTTTTAATCCCTGGCCCTGGTCGGTGTCCTGCAACCAATCAATGTGTCTCTCCTCCCTCCCTTCCACTCTATCTACAAATCAATGGAAAAACAGCCTTAGGTGAGGATTAACAAAACAATAAAATAGAGAATATTAGTAAACTTTCTTGATAAAGTTCATTTCTAGTTTGAGCAATATCAAACAAAATCATGTTCCAACATCCAGAACACTAGTGCAATTATACAGGTTTTTTTTTTTTTTAAGGGTCAAAAGTTAGAATAAAATAAATCTAGCTTTGCAGTATAAAATCTGAAGGGAGAAATTGCTTTGATTTGGGGGCCTTGGCCTAGTGAACAAATGATGAGAGTGATTAAAAAAAAAAATTAACCAGGTTATTGTTATTTTACATTCAAGTAAGAAATGCTCTAGTAGAGCAAGGTTAATGCACATTAGTCATACAGAGACAGACTTCATTAGGTCAGTGTGGGTGACAGCAGTAAGTCAGGCTGGTCCCGCTGAGTGTGCCAAGGAGCAGAAGAAAAGATCTTGCCTTACAGATGCCTTGTAGAAAGGACCAGATTTTGGAGCTGGCTTCAACACAATCTTAAAAGTCATCATGTCCACGCTGGCTTTTCTTTCTTTGCAGTTACTGTAATTTTAGAAGCGAGGTTTCCAGCTGTATTACCTCAAACTGTAAAATAGGTGCTTATTTGTTAGGTGAAGTCTTTTCTTTTTTATTTTTTTCAGGAGTTCCGAAAACTTTATTCTCAAACTGAAAATCTATATGAAGGCAAAAGTGCAATTGGCCTCATTGGTTCTTTTCCCCAAAGCTTTTTATAGATAGCTGACTAAGCAGTTCATGGACACCTCTATCCTCTTTCTAGCTGTCATTATTCGTACATAGTTTGTCTTTAAAAATAAAGATATTGCCCTGGCCAGTTTGGCTCAGTGGTTAGAGCGTCGGCCTAAGGTCCGGAGAGGCCCGGGTTCGGTACCCGCTAAGGGCATGTACCTTGGTTGCAGTTTGTCCCCGGCCCTGGTTGGTCGTGCGGGTGGCAGCCACTCGATGTGTTCCTTTCACATCGATGTTTCCCTCTCTCTCTCTTCCTCTCTCTCCCTCCCACTCTGTCTGTACAAAAAATGGAAAAATGTCCTCGGATGAGGATTAAAATAAATAAATAAATAAATAAATAAAGATATTAAAATCAGTCTTGCATTTAGCTACTAACTTAGAGTTTTTAGAATTTGATTGTTCAGTTGCATAGTAATTAAGATAAACTTCTAGCCCTAAAGTTCTTTGAAGTTTCTTTTCTCAGGTTAAAAAAAAAAAAAAATTGGCACCTAAATTGTTTAAAGATCTAGTTTAAGTATAGCAAAACCAAACCATATGTGTAGAGAACTATAAATATTATCTGGATATATTAGTTGAATTACATGGGCTATTTAAAGACAAGAGAGGATGTGTTTTTAAATACATTACTGTTATTTTTTCTAAATATCTGACTATAACAGAAGGGACTTAATAATAATATAGCATGATTTTTGCATAGTCTGATGGCAACTGACCCTGACATAGTTCTCATATTCCTCATCTGTTTGCTCTTATATGTGTTCCTCTTAATATTAAATAGAATACTAAGTGATAGTTTTAGTATTCCATGAAGTAGGACTCTAGTAGAATTTAAACAGAAATCCAAATACACATTATAAATGATTACATATAAAAATTTCAATACTTAGGTAGTTTATCAACGCACAAATGGAAACATAGCTCATCATAACTAGGTACAATCCCCTTAAAGACAGATGAATTGTTTTGCTAAATAACGAGAATTTTCTATTCTAATTTGTGAAAACTTAAAAACCAGAACTGATATCATGCGTACTTTCAAAAATTTAAATAATTTACACACAGATTTTTTCTGAGTCATTATCAGAGTTTGTGCATTTCCTCCAACTAAATTATGTTCTTTTAAAAAGCCAGCTTGTTGGGAGTGGGGTGGGAGGAGGAGGGTGGGGGGAGAGCTCAAGAGGCACATACAGAAATTGTCTTAATTTCTGAGAAATGTGGTTCTGACAATCACTTAAGACAATATAGTTGATACTGCTGTCAGGATGGACTCTTTTCAAAAGAATGTTTTTATAGAATAACATTGTGACACTGTGCTCAGATGGATGTCTTTAGCAGTATTTGATTAATGTAATGTAATAAAAGAGAAGCACACCGAACTGTCTGTACATGTCTTGTTAAGTATGTTTGATTCATTATATGTGGTTCTCAGTTCTCTCCTCTTTCTGCAGTTCATTTTTTATCATTTCAATAATATATCTATAAATATGAAAAAGTTGGCACTTTCAAAGTCTTTGACATATATGGCTATTAATTCATAACTCTAAAAAATTGTATCTTTCAACCTGTCATTTTAAAGCTTGTAGAGTTTATTACAGTGGTAACCGGTGTTAGAAATTAGATTCTGAACTTTAGCAAGAAGGAAAATAAGCTCATGGACCTAAAAGTTAAAGAAAATATACCTAGACTTAGTTCTAAGATACAATTACATAAACAGATACATTATTAAAGATTATCTTCTTAAATTCACTGATGATATCATTGAGGTTTATATTGGTTACTGGTTTCTAACTTACTTTGTTTTCCAACTCCAGATATCAAATATTGAGCAAACTTATAATGAACAAAGCTATCCAAATTCAATGTCATGATTATCTTTGTTGCCATGGGTTAATGGGTTAAACTTCATAGCATATATATTTATGAAATAGAATACTTACATGATTCATTGTAGGTATTCTGATGGCAAAATAATAATACCACTTACTTACTTACATATACATTCTAGGTATTATTGTTTTACTAAGAATAAGCCCTATAAGGCAGATACTATCTGATTTCCATTTACTGATGAGGAAGCTGAAGACGGGGCAATATGACCAAGATCACACATATGCTGAGGCAGAGCTGGGCTTGGAACTCGGGAGTCTGGCACTAGAGCCGTTGACCCCTTCTAGGGAAAGCTAACCGTGGAATGTTTTCTTCTTGGTGCCTTTGGTCTTGCTTCATATCCTTCAATGCCTAAGTAGCAACTTGGCCCCCTCATTTCCCAGGTTCCTTTCTTTGGTTCAATTAAGAAAATAATGTCCTAATATTAGGATAGTAACTCTGAAGTGTTCCATGTAATGAGCTCTGACTCATGGATGATTTGGGAGTTTTGGGTGCCAGGCGAGCACATCATGTGTGAATAAGCTTGTGGCAGGGGCTGAGGGTGAGGCCTGAGGACATGGTTTATGTTGGAGCCTCACTGTGTTCTGGGTGACTCATGTGCACTAAACAGCAGAGTCATGGACCATTTACACACACCCAATATCAGGTTCACTCCAAGGTTGTTCTCCCACAGCTATTTCACAGCTTTCTAAAAGCACAGGACTTATTTTGGCCTTTCCACTGGAGGATCATGAAAGAGAATTGGAGAGCAGATGGCCTTAAGGTCCTGACGGTCCCTTGCTGGGGAGATTGTTCTTCCTCTGATTTCTGAAAGACACCCAGATGGTCCTTTCCTCTCTCTTGTACTTATGGAAGGAGCGGGTTTGTGGTCAGTTGGTTGGTGGCCTAGCTGTTGGCAGTTCTCGCCACCTCTGAGACCTTGGGCAGGTCACTTGTTATTCTGGGGTATGCCATTTTTTGAAAACTGTAAAACTTAGAGAATTTGATGGAGAGTTGTTTTTATGCATTTATAGGATATCAATACAGACGAGATTTTAACATTATTTTCAGTGGTCACTTAGCCAGTTGCTTCAGCTCAAAAATGACCAATGCTAGAGCACTAATAAGAGATGTGAATTTTATTCATTTTTGTATCTGTTTATGAAAATGACTAAAATTAACTTTGTCAAGTGAGAGGAAGAGGTGGTTTTAAATGTGCACTAGTAATTTTTTTTTTTTTTACACAAGGCTTTTGAAACTATATATAAAGTCAAGAAACCTATACAAAGACTAAAAGAGGGTCAATACTGTAGGCTTAAAGCACAAGGGAACTTCCAGTCCTGGAGAAAGCATGGTCCACTCTGCGCTGATCACGGGACGGTCCGTCTGTGGCTCAGCAGCAGCTTCAGGCCTCTGAGCTCTTTTGCTGTCCTGGGATCTGCCCCTGCTCATCGTCACAAGGCTGGACAGAGGAGGCGGCCACAAGGGGGTCAACCATGCTGCTTAGGGTTGCATGTTTTGGGGACACATTGGCTAAAATGAATCATAAAATCATAGATCTGAGTGATCTTCTGTTCTTGGCGATAAAGAATTGGAGAGGAAAGCGATGTTTGTCATTTCAGAGTACCTAGGTCTGGTGCTTACTTTAGTTTGCATTTTGGGCAAGTCCACTCACTTTTCAGAGTCTAACTTACTGCCCTGCAGAGCTGAGGGGATTGGACGCAAGCATCTCTAAGGCTCCGTTTGAATGTGCATGCCACTGAACTTTTCTATATAAACACTAAGTAAACTTACAGTTACTACAGAGACGGGATGTGTTCTTGCTGATAATCGTAAATGTCCATGATGTCAAAATGCAGGATGGTAAAAAAGTGAAGTTGAAAAATGAGGAAGAGGTGTAACAGGGTGTAATCGAAATAATTTTGAAGGGTGTGCACTTTTTAGGCTGCCTAAGGTCACGGCTGAAGCGTATGTCTTCCAGCATATTCCAGAGTTGTCCGAACTATATTTTCGTTAAGAACTAACTTGTCCAGAAAAAAAAGAGGGTGATAATTAAAGAAAGATGAGCCCTGTGATTCAGATGATTCTTTTTTTCTGATGGAGGAAATCCTTGGTTTGTTATTTTTCTGTTGAGTCTTTAAAAGAGAACATTAGATTTAACAAAGGGCCAAAACCCTCACCGAAGGAGGCACAGAGGAAAGAGGGAAAGAGAAAAGACTTAAAAGACACTATTATATTAATAAATTATATCAACTTTATTATTGAAATTTATGTTTTAAACATATACAAAAATATAGTCAAGAGTATGATGAATCTCCTTGTTCTTAAGATTCAACAGTCAATTCATGGCCAATCTTATTTCATCTATATCTTCAATTAATCTTGTTTTACTGAGATTATTTTGAGACAAATCCCGCACATAATTTTATCTGTAAATATTTCCAAATATACCTCTAAAAGTTCAGGAGTCTTTTTTTTTTTTTTTTTTATCCTCACCCGAGGACATTTTTCCATTCTTTGTTCAGGTAGAGTGGGAGGGAGAGAGAGGAACAGAGAGAGAGAGAAACATCGGTGTGAAAGGGACACATCGAGTGGTTGCCACCCGCACAACCGACCAGGGCCGGGGACAAACTGCAACCGAGGTACGTGCCCTTAGCGGGAACCGAACCCGGGTCTCTCCAGACCGCAGGCCGATGCTCTAACCGCTGAGCCAAACCGGCCAGGGCGGAGTCTTTTTATTTAAAAGGTAATTGCAATAGTATTAACACTCCTAAAATTTTAACAAAATTTCTTAATATTTAAAAAAATAATACTTAGTATCAAGTCAGGATTCAGATTCTTCCAATTGTCTTATATATATTTTTAACAATTTGTTTGAATCTGGATCCTAATGGGTCAAAGATAGCTGCTGGTGAATATATTCTTATCTCCCTTAATCTGCAGGTTTCCTTCTCCCCTTCTCCCCCCAACACTCCCTAACTTCTATTTGGCGAAGAAACTGGGTCATTTTTCCGGAGACTTTTGTGATTTTAATGATTAAATTTCCATGTTATCTTTTGACATGTTCCCCAGTCTCTTCTGTTTCCTGTGAATTGATAGTTAAAGGCATTATTAGATTTGGGATTTTTTTTTTTTTTTTTGCAACTCTATTTCATAGATGTATTTCTATTAGGAGACAAATAATGTTTCGTAGCCTCCATTTTTGTGATACTAGTAGCCATTATTGATCATTGCCTAGATTTCTTAATTCATTATCCACTGCAATATATCAATTCTATTAAATAAACATATAAATATAGTTATTTAATAGAATTATATGTATATAATTCTCTCTCTATATAGAATTAATTTAGTTATATATAAATAAATATATATATTTTAAAACCTAGTAGCTGAAATATTTATTTCTATTAATAGAAACTTAACCTATTTGGTTACTCTCAGGAATTATATGTTCATTATTATTTGTATATAAAACTCAAGGTAAATACTGAATTTAACCTTTTACTTAACAGCTTCAGCTATTTTGTAGCATTCTTTATAGGTGGCAAATGAAAGCTGTCTCTGAGTTTAAATTGTATTATTTTGAACTCATGGATTTAAAAACATTTGGATTGTAAACTTCTAAGTCAGGTGGATGGATGTCAATTTGAGTCCTGATACCACCCTGCTATGCCAGGAAGCCTCTCCCCCTTTCTGTCCATGATTAAATCTTGGTAAGCCACTTTTAGCTTTCTCCTGCAATAATATTTTCTCTAATTTTCCTCACCAGGTTAAAACCTCCCAAATGCACAATTTGACACTCATTTGTGTTGATGTTTGTTTAGAGCCTGTTTTAGTTATTAGATTATAAGCTCCATGGGGGCATGAACCATGTTTTGCCACATTCTATCTATGCACAGTGCCTGGAAAACCGAGTTGTGCTTGTAAATATTTGCTAATTGAATGCTCAAAAATATATCTCTGGAGCTTCAGTTTTTTTCATCAGTAAAACAGGGGTAACGATACTGACACTATGACATTATTGTGACGATTAAATGAAACAAAGGTTGTGAGACACATGATTCATTGTAGGCATTCTCAAATGGTAGCTAGTTTTATTTACTGTTTCATATCTAATAACCTTGGACACTCGACTCCTGTTGTGATTTACTTTGCTGATATGGCTGTCTAAAAGTATTACCTGAGAAACAATTATGAAAATATAATTGTCTGCTTTGCTTATGAAATGCTAAGCCAGATGACAAATTAACAGCATTCACAGAGCTCTGAAATGTTCCGAAAGGGAGAAGAGAAAGAAACTGAATTCAAATCTCCTGCCTTCAAAGTGTTGTGGGGGAGAAGAGGTAATCATTGAGAATGATATCAGAAGAACCATAATTATAGGAAGCAAATAAATCTGAAGGGATGGATGGACTAAAGTTAGGAAAAGGTCTCCAGGTATGTTGGATTCTAAAAGAAAGAATATACTTTGGAGTAGTCTTTGAGAGTGGAAGAGAAATTCTGAAGTTAAGGCCGGTCTTGTTCTCAAAAAAGGAAGTTGCTGCTCTAAGAAGGCTGACTAGATATCTTCACAACACTCACTCGACTAAAAGTATCTCCGGTATTGGCTTTTCTGTCACTCAAATCCGATGTATCCTGATGCAAATGCTAGTACATTAGATTTTTTTTCCTGCTCATACTACACTTATCTCATCTCCAGAATTGTGCTTAGGCTGGTCCTTCTGGAATGCCCTTCTTGCTTTTTGTTTTTATATCATGTCAGGAGTCATTTCTTTAGGGTGTCTTTCTCAGGTCCTTCCCCAATCCACCAGGAGAGTTAGGAATGTGCACGTTATCAAACTAAATATGCTAACAGCGTGGAGACCAGAGATCAGTTGAAGTATCTACGGAACAGTGATGTCACAGTCCAGGTAAAGGATGATGCCCTGGACTAGGCAGTGGGTTTGGAGAAAAAAGAGCATATGAGAAACAGACTTAGTAGGTAGAAGTAATAGTATTTAGGTGCAGTGTTTTGTTTGAGCCTCTAAGCTTAGTGTACAAATAAATAAAAATGTTAGTCCATTAGTAGAATCCAGGCCTTCTTTTATAAATATTTTTAAATTACATTTTACATTCAATATTATTTTGTATTAGTTTTCAGTGTATAGCATAGTGGTTAGACAATCATATATTTGACAAAGTGTTTCCCCTGATATTTGCAGTATCCATCTGGCACTATACATTGTTGTTACATTATTGACTGTATTTCCCATGCAGTACTTTACATCCCTGTGGCTATTTTGTAACTACTATTAATTTGTACTTCTTAAACCTTTTCACCTTTTTCACCCAGACACCAAAACCTCTTACCTCTGGCAACTATCAGTTTGTTCTCTGTATCTATAAGGGTTTCTGTTTTATTTATTAGTTTATATCATTCTCTAGCTTCCACATACAAGTGAAATCATATGGTATTTGTCTTTCTCTGAATGACTTATTTCACTTAGCATAATGCTCTCTAGTTCCAGCCATGCTGTTGCAAATGGTAAGATTTCATTCTTTTTTATGGCTGAGTAATATTCCATTGTGTAAATGTATCATAGCTTTTTTATCTACTCATCTATTTATGGACACTTGGGTTAATTTCATATCTTGGCTTTTGTAAATAACACTGCAATGAACATAGGGGTACATATTTTTTTTTGATATAACCCTTGTAATATTTATGTACCCAACATAGAAGCACCTAAATATATAAAACAAATCTTTATGAACATAAAGAGAGAGATTGACAGAAAGACAGTCATAGTAGAGAATTTTAACACCCCATTGAGATCAATGGATAGATCTTCTAGACAGAAAAGTAACAAGCAAACAAGAGTTGTTTTGTTTTTTAATCCTCACCCAAGGATATTTTTCCATTGCTTTTCAGATAGAATGGAAAGGGGGGAGAAAGAAACAGATGTGAGAAAGATATACCAATTGGTTGCCTCCTGAACAATCTCAATCAGGGCCAGGGATTGAACCGCAACCAAGGTACATGCCCTTGATCAGAATCAAACCCATGACTCTTTGGTACATGGGCCATTGCTCCAACCACTGAGCCAAACTGGACAGGGTACACCAACAGTCTTAAATGACACACTAGACAAGATTGATTTAATTGATATTTTTAGATCATTTCACTCCAAAGCAGCAGAATATACATTCTTTTCAAGTGCACATACATTTTCTAGGATAGACCAGAGGCTAGGCCACAAAACAAGTGTTAATAAATTTAAGAAGATTGAAATCATATCAAGCATATTCTCTGCCACATTGTGATTGATCGAAACTAGAAAAAAACAAAAACAAAAACAAAAATGGAAAAACATACAAACACATGAGGCTAAATAACACATTAGTAAACAATCTCATTTTACGAGGGCAGCATTATCCTAATTCCTAAATCAGATAAAGACATTACAAGGAAAGAGAATTATAGGCCAATATCCCCGATGAACATAGATGTAAAAATCCTCAACAAAATATTAGCAAACCAAAGCCAGCAATACATTAAAAAGATCATACACCATGATCAAGAGGGAATTATTCCTGGGATGCAAGGTTGGTACAATATCTGCAAATTAATTAATGTGCTACACCGCATAAACAAAATGAAGGATAAAAATCCCATGATCATTAACAATAGATGCAGTAAAAGCATTTGACAAAAGCCAGCACCCATTTATGATAAAAACCCTCAGCAAAGTGGGAATAGAGGTAACATGATCTCAACATAACAAAGGCCACGTATGACAAACCCACAGCTAACATTGTACTCAATGGGAAACCACGGAAAGCATTTCCAGGCCTTCTGATGCTTAGACTGTTGTGTGATTAGAATTACCTCTGCTCCTATTCTTTTCCATAAAGCTATGTGAACTTGACTTTTCCCCTGTTTTTCTAGTACATCCTGTATATATCCCTATTACTGCATGTACCACACTGTTTATATCTGCTGACTTCACTGAACTCTGAGCACCTGGAGGGGAAGAACTCTTAGTCATATCTGTAACCTCAGCAGAATGCCCAGCACACATTTAGAGTTTAAGAAATAACAAATGGGCTATTGAGGTCTTATCTGGTGACTTGTACATTCAAATTTCAATAAGATATCTAGTTACTTGGAAGGATAGATCAGTAATGAGTTAACACAGGAACCTAAGTTATTTTATCTGATTGACCCCTTTTCAGGAGCAGGAACAGAGTGGTGGCGAGGTGGCGAGGCACAGCAAGCTGACTTGGGTGTAGGTCAGCGGTGGTGCCGACTTGCAGCTCTGGCTGAGCTTCAGGGAAAGAGCAAAAGTAACCTGCCTAGTTTGTAGTTTTTTCTTTTTTCTTAGCATGGCCCTTATGGGAAAGAGAAATGGGAGGAAGTAAGAAGTGTTTAGAAAATGACAGTCAGGTTTTAGTGTTTCTTGACTAGGTTGTAGAAACCGAGCAGAGGCCGACTGTGTAGAGGTTAGAGGGGGCTGGACAATTGTTGGTGAGCCTTCGACCGCGGACATGTGACTGGGTTGTATGCAGAACTGTCTACCGTAGAAATGCATAATAGTCTTTTCAGAAAAAGGCTGCCTTGTATTCCCAGTGTTTTGTATATTTGCACAGAGAACTTGCTCGTTCATGTAAGTTCTTAAAACACCCAGTTATCTGCCCAAGAGAGATGCTTTTGACATAAACAACTATCTACCTGGTGTCAGAATTTCTCAACAGATAAGACGCACTTGTGCTCAGGAAGGAACTTCTGCAGTTCGATAACACACCAAACTTTTATTGTTAATATGGGAAGAAAGGCATGCTTCAGAATAACAGGAAAACCCACTCCGGTGTATCTGAACCTGACGTGGGGGAGGGGCTGTCATTTTTATCTGGCACACTGAAAGCAGCAGTTTTTGCAACATGGACCGACCTAGATTCTATTGCCTCCTGAAATAGTACTATGGCAGAGATTAAATGAAATCTGGGATTTTTTCAGACAGGTTTAGAAATGAACAATAAAACGTTTATCATTAAGTATCAGACTGATCTTATTGAATTTTATAGGATTTAGCACTGTCTGTGTTTGTCTGATTAAATATCTCCATCCATGACATGTGTCCCTCCTCCCTCCCCCCCCCCACCCCAGTGAAAGGATGGCAGGAGTGGATCTTTTTCTATAATTTTTTTCTTCTATTATGTCTAAATATGTAAAATTTATAGCAATTTTTCAATAGTTCTGTAGTTACTAAATAAGGTTGTTTAAATACAAGTGACAATTTAACTTTTAATTTATATGGAATCTTAAGAAATTATATTAAATAAACTTTAAAAGTATACTGATTAGGAAGTCTGATAAAATTCTTCCCAAAAGAAAGTAAATATACATATATTTTCTCCAATTTTTATTATTTTATTTTTGTTACAGATGTTTCTCCTTTCTCCCCCTCCCCCCAGCATTGTCGTCTATGCCCATTGGTTATGCACACATGCATATAGGTTCTTCGGTTCATCACCTCCATCCTCCGCACCCCCCCTTCTCTGAGGGTTGTCAGTCTGAACCATACTCCTTTCTATGTCTCTGGGTCTATTTTGTTCATCAGCCCACCTTGTTCATTATATTCCACAAATAAGTAAGATCATGTGGTATTTGTCTTTCTCTGATTGGCTTATTTTGCTTAGCATAATATTTTTATTCTTCTATTTAAAAAAAAGGTATTTGACAGCACCTCAGCCTTATGGCAGTGAAGAGATTAAATAAAATGCCAGTTTGTAGTAACTTTTATATTTTTAAATTTCAAATCCTAATAATTAATACAGAGATAATTTCTGGGACACTTTATTCCCTGGTAAGTCAAAGGTTTACCATGTTTCTTATTATTTGCTTTTAAAACTGTCATGGACTTTATTTTTCTTTCATTTCTAAAGTTGACTGAACTGTTTAACCAAGTAGATCTTAATAGGGTTAAAAAGTCTTATTATATTCCTTGTTAAAATTATTTCTTAAGGACCAGCAGGAAGTCTTCCAGTATTCAGTGTGGTTTTCATCCTCCGTGAGATGGACAATTTACAGAATGCCAACTGGGGTTGAGACTACCATAGGCTTTTTCAAATATAATGGTTCTCACCTCCTTTCCATTTTTATGAAGTTTTGTTTGTTTCCTTATTATTGTCAAGCAGACTTCTCTTGAGAAATGTAGGTGGACAATTGAAGGGAGATGTGTTTTCAGAAAGACTTAGTGCCAACATTGGAAAGACGTCTTAGTGAAATATGGCAGAGGTCCCTGTAACACGGCCTTGAGTCTCACAACTCTGGAGGAAGAAGGTAGGATGTGGTGTTAGAGAAAGACACTGAGGTGTTTCTAACACAGGCACAGGAATATGTGGCAATGATAGAACATTACTAAAGTTTTCCTCTAGGATAAGTCATTGCCAAATATAATTTGAAGCTTTACGAAGACCGGAAAATACCAATATCTATGATATTTTATAAACTTGCACTTTAGAAAGGTAGTGAATAAACTTTCACAGTTGAAGTTCATATTATGGCTTCAATTTAGCTAGGTGTGATACCTAAGTTAGTGACATATGAATGTCTTTTCAACGGTCTGATTTGTTAGAAACAACATTGAAATAATTTGACAGATAGCTAAGCATTCTAGGCTTAACTTGGAGGCAAATTTTGCATTAGACAGTAGCTTGTCAAATGCAAATCAAGTATCTAACCACCCTAAAAAAACGAATTTTGTTGTGAAGCTGAAATGATTACATACTATATTTTCTAACTTAATTAGAGACAGATGTGCCTCTGGTCTAATAAGCTCCATATTGTTAAATGGCAATGCTAGCATTTTACTTGATCAGTGTTTTCCACAATTTATTCTTAATATTATTTTACTAAATCTGTACTGATACCTTTTTTTCTTTTTAGATGGTAGTCAGGGTGTGTGCGGGGGAGCATGTTCAGAAGGTTGGGAGCCAGTTTGTATGCATTTTCAAAGAATAACACCAAAATATTTGGTGGATTTATAACCAGAATTCTGTGTCCTCGACTTTTCATATCTGGGAAGCTTTGCTACTTTAAACAAAAATCAGAACAGAGAGACTGATATCTGTTCCCAGATGAATTATTTTCCTATAAGTACCAAGCATGATAAAGTGTGAAAAAAAAAAAAAAGCAAATTTTGAGATAGTTTTTTAGGAGCTTCATATTGTAGGTGGACATCTGTCAGGTTATTATACCAATTTAGTCTAAAAACTCTTACAATGCAATATAAAAGGCAGATAGGGAATCTTCTCCAAATAGCATAGGTAAATTATTCCTGGAAATGACAATCTGATATGGCCATACTTTGGCACTTTAGAGATATGTTGCTCTACAGACAAATCCAGTAATAGTGTATATTTTCCTTCTAAGCAATATGGTGGCCATGTTGCCTTCCCGCTAATGTTCAAATAAGATTGAATATTCTGTATATCAAATTTTGCATTTCTCAATCCTCTGAGCCCATGAAGACTTCTCAGCCTTTGCATCTCAACGGCCCCAAGATAATGCCGAAAAGGAGAAGTCCAGTTCCTTCCTCAGGCACGGCCAATGCCACCAGCAACCTTTGCCTTTTCCAGGGGCTCTGGCTGGTGTAGTTCGCAGGAGTTCATGGAAGAGTCCACCGTGTTCAAGTTCAACGCCGACTTAGCAGATTTAAAATACCACTTCCCCTCAGCCCAGGTCCACGTTCCCGCGATTTGTAGGGAGGCCTGACCTCCATTTAAAAAACAGAAAACAAAACCACAGGTCTGCGAAGGTCAAAGTGGAAGTTAGGAAAGCTGTCACGACTCAGACCGGACCCTGCTTGTTGACATTTCATTAGCCTCACTTGTCTTGAATCTCAGGTGAGCACTCTAATGACCTGTAATGTTGTTGGGTACTTTCGAAGGAGAGGAAAATGGCAGACATTGCAAAATGCATGAATAGTCAAAGCTGCAGTATTGCTAATTAGCTCAAGAAAATTAAAAATAGGAGTTAAGCTATCTGCTGGAAGCTTGAGTGCAAATTTAACAAGGCAAGGAAAATGAATTGGCCTCCAGCGAGAACTAGTTTAACATTTGAATTCAGAAAACTCCAGATTTCTTCCTTGTCGAGTCCTGTGAATAGAGAGTAAGAAAGAGAAGTAATTCACAAGTGGGGGTGGGGGTTGGTGAGTAAAGGGAAGATTTCCACGGAAATAGGCTGGGTTATTTTTTTTTTTATGACTCCCCCACCTTTTCTCTCCCCCCCACTTCTAAGCTATTGCTTTCAGTTTACTTCAATGCAGTCATTGAAGTAGCTTAGAAAGAAATCTTTGATATACCAGATCAACCAAAAAATTTAAAGTCCCCTTTCGTGCCTCCATTTATAATGCAAATAGTAAGCTGGCATTTTGGGTTCATTTCACCATCTTCTCTGAAGTGGGTGGACACAGATAGAGCTCAGAAGTGAAAGGAGTCCCACGAGAGAGAACATCTTTGATAGTTCAATAATAATAAAAAAAAAATGTATATAGGTCTTTTCTAAATACCTCTTGCCTTCTAAGAATATTTAAAAAATGGGAGGAAGAGATCTAAGAAGAATACATTGTGGTTGTCCTCTATGTTAGCTGAATGACTAAAGATATTACTCTATGAATTACCTACTACTTAAATATTCCTAAGTCTAGCCTTTATGAGCTCATAAAAAGACTTTGCTTATGTGTCTAGGAAAGGCAGTATCTTTATATACTGTCAGAACAGAACTAACATACTGTTTCAATATAAGTTTGAAAAGCAGCAGATATTTTGTTATATAAAGTAAGCGGGACAATCACCTTAAACCCATGTTTACGTTTTCGTTTTATCATACGTAAACATTCCCCAGCTGAAGTAGTTTTAAAACGTGGTAACTTAGGTTTGAGAATGATGGAAAAAGACTGAATTCTGGTTGAAACAGTATTGCCACTGTAGTGTTTTATTCATGAGAGAATCTCCAATCTTTCTTCAGATATACTAAAAAAGCCAAAATTAATTAATGTCAGAAACGCAAATGAGGGTTGTCAATGATCATACGTCCATGCTAGAAGGAGGGGATCCTGGGATCCTGTACAAACCCCACATTTCACTTTCCTGCTGAGCTCCTCTACAAAGGCTCTCATGCATTCTGAAGCCTCAGACTTTTTTCAGGGCAACTGATGTCAAAATACATTTTTCAGTAAGCCTCCCCACCCCTCCACTCCCCACCAAATGCGACCAGGAGCAACAATATTTGAGGGAGCTTCAGCTGAAGTGTGAGTAATAGCCATTGGATAAACAGAAGTTTTACCATCTTCTGTTTCATGATTGAGCTTTTCAAATGTAAACAATTTACAAGAAAAAAAGTGGGCCATGTCAGATTTGAGAAACAGAGAAAAACTTGACAGGAACAGCAGAGGTGTGCTTTGGCAAGAGAGGTAGTTATGATTCTAAATGGTTTGGATATATTCTCATCTTTGAAATAAAAATCATCATTCCCTCCTTTCCCCCGCCCTTCCCTACCCTCTGCTCTTGGGCTCTGGCTTTGGAATTCTGTTGCCTTTCTTTTCTCGGACTTGAGCTCACGTCTTCTTCACGCACCCCCTTTCTCCTCGTTCATCTCCCCATGATTGTTCTCCCGCTCTGGTTTGCTGAGGAACCCTTTCTCCCCAGGTACTCTCTTTATCTCAGCCTTGCTTGAGTCCCTCATATATATTTCTTGATGGTTATATTTCAGGAGACAAAAAGTCTCCCTGTAATCCCCTTTCTTTTGTTATCTGACTTGAATTAACTTTTACAGCTCTAATTAGAGACACATCTTTATTTTTTCACACTGCTACTCTTTCTGCTGTCTCATTTAACACAGCTTGTATGAAAGTGACCAAATGTTGAAACTCCTTAGCACATTAAGACCTATTTGCAGAAACGCTGATAAAATGCCATAAGAAGGCATGAGATATATACTCTGCAGTGGATGCTGTTGGTACATTGTCTACATCCCCCTTAGTGGCTGGTGCATGCTCCCCATCTGCTTTGAGGGTGGCTGGTAGGCTTACAGCTGCCTCCTCCTTTGGAGAATTGCCCTCTACCTGCTGAGTGACTGGGAAGGGGGGGAAGCAAGCCAAGGCCAGCCTCTCTGTGTCAAGGTGGACCTAATGCATCAAGGTGTGATCTGTATTCCAGAGCCTCTTTGTGAGATCAGCAGAAGCTAGTCTCCATCTGAGCCCATGTTCTTCTCCAACATTCTTTCCCTCTCTTTTCCATCCTCTCCTCAAACTTTTCTCCAAACAAATCAGTTGAACAAGAATTTCTCTTAATCTCTGTTTCTAGGGAATTTCACCTAAAACATACACCTTTAAGATGAAGAACAATCTTATGATTATTTAACCAAATTTTCAATACATATGAAATGACCAGTTTTGAGACAGACATTGATAGAGTAAAGCCTTCAGTTTAGGAAAATGAAATGAAAACTTGAGATATTTTCAGTTGTGGTAAAGCTTAAGAAGTATCGAGATATTATCTTTTGCCTCATAAAAAAGAGGAAATACTTTATAAGGAGTTGCAAATATTTAAAACGTTATTAGCCCAGAGAAATCCCAGGAGCGGGGCTGCAGCAGTCTCCTAAGTACTTACATTATGACTAACTTCAGAGTTTCCTAAGTAGTTTCAATTACATGACCTCAAGTCAATCTCATGATTGGCATGACGAACAGGCATAATTATTGGCCCCATTTTCTACATGTGATGACCGTGTCTCAGCGGGGTTAAATGCCTCGGCCATTATCCTACAGTTAGTTAATACCTGGCCCATAGCTGGTGCTCAAACCCAGGAGACTGTGAAACAGGAGTAAGATTTGTTTTTGTTTTTTTAAAGCAGGTTATAATGTTTATCAGAGGCCAGGCCTTCACAATTCTGTTAGTAAATCTGTTAGGGCTGCCTTAGTGATCCACCTGCTAACCTAGC
Source organism: Molossus molossus (assembly GCF_014108415.1). NCBI lineage: Eukaryota > Metazoa > Chordata > Mammalia > Chiroptera > Molossidae > Molossus > Molossus molossus. Next base: position 28,166,450 of record NW_023425346.1, read on the forward strand.
GTTAATGCTGGGCAAAGGGGTCAAGTTCATATTAAAGGTGTATATTACTTATCCACTGATGTCTAACAAATTATCCTAAAAATCAGCAGTTTAAAACAACAAACGATGATTTCACAGTTTTTGTGGGTCAGAATCTGAGGGTTGCTTGAATACTTCTGTTTCAAAGACTCAAGCTACAGTCATCATGTGGGTCAGGGTGTGGTCTCATCTAAAGTTAGGTTTAGGGAGGATTAGACTCTAAGCTCACCTGGGTAGTCGTTGGCAGGCTTCAGTTCCTGGCAAACTATTGGTCTGAGGGCCCCATTTCCTCACTGGTTGTTGGCTGGAGACCTCCCTCAATTTCTTCTCACACGGCCCTTTGCATAAGACGCTCACAATAGGCCGCGGACATCCCTCAGAACGAGCAAGTGAGAGAGAGCAAGAAAGGACAAGCAAGATGGGAGCAGGGCTTTTGGGTAATAATCTTGGAATGGACATCCCTTCACTTTCATTGTTTTTCTGTTGGTTGGAAGGGAATCATGAGGTCCCGCTCATGTTCAGCGGGAGGGCATTGTACCAGGATGTGAATGTCTGGAGGCAGGAGCCATTCCAGAGGCTGCCTACCACAGTGGGACACTTGGCATTCACATGTCCGAGGCCCTGCAGCTTGACCCAGCCCCTTGTCCTCTCTGTGAAGAAGTGCTGGATTATTTTCAGTACGTTAATTTGATGGGTTTAGACATATGCTCTAGTTTAATGCTCTTCTCACTTGTTCTTCCTCCCACCCACTCTTCAATTTCTCTTCTCCTTTTGCTTTTCCTTTCTGGCTTCCTCTACCCTCCTGCTTCCATTTCTGCTCACTTCTCTTTTCAGACTCCCTGTTGTTCATTCTTCTCATCCTCGAAACAGCTGTCTTTCTTCAGAATCCAAGTCCTCGGTATTGTTCCTGCTACTGTGGCCCGTACTACTCCTCTGCTTATAGGAATCATGGACAACCAGCAATTTTAGATGCTGGCTTTTAAGTTACTAAAGTGTTTTATTCAACAATTGACTCTAGTCTTTCTTCCAAGTTCCTCTAAGAAGATGACACCATGATGAAGTGAGACAACATGCTTTTTATAGAACATCGAAAATCCCATTTGAGAGGGAGGCGTGTGAATCTTTTCTCTATTTCCCCAAGCATAATGTTAGGTTTCAATGGTCTCTGGTGTCTAGTCTTGAATGTTTTATGTTAAATTTTTAAAAACATAACATGATGATGATGATGCAGGCCCCAAACATCTATCTATCCAACATCTAAAATGACCTGTTTTATTCTTGAGGAAAAGGACTGCAAACTTTATCTCTATTTCCAGTATCTAACATTGTTTGAATGAATAAATGAATGCAGCACCACAGAACTACAGTATACTGGATAGGTTGGCTATTTCAGCTACAAAAGACAGGATAGAAAAACGGTTTTCCCAAATCGTATGTGAAATTACAGAAAAATGTGTTTAGTATCACCATTTCTATCTTTCAGCAATTGAGGATGCTCAAAGAAAAGAGTCTACGTGACTCAGCAGAGAGCATGTTTCACATGTGGGGGGGACACACAGTAGTTAGCCAGTTTTAGTCTAGGACGACAGATTCCGTGAATGGTTTTGTGATGTTAGGCAAAGATTCTTGGGGTAAAGTATGATTAGATGAAGGTCAACTCAGTGACATAGTATGTTTGTCAAGCTTGTTGGCACATAGCAACTAATTTCATTGCATGATCTACTGGCTAGAAACATCAAAAGTAGAAGTCACATCATTTGGAGAACAGTAATTCAATGAGTTAGAATGAATGAAGTCTTTAGTGAGTGCCAACATCAAATTTTGTCCTAGTTTGTTGCTTGTCATGCCCTATTCTCCATCTGGGATGCCCAAGGCACTCTTTTTCAGGACACTTGACCTACCAGTCATATTTTAGAAACTACCCATTTGGTGCTTGCTGATGGAGTTTAGACTCTGAGGAGTCTGGCTGCTGGATTACATACAGACTAATGACCCATCAGATGCTAAAGGCAAAAGCTTAAAGTGCACTAGTGAATTAAACCACAGTATTGTCAGAAAGGAAGAATTTATTATGTCATTAAACTTGATTTAATAAGTTTTGCTTCTTTAGATATACTGCATTAAGGAAGAAGTAAGAAATTAATTTTAAACAAGTGTTATCATCTTTTCCCACTTTCACAGGTAAAGGATATTCACATGCAAGTACGAAAAAGAGTATTTCATTGTGATTGAAGGGAAGCCATTAAAAGGAAAGATCAATTGTAAAAACTGGGCATGACTGCCTAGCCAGAGCTGTGCTTTGAAGATCAGAGACTATGTGCTCCAGTCAGTAAACAGAGAAAAACCAGCCTTGCCCAATTTAATGATAACTTGGGTGTGGTCTTGAGGGCTTTGGGTAAAAATCTCAGAGGCTCGTTGACACAAGGATGTCAGCAACAATGATGGTAAATGCTTAGAGTTTTATCTGAAAGTTAGAGTGGGCACATAATGAAAATGGAAAAATGTTTGTCTCAAATGTAGAAACTATTATAATAATATGAAGAAAAGGCTCTTAAAGATTACTATAAAACATAAAAATACAAAATATTTGGTGTTGAATTTTTGTACATATATCTCATGGTTGCTTTATAAGATTGAATGTTTATAAATTTTACCTAACCAGTAAGTGAGGAAATTGCTGAGCCTTTGTATCTTTTGTTGTTCATCAGTCAAAATGATCAGACAATCCTCCCAGGGATTCTAAAGGTTCTAAAACAAATCCAGCATTATAGAAGTAAATGTTAATAAAAATAAAATAAGACTTATCATATCTACAATGTCAATTCTAATAATAGAGAGACACTTTTGGTATTTGTGTTCCAGGTAATAAGGTATATTTTTTATTAGTAATTATTATGTAGTGGGATAAGAGAAAGAATTCATATCCTCAAAGAACAGATTCTGGTCATAATTTTAACTGAATAAATTCCAGAGCAGATGGCTTATGTCAAATAAATAAAAAAATCCTAAGAGGTAAGTCTGTGTCCAAGGAACTAAGCATTGTAATTTCACTAGAATTCTTCTCTATCCCAGGATATGTAATATTCCATGTTTAAGATGAACACAGAAATAATAACCAATGGAGTACTTTTTTTTTCCTTTTATTCATTCATTACTAAAGGTGATGGCTTAAAAAAAATTTTTTTTAAAGTAGGGTTTTAAAGCCAATCTGATTTGGAATATTCTTTATTTTTATTTTTATTTTTATTTTTTATCCTCACCCGAGGACATTTTTCCATTTTTTTGTACAGATAGAGTGGGAGGGAGAGAGAGGAAGAGAGAGAGAGGGAAACATCGATGTGGAAGGGACACATCGAGTGGCTGCCACCCACACGACCAACCAGGGCCGGGGACAAACTGCAACCGAGGTACATGCCCTTAGCGGGAACCGAACCCAGGTCTCTCCGGACCGCAGGCGGACGCTCTAACCGCTGAGCCAAACCGGCCAGGGCTGATTCTCAAATTTTAATGTTCACAGGAATCATGGGGGAATCTGTTAAAATGCCGATACTGGCTCAGTAGGTCTGGGATCCAGATGATATCAGTGATGCTGATCCACAGACCACATTTGAGTAGCAAAGATTTAGCTAGTGATCAATCTAGTTGTTTAGTTACAACTGTGACTATAGTCTGTGAGGTCTTAGTCCTGACCGGCTACGGTCATCTTCTACTGAGGATCTAGGAGTCTATGAGAAAGCAGTTACACAATATTTTTATATGTATTTTATGCCCACAAATTCTACTGAAATCTGAAGGAATATATGATGCATCATGGAAATAACTGTAACGTGTAATCCAGAATCTAAAGTCTAATCTGTAATCCCACCAGTCCTCCAGGTGACTCCCATGTGCACTTTGGAAACCACGAAGGTGTTTGGGAGGAATGGGTGTTCTGAGGGAGTAAAAGTTTGTTTTGTAAATTCAAAAACAGTTCTAGTTGAGACTAAAAAAAGTTTTCATGATGAAGCCTATGTGGTATATCTCTGGGAAGCCACTTAAGAATCTTATTCCAGGGAAGGTATTTAGTGAGATCCAGGTGCCCTTCATGATCAGTAACAGGTTGCTCCAGGAACATTGGTTGCACAGTTATTCATTCAGTTCTGAGGTTTAACCTACTGACCAGTGTTGCCTGTATCGTTATTTCAGGAATTTGGCTGTGAACATTATGCATGGGCTTTTTCTCTCTTGCCAACACGTTCATCCTTTTCTCCTTGCTTGTTATACACGTCCCTAGATAGCAGTAGAATCTTATCTTTGGGATTTATTATCTTTTCTGGTAGCGTGGTTTCTCTCCCACTTTAGCTCTAGCTGGATTGCGCTGGTTGCTCATATAGAGACAGACTAATTTGGAAACGCAAACAGGAAAATTGTGAAACAATAATATTTATTGGTCCGATCCTGAGTTTCTAATGATCAATGAATGTAATGAAAATCCAGTTAAGAATGAAGATTTGGCCCTGGCTGGTTTGGCTCAGTGGTTAGGGTGACGGCCTGCGGTCCAGAGAGACCCGGGTTCGGTTCCCGCTAAGGGCATGTATCTTGGTTGCAGTTTGTCCCCGGCCCTGGTTGGGTCGTGTGGGTGGCAGCCACTCGATGTGTCTCTTTCACGTTGATGTTTCTCTTCCTCTCTCTCCCTCCCACTCTATGTGAACAAAAAATGTCCTTGGGTGAGGATAAAAATAAAAGAATGAAGATTTGGGAATAATCACCTTCTAGAAACTGAAACGAGCATTGCAAAAACAAGCGGTGGTGGAGAGGGGAGCGAAACCACCCAGCAGCTCTACCACCTTATTTATGGAACAGTCTTAAATTTACTTTAACTATATTATTCTTTGACCAGTCCTTCTTACCAGTTAACTAGTTCAAATGACCATGGTAGGGATATAGATTTTTGTCTTACTTATGTATTTCACTCTATGGTAATAGCTCACCTATTGAAAAATGTGGATCAAATATATTCAGAAGTTTATCACAAATAATGAACTCTACAATGTATATCTGTCATAAATGTAATAAAATCATGTACCTTGTTCATTGACAACAGCATAGACCTTGACTCATGACCAGTTCAGTGTTTTAGCTCAGGTCTTTGGTTTCCTGGCTAATGTACTAGAAGCCAGTAGGTGGAAAGGAGTAGAGATTGCTCTAAGAGTTGCATGGCAGCTCATGAAAAGGAGAACAATTTTTTTTTTTTATCTTCACCCAAGGGCATTTTCCCATTTGTTGTTCAGGTAGAGTGGGAGGGAGAGAGAGGAAAAGGGAGAGAGAGAAACATTGTCGTGAAAGGGACACATCGAGTGGCTGCCACCTGCACGACCAACCAGGGCCAGGGACAAACTACAATCGAGGTACATGCCCTTAGCGGGAACCGAACCTGGGTCTCTCTGGACCGCAGGCCAACGCTCCAACCGCTGAGCCAAACCGGCCAGGGTGGAAGAACCAATTTTAAAGGTGTACAAAATCAGATACAAAAATGAAGAAATAAATTGTAATTTGAAGTATTTTCTCAGGGGGCAAACAGCCCTCTTCATATCAGAGCTGCATTATCACAGATTTCCATCATACATGGATATAATAGTGGCCCAGAGCAGTGAACTTGAACTGGTGTACCTAAGAATTGTTGAGACATGCAACACCTGACTACTTAGCCAGGGGCACTGACCTCTTTTCCCTTAGACTGCCAAATAAAAAAATGACAACAGCCAACACAACAATAGTTGTCCAGTGTGAATGAACCAAAATTATATCTACTTTTTGGCCAGATTGGCAGAAAATGTAACATTTTTTGGTGTGCCGCAGAATTTTAGTAATTATGTGTGCCATGAGATGAAAAAGATGGAAAATCCCTGGCCTAGAGTAATGAAGAAAGGTTAGACTCGTCTTTGGTGCACTGTGTTAGAAAACCAGAACATTTATTACACAATTTAAAAAGATTTCAATGAACATTATTTTTAATATTTGATAATGAAGTTTTAGCTCTTCAAGAAATACACCTTTTCCTGATTAGGGCAGGTAACTCAAGCATTAGTTTGACTCTGATTTTTTTTTTTAATGAATTAATTTATTTTTGTTACAGATGTTTCTCCTCCCCCCCCCACTGATTACCCCCTCCCCCTTCCTCCCCGCCCTGTCCCCAGCTTTGTTGTCCATGTCCACTGTTCATGCATACATGCATATAAGTTCTGTGGTTTATTTCTCCCCCACCATCCCCTCTTCTGGGAATTGTCAGTCTGGACCCCACTTTTTTTCCCCAATATAGAAAAGAGAATAAATTTTGCGTGAGAGAGGGTTAGAAGTTTACATTTCATGGGAGTTTTATACTTTTTACTTATCTGCAAACCTTGTGTGGAAAATTAAAACTTATTCTTGTTCTGGGAAATGAAGTAAAATGGAATTAGGGAGTAATTATGACTAAAACTGTGAGTTTACAAACTCCAAGTGCTACAAAACTGACGGACTCTGGAAGTTAATATTTATTCTGCACCTTGATACCTTCAGATGAAAAGTACTACACAAATATCAAGCACTGTGAACTCTGTGGAATTTTCAATCCTTACAATGTGTTAACAGCAAGCTATTCAGTGGCTTATTATGGAAGGTGATCCTTTTAAAGGACCACAGCAACACTGGTGTCTGAATTCATCGGTAACGTCACAGTTCTTTCCTGTTTTCTTTCTCAGACTCTTTCTGAATTTTATTATGACCGATGACATAGGCTCTTACTTTTAAGTTTAAAATATTTTGGCAGAAACCTTATGTCTGAATAGCAAGAGTGAAAAATGTATTTGAAGTCATGTCAGATGAGTTCTATATACAGAGTATATGCTGTCCTATGTTGGTTACATAAAACTTGAGGCTTGGCCTTGACATTGGTGCCCAGCTCTGGTGGTAGCTGCCTCTCAGAGGTGGCTCTCTAAAATGTGCACTGTAGGTTTTTTTTTGTTTTTGTTTTTTTAACTGTCAAGTACAGGCAGGGAAAGGCAGCTCAAAGTGGTCTTCTCTAGCTGGTATTATTGGAAATGACGTGTTGATTTATCTATATGTTTTGTTTAAGGAGAAGATAATCTATAATGTACAACATTGTTCTGACGGCAAAATGCTACACACAAAAATCTTTCTCACTTCCGGAACAGGTTCATTAGTTATATTCTAGTAGATAGCTTTGGAAATCCAGCGTTTTAATGGCCACAAATCTCCATGTAGAAAGCTGTTCAACAAACACTGAACCATTGAATTTTATTAAGCAGAATGAACTAATAACAGACTCTCACTCACCCACACACTCATGCACCGCCCCCCAGACACATGCACAATCCCCAAAACACTGGTTCTTGCTCTAAATACTTGAGTATTTTGCACTATGGTAATAGCTCACCTATGGAAGGATGTGAATCAAATATATTCAGATGTTTATCATTAATAACAAACTCTACAATATATATCTGTCATAAATGTAATAAAATCATGTACCTTATTTACTGGCAACAGCATAGACACTGACCCATGACCAGTTCAGTCTTTTAGCTCAGGTATCTGGTTTCCTAGCTAACATATTAGACTAAATACACAAACTTCACATAGAAAATGAAAGGTTAAAATTCTCATGGGAAATCACTAATTTTAAAGAAAAGTTGGATTTTGAATATAAGGAGCTGATAAATAATTGTCAGGTTGAAAGTGTTTGTATAGATAGCTTTAAAGACTAGACCAAAGTGTTAACCCCAGATTTCTACTGTATTTCTGTTCCAGCCACTCTATCTTTTCCCCGCCCCACCTCAGAAGCTGAATTATGTTCTCCCCTTGGACTAAAATAGTTTTTATACACATGGTCAATATCTAAGAAACAGATATTGAAAAGCACTGGAAAATTAGGAGAAATAATTGTTAAATTAGTAAGTAGAACAGTTAACCGAATGTATAAGGCCATATAATGGTGTCTCATTTTCCCCTTCCCGCCTGCCTTACACCATCCGCCACCCCACCTGGTGTCATCCACGCAAATTCACAGAATTTTTGTTGTCTTTGCATTAGAATATCCCCCAGATCATGATCTCTTCTGACTACAGCTTTCGAAATTGTTAGTTTTTCTTTCTTCCTGAAGAAGCTTTGAGAACACTGTTTAGAGCCGTTGATCTGCAGGCTGTACTCTGTATTTTTGTCTTTGAGTCTGTCGGACATTGTGATGCTAGTTGTTGAAGCTTGGAGCTATCCAGGTGGTAGTTATTAACTGCCGTGTCATGGTTCATGGTGAACAAGCTAGGTCAACAAACTTGTTTTTCATCACGGCTGGTTTTAATTTGAAAGGGAGCTTGTTACCTATTTGATAATGCTTCACTGAAGTTCACCTATTTCAGGTAGATTAATAGCTTGTTCAGGGATGAGAAGCCTAGGGGGGCCCGGTTGTAACTGTGCATTGTAGGTTCAAGGTTCAAACTTCACAAAGTATAAAAGTCCTTGTTTTTTTTTTTACCTGTTTGCCAGTGCATGCCTTAGTGAACTTTTATACTTGGTAATGCTTGAACAATCACAGGTTTGAGATCTTATAGTACTGTTAAGAGCTGTGTTATATAATTAAGAAAAAGATGTGCTACAGTAATACTTTCTGTATTAGAAGACTTTTCAATTTTGAAGAGCATGGATTTGGTGGAGATTTAAAAATACACGCATATCGTATCTGAACCATTTCCTAGGAAAAAGATAAAAAAATATCTCAAAAATGGAATATTAGATGTCATGCAAACCCAGGTATTGTAGGTAAGTGTTAGATTGAAATAAATAGATGAGAAAAGGCTGTTCCTGTTTGGACTTATTCATGATGGGGTCATATTATTAATTCCTTTAATTAATATCTACATAAATATATTTATAACACATTTTAGAATTGGTAGTAAATTATTCTTTTTATAAAGGGGAGTTTCACCACATTTGTTTTCTTTTTAGCTATTCATGAAATAGCTCATTGGACACAAAAGGTGTATCAGCTAGCTCTACTCATCTGGAGAAGAAAAAATTCCACCTTTACTTCCTTCGTGACATGATTCTTATGAATTTCAACGTAGCTGAAGTTCCCACTTAGATTTTACTCCTGAAGCGTTTACATTTAACACTGCTATTTGAAGAGTAAGTCACAATGGAAATATTAATGATGTCTTTGTACTAAAAACAGGTTGGCAATCTCTTAAATTGATAGATTTTTAAAGAAACTCTCCATTTCAAATAAGTATCTGATATTTGCATCTCCTAACCAGTTTGAAATATAGTTTAACTACATAGATTGGCTATCTAGGAGCTTGTAAACAAATTCATAAATTTGTCATGCTGATTACAGTGTTGGCAAACACAATGGCTGATCATGTTATAAATGTTTATCAACACCCGCACTCACCCACCTGCTAAGAGGTGCTACGCTTTAATGAAATTGTTTGAATATCAAGGCTGGTTGCTAAGATACAATGTTCTTGTTACTAGGGATGTGATGCTTGCAGATTTCTGTTATCAAATAATGATTAGAGATGTGCTAACCTCAAGGTGCTCAGTGCAGTGCAAGGTTTACCGAGCTACAAATTAGTAAACTGTCTGCTTGAGCAGGTACTGGCAGAAGAAACATGTGCCTCATCCATACACGACTGGCATTTTCAAAGAAGACAAGAGAGAACAGGGAGCACAGCCATAAACGACGGGTCCTTGAAAGTTTGCCATGGAAGGTTTATCTACTCTGTTGCCCAGCATGATATATCTTTAGCCAGCTGGGGAATTTGTTGAAATTCATTGCCAATAACTCATTCCTCTCTTATGAAAAAAACCATTCTTTACATTCATTTTAATTGGTTGATATAAAAGTATTAACATTAAGCACGTCACATATTTTTGTGAGAAATAAAAGTAAATAAAAGTGTAATCCTATAGCATGAAGATGTGTTTTAACATGAACACATTTTTAAGATACTGCCAGATTTAAAAGATTTATTGGTATAAGTGTCATTTACTATGATGAATTCTGCAAATAATAATGCAGCTTTTTACTATTGAGACTGAATCCTCCAGAATATTTAATATAATATAAAATACCATCATGTAAGTGTTGGGATGTTTCTCTTTACTTTCACCTTATTGAAAATAATGCGTTGGAGATTACCAAAGCCAGGTTGTCTACTTTAGTCTAATCTACATTTGTCTAATTGTTAATCTTGTAAAAACAGGACCTGAGTTGCAATACTGCATCTATGCTAAGGATACTTTGAATACAAAACTTTCACATTGAAAAAATTCTGTGATTTTATGATAGTCCCCGGGAATCCCAAGGGCTCTACTACTTATGACTAGTAGTATTTCAGAAACGTGTGGGCAACTATATTTCTGGTGTCATGTGTAATTTTTTCTCTTGTTACTTTATAAGAAATTTCAATTATTCGGATCACAGATCTGATGGATTTTAAATAGACTCTTGAAAGTTCCCTCGATAAAAATTGAAATTATTGATATATTTTAATAATGAAAGCGTTAAAATAAAAATATTTTCAGACGTAACTTCTGGCCTTCCATTAGGTTATGAATACCATGAGAGTGGAGACAGCCTATTTTTGCTCACCGTTCTATCACCACCGAACAGAAGACTCCCTGAACGAAGGACGCACCTTATGAATCAATGAATGATGCCTCATTTCAGGAAATTTTGCTAATATTCCTAACAGATACTTTAAAGCTTGTAAGGGAAATTTTCCTGCTTTTTGTTTAGAGTATAAAAAGAGCCAAAGGACAATAGGTCAATATTTTACCTTTGTGAAACAGATTTTACATACCCTAATTTTACAGATGAGGCAAAAAAAAATTTAGAGGAATAAGAAAATACATTTCTTAGTCATCATAACTAATGTGAGGCAAAGGTGGATCCAAAATCTAGGTCTAGTTCTGTTTTCAGAACCTCAGTTGCCTCTCTGATACCGTCAGAGCTGAGTGGAGAAGAAGGGGCTAACGGATCAGTATATGTGGAAGAGAACACATGTAAATGTAGCAAACATTATATGACTATTTTGTGCCAAACATACAGGTAGACAAGTGAAGGATAGAAAGAAATAATTTATAAAGTTCTTGACAATAAGAAGTTTTGAGGGTATTTGTTGAAATATGACATGCTCACTTTAAAGAACATGAGGACTAAATGTGAGTTCCAAGAAAGGCACACTTAGCCTGAGCATGGAGACGGATTCTCACTGAGGGTGAAGTTAGGAAAGGACACTAAAAGGGTGGGTGTTTGGTTATGAGATGTGGCTCTGTTACCACCAAGATCTGGGTTTGAATCCTTGTTTCAGCATATATTGCCTATATAAACTTGGGCAAATTTCTTAACCAGTGTATGTTTTCTTGGTTGTTATTATAATTTTCTTATGTGGATTAAATTAGTCTGGTAAGGTAATGGCCTTAGCATATACTAAGCATTCAATAAATGTTGTTTTAAGACATACTCATGAACTGTGCCCTGCAGAATAGAGCTATATTATACTATATTATACTTGTTCTAGTTCAAAATTTGTTACTGAAGCTTAATTTAACTCTTTAATGAGATACTCAACTTGTTTTTATACTGCCCAAAGGTTGATTCAATGAAAGGATTCATATTTATTGACAGATCCAGAAGAGGCATTGTAAAATTGTTTTGGGGGTCTTAAGACTTTTGTGCTTTGAATAGATTTATAAGCTAACACGTGGTTAATTATAGCTGCATAGAGACACATGGGAGTTTTGCTTGGGCAGGTGTGTGCTATCATGGTAAGAGTGACCAGCACTGGGTGTGCTCACTGGAAGAGATTTGTTCTCTTCCTACTCAAAGGGTTCTTATGAGGCTTGAGTGAGAAGCTAAATCTGATGTCAAATGTGGTATCCAAAGCCAAGGTAATTCAAATTAAAATGTTCCACCCTATTCCAAGGAGAAAACCTCAACAAGCCTCTTAATGTTCTCAGGGCTATAATGCTGGCCAATAATACCATAGGTCCTAATTTTTCCTTGGAAATTAACTGTTGTGATATTCAGCAACACATCTCTTCACTTTCTCCAACTTCTTGTTTTATCATAATTCAATGATGCTTTCTTTTTTTTTTCTGAGCCTTCTTAATGCCTGTACTTGCATTAAGTGTTTTATCTTTAGTCTAAAGAAGAATACTAAATATTTGGCCTACTGGCTCACAAGCCAGCTTGTCTAAGCCAAAAATTGTCTCTACTGTCGAATTTGTAAAGCTATATTTTAAAATGCTTCTTCTTCACCAGTTATTAAATTACAAAATGGACTATTAAAAAAACATGAGGTTTTTGCCACTTAGAGAATGTATTCTATGTACCCATACACCCATTGTTCATATTTAGAGATGCCCCTAAATATAGATGTACCGAACTACCTACATATAATTCACATCATGTTAAAGCACCAGCCCTTCCCAGGGTGGGGTAGTGTGGGAATTTTGTTATCTACAGCAGCTGTTGACTCTTTTTGAGGAGAAAAAAACCTACTCCTTTTAAAATTTATGTTACATTGAGCAAGTTGTATTGCTCGCGGTTATGTGTGGCTGAACTGTGTCACGTGGCATGACCTGCTATAACCTGACTTAATGCAATCCACATGGCATCCTGAAGGACACACTGAAACATTCCACTTCTCCATGGAACTGTGTGAGCAGGTGATTTCTCCAAATGGCAGACACTCCCATGCTTATATTTTAAACCTCCACCACTTTAGCTAAAAATATCTACAAAATCCCACCCCAAACATTTCCCTTGGTTATTTTTGCAAATTGTTGGGAGACTTACAAAGTGCAGGGAATGATACACAAGGGGAAGTTTTGAATTATTTACATAATTTGATAAGATGGTGCCTGCTTTAAAAAAATCCACTTGGTGGAGGTCATAAATGTATTTACTGCACATAATCAGAGTCCATGAGAGGGGACCTAATCATATGATTATTAGTTTGCTGCTTCTTGAATTCCAGCAGTTGATGCTTATATTTCTCATCAAACTAAACTTAAAGAAATTTATATGAGAATTACTATGTTCCAGCAGACAGCCCTCATAAGAATGCACACTATGTATTTTGACCAGACCATTTATTCCTCCTCTGTGAGAACAATAAGCACCATTGGAGCTGAGTTCAACCTGAAGTGTTTGGCCATCAGTGATAAAGTTTTACACTGGGCCATGCAGACATTTTCACGCGGTTGCCAGAATGAACAATGGAACACATTGGTAGTACATCTGGAGTAGAATTCTCCTTTTCATTAAGTGAACTGGACAAATGGAGATCTACTGTTTAGTCCTGGTTTCTCCAGCACCGTGCTCTAACCAAATGAGTCAATTAGCCAGGTGTACAGGTCAGAAAACAGATCCTTGGAACACAGGTCTGGTAATTGGACATACTTCCTGCACATGATAGCTGGGTGACCCAATGCAAGTCACTTAACGTCTCTGAGCCTTTCCTTCTTCTGTAAAATAACATGATAGTATTATGTATACTGTAGGATGATTATGAAGAGAAAATTAGCTAAATAATGTGAACTGACCTGTAATAACCTTGATATATAGGAAGCACTCAAAGCAAATGAACAGCCATTAGCTTTATTAAGTTCAATTAGAGAAAGATAAAACCAACAACTCCCCACAAGTAAACTGAGAATAATAAATCAACACATTTACAAGATACTCAAAGCTTAGCTTTGCTCCTTTTTCTAGAGATGTTTGGAGCTTCGTGCAAGTTAATTTTTCTGGGCACAAATATTCTGAGACATTTTGTTACAGGCTTTAGAGCTTCTTACTTTTCCATTTAACAATTAGGAAGACTTTATTTAAAGTATTTGAAAATATGAAAGATTATAAGACTAAATACCACACCAAAGGCAAGAAATAATGCCTTTGCTTACCTAAGACATTAATTTTCATGATGTAATGTATACATCTTTAACCTAGTGTTATCAAGATCTCCAACGTTGTTTGACTTGCTGAAGACAAAATGTCAGGTTAATTGAGCCTATCAAGAAAGGTAATGATTTCTCAGTAGAATACCTATTAATGATTGAATAATTTACTAGTTGTAAAGTGCATTTGTACCAAGATATGTACATTTTGGATAGAGCATAGGAGATAATACAGCAAAAACATAAATCTAGTAGGCTAGATTGGGTTGACATTTGACATGAAATAATTATTGAATAGGAAAATGTCTCTACTATATTGAAAAATTTACATTTTACCTGTAAAGAATAAGATATAAAGAACTTAACAGCTATGGTTATTTCTTTCAAATAGAGTATATGAGTAAAGTTGATATTGAGTGTTTTCAGTCATTCCTGAGTACATGACTTTACCCAATACAGTAACCATGATTTTCTTTTTATATGCAGATTAAGTTAATGTCTTCCCTACTCTTAGTTGTTTATTTTTTATTCTTTTATTTTTTAAAATTACCTTTATTAATTTGTTTTTGTTACAGATGTTTCTCCTTTTCCCCCATTGACACCCTTCTCCCCATCCCCAGCTTTGTTCTCTATGTCCATTGGTTATGCATATATGCATATAAGTTCTGTGGTTTATCTCTCCCCTCTAACAGCCCCTATTCTGAGGTTTGTCAGTCTGTACACTACCTCTATGTCTCTGAGTCAATTTTGTTCATCAGTTTGTTTAGTTCGTTATGTTCCACAAATAAGTGAGATCATGTGATATTTGTCTTTCTCTGCTTGGCTTAGCATAAACACTTAGCATAATACTTAGCACTTAGCATAATACTCTCCAGGTCCTTCCATGTCATCTCAAATGATAAGAGATCTTTCTTTCTAACAGCTGCATAGTATTCCATTGTGTACGTGTACCACGGCTTTTTTATTCACTCATCTACTGATGGACACTTGGGTTGTTTCCAGATATTAGCTATTGTAAATAATGCTGCTATAAACATGGGGGTACATATATTCTTTCTGATTGGTGTTTCAGGCTTCTTAGGGTATATTCCTAGAAGTGGGATCACTGGGTGAAATGGCAGTTCAATTTTTAACTTTTTGAGGTAACACCATAGTGTTTTTCATAGTGGCTGCACCAGTCTGCATTCCCACCAGCAGTGTATTAGAGTCCCCTTTTCTCCAACCCTCGCCAACACTTGTTGTTTGATGATTTGTTGATGGCAGCCATTCTGACAGGTGTGAAGTAATACCTCATTGTCGTTTTAATTTGCATCTCTCTGATGATTAATGACATTGAGCATTTTTTCATATATCTCTCTGCCATTTGTATGTCCTGTTTGGAGAGGTGCCAATTTGGTCCTCTGCCCATTTTTAAATTGAGTTTTTTGTCTTCCTTTTGTTGAGTTGTATGAGTACTCTATATATTTTGGAAATTAATCCCTTATCTGATGCATCATTGGCAATTATGGTCTCCCATATGGGGGGTTCCCTTTCCATTTTGATGGTTGTTTCTTTTGCTTTGCAGAAGCTTTTTAGTTTGGTATAGTCCCACTACAAAGAAAGAAAACTACAGGCCAATATCCCTGATGAACACAGATGCCAAAATCCTTAACAAAATATTAGCAAATTGGATCCAGCAATACATCAAAAAAATTATTCTTCATGACCAAGTGGAATTCATCCCAGAGATGCAAGGATGGTACAATAGTCACAAATCAATTAATGTGATACACCACATATACAAATGAAAGATAAAAACAATATGATCATATCAATAAATGCTGAAAAAGCATTTGACCAAATACAGCACCCATTTCTGATAAAAATGCTCAGCAATGTGGGAATAAAGAAATCATATCTCAACATAATAAAGGCCATGTATGAAAAACCTACAGCCAACATCATACTCAATGGGCAAAAACTGAAAATATTTCCCTTAAGAACGGGAACCAAACAGGGATGCCCACTTTTGCCACTCTTACTTAAAATAGTACTGGAAGTCTTAGCCACAGCAATTAGACATGAAGAAAAAATAAAAGGAATCCAAATTGGAAAGGAGGAAGTGAAACTGTCATTATTTGCAAATGACATGATATTATACAGAGAAAACCTTAAAGACTCCATCAAAAATCTACTAGAGTTAATAAATAAATTTGGCTAAGTAGCAGGATACAAAATTAACGTCAAGAAATCAACAGCATTCTTATACACCAATGATGAACCCACATAAAGAGAAACTAAAAAAAAAACAGTCCCATTTATCATCGCAGCAAAAAAAATTAGGGTACCTAGGAATAAACTTAACCAAAGAAGTAAAGGACCTCTTCACAGAAAACTACAGGTCATTGAAAAAAGCAATAGAGGAAGATATAAAAAAGTGAAAGCATATACCATGTTCATGGATTGGAAGAATTAACATCATTAAAATGTCCATACTACCCATAGCAATCTATAGATTCAATGCAATCCCCATCAAATTACCAATGACATATTTCATAGAATTAAAACAAACACTCCAAAAGTTTATATGGAACCAAAAAAGACCTCGAATAGCCACAGCAATCTTGAAAAAGAAAAACAAAGTAGGAGGGATTATATATATTTTTTTCTTTGTAAATGACTTCTGGAGGACTTTTTTGTATAACTTAAATATAAGCGTTTTCTGCTTTCCTTCTATAGTTAAATTTTCTTTTCTTTCTTTTTTTTTTTTTTTTTTGCATTTATCTTCAGATAGAGTGGGAGGAAGAGAGAGAGAGAAACATCGATGTGAGAGAGGCACATCGAGTGGTTGCCAACTGGGGCCAGGGGCAAACTGCAACCGTGGTACGTGCCCTTATCAGAAACTGAACCTGGGACTCTCTGGTCCACAGGCCTACTCTCTAACTGCTGAGCCAAACCGGCCAGGTTAAATTTTCTTTTCTTTTTTTTTTTTTAATCCTCACCCAAGGATATTTTTCCATTTTTTGTACAGATAGAGTGGGAGGGAGAGAGAGGAAGGGAGAGAGAGAGAGAAACATCGACCTGAAGGGACACATCGAGTGGCTGCCACCCGCACGACCAACCAGGGCCAGGGACAAACTGCAACCGAAGTACGTGCCCTTAGCAGGAACCGAACCCGGGTCTCTCCAGACCGCAGGCCGACGCTCTAACCGCTGAGCCAAACTGGCCAGGGCTAAATTTTCTTTATGTTGTTTATTTTTTGCATTTATATAGCACATTCTAGACACAAAATAATTTCTTGCACTTCATCTAATATCACAAAATTGAAACTGAGTAGCTGGATCAATTGCTGATTCATAGGAGATACTCAGTAACTTTATATTGAATGGAAGAATGAATGAATGGATGGGTAAATAAAACCATGAATAAAAGGAAGCAAATATAAAGAAAAAATGGTTTGTAATAAATGCTGTGTGCCATTTTAACTATTATATCTCTCACGATTATTATTTGTGTTGCTTTTTTTTTTTTTTTATAATATCCTCATCTGAGGACATTTTTTGATATTTTGTTCAGATAGAGTGGGAGGGAGAGAGAGAGAGAGAAACATCGATGTGAAAGGGACACATCGAGTGGTTGCCACCCACACAACCAAACCAGGACCGGGAACAAACTGCAACCGAGGTATGTGCCCTTAGCGGGAATCGAACCCAGGTCTCTCCAGAGCAGGCCAATGCTCTAACCGCTGAGCCAAACCGGCCAGGGCTATTTGTGTTGCTTTAATTAAAAGATTCACCTCTGACATATGATCTCACAATACATATAGGTATTTCCTATATTAATAGTAAACTTGTTGAAGCCTCTGGTTAAAAAGTTTGCATCCATCTACCACCTTGAAACATGTGGATGCCTTAAGTGACAGCTAAGGAAAAGCTACAGTGGAAAGAAAGACAATTCAGTTAGTGAGATGGAGCTCACTTTGACTCAACTCTTGCACATGAACCTATTATTTAACTCATAGAATATTATGCATAGGTGGAAGTTTGAGTTTCAAAACAGAGAACACTGATTTTTGCTCAGAAAACATATTTACTGAAACAGGTGTGTTTAATATATCTGGGTGAGTCTATGTGGGTTTACTTTGGGAAACTAGCTATATTTTGAAAAAAGCTTCTGTTAATGTCTGCATTTTTCATACTGCATCGGATGGACCTTATCAATGGAGTAGAAGATACTGGAAGGAGTATTATCTCTGGGTGGAGAAAAACTTGGATGAGCCTGGCTGCAAAAGTACATAGCCAGCATTATAACTTTTTCTCTTTAGAAACACAATTCAAAATATATAAGAATAAGCATTCTGTTTGGGTAACATCAAGTCTAAATTCTTTCTTTTACAGATGAAGAAACTGAGATGCACTAAAATTATATCAGTTGTCCCAAATGACACAACTAGTTTATTGCCTAGAATGTCAACTGAGGTCTCTTGACTCAGTCTAGTGCAACTTTTGTACATGACATCACCTCCTAATTTATTATAAAAAAGTCAAATGATAAAATTCATGAAGATGGAGACATAATTAGTATGGCATAGACTTAGCATTTTCAATAGCACTGAGCATTTGTACTATACTATGACATATCAACACCAAGGAGAAGAAGGAGAAGATGAACTGGGGAATTCAAGGAACACTAAAATACAAGAATTTATGTGACTGGGATTGAAATAATAGTGTACTTACAAAACAGTTCAAGAAAGGACATACCTCAAACTAATTTATGCTCACAGAAGCCGATTTATGCAATTCACCGAGAGAGGAATAGGCTGGTGGGGAAGTGAGACTTCATGTAGAAAATACTTTTGAAGGGAGAGTAAGGTTTGCAATGTTAGTGAGGGAGGAGGATTATCCAATCGGGGAAAAAAAAACCTGATGTGAAAGTGTGTACAGTGTACATGGGCCTGTTGCAATGAGATCCACTGTTGGTAGATAGTAGCCAAAGGTTTGAAAAAGAAAAAAATAGGTTTTAATGTGTAGTTATAGGTGAGAATAAACTACATGGTATGTTGGGAAGAGCATAGACTTTGGAGTCAGATAAACCTGAGTTTGAATGTAGCACATACTATTTAATAACTTGGCAACTCTGCACAAGTTACTAGAGTCTCTGAGCCTTGGCTTCCTCATCTGTATTATGGATGTAATATCCACAGGGTTGTGTCAAATGAGATAACATATAAAGTGTTCAAAGAGTCTTCCACATTATAGGTATGCAGTAAACATGTTGCTTTATCTTCTATTAGTTCATTTATAATGCATGACATATAATTCTAAGACAACTGATTAGTTCATTTAAGAAATATATATTAATTATATATGATGAATCACTAGATCGATGCTGGGAATATTCTAGAAACAATGCAGGGGACTGCCCAAGATCAGGACTGTTCTGTGGCAGCACTATAAAGAGTGACCATAGCTGAGCCACATAGGTAGAGAATATACCATCTTCATCAACTAGTATTCTACCCAAATGAGCTAAACAAGGTTTGATATTAATTTGTAGGAGATAAATATTTGATTGATCTTTTATTTTAGCCAAGAACTATCTGCAGAGCATGACATAAATACTACATTTTGCATCCAGAGGGTGATATTTAACAATTCCAGGTACATGGTTTACTTTTGTGGAATAGTTAGCTTTATGGGCATTTGAAGTCGATGAGGTACATCTATGAGTATTATTTGATTGATACAATCCCACCAAGTCTTGTTTTTGCTACTTGGAAAAGTGTGCATAAGGAGTTATGTGAAGGGTCCTATCTACGTTGGAAATTTTAGCTAAGGAACTTGGACAGAAAACATCAAATCAAATGAATTTTGGTAGTGAGAACCGATTGGATTGAATTTTAAGGTTTCCATAATTTCGCAGCTTAGCCCAGTCTCTCTCTTTAGACCAGTTAACATCAATCCATACTTTATTGTTGATGCTGCCTGTTCTATGGGACACACATGCATTGACTGCATCATAACTGGATGACAGTTTAAGGATCCGGATGACACCTGTAGATTGTAGTTGACGAAGTACATGGAATACTTTTCCTGTGGGTTTGGAAATACCCACTTCTAGGTATTTTCAGTTATTCTCATCTATGCTGTTGGACCTATGTTTTTGTAAACCAGGGCTTGTTATATAATCTTCCTCTTTTCTATTTAGAGTAGTGAAAATGTTAGAACCCAATATTATGAAATAGGTATTAACGCCATTCTGCCAGAAACTAATTTCTTATATAAAAGGCTAAAATTTAACAGAGGTGTAAATAAAACTTACTTTTAAAAATATGAGAATTAATTATTATAAGAAAGGTACATTAAAACAAATTCCAAGAATAATGTCAGTTTAGGAAACCTTAATAAGGCAAGTTTCCTTTGTTCTTATTATTCAATTTCCTGTAATTTAATGACATGAACCTTTTTCTGTAACACACCTGAGTGCCTGCAGGTGAGGCATACCTGTGTGGAGGTCTTTAGGCCCTGTTCTGTGTAAATATTAAGTGTTTTCCAGAAGTTACAATGTGATTCTGTGTTTATAATCTGGTGCAATAGGCATTGTTGTGGTAAAGATCTCACCCCTGATGGAAAGTAATGAGACCACATTTGTTCCTTTTTCACTTTTCATTTGGAGGCTGTGAATGCAGGTGGTGTTGGTTTTAGAAGGCTTTTCTCTCTGGCTCTGTATGTTAAAGAAGTCATATCGGATTTGAGAGCCACATTTTTCATTTTATGAAAAGATTTTGACATTCAGGCACATGACAGACAATTATATCTTGGTTTCCCAGAGTTTATTTTTAATTGGGGAAGGGACCAGCTGATGAGAAAAATATTTTAAAAATGCATTACTAAATTAAATATTCACCTTTATAATTTTGTTTTTAAGGTTGAGATTGAGTGTGTTGATAACTCCTTGATTTGAGCAGAGAGAAAAATTTCTCCAATTTTTTTAATTGGATACATTTTCCTTGCTTACTGGTATTTTGAAGGTATATTTTTCACATAATGATTGTCTTTCTTTTCTTCCAAGTCCTCTGTATGTATTTTTATTTCATTTTCTGATATCTTCTCTACTAGATATCATATGGTTACTTACTGGATGGTGGGCTGCTATATTCAACTTACCTTACTGCTACATCATCAAAATTAAGAGGAAAAGATTTAGAAATTGCCTGTGTCCAGGTAAAAGGGGGACCAATTAAGCTGTATTGCATAACATAACTCTTCAGAGTTCCAGTGGCTTATAGAACAAAGTTTTATTCTCACTCATGCTCCTTGTACATCACAAATCAGCAGGGGTGTCACCCGCATTCTTGAACATTTTTAGATGTAATACGAGAGGAAATAGAGAGAGGGCTCTGAAAGGTAGTGAAATAGACATTAAATATTCCAATATGCAAAATACAAATTCACTTATACCACAACACATCGAGCAGAACTTATCACAGGTTTATAACTGAAGGGGAGGAGGACTATAATCCTATTTTATGCCTGGAAGAGGTTGTACTGGAACTGCATTAAGTAAAGTTTGCCAGGCTGCCTTTGTTCCATGTTAAGGGTTATAGATCACAGATGGAGGGACAGAGAGGCTGGACAGTTGTGAAGATGATTGACATCTGACAATGTCGTCGGTTAAGTTGCACCGTACCTTGGACAGTCAACTTTGAACTCTGAACAATTGAGTGAAGGCAGTATGACCTAATGATGATAAACATGGGCTTTGGGGCTAGAGTCCTGGATTTGAATCCTAATATCTGTCATTTACTATCAATGTATTCACTGGAAAGTATTTAATTATCTGTATATTAGTTACTTCATCTTCAAACTGAGGATGATTATAATAATAATAATGAATAGGTTTAGTCCACCCCTTTACCCACTTGACTAGAATGTAAGCTCTATAAGGGCAGATATTTTTGTCTGTTTTTTTTCACATAATTTCTAAATTCTTAGAACATTGCCTGACACATAGAAGGTACATAATAAATCTATACTGAATGGATAAATGTATGTACAGGATTTTTATTAGCATCAAATGTGACCAGATATCTGAAATCCATTACACAGTGGCTGGTGCATATTTAGGGATCAATTAATAGTAGCTATTATTTTTATAATTCTGGAAGAAAATAAAGAAATAAATTGCAAATAATGGGGAAATATTTCATAGGTATGTTCGTAACAGAATGTACTTCAGGCTTGGAAAGTCCAACTTGATTCTTTTTTTTGTTGTTGTTAATCATCACCTGAGAATACTTTTCCGTCTCTCTTCAGACAGTGTGTGTGTGTGTGTGTGTGTGTGTGTGTGTGTGTGTGTGACTGGGGGGAGGAAGGGGGAGAGAAAGAGAGAGAGAAACATTGATGTGAGAGAGACACATGGATCAGTTGCCTCCTGAATGACCCTGTCCAGGGCTGGGACCAAACTGCAACCAAGACACCTGCCCTTGACCGGAATCAAACATGAGACTCCTTGGTCCACAGGCTGATGTTCTAACTGCTGAGCCAAACCTGCCAGGGCAGTTTTAAACTAAAGAAATTAACTTTTATCCTAGAGAACATCCAAAATGTGGAACATTCTTATAGCTGGCATTGTTTTATAACTCTCTGGCATTATTCTATAACTTTTCTTGGGGGACAAGTCAAACTGTTACAAATTTCATCTGTTAGGAGTTCTTGAAGGGCTGTGGGGTTGGCATTGTACTGTCAGAATTCATAATTCTCCATCCATCCATCCATCCATCCATCCATCCATCCATCCATCCATCCTTCCACCCACCCACCCATCCATCCTACCTCTTTATACCAGGGAATAAAACCTTTTCCTAGGAGTTTCTCTTATTACTACTTCATTTTCTGGTAGGTTAGCAGAGATTACAACTTCAATATTGCAAGTAATGGTAATTAAAGATCCTATAGTTTGGATAAAAACAGGACTCTTCCAGTAACCAGAGTGTCATGTTGTATGCTAGCACATTCTTGTCTACAGAATGAAGACATATATGGAACAGTTCTGTAGGCAAGCTAAATTAAACCAGAGAGTCAGCAAATATTATAGCAAAAATGGGATGATTATGATGCCAACTTTTCAGTTGGCATTACCTCTAGACAAAGGGCCCAACCTGATTACCCCCACCACTAAACTTTTGGTTCTAAGTGTAGCTAAATGCCATTTGAAGAGTTTAAACTCCAGGAATTTTAGAAACATATTTTTTCTTTTATTTTGAATATTTGTAGATGGTTTGGCACAAATACAAAAAAATTCTCCTCTGTATTTATTTATCATGCTTCTCTGTTGGGAAACAATATTCTTTCTGCTTCTTAATCTAAATTGAACTGCAGTATACCAATAAAACAAGTCACAACATACAAAGTAAATTTTCTCTGTATAAATAATTAACTCTTTAAGATTTATTGGCCTTTCTCTATTTCCCCTTTTCTCTGAGTGGTGTAATTCAAATAAAATGTTGCATTTATTCTCATTCGATAAAATATTCGTAAATTAAACCACTACCTTTGAACTTGGATGAAGAAAACATAGTTATGAATGTTGACCTTTCCCTAAGCATTACCTAGAGCCTTTTTGCTGAAAACACCCCTTTGCAATGAATCTCTTTTTACTTTACCTTCATTTTTGCTCATTGGTTCTTGTTAAAACTTTCATTGACTTTTATCTACTACATAATGCTTTTGACACAAACAGAAGTGAATGACTAGTTTGTATTTTCATCATGTAAATGCTTTGAAAAATGAGCCAGGACTTGGTTAGCAAATGTTTTTGGATGATCTGAGTGACTTTGGAAATAATGAGGGCAATCAGGACAGAAGGTTCCCTCTGTCCCAGCTGAGCAGATTTTGCTGCTGTCGAAGTAAGATTTAGGAGTATGATGTGGATCTTTCATGG
The DNA here is from genome assembly GCF_014108415.1 of Molossus molossus. Lineage (NCBI taxonomy): Eukaryota > Metazoa > Chordata > Mammalia > Chiroptera > Molossidae > Molossus > Molossus molossus. The sequence goes on from NW_023425346.1 coordinate 28,190,330, forward strand.
TTATTTGTTGCTCTCTGCTATGAGAGATGAAATGTATCTGTATCAATCCTCAGATAAACTTGCTGCCATATGCCTTGGGTTTTCATATCCTGGACAGTAGGTATATCTTGATTTGGGCTGTCATCTAGGGAAGAGGATTCCAGCAAGACTAAAGGGATTCTGGTGGCCAGCTAGGAATCTGAGCTTACTATGTGATGAATACTAATAGTGAATATTTAAAACACCCCAGATTCACAATCATGGACAGTAGTGTTCTTGGAAGAGAGAGATCTCTGGTGCTTCTTTTACCCTCCAGAAGAGTTTTAGAATTAATTATCAAATAAACAATTACTTGATTGTTCTTTGGAGTACATCAGTTCTGGGGAACAAATAAATCTTTGTGCCTTGGCTCGTTTTATGATACATTCCTAACTAAGTTCAACTGTGAAGTCACCTTAGCCTCCGAGGGAAGCCTCCCAGAGTAATTAGCTGACTCAGGAGTTCCCAAATACCAATCCAAGCTTACCTCCGTTTGGTGATAACGTGTTCACTGGATGGTGTCACACGCGTGTTTGGGTGCGAGACTGACAAATTATTTTTCTTGAGAAGCTTACTGTTTTATTTTGTGATCATGCCCTTATTTCTTCATGTAAAAATGGGCTTTCTTTTATAAAATGATGGTGAGATGGTGAGCAAAATAAAGATTTTAGCTATGTTTGTCCCTTAATTTTTCCTTGCAATAGGCCAATTCATAAAATTTAAAAGTTTGGGAACGAATGAACAGAACAACTTTAGGTCTAGAAGGGGCCTCTGTATTCTAAGTGCAGTCTCTTCTAATTTCAGAGATCAGTTGCCCTGTTGTAACCCCGCCTAGCCAAATGATATTGAAAGGTTAGAGTTCATATTTAGTGTTTTTTTAAAAAAACAAGTTAAATGTGTCTAGAACAGCAAGCCCAAAGAGGATCTAAACCAACAGGAATGGACACAGCCTTTGCAGTTGAAGGGTCAGAATTTGGCTACCTTAGTGTGGGAGAAACACATTTTAATACTAGTGTCAGGGTTTTGAGTAAAATTCTTATTTTCTGACCTAATTGAGTCCTTGAGTTTTTCAAGATAATTTTTCTTTCTTTATTATATAGTGATTGAGTATTAATAGATGATGTTTTATTCTACTTAAGAAATGATTGCACCCAGTAGTTAGATTTCCTAAATCCTGAAGAAAGATGTAAAGTCCTGTGTATGTGTATATATTTTATATTTTTAATTATTTGTCTATTGAGAAAAATTTAGAAATAAGTGAATAAGAAAATGAAATGTATTTATATACTTATGGCCCAGAAATGACAACTGTTAACTTTTTGTAACGCACTCTTTTGGATATTTATTAATTTTGGATAATGCTGTATGCAAGATTTTATAATTTAATCTATTTTTTGCTATTTTACAGTATGCAGTGAGTATTTTCTTTATAATTTATCAGTCTTTAGCAACATGATTTTATTTGTAATCCTCACCAGAGGATATGTTTTTATTGATTTTCAGAGGGAGAGGCAGAAAGGGAGAGAGAAAGAAATGTCTATCAGTTGCCTCCCATATAAATCCAGACCTGGGATTGTACCCGCAACCTAGTTACATGCCCTGACCGGGAATTGAACCTGCATGTTTTCGGTGTATGGGACGATGTTCCAACCAACTGAGCCAATGGCCAGGGCCAGCAACGTGATTTTTAATAGCTGCATAATATTCTATTTTACAGTCTCATCTTGCCGGATATTTAGTTTGCTTCCAATGTTTCACACTTGAAAATAATACTTTGATGAGCACCCTGTATCTATTTTGATTATTAAAGGATGGCTTTTAAGAAGTAGAATTACTAGGTTAAAGGATATAAATGTTTTCAAGATCTGAAGAAAGATTTGAACATTTTCTGAGAGAGGATAATACAAGCCAGGTACTGTTTTTTGAGACATATAAATCATAAATCAGATTAAAAGTCTGCACAGTAAACATTCATATTTTCTGCTGGAGATCCTCAGAGTCTGAGAAAGGGAGAAGGTACGGACCAGACAAGAATGCAGCAGCACAGAAAAATATTGACCTGTTAGTCCTTACAATGATGTTGAAAAATGTTCACATAGATAATCACCTTTGGAGGTGACATTTATATTTACAGGATTAAGAACTACCGCAGAATAAATAGTCCAACAAAGTGAACCCAAGATCAGTTAGTTCCTGATTGCGGAACACTTAACTTGTATACACTTAAGAGATTTCAGTTTCTACCTGCTGAGTTTTTTTTGTGTGTCACATGAAATATGAACTACAGATTTGTGGTCCTGTGCACGGGGGGGAGTTGTTCAATCTGAGTTCGGTTGATGAAGAAGCGAGGCTTTAAGAGGTAATGGGAGATAAAATGCATGTCAAATATCAGGTTTCATGTAATTTATATCTTATTTTGTTGTGCTATTCTAACCTGCAGTTCTTCTCTCTACACCTTCACCGGTGAAACATGATAAGAGTGCAACATGCTGGGTAAGCATCACTCCACCGTCCACCACTCGATATGCAATCCGAGCACACCCCCGGATTTGAGCTGTGGCCATGGTTTTCAGTGAAATCACTAGACTGCCATAAATCTGATTTTGCACTGAATTTCATGTATTTTAATTACAAAACCACTATTTACCGATCCCTAATGAGAAGTCATCAAATAATTCAAACATCAGTACAGATACTTATATTTTAACTGTAGGTAGAGCCAAATTAAATGGAAGTACATCTTTATGAGAAAATTTGCACCAACATAGCACAAAAACATTCACTCTGTTGTATTCAATAAGCAAAAGGAAAAAGTTATCATGAATTTATTTTCAACACCTTTATTTGGGACATGTTTGAACTCCAAAACTAATTTTATAGCCTAGTTGACCTAAATTCTCCTCCAACAGCATCTCTTCTTAAAAGTTTCCTGGATCACCAGGAACAAATAGGCACTTACTTTTCCGTTCAGCCACAATACCCTATGCATGCTTTATCAGTCTTTATATTCCGGTTGCTTGTTTTTCCAGGTGTTTCTTTCCTTTTAGGCTGTGGACTGGTGAGATCTTGTTCGGAGTTCTAGTTACTTCTGTTTTCCAAGTTCCTGGTACAAACAGATGCTTGAAACATGCTTACTGAATGCATGGTGCACATGGAGGTTGGCAATGTTGTAAACTATAACCTAAATGCAACTGAACTCCAGAAATGTTCTGTGGCCAGTTACTTTTCTTTTTTCTCTTATCTATCTTCAAAGATGGCAGGTACAAAACTTTTCAAAATTTGAATGTTTTGCGCTACAATTTGCAGGTCCATGTACAGCAATGAGGGAGGAAAATAATGACTAGTACCATTAATATATACATATTGGAACCCTTTAAGGTACAGTACACCTCATTAAATCCTTAAAGATGAAGAGTCTAAAAGGAAAAAAAGTACGGCATTTCTCAATTTGCGTTAAAGAACTGTGCTGTTTTGCCCTGACCAGTGTGGTTCAGTGGTTAGACCATCGGCCTGCAGACCCAAGAGTCATGGGTTCAATTCTGGTCAAGGGCACATACCTTGGTTGTGGTTCATCCAGAGCCTGGTCGGGGTCGTGTGGGAGGCAACCAGTGGATGTGCCCCTCTCACACTGACTCTCTCTCTCTCTCCCTCCCACTCTATCTGAGGATAAATCCTCGAGTGAGGATTTTAAAAAGAAAAAAGAATTGTGCTGTTTTATCTGATAGCCACAACATCACCATCATGTCTTCCAGGGTTGCCAGGGCACAGAAAGGAGAGCCTAGGATACCAAACCCTTAGCTACCCTGTTCCATAAGTGATGCATGTCACAGTCACTCAGTGTATTGGTCAGAAGTAATTACGTGGCTTCAACCAGACTGCAAAGGAGAATGGGAAGTGATTCCATATGCCAAAGAAGAACAAGTCCTGGAATTTTTAAATATTAATAATCTCGAAGACTAAACTGTAAACATTTAAAAGATAAATTTAATTTTTTAATTTTAAAAAATGATAAATGAACAACAACAAAAAAATCCCAGTGGCATAAAAGAACACAAAGCGATTCACAAAATCCTTCCCTTAATCCAGATACCCCACTGTGTTAAGAGTGTTTGTATATCATTTTGGAAATTTTCCATTTTATTTATATATGTAGACATATTGTATATATATCATGTTATAGATGATACCAAAATAAGATTATACCATAGATCATAGGTGTTTTTTGTGGAACATTTTTTTATTCAAATAGTGTATTATGAGCATCTTCCTTTATGAGCATATATGGATCTATCATTATTTTTTAGATTTTTAACTGCAAGGTTTTCCCTGTTAAGACAAAACTGTAGATGGAGCCCTGGCCGGTTTGGCTCAGTGGTTAGAGCGTCAGCCTGCGGTCCAGAGAGACCCGGGTTCGGTTCCCACTAAGGGTACGTACCTTGGTTGCAGTTTGTCCCCGGCCCTGGTTGGTCATGTGGGTGGCAGCCACTAGACATGTCCCTTTCACGTCGATGTTTCTCTTTCTCTCTCTCCTTCCCACTCGATCTGAACAAAAAATGGAAAAATGTACTCGGGTGAGGATAAAACAAAACAACAACAACAAAAAACTGTAGATGGAGAATGTGTGGTCTAATGAGATAGTGATGGTGATGGGGAACTGGAGGAGGAAGAGAAGGCACCTGGTAATATCTGGTATTAGTCAGTGCTATTACAATGGGTCAGGCTTTAGGCTAAGCATTATATAGGCAGAATCCCTTTTAATCCTCAAAATGTTAGGCAGTGTCAGGTAGGTTGTGCTGTTATTATCACCTTTTCACACATGAGGCATAGTGACGTTAAGAAACGTGCCTACAAGAACAGGTATATAGACCAGTGGACAGAACAGAGAACCCAGAAATGGACCCAAGGCAATATGCTCAATTAATATTTGACAAAGGTGGCAAAAGCATACAGTGGAGTAAGGACAGCCTCTTTAATAAATGGTGCTGGGAAAATTGGACAGCTACTTGCAGAAAAATGAAACTAGACCATCAACTTATACCCCACACGAGAATAAACTCAAAATGGATAAAAGACTTAAATGTGACTCATGAATCCATAAAAATCCTAGAAGAGACTGTGGGCAACAAAATTTCAGACATCATACGCAGCAGAATTTTCACTGATACATCACCTAAAGCAAGAGAAACAAAGGAGAAAATGAACACATGGGACTACATCAAACTCAAAAGCTTCTGCACAGCGAAAGATACAATCATCAAAACGGAAAGGCTACCCACTGTACGGGAGAGCATAATTGCCAATGATATATCAGATAAGGTGTTAATTTCCAATACATATAGAGTGCTCATACAACTCCACAAAAGGAAGACAAAGAATCCAATTAAAAAATGGGCAGAGGAACTAAATCGACACCTCTCCAAACAGGATACACAAATAGCTAAGAAACATATGAAGAAATGCTCATCATCACTAATCATCAGAGAGATGCAAATTAAAACAACAATGAGGTATTACCGCACACCTGTCAGAATGGCTGCCATCAACAAATCATCAAACAACAAGTGTTGGCGAGGGTGTGGAGAAAAGGGGACTCTAGTGCACTGCTGGTGGGAATGCAGACTGGTGCAGCCACTATGGAAAACAATATGGTGTTACCTCAAAAATTAAAAATTGAACTTCCATTTGACCCAGTGATCCCACTTCTAGGAATATACCCTAAGAAGCCTGAAAAACCAATCAGAAAGAATATATGTACCCCCATGTTTGTAGCAGTACTATTTACAATCGCTAAGATCTGGAAACAACCCAAGTGTCCATCAGTAGACAAATGGATAAAAAAGCAGTGGTACATATACACAATGGAGTACTATGCAGCTGTAAGAAATAAAGATCTCTTATCCTTTGAGACTACATGGAGGGACCTCAAAAGTATCATCCTAAGTGAAACAAGCCAAACAGAGAAAGACAAGTTTCATATGATCTCACTTATTTGTGGAATATAATGAATATTAACAGTCTGAGGAATGGGGTAGTCCCAGAGATGCGGAAGTGGGGTACAGACTGACAATCCCCTAAAGAGGGGGGTGGTGGGGGAGAGATAAACCACAGAACTTATATGCATGTGTGCATGAACAGTGGACATGGACACTGTTCTGGGGAAAGGGCAGGGAGGGAGGGAGGGGGGAATCAGTGGGGGAAAAAGGAGAAACAACTGTAACAAAAATTAATTAATAAAAATAAATAAATAAATAAATAAATAAATAAATACAGATAGGAAACTGAGGGCCAAGTGTAAAGTAACTTGCCCAAGGTAACAAAGGAAATAAAGAAGCTGGATTTGAAAAAAAAGAAAAGAAAAGAAACGTGCCTAAAATCACATGGCAAGGAAATGACAGAATAATAATATGATTCAGTTTTTTCTGGACCCAGAGCTGGTGCTGATAACTACTGGGATTTAGTGCCTCTCCAGGGTATGAGACTTTAAATTTTGATGGATATTTCAAAAATACTTCCTGAGCCCTGGCTGGTTTGGCTCAGCAGTTAGAGGTCAGCCTGCGGTCCAGAGAGACCTGGGTTCGGTTCCCGCTAAGGGCATGTACCTCGGTTGCAGTTCGTCCCCGGCCCTGGTTGGGTTGTGCGGGTGGCAGCCACTCGATGTGTCCCTTTCACGTCGATGTTCCTCTCTCTTCCTCCCACTCTATCTGAACAAAAAATAGAAAAATCTCCTCGGGTGAGGATTAAAAAAAACAAAAAACTTCCTGATATTTTAACACCATATTAGATCCCAGCAATAGCAGAGTGCTTATTTCCCCACATGTTCACCAACCTTCAGCTGGTTTAAAGTTTGCTATCCTGACACATGAAAAATTCTCATGTTAAATACTGTGTTGGTTTATGAGGACTTCCAGAGCTATGAATTGGAGCATAAAAAGAAGCAAATGTCCATCAGTAGATGAGTGGATAAAGAAGCTGTGGTACATATACACGATGGAACACTGCAGTTGTAAGAAAGAAAGATCTCTTACCCTTTGAGACGACATGGAGGGACCTGGAGAGTATTATGCTAAGTGAAAGAAGCCAATCAGAGAAAAACAAATGCCACATGATCTCACTTATTTGTGGAATATAATGAACAGAAAAAGCTGATGAACAAAATAGATCCAGAGACATAGAAAGGAGTACAGTTCAGACTGACAAACCTCAGAGGAGAGGGGCAGGGGGAGGGATGAAATAAACCACAGAACTTATACACATGGATGCATAACCAATGGACATAGACAACAATGCTGGGGGGCAGGGTAGAGAGGAGCATGTCTGGCGGGAAAAAGGAGAAATATCTGTAACAAAAATAAATTAATAAAAAATAAGTAAATACAAAGAACCAAGAAAGATGCTAGACACGTCTTGGAAATGATACTTGTTTTTCGGGAATCTATCAAATTTGTTGGAGCAGAGGATTTGACGTGATTTTCACTTACCTAATTGTGCATTTGCTGCTCATCTGAAGCTGAGTTCCTTTCCAGTGTCTGCATCAACCCAATCTTCAACCATTCAGTTACATTTTGTTTGGGGGTTTTAGGACAAGGAATGAGAGGAAGTACTTCCTTGGTTGCTAAAGGGAGTTAATTATGAGACTGGATATTCAAGAGTACAGGTTGTACGGTATGGCTATGTTCTGGAAGTCACATCACAGGGGTGTACACATGTTCTGTAATTACCCTTAGGAGATCTAATGGAAGACAGGTCAGATAGTGTGTGTGTGTGTGTGTGTGTGTGTGTGTGCGCACGTGCATTGTATGAAGGGAGGCTCTAGAGAATGGGATCACAGCAAAGGCCCATCTTACCAGGTCTAAGGGCAGTACTATATACAACAATCGTTTATTAAGAACTTATTATATGCCACACCCCATGCTGAGCACTAGAAGTACAATGAGATTCAAAAGAGGTACTGTTCCTATTCTCATAGAACATGTATAGCTTTCAGGAGAGACAAAGAATTAAATTGTACAACCAAATATCAACTGAGTTGAGGTGCAAGCTAGAGTAGTACATGATACTATAAGAATATCTGAATAGTCATGAATGTCTTTCCAGAGGAACTAATGCTTGAGTTAATGTCTGAATGATGAGACAACAAAGAATTTTCTTTCAGAAAGGATCACATTGCACCCTTAGGAGATCTAATGGAAGACAGGTCAGATAGTGCTGGGAGCCTTGATGTCATTGTCCAGAAAGAGACAATGATGGTTGAGGTTCAGGTATTGGTGGTGAAGATGAAGAGAAGACACATTCAATATATGTTTGCTAGAGAACGTCAATAGGATTTTTTGATGGCTTTGATTTGGATGATAAGGGAAAAAGCAGTATTACAAATGATACCAGATTTCTGGCTTACATTCTTGGCGGTGTCATTTTCAGCTGTGGGAGTCACTGAGGGAGAACAAAGTTTGGGAGAAGTGCATTATGAGTCTGGTTTTGGACAGATTGAACACTCAGTACCCTTGAGACAGCATGAAGACAGGGATCTTTCTTATTCCCTGTTGTACTCCCAGTGCCTAGAGAGGTCCTAAATTAAAATAGGCACTAAATAAATTTTTTTTTTTTTTTTTAGTTATTTCATGAAGACTGCTCTTTTTGATAAAGTTACTTTACCATTTAAAAATAATATTTTATTCATGTAGCCTTTATACAATTATTAATATTCTTTTTTTTCATGTTTCATCTGTTTCGTTACTATAGTTAACAAGATCCACCTCCCATGATAATCTCTAATGGCTTATAATTTTTGAATAAAAGAATGTTATTTACTTTTTATTTTTTAATACTTATTCATTTTATTTTTGTTACAGATGTTTCTCCTTTTTTACCCCATTGACACCCTCCTCCCCATTCCCTCCACCCCATCCCCGGCTTTGTTGTCTGTGTCCATTGGTTATGCATACATGCATATAAGTTCTGTGGTTTATCTCTTCCCTCCCCCCACCACCCTCTCTTCTGAGGGTTGTCAGTCTGTACCCTACTTCCTCGTCTCTGGGTCTACCCTATTTCTCAGACTGTTATGTTCATTATATTCCACAAATAAGTGAGATCATGTGGTATTTGTCTTTTACTGCTTGGCTTGTTTTGCTTAGGATAATACTTTCCAGGTCTCTCCATGTTGTCTCCAAGGATAAGAGATCTTTCTTTCTTACAGCTGCATAGTACTCCATTGTGTATATGTACCACTGCTTTTTTATCCATTTGTCTACTGATGGACACTTAGGCTGTTTCCAGATCTTAGCTATTATAAATAGTGCTGCTATGAAAATGGGGGTACATATATTCTTTCTGATTGGTGTTTCAGGCTTTTTAGGGTATATTCCTAGAAGTGGGATCACTGGGTCAAATAGCAATTCAATTTTTAATTTTTTGAGGTAACACCATAGTGTTTTCCATAGTGGCTGCACCAGTCTGCATTCCCACCAGCAGTGTACTAGAGTCCCCTTTTTCTTCACACCCTCACCAACACTTGTTGCTTGATGATTTGTTGATGGCGCCATTCTGACAGGTGTGAGGTGATACCTCATTGTTGTTTTAATTTGCATCTCTCTGATGATACTTTTTAAATTAATGTATCCAGCCACTATTAATTCTCAGATTTTTATAATGATTTTTTCAATAAATTCTCTGAGTTCTTTCACTTATAAATTTTACTACTTGAAAATAAAGATAATCTTGCCTCCTATTAGTTCTTACTAAAAATACTTTTAAGCGGATATTATCTCATTCAATCCTTCTCATGACCTAAATCAAAAATTCTCATGAGCTCCTTTTTTTTTCCTGTAAACCAGTATACAACTTTACAGTATATCAGTTATATTCTATTTTTAATGGATTAATCTTAAAAAGATAAGTTTAAAAACATTGCTTCTTCCAAAATTTATAATTTTGATTATAAGAATCATTAAGAAAAATCAAACATTAATGATAAGACTGTAGATCCTGTAAATGAAACCAATGCCTGGAGTCATTCATTCATGAATAGTTACTGAAAACCAAGTACCTATCAGGAACAATTCTATGCTCTAGGGATACAGAAGTTAAAAAAATAATAAAGGTAAAAATTCCTGCCATGATGGAACTTTTATTCTAGTGGAGATAATAGAGAATAACTAGGACACATACAGAAAATATATGGTTTATTATGTAGTGAAAGTGCTAAAGATAAAAATATAGTAGAGGAAAATATAAGGTATCAAGGAGGGATAATGAACTTTTAAATAAGCTGTCTAAGGAAGGCCTCACTGAAAAGATCCAGTTTAGACAAGAAAAAAATGAGAGGTGCGTCATTTGGCCATCTGAGAGTTAAATTTCAGTCAAAGGGGCATGTTTAATGCAATGGCAGGACTGGTCTATTCTGGAAACAAAGCTATGGCCAATGTTCCTGGAACAGAGAGATGAGGGAGTAATCAGAGAGTTCAGAGAGGTAACAGGTGTGGGTGGTAGGCTAGAGGCAGTTAGCATTGGGTCTTGTAGGTAACAGTAAGGATTTTGGATTCTCCTCTGAGCAATATCAAAAGCTATAGGTGGATTCAGATAGAAGGAATGACAGGATAAATTTATGACTGAAGGGGGTCCCTCTGTCTGCTTTGTTAAAACCTAACTACAGGTAGGCAAGGAGACCTGTTAAGACCTATTTCAGCAATCCACAAAAGACATAATGGTGGCTTGGACAAGGTGGCGGCAGTGGAGGTGATGAGAAATGTTTGGATTATGGACATACTTTGAAGGTAGGATCAACAGGATTTCCTAATTAATTATATATGGGGTATGAGGAACAGAGAACTGTTATTATACATCACGGTGTAGTTTGAATAACTAAGGATGGAATCACCCTTACCTGAGATGGGTAGACAGTGCAGGGAGCAGTGTTTTATTTTGGAGAGATTTGGTTACTAGAAGCTCTGCATTGCTGTTTGAGCCCTAGAATTTTAGGGCTAGGCAGAGGGGTCTGACAGAGGTTTGCCACTCCGTTTCTTCCACAGTTCTGACTCTTAAGCCTTCAACCATGGCAGTCTACTGATGAATAGGTGTCATTCAGGATGAAGAAAAGTGGGGAGAGAAAAGATGAGACCAATCTCAAAATGAGCAGGGGGTGGGGGGGAGAAAGAAATGGAAACCTGGCACCTGTTCCTATGTTCAGAGTTTTAAACATATTTACTTGCCATGTAGTGTTTGTTACTGAATTACAGAATGCATTCTTATTCATAGATATACCCTTTATAAGGAGCACTATGTATCTGCAATTTTATTTATTTAACAAATACTTATCAACCATCTTATATGTACCAATTTCTGTGCCAGGAGTTGGGGCTACAGGGAAATATTAGGTTTGGTCCTTGCCCTAAAGCAGCTCACAGCCTTGAGGGCAGATACACATAAATATACAATGAGAGATCTTATTATAGAAGGGTGATCCCAAACTAAGAGATTAGGAAATAGGGGTGATGAACTGTCAGGTGAGCTGGGCTGTGTATTTCTCCTCTGCTACTTTATTCCATTCTTTTGTTATTTTTATCTTCCTTTATGAATCAGGAGTTTAACTAAGAGATTACAGGGTAATGGATCACAAGACTCTTCGTTGCCTGAACTGAATTTCCTTCAGGACTTGCAAAATCTTGGGTCATGAGATTCCAACCTAAGATTAAGAAAAAAAAAGCCCAAGTTTCTGTTCCTTGTTTGCAATTCTCCTAAACACGATTATCTAACTTCTTCTCCAAGTGCCGTGACAAAGCAAAGTTTTTCAATAGGGGTACCTGTGTGCAAATTGAATGTGTTGCTCAAGGTCTTCGTAATCAGGTGCTTGAGAAAAAGCAAGACTCATAATATGCAAGACTGAACAGTTCAAGGAGAATTTTTATTGACGGCGGAGAGTTGAAGACACCTAAGTATGTTGTACTTTTATTATTCACCTATTTGAAAGGGCTCTATGAGCACCGTCATTCATTCCTTGGAACATGTATTTATTTCCCATAGAAATGTCCTTTTCTATCTTTGCTGTAGACCAGTGATCCAATGAGATTTGACTATTGGTTGCTGTAAGATGGTTACAATCCCTTCAGTTTCTGTAGCAAGCTATTACTTGAAAGAAACAATCCACTGAATAGAATGGGAAAGAGCCAGATTAAGAAATAAGGTATTATATATACTTATTTCTGACTACCAACGAACCTTAAGTATATGCAGTTATGGCCAATGTGTTTAATTCACAAAGGACAGCTTGTACAACTGTCTTTGGAGCCTAAGATGGTCTCATCTTTGAGTTATTTTATTTTCAGCATCTTCTTATTTCTATCATCAGTGGATAGAGAAAAGCAGAAAAAATGGGGAAAAATAAAATGATGATTAAGTGGTATTTGTTCATTTATCTGCATCACAGTTGCTTTCTAAGTTCCCAGTACATATGGGAGTCATTTTGTATGGTTGATTTGTGAGAGCCAACCATTAGGCTTGTGCCTGAGGCAGGTTAAGAGATTTCACCCCCTGTGTTTGTGTTTGGGGAAGTGTGACTTTACTTCAGTGTTCCACCACCCTTATGGAGCCCACACCCCTGCAGCTACCAAGAATTTTAGAGGTAGTGGGTTTATGTTCTTCCTATGCAGTTCTCCTCCCACCATCGCCCCATCTGGCAGCTAATTTCTGACTTCTGCTCTACTTTCACTCAATCTACCTACCTAGGCTAGAGTAACCTGCTTACAGTGTGTTTGTGATTACTTCTAATGAAATCATGGTGCACTGATAACAAATAAACTTCTTAAAACACTGAATAGGATAGGAAAGAGCCAGATTAAGAAATAAGGTATTATATATATATATTTCTGACTACCAACGAACCTGGGATATATTTTAAACTAAACTGAATCATGTTGCCCCAGGATTATTTTTACAATAAACTTGATTTAAAATCTTCTACTTTTTGTCTCCAATTTTTACATTTTAGGTATATTTAGAAGAATGTATTCAGCCTAGTTCAATAAACAATTTTCAAGCCCTACTATGTGTCAGACACTATGCTGGATGCTGAGTAACAAACAAGAGTGATACATGATAATTGCTTTTCAGGAGCTCATGCTCTAGTGGGGAACATTTGTATGTAATAATAAACATCACAAAAGTCCCTGTGTTTGATGCATCTATAGTGTGCCAAGTATTCTGAAATTTTTCTTATATTAAATACTTATGATACTCATGCAAGGCATATATTTTCCATGTTTAACAGGTGAGAAAATGGAAGCTCACTGAGGTCTAGGCACTTGCTCAAGGTGACAGCCAGCCAGTAATAATTTAGGGTTTCATATCTGGATTATCATATTTCAGGACATGCTCTTACCATTATGACACATGGCTTTCTTTGTAGTGCAAAAAAATCCACACCTTTACAGCAGTGTGAAATGGGTTGATGTGCTCGTGTCTAATGAGGCAAACAATTTCTACAGGGTAGCCTTACTTAATTTTTTTTAAAGGGAAAAATAAATTAACTTGAGGGCTCTGTTTTCTAGAAAAACCAAGATGTGAGGGGAAAATAATATATCACTTTAGCAAGCATACAAAATTTACAAAGGAATGTTGTCTTCTCCAGGGAAGTCATGTTCAGTAGACGACATTTAATCCAGTGGTATTTGCAATTGTTCAAAATGTTTTGCACCTTCTTTTTTTTTGAAATTTTCTTCAGATTCATATCTCTGTTCCTCACAACAAGTTAATTTTATTATCTAATGATCACATTTGTTTTTATTTAAAAAAAAAGACTTGATCAATTTATCAGCAGACTTGGCTCTGGTTAAGCTTTGGTTGTTTGCAAAAATCAAACCTACCTTTTAAAGGGGGCAATTTTGCCACATTTAACATTCAAAACAATATAAGGAGCTTTGGATGGCAACTCCACACACATTTCCTAAGCAACCAATAGAATCAATGTAGAGTTTGCCAACTTGTCTACTTGAAAGTGGACAATACTTCTTGCTTTGAGTTCTATTTTTAATGAGTGATAACTTCATAGTTACATATTATCCAGGTAGATTCACAGGAATGAAGTAATGTCTTGAAGAGTCTGCTTAATGAATGTGATTGTTTTAGCTTCACCTCTCCTCCTTGTCCATGAAGAAGAGAACAGCCATTTCAGGCAGCATCTTCCAAAGGATAAGAATTCAATTAAAAAACAAAAAGAAACAGGGAGGCAGTATGAACAAGAGCAAAAGAGGGAGAGAGAGAAATTATCAAAATGAGGAAGTGATTCCTCTAGTTATCAGAAAAAGGAGCAAAGTAACAATGGCTGAAATTCACCTCCCCACGGGGGAATGAATCATCAAAATAACCGGTGGAAAACAAGGTTGTGCAACCTTGACCAGCATGTGTCACCGGCTGGTGGAATTTTTAGAAAGGCAGCAGTTTGGGTTCATCACTGCGGTTCGTGATTGCACACACCTGTTTGGGGTATGGATTTTGCAACCCCCCAAAAAGGGGAAACTGAACTCACTGCTCCTCCCGAGCTGTGCAAAAAAGCAGAAAACCACAGCTGCTCGAGCAGTTAACAGATATCAGTAAAATACCCATGTTACATAATTAAGGATAACGTTCTTGAAGCATATGGGCCGGAGGTATTATACTCTCATTAAAACTTTAGGTAGGAAACAATTTAGCATATTCCCACACATTTCTAGGGTTGAATTCTATAATAAATGTTTGTAATTAGGCATGCTCTAAACAGTTTATTAAATAATACATGAAGAAAGTGGTTGATGAAATATAGAGGGCTCTGCATTTTGTGTACAATGACACAGAGGCATCAAGACAAGACATAAAAGATTTCTTCTCATTGACATGATAACTAGTCACTGAGACGCTTAAGTAAGACTGGAAGAGGTTTCATTCATCAGAGCAGTCTGTCTGTAATCTTAAAGAAATAGGAATGGATGCCTCTGGGTTTTTTTCCCCCCTTTTCTTTTTAAATACATTAAATGTAGCAGTCTTCTTTGAACTGCTACTCTTGAATAGAAAGAAGTGCTTTTGACGAGAGAAATGCAAAAAATCTCATGCAATTTATTCTGGCAAGAATAGACCAGCCTGATAGGGAATAATAGGGATGGAGAGAGCCAAAAGGACCTAAATGAACATTTAAAAAATTATACCTTGGCCAACAGGTGCTGTTTTTATAAACTGGAAAGGAATAGGGAAGAAGTCTCTTGAGATTGCTGAGGCAGGTGTTTGGTCCCTGGGGAAGTGGGAGGAAACCGGCCTCTGAGATGATATTAGATTCAGGAAAGGCATTCTTTCAGTTCTGCAGCCCCGTTTGATATTTGAGCCAGGTGATTAATGGTCAACAATTCTTATTCGAATGCAAGCGTGTGTGATCTATGGAGAGTGAGCTTGGATGGTCTCGAGAAGTCCTCAAGGGAAGGATGCCCGCTTTCTGATTTCATTAAGGCCAACTAGATACTTTGTTTTTCTAATGCAGAGAAATAAGAAATCTGGTAATGGAATAAACATGAGATTTGGAAGGCCTTCCACAATATACTTGTGGAACCTCGGCAAGGTGGACATCGCTGTTACTGATTTGTCTGCTTAGTAGGTAAATGGGGCTGCCAGTCTGGCAGTTGGCACTGGCAATAAATCACCACTAGACATTTTATTTAAAAATTGGCACTGGCTTGGGGGAGGTAAGGGATTGTCAATTTGCTTTTATTTTTAGGCCAGGCACAATCATAACACACGCAGGCCACCTGGAAACTTCAGCCACATGGAGAAGCATGGCTCAGGTCTCGATGGCTGCATTTTTGCAGGCTTGCCGAGTGCAGGGCTAAATCAGAGTCTCCGGATTCTGACCAGAAAGATCCCGGCCGTCTGGCACAGCCTCGGGACATTTCTTTTGGAAACTGAGTTGATTCTAGAACTAGGATGTAGGAAAGATATCATAGATTTGATATAGGAGAGAAAATTTGGTGTTTTTTTTCTTTTACTGGTGGTGGTTGGGAATGTGGGGGACCCACAAAGCCCATGCAAAGCACGCACTAGTGCATTCCAAAAATCACTCCAGTTTTAAAGAATAGGGTAGCTCTCTATTTATTTACTTTTCTGCCTATTTTGCTTAGAAGCTTACCTTTTAAATTTGTGATATATCGAGTTATAGTTTTGAGAGAAAAAAATATACAGAAAGCATCATGCAACTAATCTCATGTGCATAATGATAGGTCTCCTTTCTTTAAAAATCAGTGCAATCGAAAGATGGTAAAATGGAGAGGAGGGACGGTCACACTGGACTCTACTAACTGCTCTAATAGAGGTAGTTGAGGAGGATGTCCTTCCTTTTGTCTGTGTCCAGATTCCCTGAATATTCTTCAGAGCTTCACAACACCCCTGCACAAAGTACTTGGATTTCAGTGTATCAATTTTGAAAATATGAAAGCTAGTGTTTCAGGACAATCATACTACAAATACACTGATTTACCAAATTACCAATCTTTCTTCTCTGTTTACATGTAGTATTTATAAATCTTAATTGTCCTGCACATTTTATACTGTGAACACTATTAGAAAGGATCTGGTTGCCCTGGCCGGTTTGGCCCAGCGGTTGGAGCATTGGCCTGCGGACCAGAGAGTCCAGGGTTCGGTTCCTGCTAGGGGCACGTACCAAAAAAAGAGAAAGGATCTGGTTAAGGTAGAGATGTATTGGCGTACATTTGGCCTCATGAATAATTCAGTTGGTTCACTTACTGGAAATACCCAGTTGCTGTTGATGCTACAAATATTTGGATTGGATTCAACTTACCCATCAGAGATTCTTTTCCCTCTCTCCTGGATTTCATACATGTAATGCATGACACCATCTAACAAAAAGTAAGAAAAATATACATTCTTGCTTCTGCTTGGTAGAGTCATTCAAAGTGACATGAAATGTCAAGAGTACACAGGGAAATCGCTCCAGTGAAATGCTGAAGCAATCAGCAGTTTTCCTGGGACATGGGAATATTTGGGACATGGGAGTATTTAAAGTTTGTGGCCTTAATTATTCATCAACACTGGAAGCATCAAATATCTGACCTGGCAGGGCTTTTCTTTGTGTTAAAATGCATAATATTAGATCCATTACCAAATATTTACAAACGTTCTGTTATAAATGCATTGAGTCGGTATAATTTAGATCACAGTGTTCCACAAACTGCCTGCTAGGCAATGCTACATTCATTAAATGGAAATGGAAAAGAAAGGAAGAAAAATGAGAAATTCCCCAAAGCAGTCACTTATTTAAAAAATTCTGCAATTCTTTCAGTATTCAATGTTTGCATTAAATGTCATGCCAGCAAATCCTCACTCAAAAAGATCAAGAGCCCTGGTTTGTTTGGCTCAGCAGTTGGAGTGTCGGATCTAGGACCAAAGAGTCGTGGGTTTGACTCCGGTTAAGGGGACATACCTTGGTTGCAGTTCCTGGCCCTGGTTGGAGTTGTGCAGGGGGCCTCTCTCACATCAATGTTTCTCTCTCTCTCCTTCCCATTTCCATTCTATCTGAAGATAAATGGAAAAGTGTTCTCAGGTGAGGATTCAAAAAAATAAATAAATAAAAAGATCAAGGTACTGCCTATATAAGACTAAGGAAGAAATAATGTGTTAACAGTCTTTGGGCAGCCTCCAAAATGATGCAGGTAATTAGCAGGTGTTTTTATTTTTTATTTTGATTTGCCCACAGGTATTCATTTCACACTATGTTTCGGAGATCGTCATGTAAAGGTTTTTATCTTGGCATGTGCTTCTACCATTTGTTTGAATTTAATGTACACATTAATTTGGAGTGAAATTTTCTGATCTAGATTTATCATATTTGGGGGCCCTAAAAGATGATATGTTCATATTTGCAGTGTCCCGGAGTTTTCTAGCTAACCTGTTAATTTCAGGGTAGTTAAGCTTCAGTGTGTTTACCTTTACTTTTTCTCCTTTTGTTTGAGAGTTATTATGGGACACAAATTGTGTGTATGTGTGTGTGTGTGAGTGTGTGTGTATGTTTCGTTTGTGAAGAAAATGCTAACTCACTTTGTGGAGATCATAGTTCTAATTGTATTTTCACTGTTTTGTTAAAAGAAAAAGCCCTTTCTTCTTTTATCCTAAAGTTTTGAAGTAGATAGCATAGTATTTTTTCTATAACATTATTAAAATATGAGCTCTATTGGAGATAACAATGATTCAGGGGAAGAGAATATATTTTTAAAGGTGTTTTATTCTCCACGAAAATAAAATGTCATTAGCGTTCACTGAGTTCTTGAAACACAAAGCCACTCACATGCAAGTTCGCTCTCTCTCTCACTTGCTAGCCAACTCGAGCAAAAACAGTCTCCGAGGGAAGAACTGCAAGGCTTGTGCCAACTTCCCCAACATACCCAAGCATTTCTTTATTTAGAACCTCCCTTGTGCTATTTTTTTTTTTTAATCTCTGGAATCTTAGGGATTTTCCCATCCCTCTACATGCTTGAGACGTTTCAGAGCATGGTAACCCCCTCTCGGAATCCTCTAACTCTTCTGTTTTATTTTTAAAATGTGGGTAGCATTAATATACAGGGAAGTGACAGTTCCTATGACAAAGGAGGGTGAGATTCCCAGTGTGCATAGCAACACTTCTGAAGATCATTGTTGGGTAGGGAAGTCCATACTACGAGCCACCAAGGCCTTTTTGAAGGGGCCCTTAAAAATCATGAGATTTTAAATCAAGAGTGTTATTTAGGAGAAGACACAAAGAGCCCTGAATTACAGAGTTGATAAAACACTGTGTACCTCCTGATTGTGCGTTAGGTCACAGTCATCTTTGCCCAAATCTCAAGATATCATGCGTGTCTAGTCTTTCATTTTCAAATTTTAATAGACTTAGAGGACCTGAGATTTGGTAATCCATTTGCTTTCAACACAAGTATGGCAACTTGGCCCTCTTTGGACCAGACTGTGATAATCTCTGAAGCAATTATTCTGGTATTTTCCCCTTGCACTGGATGGGTGAAACTATTAACATACATTTAAAAATCATACCATCTATGAGTATTGTGGTTCTGATATAAACACACTACTGCCTTTACAATAAAGCACAATGTGCCATTGCAGAAAACTCCATGTCACTTATGAACGTCTGCGTCTGAGATTCACACAAACCACACTTTTGTTTGACTCCAAGATGTGGGTGCCAAATGAATCTACTGCACTAGGCTTATGAACACTACTGCAACTGTGCAGCCACCATCTCTCTATTGGGAGAATTGTTTCGGCAGATAAACCATCTGGCTTGAAACACAGCCCTCTTTGAAAATATTCCCCATTATGTTAGCTCTGAAACAATGTGTACAACTATGCTCTAGTGGAGGACATGTTAGCAGAAATTCAATGTCAAACAATATCTGCTCTGTAACCTTTTGCTAAATGTAAAAAAGGTAATAAAAATGCAAGATTTTTATTCTTTAAAGAGTCATTGTGAATGTGGCATAAGAGGAAGAAAATTCAGAAAAATATTTAGTAAGAAGCTATAATAGAGGAATGTTTAACAGAGTGACTTTTTCCTTTAAGGCTCACCCATAGAAAACGTGGCTCTTTTTGTTGAAATATCATGAAGATGGCACATAAACACTTTGGGCTCATTCATTTTCTTCTTACTAAGTGTTTCCAAACACGGATTGATTACACAGAGTGGGAGTCTTGTTGAAGCTGGTATTCACAGCTAGAAATCCTGAAGTGAACTCGGGTGACTCAATGTAATTTATGAGTCAGGAAAACCATGGAAAAACTAAAACCAACGATACCAGGTAGAGAAAATTAGTATGCAGTGGGAACAGGCAACATTGACAAGCAGCTAGAGGAAATTTGATAGAAGTTTTAAGAATCCAAACCAACAATGTTATTGATGGAAGAAAATTAGAGGGAAACAAGAAAACTAGAGGGAAACTATATATATATATATATATATATATATATATATATATATATATATATAATCTAGGTTTGAAACTATTTAGGATGACATAAAAAAAGTTGAATGAAGTTATAAGATAAAATGTTGAGCACATCTGAATCTATGAGACCAAAAAAGATCAACGGTAGACATGGTTGGTCATCGGTAGGGGTGGATGTAAGAGCAGTCAGCGTATGCTAAAATGAAGTGCAACTGAACTCAGTTGTAGGAATTTATAAAACTTGTATAAAATGGGAGAAAGTCTTAAGGAACATAGTTATCTGGTCAAATGATGAAAAGACTAATGTTATATGATGGTAATTCCCATGAGGCTAAAATGAAATGGTACCTGGATGGGAAACACTGATATTTTTTCACTCTTCTCATCACAAAGTTGCCTGAATTTAAAAAATATCAAGTTTAAACATTTTTACTAAATAGAATTTAGTCCTGGTTACTTTGTCCTTTTCCCCAGGTCCTTTCTTTGTCCTTCCTTCTATGTTCTTCTTTCTATATTCTTCCTTTACTAGGAAGGTTTTAGCTATGCAAACAAATGTCTCAACAAAAATCTCAACTTCAGACTAATTAGGAGCCATGCTGTTTATTTTTTTTCAGGTACTTTTACAGATGAGAGAACTGAAATCTGTAAAGTTCAAAATACTTTTTTCTTTTATTATTTTATTGTACTGGATAACCAAGAACTTGTATTAATCAAAGGCTTCATTACACATGCTCTGCTTCCAAGGTGACTTCTGAGTAATGGTTTCCAACAAAGAGGCCTAGTGACTCATGAGTTGACTAAAGGACCCAGAGGGATCCTCACGGAGGACTAATCTATGAGCTATTGTAAATAGAAGAACAGAGGTCTGTCCCTAAGTGGGAGTATGGCTCTTCTGAGGGTTAGGATGGTGACCATGGGATTTACTTATTTCTCACAATCATCTTAGAAAAACCTACAACTTTCTGCCACATGGGAGCCAATATCAGTGATCTAGAAATAAATAAATAAATAAATAAAATGGACAGAAACTTTAGGCCAGGCCCAATTCTACCCTTTTTCTTGCTGAAGAGGAGGGGTGTATAATAAATTGCCTCTGTGTGCTGGGGAATATACTAAGCAGTCCTAAAAGTGCTGGGATTTTCTGTCCATTCATAGCCATTAGCTGGAACGGGCACTCTGTTAAGTTATATTGTTTCAATGTTTATGACTAGGAAGTGAACTCTGTCAGGAAAAGAACAATCAGCAAATTAATGTATTGGACGACTATAAAGTCTTCTTTGGTAAAGGTTAATTATCACTCTAACACTCTAAGGTCTGCTGCCTCGAGGAGTGTACTTAGCACATGAGTTTCTGTTTGCATTTCTCATGTTTTTCTTACCAGTAGTGGAGACACACTGTCACGTGTAAGGACACATCTTTGTTGGAGAGAACCTGAGGCATGGTTAAACATCAACAGACCGTTAGATATTGGGGGGGAGCTCCTAATACTTCTATAATTTTATAGATTATCTGTGGGGTGTGTGTGTGTGTGTGTGTGTGTGTGTGTGTGTGTGTATTAAATTGCCAAATCTCTGGCAAGTTTTAAAGGTTCACCAGAAACATTCAGAAGTTGATATAGAATAAATGTTTAAATTTTTAAAAAAATCTCATCTGAGGACATTTTTCCATTTTTTTGTTCAGATAGAGTGGGAGGGAGAGAGAGCGAGCGAAACATCGATGTGAAAGGGACACATTGAGTGGCTGCCACCCGCACAACCCAACCAGGGCCGGGGACCCTGCAACTGAGGTATGTGCCCTTAGCGGGAACCGAACCCGGGTCTCTCTGGACCACAGGCCGACGCTCTAACCGCTGAGCCAAACCGGCCAGGGCTAAATGTTTAATTTTTAAAAGATAAATGCGAGTAAGTTCTATTAGAAAAGTGAGAGAATGTGACTTATCTAAGGGATTATCAGAATTCTATGAGAGCATGCATAATATATATGTACATGACATCATCTTCTCCATGGTCTTGGTTAGTATTTTAGGTGAAGAATTTTAGATCTGAAAAAGCAGTTATGCCCAATGATCGCAGTCCTAATAAGGGGATTCTGAGGACATCTGAGGAATTCTTGTCCCCACAGGACTAGTAAGAGGACAATGGTGAATGACTGCTTTGCTGCCTTGCGCAGTTGGTCAGGTGGACAGTGTCTCCTGACCCTTGTCAACTTGACAAAGGAATACAGTGAAACAGATCCAGGTAGGTTCCCTCTGTTGCAGATGAAAAAAGGAAAAGTAACCCAGCCATCCAAAGCAGGGTTTATAATTGGATGGTCATCACCGTTTACCCAAGTAAATGAAGCAATAGTTGAGGTTTAAAAAAAAACCAGAAATGAAAACCAGCCCACCAACTGCACTGAGGTGGGCGAGCTGTGCTCAGGGCAGGTAAGCAGATTAATCACAGGCCACTCCTAAGCAGGGTCAGGCTCTCTCTGTCAGAGGGCAGTAATTAATGATCAAATGTTAATGGAGATACTGGGCTGTTGATGTCGTTAATTCAGCTCAGTGGAGCCAGTTCTGCCCAGGACCTGCCACAGCTGTCACTGATTTGCTTAATTATTCAATGCCTTCGGGCTCTTTTTATTTCATTTTTCCCCCTCGATCCTTTCCCCCCCACCACTAACTATAGGACATTATGTTTTCACTGACGCAGGATCCTGCTCTCCGGGCAGTGCCAGGCCGAACATACGTGAAAACCCAGAGGCAACAAAGGAGGCCGTAACTTTTCACTGCGATGAGAAGATGGAAAATGCCGAAGAAAGGCCATCTTTAAATAGCCTGATTATGCTGATATAATTTTGGGGTTCTTTAAGGATTCGGAGGTCGAAAGTGAACTCTGAGCTGTCTAAAATGTCAAAGTGCTCACCCTCTCCCACAATCGAACAAAGAGAATATACAACAAGTGGCTGCGGCGTGTTGGTGAAACATAAGGTCACGCAGTCAGTCATCCAAGAGGCAACCAGAAAGTGAGCTCTGCGGGCCATCGAGGCAAGGGAAACCCTGGCGAGGGAGATGCCGCAAGGATTAGAATTCAGCCGTGGGAGGACATGAATACGCCTGCTGTGCTTGCGGGACCTTCCTGCATTTCTTTAGCTTGGTGTCGCTTTCATCTGCCACGTTGCCTGGAGTTGAAGGGAAACCATTTTTGTAACCACAGTTTGGATCTTTCTCCCTGGCCTGGTAATCACCGCGTTTCTCACTTGACTGTTTCCTAATTGGAAGGGGGTGTTTCCTCGGGTTTTTAAAGACCCCACCTTTCAAACTGTGTAATTGAATAATAATAATAAAAAAAGTAGTTCCTTGGCTTTTAGGTGGGGATGAGTGTTGTGATGTCAAACCAGGACAATGTGTCTCGTGTCTCTGTCGGAATGCTGCTTGACTCCTTTCCAAACTGAAGCACTTAAAAAAATGCGAAGCGCTACAACAATCTCAAATCTCTCTCTGAGCTGCACATGGTGATTGAAAATAATTGAAGCTCTTAACATTTTTATATGCCCTCAAATTTGGAGGTGATGGTTTCTGAGCATGTGCAGTACACAACGCTTTCATGCTACTGGAATCTCTCAAATTTATTGTATTTCAGCTTGAGAGTGAGAGGGGAACCTGGACTTCAGCAGTTAAAAGTGATTTAAAATGATCATCACACTCAAATGTTATAGGGGTGGTTGGAATTCTGGACACTTGTACGTTGCTTTTTTTTAACTCATTGTTAAAATGACTCATTTTTTTTTTAGACTCAAAAGATATTATTAATTAGCCCAGCAGAAGAAGCATTTAAATAAGCCACTTACAATGCACCATAACACACGTTTTCTTAGCCCCCTTTGATGACCTGATATGATGATGACTATAAAACCAAATGTTCAAATTGGGCAAGGAAAACAACTGTTCTTTTCTAGCACATGCTCTGAAAAGAAATGTACTCAATAAAAGCACCTGATGCGATATGGTCATGACAAGGAGAGTCTGTAGTTGATCTTTATAAATTATACTGTTTTTGCTTTAAATAACAAGGGGCTTTCTGAACTGTTGCATAAATTATTACTCCTAATGCATGATCACATTTGTTTTTTATTTTTCTATTTCAAACTAAGTGCTTTTATGAAAGAATATTGTACATGGTCAAGTTTGCTTTTTATTTGAATATTTCAAATAAAGTGCTTTTATTAAACATTATTTAACTTAAATATTTATATTATATCATCTCTGAGATGAAATATATGCATTCACTTTTAATCCTTTTATTTGCTTTGGATATTTGAATAGTGAACCAAATGCAAAGGTAGGTAATTATGAAATGTACAAGATGGAATCCTCACATGATTTACTTGGTCACTTGATGGCTATTAAACATTCCTCAGATCTTTTACCAAAGGATATTCTCTAAGCGGGAACATTGAAACTTTTTCTGAGTGCTCAGTGCCAAGATTCAAGGATGTAGGGTAGATTTATGGTTCAAAAGTTAATAATATATAAGAAGAAATCCAGTCATTAAGGAGTCAGCGAAAATTCTTTACATGTTTTATTTGTACCTTTGAAAGCCACATGGACGTTCTCTGACTTGATTTAAATGGAAGTGACAAAGGTGAAATTCCAGCATGTTTCTCAGTCACTTCCCTTCCTCAGTAAATGTTTTCATTTTGATAAAAATAAGGATAAGTTGATTATAGATTTGAATTTTTAAAAACCCAAACCTGGAATTGGAGTTTGAAATATTCTGGCACATGAAAACTTTTTGATCTTATAAAACAGCTTCATGAATCTCTGTATTTTTATGACAGCATAAATTTAACAGGATTAGAAATAGAAAATTCTAATAATAGAAAATATGTTGTATTTGGGATTTCGGTAACTCTAGGGATTTAGGGCCCTGAACTATGCAAAGTCCTTCATTTCGTATAGTAGTCAACTTTGCCCTCAAATTTATTATTAGTTTTTAAAGTTTGAAAATTTTCTTGTTTTGATATATATTTTTAGTTTCCACTATTACATTTCTCTTTTGTGCTTAATTTTGACAGGCAGAAAAAAGCTAAGGAAGTTTGTTTCATTATTTGTGGCTGTGCTAAATTAAGAACGAGTCAGTGGACTGGTGTTATGCTATTAAAGAATTGAATTAAGCCTTATTTAGGTCACAGGTAGAATGAGCACAATTATAACAAGAAAGAGTTTGTTGAGCACGTAAGAATGTGTAGAAATTGTTTCGTTACAAAGCATGGTTATATGAAGTACGAAGTTCTTCCTTTTAGCTCTCTCAGTTTGGGTGTCCTTGGGAAATGGAAGGTTATTTGGAAAAACTAAAGTACTGTTTGTGCTCAAACTCTAAATCTTTCAGTAGTGTTAGCTCAGCAAACCAATTCAAATAAATATCTGATATGTATTGATGCATCTCTTAAAATAACAAGTGCTATTATCCCATATTTTAGTATTGCCTGCAGGGACAGCTGGTATTTTTTTCAGAAATAATAAGGACTTTAGTTACCATTTCAAAAATAACATACAGTAAACATCTCTTGGCCTTGAGAGATTGGTAAGGAATTTTCTCAGGTTAAAACTCACTGTCCTTTTAAACTTTTTTTTTTTTGCACTTTTAGAGAAAGATCAGTTTAGTAAATCCTTTTTCATCACATACAAAATAAATTCCAGAGATAATTAAAAAAATCGAAACTTAAAAAACACTTAAAAAAGAATGATATAAATTAAATGTGTTCGTTCTGAAGATGTAAAAGGACTTTTAAAGAAAGTCTAAACTGAGCACTCAATTTGAAATAAAAATGAAAATATCAAAGTTGAAATACAGATAAGTAAGGAATATTTTTATAGATATCAGAGATGGCATTTTATCTATAATATAAAAACACTATATCCAAATTTATGAAAACAAGTAAAGTCTCAGTAGACATACAGGAAAGTTTAAAAATGGATAGTGAAAATAAAGAAATTATAAATGGTTAATAAATGTATGAAAATAAAATTTAATGAGACAAATTATATTTAATATATTATCCAATAAAATAAATAGGTTGAAATATAAGATAGAATTTCCTAATTATAAACCACAGCCATTAAACAATCCAGCTGTTCATCTGATACATGTTTGTGAATGTCTGCAGGGCACTGTAGCAGTCCTAGGGATGTAGTTATGAACAAGATGGAAACAGTCAGGAGGCTGGTAACCCTGAGTGGATTACATAAAGTTAACAGGCAAAAGCAGAGTGGTGTGGCCATCACCCTGCCGTCTGAAGAGCAGGGCGGTGGAGTATCATCTACTCCAGAGTTGGGGAGTCAGGGAAATCCTCTCAAGAGATTGAGGCTCAGGCCTAAACATTAGTGTCATTCTTGTCTCTACTTTTCCTCACAACCCTCATCCAAATCCCTCAGCAAACTCTCATTTCTACATTCAAAATAGACTGAGAATATGACCACTTCTTGCCCTCCCCATTCCTATCACACTGGACCAAGCTGCCCTCACCCCTTCCCCATAATATTGTAATAGTTTCCCAATTGCCCTCCTGGTTTCCACCCTCCCACCATACATTTCTATTTTCTGCGGAGTTTCACAATTCATTCACAATAAGACCCAAACACTTCAATGACCTCCCAGCCCTACATCATCTGTCCCAGGAGCTTGGCTGGCCTTAATTCCTCCATTTACCCCATTGCTGCCTGAACTTCAGCCCTTTCATTCTCCTCTTCCTCCAAAACACGAAGTGTTCCATCTCCTCATGGAGGTTTACACTTGCTATTCTCTATTCTAGGAATATGTTTCTCTCAAATACATATAGGACATTAGTTCCTCACTTCATTCAGGCTTCCAACGAAAGATTGTATTGTCAGAATTCTTCCTTGGCACTTTCCTTAAGATGGCCATCTCTGTCTCCTCTGTGCCTTTACCTTACTAAACTTCTCTTCATATTATTTATCACCTCTTGGTATGTTTGCTTGTTCATTATCTGTCTCCTCCCGCTAGAATGTAAGACTACTGAAGTCAGGGACTGTATCAGACAAAGCTCAACCAAAGAAGCAGAGCAAGTGGGAGATTATCTATCATCTATGTATCTATCTGTGTAGCTTGATAGCTATCATAAGGACTTGGGTCAGGTGATTGTGGTAGCTGGCTAAAATAGTTTTAAATCCATAATGCAGGCCTTCAGAAAGGATCTTGTTCAGGATACTTACAAG
Source organism: Molossus molossus (assembly GCF_014108415.1). Classification (NCBI taxonomy): domain Eukaryota; kingdom Metazoa; phylum Chordata; class Mammalia; order Chiroptera; family Molossidae; genus Molossus; species Molossus molossus. The sequence continues at coordinate 28,217,519 of NW_023425346.1, forward strand.
CACAGGCCTAAGCTGCTGTCCATAGGCAGAATTCCCACTCCACCCCCCAGCTTTATTGGTGTATAACTGGAAAATAAAAATTATATATATATATATTTAAGGCGTACAACATAATGATTTAATATATGTATACATTGTGAAATGATGACCACAATCAAGCTAATTATCACATCCATCACCTCATATAGTTACCATTTGTAATTGTGTGTGTGTGTGTGTATATCTTTGTTCAGAACACTTAAGATTTACTCTTGTAGCAAATTGCATGTATAAAATGTAGTATTATTAAATATAGTCACTACTCCGTACATTAGGTTCCCAGAAGTTGTTAATCTTACACTGAAAGTGAATCCCCTTTTACCAACATCATCTCATTTCCCTCACTCCATCCCCATTCTACTCTCTGCTTCTGGGAGATCATACTATATTGTCTTTGTGTATAGTCTTATTTCACTTAGCATAATGTTCTCCAGGTTTATCCATGTTTCTACAAATGACAGGGCAAAGAACTTGAATAGACTTTTCCAAAGAAGATACAAATGGCCAACCGTTTTGTGTAAAGGTGCTAAACATCATTCATCATTAGGGAAATGCTTATCATAACCACAGTGAGATACCACTTCATATCTAATAGTATATCTATTATCAAATAGATAAGAGATAACAAATGCTGTGGTATGTGGGAAACAGGCAAAACTTATACACTGTAGGTAGGAACTGGTACAATCATTATGGAAAACAGTATGAAGAGTCTTCAAATAAATAAAATATAGAAATACCATATGGTCCAACAATCTCACTCTGGGTGTATATTTCAAGGAAATAAAATTACTATCTCAAAGAGATATCCACACTTCCATGATCATTGCTGTATTATTCATAATAGCCAAGATATGGAAACAACCTAAATTGTTAATGGGTGGATGGATAGCAAAAGTGTATAACTATACAATGGAATGTTATTCATTCATAAAGAGGAGGCCACTCTGCCACTGGTGACAATAGAATTTCTTCTTTTTCAGGGAAGCATCTACCTTACTTTTAAGGCCTTCTAATAGATTGAATCAGCCCATCCAGATTATCCAGGATACTCTTCCTTAAGTTAAGTGATTATAAATTTTATTTAAATCTTCAAATTTATTTACATCAACAACTAAATTAATGTTTGCTTAGATGACTGAGAACAGCATCCTAGCCAAATTGGCACATCAGAAAAGCCATCACATTGAGAAGATCTCATCTGGGTATAAAAGGGACCCCAGACACAAAGGGAGCATTTTTGCATGGGCTTATCTGCTGAGTCCTCATGAGAAAAATTGGGAAGAGGGAGGAAGACTGGAGAGAGTCCCCTTCAATGGTTTAGGTGTGACTGGCTGCTTGCGGGGTGGTGCAGAAGGCCCAACTCTGATTTCTTGAGTCCTTCTTTCCTATGATGGGAAAGCCTGGCCAAGAAGGGATGGCAAATCCTCTTTTCAAGGTACAAGTATTGCTTCTGTGAGATAAATAGAAGCAAAACTTGTCTGTTTTTGTAGGAAACAATCTCTTAAGAACAAAGCAAAAATCATTTGTTATTGGAGAATGTGGAAGCAAAAAGTGCCTACTCCGAGGGGAGCAGCAGAAATCCATCTTGGACCCAGAGTCCTATATTCATAACAAGTAGAGATCTGCTACTTCTGGGGGAAAATTCCATCTAAGTGCAATGGCAGACACAAAGCAGAGTTTCGTTGCCATGGGTGGGAGGGACAGGAATGCTGAGAAGGCTCAGACATAGAGAGCCTGCTTAAGATGAGGCTGGACCAGGACAAAGGAGAACTTTCCTACCTTCTCCAACAGACTAAAGCTGAATAATTAGCAAAAGCAATCTACTACTAAAGGAGGGACAGGGCATGGAAGGAAATCCCAGTGTGATGTAGTCCTTGTGATAGACCAGAAGTTGATAGGAGAGCAGGAACACTGAGAAGAACCATGTAGCACTCTAGCCACCACTCTGAACCCAACATGACATCGGTCTATTGCTAGAGGAATGTGAAACTGAGGTGTACTGAAGTTATGACTAGCTAGCCATAGCAAAACCTAAACTCAGCTGAATTCCTGACTGGACTTTTTCAAAACACTATTCTAATCACTTTATAGCAGAAGATGGATGTCCAGTTCCAAGCATAAACCCTACTTACTCCAGCCTCTATTATTCTTCTACATGATGTCTAACATTCAACTCTAAGAAAATTACAGAACATACACAAAAATAATGAGAATAAGCAACCCATTCATTGTCAAGAGATAAAATAGTCAGCACAATAAGATATGACACAGATGTTCAAACTATCAGAAAAGGATTTAAAAATAATGTTTATTGTGTTAGAAAACTGGTAGAAAATTTGGACAATATGCATAAATAGTTGGAGAACTTAGCAGTGCACAAAAACTATAAAAAAGGTCAAATGGGAAGGCTGAAGGGAAAACATATCAGAGGTAAAGAACTAATATGAAGGACTCATAATTAGCCTGGACACAGCTGAAGGAAGATATACTGAAGTTGAAAACAGGACAACAGAAATTATCCCAAATTAAAGAGAAAGAAAAAAAGAATAATAAACATAACTGAGCATTGAAAGTCTGTACAACATTTTGAAGTGGTCTAATGTATGTGTAATTATCATTCCAATGAGAAAACAGATAATGGGGCAGACAATATTTTAAAGAGATAATGGCCAAGAATTCCCTCATCTCCCAAAAGAAGATGTCAGACCACAAATCAAAAAAACTAAAAAAAAAAAAATGGCAACAAAGATAAATATCAAAATACAACAAAACTAAACCACAGCTAATAGACATGTCATAGTGAAAGTACTGAAAATCAAAGGCAAAGAGAAAATCTTTAAAGACATGAGAGAAAACAAGAGAAACATTACACACAGAGGAAGAAAGATAAAGATAACACCAGAATATTTGTCAGAGACTATGAAAGCCTAAAACCAGTGGATTAATATCTTTATTTAAAGAAAAACAACAACAAAAACCTGTTATAGTATTCTATAACCAGAGAAGATATATTTCAAAAGAAAGTGAAATAAAAATACCTTTGGCCAAGAAAAAGCGTAGAAAATTTACTGCCAACATGCTAACACTGCAAGAGACACAGGGGAGGTTCTCTAGGATTATAATACCAAATGGAAACTTGCATCCACACATAAAAATTAAAAGCAGAGGTAATAAAGAAAACTAAACTAAGTTTAGAAGATTTAAAAATATTTAATAATTTTAGAAGAAAATAGACAACCTAACCCCAAAATAATAAAAATGTTTTGTAGGATGTATAAAATAAGTAAAATAGATGTTTGACAAAAATAACACATAGGATGAGGAAAGATTTGGGAGTATATTACTGTACAGTTGGCCCTCGTTTATCGTTTATTGCGGTTAATCAGTTCCAGACTCTACCGTGATAAATGAATTTCTGCAAAGTAGGATTCTTTATTTATAAATCAAATATTTTCACCATTGGAACATAGAAAACCTGTTTACTACCTTCTAAATATGTTTTTTAACATTATTATAGCCCTCGAGACATGAAATATCACCCTTTAGTTATCATTACACTCATATTACCCAATATATTAGACAAAATAAGAGAAAATAAGACATATTAGATGTTACAGATATCATATTTTTATTATTGTACATTTAATTACACACACACAGTTCTTACACACAACCACTAACCTATGAAAATAGTGCAACTTGTTCGATGATGAAGCGATGAAAATGAAGAGGTGAAATGCACAGCAAAGAAGAGCAAGGTTATTGCTCCTCTGAAGGCACGACCTCAGTAGGAGAGTCTTCAGGTGGTGCAGTATCTTCAGCAGGTGCATCGTCACCTTCCGCTAAAGGAGTACCAGGAGTGGGCAGTGGGTGTCTGGGTGTGTGGCTGAAGAACATCATGCTAGGCAGTTGCTGACGCTGTCTTTTCATATGCATGCGGAGGGTTTCACAGGGTTCTTGTGCTCCATCAAGTGCATTCCGAAACTGCAATGCACGCATCTTTTGTGGGTCCCATTCACCAATCATGTCCTGTACTACCTTAATAGTTCTCACGACTTGTGAGAGATGCTCAAGTGTAAGGCCAACTTCTTCTTCCTGACCCCCAGGAACCTCTGGCTGCTCTTCCTCCTCCACACTCACAGGCTTAGTCATCTCCACCAGATCCTCATCAGTTAAGAGATCCAAATATGTCTCCAGCAGCTCATCCACATCATTGCAGGTCATATCCGTGAAACCTTCTCCTCCCAGCATCCGAGCTAGCCTAACTGCCTTATCCAGCCGAGTTGCTTATATCCTCTGGGGTGAATCCTCTGTAGTTGTGGACAATTTCAGGCCACAACAGCTTCCAGCTGGCCTTCATGGTCTCCGTCTTTATGTTGTTCAATGCAGCCTGGATGTTTTTCAGACAGGTCGGGAGGGTATACTGCTGCCAGTACTCCTTCAGCAGGAAGTTCTCCTCAAGGTCCTGCCCTCCACAAGGTGCTGCAGGGTGTTTTGTGTGCAGAGTGCCTTGAATGCACAAATAACACCTTGATCCATGGGCTGGATCAGCGAAGTGGTGTTGGGAGGAAGGAACTCGATCCGCACACCGTTGTAGGATAGGTCTTATGCATGACCTCCAGCATTGTTCATGAGGAGAATGACATTAAATTTGAGTCCCTTTTCTATGAGATACAGCTTGACTTGGGGGATGAAGCACTCGTGGAACCAGTCCGATGACAGCTGCTTCATGATCCAGCCCATGCCATGCATCCAATGCACAGGCAGCAGGTTCTTGTTTTTATTCTTCAAGGCCCTAGTGTTCTTGGCCTTGTAGATAAGGGCAGGCTTGAGCAAAAATCCCTCAGCATTTCCACACATAATGATAGTCACATGATCCTTATATGCCTTGAAGCCACGGACCTTGGCCTCATGCTTGAAAATGAATGTCCAGGAAGGCATTCTTTTTCAGAACAGTCCTGTTTCGTCCATATTGAACACATGTTCTGGATGATACTTGCCCTCCTCAAGGATCTCCTGGACCATGTTGTTCACGTAGTCCCCTGCTGCAGGCTGGTCAGCAGAGGCAGCTTCTCCATGGAGAACGACACTCTTCAGATGATACCTCTTCTGGAACTTCTCGAACCAACCCTTGCTTGCTGTGAAGTCCATGAAGGTTGCAGAAGAGGGTCCTGGTTGAGGTTCGTTTGCCGTAAAGCACTGATGGAGCTTCCTCGCCTTCTCCGGGTTGACCAGCGAATCCAACAGAATGTTTTTCTTGTGGCTGTTGCTGATCCAAACGGCTAGGGCAGACTGCGTTTTCACTATGAACTTACTACGACTTGTCACGACACGCTTTGCTTCCTTGTTGAAAGAGATAGTAGCCATTGCACGGATGTTCTTTTCATTTTTACGGATGGAGCGAAGAATAGACTCTTTCAAGTTGTAATGGTGGGCAACCTCCATGATTTTCTTGCCATCTTTCATCATATCCAAGCATGTCACCTTTCCCTGAATGGTAAGCATCTTCCTCCGGGCGCTTAGTTTCATCATCAGAAGGCTTAGAAGAAGCAGCATGTTTAGGAGCCATCGTGGGGCTTAGATAAAAGTTCTCAGAAATCGCAAACACTTACAAGAGCCAAGATGCTTTCGATGCGTAGAGATGTAGAAGCGTGTATGAGAGAAACAAACTTGCATGAAGCTGAGTCAATCAGTGGCCAGGATAGGAAGGGGATAGGATAGCCAATCAGTGAACAGCACGCTCTGATTGTCTTAGTTTCGCCACACCCAATTTTTTGGAAAAAAAGTTATTGCCCACACACAAGGAGTGGTCGAGCAGTTGCATGTGGCATTGAAGGATTTGCTGGGGTGCTCAAATACATAGGCCTACAGTCCATATGTACAGTAATTTTAATTTTAATTGTAATGCAGGGGTGTAGAATTGACTCAGACAACCCAGCGCATGCTGTGTCATTTTCACTCTTGATCCACTTTTTAATGAATATATTTCAAAAAACTGCACTAGAGTGAAGCCGCAAAAGTCAAAGCACAAAGTGGTGAGGGATGACTGTAATATTTTATACTAACTCTGAAATGGTATAAAAATTACTTTAAGATAGATTATGATAACCTATCAAATTAAAAACAGGCAGATGATTTGAACTATTCACCAAATAAGCAATACGAATGGCAAACAAACATCTGGATAGATGTTCAGCAACATCAGTCAATAGGGAAATGCAAAATAAAACTACAATGAGATACCAACGTTTAAAACAAAAAAATATAATACCAACTGCTGACAAGGATGTGGAGCAACTGGAACTCTCACAAAATGGTACAACTATTTTGGAAAACAGTTTTTATTTTCTTACAATATCAAATGTATACTTGTTATTTGATTTAAATATCCCACTTAAAGTATATACCCAAGAGAAATAAAAACATACGTCTAGTCCTGGCCGGTTTGGCTCAGTGATTGGAGCGTTGGTCTGTGGACCAGAGAGTGCCGGTTTGGTTCCCACTAGGAGCACGTACCAAAAAAAAAAAAAAAACCCAAAAAACAAAAACATACGTCTACACAAAGGTTATGTGAATATTTATAGTCACTTTATTCATACTCTCCAAAAACTGTAAATAACCCTAACGTCCATCAACTGCTGAAAGTATAAACAGTAATACAACCATGCAATAAAATATTACACAGCAAAAACAAAACAAAACAAAACAACAAACTACTAATTCATGCAACAACATGAATGAATGTCAAAAGCATTATGTCAAATGCAAAGAGTCAGATACAAAATAAAGTATACTGCCTTATTCCATTTACATGATATTCAGAAAAAGAAAATCTACTGGGACAGATACAGAGAGTGGCTGCCTAGGGTTGGGAATAGGTGAAGAGAATGATTGTGTGAGGGGCACAAGGGACTTAATGGGGTGTTAGAAACATTCTATATTTTGATTCTGTTGATGGTTACAAAACTGTAACTCATAAAATTGCATACCTAGAACTTGATGTTAAAAAATACAATTAAGCCCTGGCCGGTTTAGCTCAGCAGTTGGAGCATCGGCCTGCGGTACAGGGAGACCCAGGTTCGGTTCCTGCTAAGGGGACATACCTCGGTTGCAGTTTGTCCCCGGCCCTGGTTGGTCGTGCGGGTGGCAGCCACTCGATGTTTCCCTTCATGTCGATGTTTCTCTCTCTCTCTCTCTCCCTCCTGCTCTACCTGAACAAAAAATGGAAAAATGTCCTCGGGTGAGGATAAAAAAAAAAATACAATTAAAAATGTTAAAAGCTACATGAAGCTAAGAAATGGTCTAGGGTACTTTTCTATACATAATAATTTCTTCTGTTTGATCTATTCCTTTAAGTTCATTTGAAAATGAACTGCCGGTTTTTGTGATAGAGGTGTTGAATAAAGCTTAGAATACTCTCCAAGGAATGGTATTTTAAGCTGGTGTCTAGACTTCAAATTATTTAAGATGAGAAATTTGCTTGTGCTGGTAAGGGTGGATGAAGGAAAAGTTTTATAGCAGATGACCTGTTTCTATAATTCTAGCATCCAGGCCTAGATGCTGTGGCACATAGGGGCCATTTAAATTTTAGCATTGGTGTTTTGGATACTAACAGACCTAGAGGTGTAGCTGTGTGCATTTCAGGTGGAAGTATACATCTGTACTATGAGCTGTTGAAGGTTTTTCCACCCACAAAATGGGAAACAAGGACTCTCTAACAGCAAAGATGAGCTTGAACTTGGCTTTTCTAGCAGTTTAGTGTTGTTATATGGTCCAGAGCTTACTTACATGAAAACAGAGTTTAGCTATAGTAAAACAACAACAAAAAATGCAGCATCTATTATCTTTATACAAAATACATAAAACACTCAGCAAGAATACCTGAAGTTCTTGAAGCAAAACTAATCAATATTAGAAATTGAGTTTTCTTCATTTGTCAATGTCCAGATGTTCCTGAAATTGCAACTGTTGGTTCATCCTGCCAAGTTCTCACTTGCTTTGAAGCCATTGGTTTGGAAAGAGTAGTGGCAAGAAACTAACTTATCCTTTTGATGATTGAATGTGTTTATCAAATGGGACCCTATGCTTCAACTCTTTCCACTGGAGTGTATCTGTTAGCATCAGCGAGAGGATCATTAAAGACATTTCTGGTCATGACTAGAAATTACAAAATACAAATATTCTACATTTTCTTATTCTATGGTCTCTTAATAACAACTACTATTGATTTATTTCTTGCCAGGTGCTTTATATGCATTCTGTCATTAATTTCTTACAACTTGGCATGGTGGGTATTTTTATACCTGTTTATAGATGAGGAAACAAAGCTTTTGATGGGATTATGTGACTCAAATATGGTCACATAGTTAATAAATAATAAAAATTCAAATTCAATTCACAGTCCATGCTTTTCCCATTTACCATGCAGGGCTTTCGAGTAATTGACTATGTTGGCCTTTGACACCTTGGAGATGTTTCTTGCTCCATTGGCTTTGGTGACTCCCAGCAAACCATCTTAGTTCCTAATCACCCATGTTTGTAGTTCTGCAATAACATACTCGTTCATTATCCTTCTTCCACTGTCTCTTCAATCCATTCTACACACTTGTACCTCTACACCAATAATTCTAAAACATTCATTGCATTATGACATTTTTCAAGTCAAAACCTGTAATCTTTCTCCTGATGCAGCACATCTTTCCTTTTCTTATACAGTTTTATGCAGTCTTTTTACATTTTCCTTACCCTGTATTTCAGTTTTCTCCATATAATTCCTCACTCTAATCAGGTTCATCTCTCTTTCCTCAGCAGGCACAGTCTTTTGCATGAAGTCTTGTTCTTTGCCCTTTGCACTGTGTCTTACTTTCTTTTTCATCTTTTTACCTCTTCTGATCTTATCCGTTTCTCAAAGTCTATTTCAAGTCTTATCTCTTCCAGTATACTTCTTCCAGGTATATTGACCCCTTTCTTCATGAACTCCAAATGCATTTGGCATTTGTTTTGGGAATGGACAGGAAGTTGTTCCAAATGATTTTAATTGTATTAAATTAGGTAAAATGCCAAATTATTCCTTAAGGGTTGTTACAAAGCAATTGTATATCTTCTGACCTACAAAGTGTTTTTGGTGGATGGAAAATTTAATATCCAAGTATATTCTAAGTGATAGATTGTATTCTCAGTCATTGATATTGGGAAATTATTATATGTTATTGGTTATTATTATTTTTTTAAAGCAGTTTTTCTTTAACAAACTCCTTGGACCTTACCCTTAAGAAAACAGTGCCCACTATAACCAGCATTTTGTAGAATCTGATTGACACAGAGATAGGCAAGAGTTCATGGACCTTTGTTTTTGTATCACTATTTTTAAATGCCTTGAACTATTTCCCAATGATTATAGGTTATTCTAGCAGAATAAGTACATTTAAGATCAATCCCACCTCCAGAGAAAGAATTTTACTTGGATTATTTATCTAAAGTTCAAGTAATTTCTCTCATACTAATGATTTCTAAGAGCAAGTCAACTCATGAGAACTCTATTATTATGATGTTTTTGCTATGATCCTCTCCTGCCATCTTTTGTATTCCCAGGATATCCTATAGTTAAGGACAATGTGGTCCATGGCTGGCTCCAGGGTGCTTTCTTGAAGGAGACTAATTCTGACACTAGAACTGAGGAATGTATACCCACCAGGCTCTAGTAATAAAAAGTTTGTTAATCCAAAAGGAGGATGTGCCAACACACCCACGTTTTAAGCTCATTAAACATCTCCAGTTATTTTAACAATGGCTTGTTTTCAATAAAATCCCAAATGCTTTCTATCCCAAGTATTTCCTTCCCTTAATTATTTTAAAATGATGTCAAGGAAATCTCATCCATATGTACTTGTTTTCAACATATTTATTGAGTCAACTATTATTTGTAAAGATCGATATACTGTTGTCTCCTTTCAAAAGCGGAGCCCCAGATATGCTTTTAAAATGGGTTTCCCCTGTTATTTAGTAATCTATTTTTTGTTCAGGCAATCTTGCTTGTGACCAAAGGTTTGGGTTCTGAATCAGCTTTGAATTTCTTCATCATTCCTCTTTGTCACTTCCACGCAAAAATGCATGAAGTATACAACTAGAAACATTTTCAGATTAGGAATAACCTTAAGTAACCCACGCCTATTTTACCCTCCCAATCAAAAGATACAAGGTCAATTGTAACTAGAGTTAACATTGCTCCTCACAGACTAAAAGTACCGTGGATTACTTTTTTCTCTAAATTTAAGTTTCTTGGAAATTCCTATGCACATTTAGACATTTAGGCAAAAGTACAGAATTCACCAGCAACACGTGAATGAATGATAAATAAATTATTTGATGTTGCCACTCTAGACTTACAACTTTTTTGTTGTTGTTGTTAATCTTCACCCAAGGATATTTTTTCCTTTGTTTCTTTTTTTTTTTTTTAAAGAGAGTGAAAGGGAAGCGGGGTGGGGGTGGGGAGAAAGAGAAAAAACGAAGATATGAGACATATCAATTGGTTGCCTCCCACACAAGCCCTGACCATGGCCGGGATCGAACCTGCAACCCAGGTACATGTCCTTGACCAAGAATCAAACCCGAGACTCTCCAGTGCATGGGCCAAATCTCTTAACCACTGAGCAACGCCATCCAGGGCATGAAAATATTTTTATATTTAAAATGTTATGCCATAAATTTTATGAAGTTATCTTGTGAAATGCAAAAAGGGAAAGTTTTTTGCTGTGAAATGTATACATTTTGAAATGATAAATTTACTTTATTCTATTATTATTATTATTATTTTTCTTTTGCTAATCCTCACCTGAGGATATTTTTTTCATTGATTTTTAGAGGGAGTTGAAGGGAGGGAGGGGAAGAAAGTGAGAGATCAAGAAACATTGATGTGAGAGAGACACATTAATTGGTTGCCTTCCGCACATGCCTCAGCTGGAGCCCTGGGAACACACCAGCACCCCAGGTATGTGCCCTGACCAGGAATTGAACCCTTGATCCTTCGGTGCTTGGGCCAACACTCTAACCACTGAGTGACACCATCTGACCAGGTCAAGTTTACTTTATTTTAATATATTAACAAAGAAACAGTTAAAAGGTTCATGTACATGCTAGATAAGGTTTAGTTATCTATTTAAATTATTCCAGAGAAATAAAATCATCTCATCTCTTCAATCTTTTATAAATGATTTAAAATGCATTTTTCTGTTGACATTTATGCTAATATAATGAAGGACCTGAAATTATGCCTGTAGTGGTTTTGCATTTCAAGGTTGTGAAACTTGTCAAACATGGTCAAAATCTGTTCTTTAAGCTCTATCAGGAGTAGGAAATCTTTTTCTGCCAAGGGCTAGTTGGATATTTATAACATCATTCGTGGGCCATACAAAATTATCAACTTAAGAATTAGCCTGCTATATATGGTCAGGCTAAGTTGGTGAGGTGTGTGATGTTTGCTGGTATTGACTTTTCGGGCCTTATACGGCCCTCGGGCTGGACGCTCCCCAGCCCTGCAAGCTATCCAGAAGACACAGCTGATGAGCGGTGTGCAGAGCAACCTGCTGGTTTAAAACTGCTCCAGGGAACACAAAGTCCCAAATGATTTGCCACAGATGAAAGAGCTGCCGAGTGACCAGATATTATGAAAAACTGGAGAACGTCTATCAATGCTAAACATGATGGTGGATCACTGAAGGTATATCTTATTTTTAAATTGCAGGTTGATTTCTGTCTGCTCAGAGGAAGAGCTACACATAAAGACTTCTGTTGTGTCCCGGACTGCTAATTTTCAAGATATGTTCTATATATTTATACACAGACTATAATTGCCCTGGTGAAATTATTATCATTTATGAAGTAAATAGTATACTGACAATATCCAATTTGTATTTTAAAGGTGATTTGAATAGGCCCAAATAAAATAACTATAGTGAGTTAGATCAATGTGTTTCAAAGTCCGTGACAAGCATTTCCATAACCTGCATTTTAAAAAGTCCACACGTAAGTCTTTACACATCTTTAGAACCTTTGCCGTCTATCATGCCATCTCCTTTACACTTTCATGAGAAACTTCTTCCATTAAAAAAAAAACCAAAAAAAAAAACCTGTTATAAAAAGAAATTAACAACTTTTAAATAAAACTCTTAGAGAAAATCTCCAAAGCAGGGAAACTCTAAGTGAAGGCTAACACTTAATTCCTCACGTCTCCTGCTTGTTGCGATGTGTTGGAGGCTCTCAGATCAGTATGGTGGGAGCCATATGTGCTGCAATAACAAGATACAATGGGACGAGTTACGGATGGAGTGTCAGCTCGGTACGCCCTCCCCAAACTCCTCCCTTTCTCCTCTTTAGGGCAAACACGGAAGAAAAACACTTCTGAGGTGTATAACTATTCTACTTTTTGGTGCATTATAGTTCTAATGGCCTTGGTCATTGGATCAGATGACTTAAAAAATCTCTATCTAGAAAACGAAATAAAGCTCATCTGGGGAGTGAGCATGTGATTGCACTACCTGGTGAAACATGTTCAGCTGAATTATTAATTTTCTGTCTTGTTAAGTATTGGATTCATGGCTGGAAGTGAAAATGCATGCAATGTAAAAATATGCTGGAAAACAGTTGCAAAACCATCATTAGGTCTCCGTAGTGCATGACTTCTTGTGAGACAGAGTGACACGTTTCCTAAAAAGGATCAGCTGTCATTTTCGCAGGTTTCTTCTAATAGTTTATATGGTAAATTATATATTCTAAAAATTTAGATGACAGAAGGTTCACACAAGATCGTTTGTATACAACGAACGCTGGGAAGATAGGGGGAAATTGTACCTATGTGGGAAAGCTTACTTGATATTATCATGGACTGTTGGTCTGTGTTGGAGGAAACTCTTCTGACTCGTAGAGAGCTTAGCAACCGTTAGCATTAACTTTATAGTAGCCAAATCATGGCTTCAGGTGATTAGTACCTATTCAGCCTCACTGTTCGGTAGTAACCATTGAAAGTAACAAGAGGTCTATGGATGTGAGCGTACAAGAAAAGAATAATTATTTGTTGCTATTGTTTGTTTGTTTCTTTGGTACATTCTGTATGATTGCAGGATGTTTCTTAGTTACATTTTTACAGGTTATTTTGGAATAAAAAATATAAAAACATTCATTAGAGACATGTAAAATTGAGTCATAATACATTTACCTTTTCTTTCTAGAAGATCTATTATTAAAGTTTATACAGTCTTACTTTCTACACCAGGAAAAAAGTTTCTTTTTTAATATTGTAAAATGTGAAACTTAAAAAAAAAAAAACTTTAGCAAGAAGTTACTCAGGTTTTTAGAGAGAACACTGTGGTAAGAAAAAAGAAATTCTTGTCAACCCACTACTTAGCTTTCTGGACATAATACTCCAAATACTTTTTTTTCAATACTGAAGAACAGAGTTTCACTTACTGATGATGAACAACAGTGTACGTAAATTATTGGAAATGTGTGTGAATAAGCTCATTTTTAAAGGTCACCGATTTCCCCGTAGGGTACAAATATACAAAGTTCAGTATTATTGGATTTAAAAAGGAATTAGAAATACTCTCTTACCTCACAGATAAAAATAACATACTTGAGAGGGTCATCAAATTTTAATGATAGTAATTGGATAAACCACCAGTGTCCTCATAAAGAGGGGACAAGGATATTTACTTTTAGGGTTATGATGAGGATTATATAGGTACTTTGTCCATGTGCCAGATAAAAGTCATTGATACCAGCTAACAGCACCATTACTATTAGCATTATCATTGTCACCATCTTCATTTTAATTATTATCAACCAGATTAGCCTTACTGCTTGTGAATGTCAGGTTCTGCGGTCACTTATGTAGTGTTTTAGCTGATCAATATTTTAAGGAGTTTAATAAAAGTTTTCTAATTACATAATTCATTAATTTATTCATTCTACAAATATTGAGTCAGCACCTACACCATGCTGGAGCAGAGAACACCAAGCTCTGCACTGCCTGTGGAGTTTCCTGCTTATATATACATCTAGTGATCACACAGATAACTTTCACATTGGGATTGCAATAAGTGCCACAAAGAAGAGGTTTAAGTATGTTGTGACCAGGGCATATCGAGGGGAATTTGTCCTAGTCAGGGAAGCGGCATTGAAGCTGAGATCTGCAGGAGGAATCTACAGCGGCAGTAGGGAGTGTTCCGCAGAGGGAACCTCAGGTGATGCCAGAGGAAACAAAGCATGTTAAGGGAAGTTAAAGAAAGAAAGGGTAGGTGTGCAGATAGAATGGGAGGGAGAGTATAGGACATATGCTAATAAGGTGTGCAAAGGAGAAACAATTAAGAGCCTTGGTCTTGACCTAATAACACTTAGAGACTATGAAGGTGTTTTATGCACTGAATGATTTAGTCAAAATTTTTTATTTATTTACTTCAGTTACTCTGGCTTTAGTTTGAACAGAGCAAGAGTAGACATGGAAAGCCCAGGTATGAGACTACCTTCGTGGTCCAGCTAAGATACAATGGTAGCTTGAATGATGAATTCAATGAAAAATCAGGAGGGCATTTTATAGGAGTTTCTGATGATCGGTTATGCAGGGAAGAATTAATGAGAAGAGTTGCTGAAGATGACTCCCAGGGTTCTGGCTTTCACAGCTGGGTCAGTGCTGGTGTCCACAGGAAGCACTTGGAGAAAATCAAATGTACAGTAGAGAACTGCTGTGAGGTCAGAGCTGAACAATGTAAGTATGTGAATCTATCGGAGAGCTGAGTGGACATGTCGAGGCAGTAGGTTACCTGAAATGGGAGGTCTAGACTGAAGAATAAGTTTGTGATTTATCTGCATTAAAAATGCATGAGTTTCAAAGAGATTGTGTAGGGAGTTTGCACTGAAAAGAGAGCATGGCATAATACCAACACTCATATCCAAAGAGGAGAGAACGGGCCTGCTGAGAAGAATAGCCAGAGTGAAAGGGAACCCAGAATGACATGTCATGGAAGCCACGTGAAGTGAGTGTTCTACGAAAAGACAGCTAACAGTAGCTTACGACTGACTTAAGACAAGTACCACACGATCTCACTTAGTTGTGGAATGCTATGAACAAAATACACTGACGATCAAAATAGATCCAGAGATATGGAAGTAAGGAACAGACTGATAAACCTCAGAGAGAAGGGGGGTAGGGAGGTGGGTGGAAACAAATAAAGCAAAGAACTTATATGCATATATGTGTAACCAATGGACACAGACAACAGTGTGGGGAAGGCAGGGAACAGGGGACTGGAGCAGGGTGGAGGGTGTCAATGGGGACAAAAGGAGGGACAACTGTAATAAAAAAAAATCAATAAATTAATTAAAAAATTAAAAATTATAAAAAAGAGTAGCTTATGTATTTTTAGAGGCTAAACAAGATGAAGATAATGATAATTAGATTTGATAATTTTATTATTAATGTTAATTAAATCTGTACCATTGGTAACTTCAGGGGAAGCTGCTTCCACCTAGTGTGTGTGCTGTGTGTATATTTGGGGGAAGGAGTGGCAAAAAATAGAGTGAGCTGGATTAATGCTGAGGGGAGGTGAAAAAAAGGAATAACTATTTTATAGAACTGTTCAGAGAAACTTGGGGCTGCTTTCAAGGTATATATGTTTTGTTTCTTTACTACGGAGATTTTTTAAAAATCTGGGAGGTGGAATTTGATTAGTTTTTTCTCTTTAAGAAGATTCCCACAGTGAAGGCCACTCT
Source organism: Molossus molossus (assembly GCF_014108415.1). Lineage (NCBI taxonomy): Eukaryota > Metazoa > Chordata > Mammalia > Chiroptera > Molossidae > Molossus > Molossus molossus. Next base: position 28,233,323 of record NW_023425346.1, read on the forward strand.
GATAATTTGGCAGGGTTTTAATTTTTAAAAAATTTTAATCATCTCTGATAATAGATATGTCTCTAGGATTTACACAGCTGGGTCATTGCTGTGCAGACTAAACTTTTTATTTCTTCATATTAATAGCCAATCCCAGTTTATGATTAGATCAACTATATTTTAGTGTAATTAACAATTCCGTTTATGAGGCTAGCTGGTCACTTTTATATTAGGGACATAAGCTCTATGTCCTGGTAACTCGCAGTACCAGCACAAAAGTCACAGGCTGATCACTTAGAATTGGTCAGATCTATTTTTATTGGGCACTAACTTTTAGACTTACCCGATGGACTTCTCTTACATGTGATGTATTTTTTTATAGTATATTTTCAAAAAAAGAAAAAAGGAAAAAAAAAAAGCAAATACAGAATCACCTGAAATGAGTGATGAATATTTTTTAAAACTTCTGTAAATCTTTTTTTTTTTTTTCCAAATTTAGGGTTTTATAAAATTGAGATTTTTATATTTTCAGGTTCATAACCCCTGCCACAAATGGAATAATTGTTTTTCAAGATAAAATTGACTTAAAAATAGGATTCTTTCTTGATTAAATAGAAACCTAGATCATATAAACAATTCAAGCTCTCTTTTAAAAGTAATTCTGTCCCTGCTTCTGGGTCTACCAGGCTTATTAGGTAAAATACAACAACAAGGATTTGTGGCTGCTCAAAACTTCTGTACCCAGAGCAAACAGAATGAAAGAGTTTGAACTTCTAAAAGTTGAATCGATTTTGGTTGTTTTTTTTCAGTGCCTACTCCAAAGCATTACAGAAACAATATTGCCATCCCTAGCACCGTTAAATCAGCAGGGATATTGGTAACTAATGGCTATGTCTTTCTACTCTATAGTTTGAATAAATGACTGGGCTGTGCTATCAGTTCTTTTTAAAAAATTTTTTTTCTTTATTGATTTTAGAGAGAGATAGAAACACCGATGAGAGAGAACATCGATTAGCCGCCTCCTGCATGCCCCTCAATGGGGATCAGGCCACAACCTGGGCATGTGCCCTGACCGGGAATTGAACCGGCAACCTCTTGGTGCATGGGTCAATGCTCAACCACTGAGCCACACTGACTGGGCTGTGCTATCAGTTCTAATGACTTTGGAAAAGAGAGCCAGGCTCCTGGTCCCCTTATGAAGCCTTATATTGGATCGCACCATCTGAAACAACTGTCTTGATCCCTGATTCAAACCATGACAATGCATGCCTGCAAAATTCCAGTGAACACCAGTATCCCACATATTATGGCAAATTTCCCATAATGTCCTGCAGGCTGCCACAGAGTTCGTGGGAACAGTAGGAGGAAACGATTTTCCTGCATGGGGATAGCTCATGTGGGAAGGCTAATCACAGGTTCCCACAAGAATGGAGAAATACATCTGGTACATTTTTGAAGCACATCATAGAATCATTATTTTTTCCCTCAATGTTACACTTTGGGGAAGTATTTGGAATGAATAAATTTCTAATGGATGCTCTAGACTATGTGTTTATACATTGCACCTTCTTGCAATTAAGAAATTTGTCTCCCAAAAGAATGGTTGTAGCCCTAGCAATACTTACTTATGGACATTTCCCCTAACTGGAGGTTCGTTTTATTAAAAAAAAAAAAATTAATTTATTTTAAGTATTAATTTATCTTTATTGTTGAAAATAATACAGATGCCTCCCCTTTTCTTTCCATTGATCCCCTCCCCCTGCTCGCCCCAGGCCTTCATGAAAGCAGTTAGCATTGACTTCACAAGTACATGATGAGCTAGTCCTAAAGGCATCAGCTTTTAAAAGGGCGTTTCCCAACAACTTAATTGGTGAAAGTATTAGTTATAAATTAAAACATGTGGGGAGACAGTGTGTTTGTACTTTGTTCCTAGGCAATAGGACAATAAAATATGTTAGTGAGTAAATGAATTTTCTATTGTCCACTTTTACTATTCTGTTTCCTTCTGTACATGATAGAAGTTAGGTTTCTAACGGCAGTTTTATTCCTCTGACTGCAAAAACTTTGTGATTCCCCAAGTAGGATATATTTGCTAAGTAAATTATCCTTTTTTTGTGCTTGTTCCTTCCGAACAAGGGCAACTGCTCTCTACTGAACACTTTTACCCTCCCAAGCTGAGTTTGACATAATTACCATACTGGAGCTAAAATTCACAATCTGGTTGCCAATGTCAATGGAAATGAAGGCTTTCATGAAAAACAAAACCTGTTAAGTATACTCAAGGCTCAGCATCAATCCCACTCATGAGCAATTAACATACCAATTTATGATGCATTTGTCTTTTACTGGTAAATCTTAAAATCCTATGGATTTTTTTTTTTTTTTTTGTTCTTCAGACATAGATGTTTTAAGAAGAATGAACTCTAAGGACAGTTGCACAGATTCAGAGTTTGGATTAGGATTTCATTCCACAAACAACATTTTAAAGTGCCTGTTATATGTGAGAAAGGCTAAGATAAACTGAAATAGTTTTTTTCGTCTTCAAGATTTCCTTAACCCCAAATAAGAAAGAATCTTGGTTGTTTAAAGTGGTTGAATTTCCTGTTAATTTTTTTTTTTTTTTGCTTGTATCTGGCACTATGGTTCAAGATTAATCCTGAGGCAGGGGGAAAGCTACAATGTTTTGTGTACTTCTTATGCCCTAAACTCTTTGCTACTAGCTTTATTTATTCCATGCACCAATACTCTGAAGCAGGTATTCTTATCTTCATTAAAACAGAGGCTCATATGCATGGAGTTACTTTCCTAAGGCCACACAGTCATTCAAAGATAGAATGGGGTACACAGGAGAGCTCAGAGAAAGAAGTGCAATGCCAGGTTGCAGAGGAAACAGTGTGTACATCAGAGTTTCAGGACCTTACAAGTGGTATCAGTAGGAGTCTGTGTGTTATATGTAAGAACAGCTTCTAAGAGTATTTAACCAAGGAGGAAAAACACCATACTTGATTGGGTCAAGTCTATATAGTTGCTTATTCCTAGATTGTGGGGCTTAATCTGTAGGCTCCACCACCTGGGAATGATGTAAATATGGTAAATTAAAGTTAGATTCAAGGGCATGAACCTCCGTTGCAGTTCGTCCCCGGCCCAGGTTGGGGTCGTACAGGTGGCAACCAATCAATGTGTCTCTCTTGCATTGATGTTTCTCTCCCTCTCTTTTCCTCCCTCTCTCCTTCCCGCTCTATCTGAAGGTAAATGCAAAAATGTCTTCAGGTGAGAATAAAAAATAAAACTAAACTAGATTCAATGGTGGTCTAGCTTCAGTGAGGAGCAAACGCTGGTTCTCTTCTGGAATATTGTAGTGGAGGGCTCAGCGTGGTGTTAATGTTGGGATGAGTCTATTACACGCAAATCACTCAGTCACCTTCTTACATGTCTCCCAAAAGAAACTCTCTTCTTTTGAATATTCAGGTATATACTGGGAAGGAAAAACATTAGCCTCGGTGGTGGCTGTGCTTTGCAGGGTGGAGATGGGTGCATTGGCACTGGACTCCCAGATTTCAGTGGAAAAAATGGAATCACAGAGAGAAGCCACAGGTCAGCGCTTAGCTAGCAGAAACAAGATGAATGTAGTTTTTTAATAAGCTACCAGGATAGAGTGGTAATCAGAGTGCTTGCCCCACAGGGACTCGTGACAATGCTTCATCTGTCATGGAATCCCTAGGTATAAAATGATGTGCAGCTACTGAGGTGTTGCTTCTCACAAGTGGAAAAAGCCTGGTGGGCAGAACTTTGGCTCAGGTCGCTCAGATGAGCATTCATGGTCTTGCATTCAATTTCTAGACCTACTCCAGCTCACGGACCTGGAACCACTAGGTTGGTGGCAATTTGTTCCAGCAACAATAGGAAACTCATGCAGTGGCCAAATGTAAAAGTATAGGAAAAAAAAAATTAGGTGAAAGATCTTGTTTGGCTGTGAAAGTTCACATTAAAGTGAATGATGACCAATTACTTTCACTGGAGACCATTACAGGGCATGTATATAATTGAAAACAACAAGATCTCTTCTTTTAAGTAGAAGTTTGGGCATTGGGTTATAATTAAAGCTAGGAATGTGAGAATTGCTTTATGAACATTTCTCTGAAAGATGTGATGTAGTTGTTTTAAACAGCTAAGAAAATGCTGGGTCAATTCATGGAGAAGGGTATAGCCCTCTAGGGGAAAAATGTTCCTTTTGTTGCTTTTATAATAATCCTTGCTTCTCCCAAAGAAATAACGAGGTTTAGGAATCCAAGACTGATCCTAAGGAGGGGCTGGAGAGTCAGACCTGAGACCACCCCTGGTCCCGTCTCTCTCCTTCATCTTCTTGCTCCCACCTTTGCAGATGCTTTTACTCCCTTTCTTTGGAACCTTTCTTCTCTTCCCACAAGGCAGATAGGCTTCAGGCTTTTGTCTTGGCCTAGAAATACCGGGGTGGATGGCTTAAGTTTCGGGACCAATATTCTCACCGAAATTCCTTTCAAAAAGGAGGGTTGGTTTCAAAACCAGCCCATGTTGCAATTAGTGGTAAAATCTGAGACTTCAGTGTGGGCTTAGGAGAAATTGTAGGTCACTCAGTGTGCTTTCACGTCTGCCTCTATTTTACTGGTAATTAGGAGAAAGTTTTCCATTGGTCCAGCCCAGATGACTAAAGTTGAGGTGCTGCTTAGGCACTGGGAGCAAAATGCAAGTTAATAATGAAGGTTAATTTGCCTAGCCCTGCCATTTTTATTCATGCGTGCATTTACATGGAGACTTCATAGGCATAAGAGGTAGCTGGAACAAAGACAAGACGGAGATATTTCTGGCTTTCTACATTGAAAGCATCCCTTGAGCCAAGCAGTGAGAGTGTTAGCCTGAGGACCGAAGGGTCTCGGGTTTGAGTCCCAGCCTGGGTGGGGGTGTTGCGGGGGGGAGCCAATTGATATGTCTCTCTCACATCAGTGTTTCTCTCTCTCTCTTTCCCTCCCTCCCTCCCTCCCTTGCACTTTATTGAAGAAAAAAAAAAACAATGGAAAAATATCCTCTGGTAAGGATTAACAAAAAATAAATAAAAACATCCCTTGAAAGCCTCCCTTTCTATACCATCTAAAGAAGATATAGAAACTGTCAATTTTACTTTATCCTTAGTAAATGTCAAGCTCTGGAGTAGCATAGATTTTATTCTGATTTGTCCATTTTAAGGATACAATAGAACAGAAAAAATGTATATATATAAAAAAAGTGTTGAATTTACCAACTGAGTCATTTATTCAGAATAGTCTCAAAGACATGAATAGTGCTATCATCAGTTTATCATCAATTTACCATTTAATTATGCCTTTAAGATGAAAACAACCCGCAATGAATAGAGCTTTCTAATATTTATTTATTTTATACAAAATTATATAATGAGATGTAAATGTATGAACACTTTGAAAGATTTGATATGTTCTCATTCATAATTTAGTTAAAAATTTTCTTTTTTTTATTAAAATATATATTTTTTTCTTTATTGATTTTAGAGAAAGAAGAGAGAAGGAGAGAGAGATAGAAACATCGATGAAAGAGAACATTGGTTGGCCACCTCCTGCATGCCCCCCACTGGGGATCGGGCCCACAACTTGGGCATGTGCCCTGACCAGGAATCTAACCGGTGACCTCTTGGTGCATGGGTTGATGCTCAACCATTGAGCCACACTATCTAGGCTGAAAAATTTTAAAAAGTTAAAACTTACTCTCAGCCTATGGCAATTAATTGGTAAAATTTGGGATATTTTTAAAAATTGTGCATGCAAGCTCTCCCTCAAGGTTATATTATGTTTTACCCTTCATTTAGTAACTCCTGGTCATTTATTATTTATTTATTTTTTTGGTACATGCCCCTAGCCGTTAGGGCCTAGTGGGAACTGAACCCGGGACTCTCTGGTCCACAGGCCGATGCTCCAACCGCTGAGCCAAACCGGCCAGGGCAATTTATTTCTTGAACACTTTTTTAAGGAAGGCTTTTCTCATCTTAACCCACCAAATTTTCAGACTAAGCATTAAATTAAAAATTATTTGTATTTAAAAAAATATTAAGTGGCATTTCTACCCCACTTGGTGGCAAACATTACATGATGAAGAGTATAACTTCTTCTGCACGTACATTTAGGGAAACTGACTTTCTCACAATGGTCTCTTTTCCAGACAAAAGAAGTGATTTGTCATATCTTAAAGAAGTTGCCTTTATCTCCCTGTAATCAGGTGTTTGAGATGAATGTTTTTATTTTAATATATATATATTTTTTAATAAGCTGATTTTTAGAGACAGAAGAAGGGAGATAGAGAAAAAGAGAGAAACATTGATCCATTGCCTCCAGCGTGTACCCCTACTGGGGATCGAGTCCCAGCCTGGGCATGTGCCCTGAACAGGAGTTGAACTGGCGATCTTTGGTGCATGGGGCATGCTCAACCAACTGAGCCACACTGGCCGGGGCACTGTATATTTAGTCATTCCTCTTGCCTTCTTGGTTTTCTCTCCCTTTCTTCCTCCTTCACTCCTCTCTTCTTCCTTCCCTCCCTTTCTTCCTTCTTTCTTTCCTTTCTTCCTCCACCCCCTTTAAAATTTCTCCACAGATAAGATTTTTATATAAACTAATTTTAAAGTAGCAATAATTTTCCTAAGATTAACTTAAAAGCAACCACTCAGGGGTTACGTTCTGGGTAACATGGAGAAAGCACACTCCAACCCGCCACTCACAAAGAATGCAACTATAAACTCTGGATAGAATGCACGGAACAGCTATTTGAGAATCTTACTCCTCAAATTTGAAGTATCGCTGAACCAACAGTGACTTCACCATTTCTTCCCCTCCAGTACACCCACGGCTGAATTCAGATAGTCCAAGACATGGGAGGAAGCATCAGACTGAGAGAGGCCTTGGATGAAGCTCCCTAGTTCTGGATCCAGGGGCAGCAAAGAGATATCACAGCAACAGTGGTGGCTACAAGGGCCCAGGAGTGCTTCAAACCTTAAGGGATGAAAACATTCCTTTTTTGTTCCTTTTTCTGTCCTCCTTTTGCTTGACCCTTTATGCAGGTACAGTCACAGAAAGTTTGTGTCATGGTGGGTAACTAAAGCTCAAGACTTTCGGGGAACTGAAAAGAGAACCCCAGGAAAGCAGAGAGCATCAGAGAGATCATGGGTGTATAGGGATTGGGGAAGCAATGCCAGAGAATTGTTTGTGAACCCTGGGACTCACTTGAGCTGCACATGCATGGATCTCATTTTAGACAATATGACACATACTTTGAGAATGGAACAAAGAGGTGGACAACTGCCTAGGTCCTAGATTGGCCACTGGGTGGCAAACACACAAGACAGAAGTGAGTAACACTGCAAAGGCATTGAAAACAGGAATGTATGTAGAAATCACAAACCACCGAAGGCTGGTCAGAACATGGGGCCTGAACCCAACTGGATTGATTGCCTACTAGAACAAAATACCAACATTTTCCATGGGATTCAGAGAAGATTCAGAGACTCATAGATAATATTCAAAGTGTCTCAAATATAATTAATAATTAATTGGCAGAAATGAACCCAGGAAAACCCAACTGACATGAGAAAAGACAAAGAACAGGCACCAATGTTGAGGTGATTAAGATGTTGGAATTATCTGACAAAGAGTATAAAGCAGCAATTATAAAAGTGCTCAAAGAAATAAGGATGAACACTTTCTAAATAATGTTGCAGCAAAACAACAAAACAAAACACCAAAAGATATAAAGAAGTACCAAATGAAAATTTTAGAACTAAAAATATGTATAATAACCCAGACACCACAGAAATAAGCAAACAAATTTAAAAAACCCCAAATAAACAACAACAACAAAATAAAAACCCTCTCTGTAAGGGTGCAATAGTCAATTGAAAATGAAAGAAGAAATAGTGAATTTGAGATGAATCAATAGATATTATGCAATCTAAGGAAAAAGAGAGAAAAAAGGGAAAAATAAACAGAGCCTCAGGATGATATGACCAGGTCTAACATTCCTGTACAGAGTCCCACAAAGTGAGGGCAAGTAGTGCGGAAAAAAGTTGTTTGAAGAGCTAATAGCTGAAAACTTCCCAAATATGTTTAAAAGCAGAAATCTAAAAATTCAAGGAGTTCAGTAAACCTCAAACGTGCTGAACTCAAAGAAATTCAAACCCAGCAACATCATAAGTAAACTGCTAAACATTAACAACAACAACAACAACAAAAATTTCTTAAAAGCAGCCAGAGATAAATGAAGTTTTTCTTACAGGAGATGTACATGATTTCATCTTAAATCATGGAGACCAGAAATAAGTGGAAGAACATTTTTATAAGTAACGTTTAATGCTAAAAGAAAAGCACTATCAATTCAGAATTTGATATCTAGGAAAGATATAGTCTATGAATGAAGGTGAAATAAAGGCGTTCTCATATGAAGAATTTAGTAGGATGAAGTAATAGTATTTAGATGGTTTATTTAGAAGGACAAGACTGTCCTTCTCCACTTCATCCTTGTCTTAGTCCATCGGGTCTGCTATAACAAAATACTCTGGACTGGGTAGTTTATAAAATATATAATTCACGGTTGTGGAGTATGGGAAGTCTGAGATGCAGGCTCTGGCAGGTTCAGTGTCCAGTGAGGGTCTGCTTTCTTGTCATAGACAGCGCTTTCTTGTTGTGACCTCACGTGGTGGAGGGCGCTAGGGAGCTCTGTGGTATCTCTTCCACGCGAACACTAATCTCATACCCAGGCTCCACCCTCACGACCTAAGTACCTCCTAAAGGCCCCATCTTCTTATGCCATCATCTCTGGAGGTTAGGATTTTAACATATTAAATTTTTGAATTTGGGCGGGGGCACAAACATTCACACCGTCGAATTTCTAATATAGTCACAATTCTGTCTTTGTCATTTATGTGATTTCAAACAACATAGTAAACCTTAACATCTCGTTGCATCATAAGTAGATAGTACCATTTGCCCTCATTCTGTAAGACAGTGGCACTCTGTCTTTTTCTCTTACTGCTCCTCACCTTCTGCTGTCTTTGATTCTATCAGCCTTACACTCACTGGAAAGATATTTATTTATTCATATTAGTATAAATTTATGGATTCTTATTTTGTTTAATGAGTTCTAATCCACTATTATTATTTTGATGCTCAAATTTAGCCAATGGAAGCCCCTTAAGCTGTCTTTAAAAAAAAAAAATATATATATATATATATATATATATATTCTCATCATTCCCGAGGACTTCTTATTTTCTACCATGGCAAAATGTTCCAAGCTCATCTTATACGTTTTCTGATGCAGTTTTAAATCAACTTCGTATTCTTGAAGAGTGATATTTGGAAATCTAGTTCAGGGTACTCAGTTCATTGTTCCTGTTGTGTTATACACATATGCATATATATAAGCACGTGTATTTATTTTAATATACATATGCAAATATGTATATATGTATTCTTATATAGAGATAAAATATATACATACACATTAGAAATATAACATATATAACATAATTATTAACACATACAATATAACATATATAATTATCAATTATACATGATAATTATATATATATACCTACAACTTCAATTCAATACTATAGATGTTACCTTCACTTTTAGATTTTTGCACTTTATAACATATGCTTTCCATTTTGTAATGTTCCTAACAGAAGTCTTCTGTGATTTGTACATTTGTTGATTCTAAAAGTGGGAAAACAATGAACACATTTTGGATTGTTATGGTAGCTTAATTATTCATTGTGGAGACACATAGTGCTTGATGGGATTGTTTTTACTCTTCACATTTACATATCCAACACAGCTCTCTCTCTCTACTGTTCAAAGGAAAATGTTCTCAGGGATAAATTAAAATTTTTTTCTTTTATGCTTTCCACCAACTAACTTTATTAAATCTTCAGGTTCTCTCTCATCCGTAATAGTACTGGTTACCTGCCCACATTCTCTCGCCCTCATTTCCCTGTGAGTATCCAGTTTTCTGAGCTCCAGTTTTGCCTGGGAGTGCACATCACTGCTCTTTGGAATTAAATCCACGGTTTCCTGGATCCTTCAGGTTGCTTTTTTCTTTCATTTCGCTAAATATACGCCCTAAGAAGGGTCTATATATTTCTGAATGTTTAAATGTTGGGGAAGTGTCTTTATTCTGTCCTATGATAAATTGAGCTATTATAGATGGTTATAAAAATGAGTACAAATACTCTTCCATTGTCTTTTAGCAACTTATAATGCCAGTGTCTGATACTAATCTGATCCTTATGTCTTTTTAAGTGACTCTGAACATATTTAGGATCAAATCTTTCCTGTTAGTGTTTTAAGTGTTCATCCTAGTGAATCTAAATATGATTAACTTTTTATTCATTGTGCTGGACAGATGGTAGGCAGTTTCAGTCTTAGTCTTGACAGCTCTAAGTTTTTTTCCTGTTATTTCTTTCATAATGTCCTTCTCTTTTCTTTTATCCTCCCTCTGATTCATGTTAATCAGATGTTGGAATTCTTGGGTTGATCCTTTATATCTGCTTTCCTCTCTTACATTAAATATGAGAAAATTATTTTGCTTTAAATTTCTCTAATTTTTTGCTAAACATTCTATGAACATTTTAAAATTTGACAAAGATTAAACAATTATTTTTAAAGATCTCTAATTATTCAGTTGTTTCTTTTGTTTATATATAATTCTATTCTTTAGTTATTGTTCTAACACACCCTCCTTTTCCACAGAGATCATCCATTCTCTTTTAAAAAGAACTGTGTTTCTTCATTTACTTGTTTTGCCTGGGTGATGAAAATGCCTACTGCAGTAAATTCTGTGTATGATTTTTTGGGAAGAGTCATTCATCAGGGCCCCTGCTTCCTAGTCCATCCTGCCTGCAGTGTCTGAGTTCAGACTTACTGGAATTCTGTCCTGCAGACTGTTTTTCCTCCATTACAGTTCCTTTTGCACATATTCTAGGATGTGATTTTTGTCCACATGGCTAGTCTCCTATTTTGTTATTGCAGGTATATATATTGCATTTTGTTGATATTTAGATGTACATGTCCACCACATTTTGACATCTCTTAAATCACAGTATGTCTCATAATTTATGACATTTTAGAACAGATTAAACACATATATTGCTTTTACTTTTAAATGGGGTCTCAGATAAATAGGTAATGAACTCACATGCTCTATCTTGTATACTATCTTGAATCAAGTTCCTTTGGCTTCTATGTTTTGCAGTTCCTAGCAAAAAGGTAGCTAAGTATTACAGCATGGTATGTTTAAGACTTCTTATGTCCTTCCTTCCTTCCTTCCTTCCTTCCTTCCTTCCTTCCTTCCTTCCTTCCTTCCTTCCTTCCTTCCTCTTTCTCTCTTCCTCCCTCTATCTCCCTTCCTTCCTTTCTTTCTCACTCTCTTTCTTTCTTTTATTTTTGTTAATCTTTACCCGAGGATATTTTTCCAGTAATTTTTAGATAGAGTGGAAGGAGGGAGGGGGAGAGAGAGAGAGAGAAAGAAACATCGATGTGAGAGAGACACATAGATTGGTTGCTACCCACATGACCTCAGCCAGGGCCAGGGATTGAACCTGCAACTCAGGTACATGTCCTTCACTGGAAATCTAATCCACAATCCTTTGGTCAGCAGCAACGCTCTAACCACTGAGAAAAATGGCCAGGACATTATGGTTTCATTTCTAAAGAAGTTGAAGAACTATTATAATAGAATAAATATGATATGTAGAGACTGTCCATGCAGAAAATGATGAGAAAAAAATAAAATGAATGAAATGAAGGAAAAACAATTATTTGTCTTTAGTAGCATGCTGTCTTAATTTTATATGACAGAAAAGAAAAATTATTGGGAAGTTCTTATCTTGGTTCTCTAAGTTGCCATCTATCTGTATCTTTATCTCTATATCTAATTTCCTTTGTGAAATAACTTTAAGAAACTCGGCATGTAGGCAAATATTTCTTTTGTAGAGTCATAAAATTCATTAACTTGTTGAAGACTAGAGAGTCTTGTAATTAGTAAACCCATTAACATTGCTTAATCTAGTGTATCCCAAATTTTGATTATAGAAAATGTTTTTTTGGCCATAATTTATCATTTCACAATAGAACCCATCTTTCAAGAAACATCTCTGGATATGCTGGCCTAGTGGAATAAGAAAGAACTTGGCTGCTAGGCATGACCCTGGTGGACAGTAATAGTAAGTCTTCTGCTGCCATTTGTATTTTGTCCCCATCCCTCACTCTGTTCATTGGAGTCTGTTTCCTAGACTGTAAGTCTGGACACTCTCTGGCAAGTCTCTTTTTCTTTCTAATGTTCCACTTTCCCTAATATCACTGTGACAATTATTTCCAGAATTATTTGTGTTCTTTGCTACTTAAAAATTTAGATTTTCCACTGAATATATCTCACATGTCCATTTTATCCTTTTTAAAGTATGCTATATGGTTGGGAGTATATAAATATACCAATAACATAAAATAAATCAGTAGGCAGTGTTTCTTTGATCAATTTGTTGTTTTCTATCAAAAAAAGGAAAATGGTTGAAACAATGCAAACAAGAGAGGCAATTACCTGACCCTTGTCCTCTTACTGTCTCTAGCAGAGAAAAGTATTCATTTTGTTCCTTTTATTTTCTGAAAAGGTATTAGGCCTTTGCCTCAAAGGTGTAACATCAAATAACAAGACATCTTCTTTTGACTTCGAGCTGACCTTCTCTGCATCCTGCTCAGCCTTCACTGTGAGTTAGGTAACAGGCTCCCAGATACGATTCTCTCTTAGGAAATTCTTCCTTGAACCCTGCAGTAAACTTTCAGAAGGAAAAGACAAAGTCAAATATCCTTGTCGCATGCTGAATACGAGAAATATATTAGCAGCACTTTTGATTTTTTTCCAGAAATTTATCAGCTATTAATGTAGACACCTTATGCTGTCTTGATTTAAATTGTTAATTATTCTCAATTATTCTTAGTAGTTTGAGCTGAAATAATTTTAACCAGACTTCTTCAAAAAGAAAGAAGGAATGCTCTCTTATACTAAAAAGAACTAATTCTAATGCGGTCTTAATTTTTTGTCTTTGTATGCAATGATCAAAGTAATTAGTAATCATAAGTGATTCAACTGTTTATAATATGATGTTAACAAACAATAGGTCAGAAAGTGACAGAATAACTTATCTGTCGTTGAGTAGCAATATTTTTGTGCTTTGGTTACATAGCTAAGCAAACTAAAATAAGCAAATCTTCCTGCCAGGGTCTTAGTTAATGTCATTTTGCATAGCTGAGAAAATTTGAAAAATCTCTGAGAAGACATATTTTAAGAGAGCATTAGGACATGCATATTTTTAGGATGCTAATAGAGCCTATCACCTCCTTCGGTTTTAGCTGCCAGAAATTATGATTCATAGTTCTTGATAGCATAGAACAGAAAACATTATAAAGGGAAAAGAATTCTAACAGATTGCTCAGGAATGATTTCTGAGTGTCAGTTAATAAAACATTTCTATTTTATTCCTTTAGAAAAATGTACACTTCTGTTTTGAAAAATGGATCTCGAAAAATCTTCATTTTTGCTCTTTAATAGTCCACAATTATTGATGAATTCTTAGTAGTATTAGGAAAACAGGATAGAAAAAATATGTAGCATTGTAATAATTTATAATAATAACAATGACACAGCTGAAAATTTGCCTGTAAAGAATGAATGTTTCAAAGGAACAAAGAGGGTGTGTGTGTTTGTGTGTGTGTGTATGTGTGTGTTAAATTCTGGAGAACACAGTAATGTTATTATATTGTTTCACTCCTTCTAATTTGTTATTATTCTGGAGAAAAAAGTTAGTCAATTAATGAAGTACCTTTAATACATTTTTAAAACTTACTTTAGAATGTAAAAATTCCAAATATATAACCACATTTTGAATTAATTGTATTATGCTAGAAAGCTTTGCAATAATTTAGATTTAGGTATGGAGAAAGAATTACTTGCTATCATTTGAATTGGTAGTCAAAATACTCTGCATTAAATAACAACTCTTGCAGAAATCCTAAGTTATACTTGCTTTTGATTGTGAAAATAGATTTTTTTGATGCTACTGGTTTGTTATTAATGTTGACTTTACATATGACCATTTTCTGACAGATTCTAGCTGGCTGTACTATTATTACCTATTCCCCATAATGGATTTATACTCCTCTTTTCTTATTACAGCACATTAGAAATATATAGGAATGTGAAGAAAACACTATTGCCACTGAGAACCTTTCAGTGTGATGGTTAGTTAGTTTTGAATGGGCTTTTCACAAATGTAACTGTTTTTTTTTTTTTTTTTTTTTTTGAGAATTTTCAGATATAAGGAAGCATCTCACAGAGAAATCCTCTGATATCCAACTGATCAGTCAGTTAAAAAAATGCATGTGTGGAATATTGCAGATTGAAGTGTGCAAAGCATTTGTGTTTTAATTAAAATTTTGGAGGAAAAACTCATTCACTTGAATTAATAGCAAGATTTTTAGCAGGTTGCATAAATGGTGACAAAATTTGCATCTTTGTATTCAAGAAGAGTATGAAGTTACTTGGTGAAGATCACTACATATGTTAAATCCTTTCAACATGTGCTATAAATATTAAAGATCTGTGGCTATTAAATTACATGCGAGCAAATGACTCATGAGTAATTACAAATACCTGTTCTGCTTCTACTTATCACTTATTTTCTAAAAAGTAGCATGGAAATTAAATGCAAACATAACATAAAAGAGTATAACTTCCTGTTAAATGATGCTTTATCATATAATGGGATATTACAGCCTAATTCAATGCAGGACTAAACCAACATTTGAAGAAAATGAGAATCCCTGAAGCCAGGAGCCTCAGTATTCTGAAGTGCATGCTGTTTACATATCTTTCTAAAATTTGTTTTCTTTTCTAATTGTTGCTAAGACTTCAGATTAAATGGATTTCACAAATCATGGAAGTCAAAACAAGCAAGAAAATAGTAACATAAAAACAGCATAAACCTGTACAAAAACTCTTAAGAAACTGACAAGTGATATGAATGATATTTTATTCATCAAATATATTCTTAGTAATTCTCCTCTTTTTGTCTTTTAAGGGGGCTCCCTATCCCCTCACCTATTTGCTTTTTGAAGTTTTTTCATCTGACATTGATGAACGAGTGTGCTTTTTTCAATACAGTGTAAAAGAGAAGAACCACTGTCTAGTTCTTTGGACATATGGATACTTTGTTACTAAGAAGTGAGGGTGTGGCAGTCACAAGGTCATAGAACCTTGGAGAGGAAGAGACTGTGCTCCTTGAAGTCAAAGTCCTAAGATACTCCCTCAGGAGCCTCAGAACTCCACGCCCCTCAAAGGTAACTCAGCTCTAGTGGGTTTACATATTGGCCTTTCAACTCAGATGATATTTGAAGAAAGGAGTCACTGTTTAGGAGAAGACTGAAGACCTTAAAGTGCAGCCTGTCATTTTGTAGGTGAAGAAATAATACCTGAAAGTTTAAGTTGATAAGGGTAGGGTATGAGATGCTAAAGGGCCTCATGCTTGTCAAGGTGTGCAAAGTGGGGGTGATACAGGCAAACTCTTCAAGAGGAATGAAGCTCATGCCTTTGATGCCTTCCAAAACATTTCTTTTTCATGCATGAGCTCTAGCAGAGATGAGATCTCTCTCCGGAACACACAGCAAACGAAAGGGATTTCTGATCATTTGGAGTTTTCTTGTTCAGTGCTGCTGCCGGGAAGCTGGAGTACACCATCTTCACAACTCCTCCTAGAGCAGAAGCAAATGACCTGATCTGAGGGTGACGAGAGTATGGTCTCCATAGGTACTTGATACCTAATTGAACTGAGCAAAATTAAAGAATTGCATAAGCAGTGGGGATTTTCTCCTTGTCTTTCCTCTGTGTTTTGGGCTGGTGCAAGGCAGTGATCCTGGCTTGTCTACTTCTAAAACCTACATTTTCACTGTTTAACTATCCTAAGGCTAGAAAGGGAGATGGCAGGGGGATTGGGGGAAGTTTTATCCAGCCTTTTGACCACAGAGCTGAAGCTTAGTTCTTTAGTCAGCGTTATTGATCTTAGGCTGGCTGTTTTGTGTTTTTGTTTTGTCTTATTTTTCAATTCATTCCAAACCAAAGGAGAAAGAAAGCAGTTACATACTCGACTCTCTAAAATCTCAGATTCATATTATTTGATTATAACAAGGATGAGAAAGATAATATGAATATTACCCCAATCGGCTCTGCAAATTTATTGCATATTTCAGAGAATGTACACCTTAAAAGAAATAGTCCCCATCTGACTTCCTTTCCAAAGACAATGCTTTTTGACTGGTTATCCCAGAGTGCCAGTGTGTCTGGGCTATCTAATTAAAGATGTGGGTGATGTTCCTTCACCTCTCCATGGCTCCCTTCCAATACCTGGGAGTGGTTTTAGCTCCTATTCTTCTCCTCACCCATACAGCTAGCGAATAACCAACTCCTGTCCACCCACCTTCAGAAGAGCTTGGGAACCCTTCTATATCTCTTCATCACCATTGCCATTACTTGATGCTAATCCATTATCATCCTATGTTGTGTGGAGTTTATCTCCACTGTGATAAATTCCCAATTGGTCTTCCTGTTTTTATCTCCTCATAAATCAATCTCTCATACAATAACCACAGTGATTAAGTCATGTGAGTCTCCTAGTTAAATTTCTTCAGTGGTTTCTCATCATGCAGACAAAAAGTCCAAGTTCCTTGCCATGACCCATAGGCCCTTTGCGCTGGGTTGCCTAACCAAATCCTCCCATTGCAATGTGATTCTTCTCTCTATCAATGACATCATTTCAACAGCTCTGCTTGTCCCTGACACCTGCACTGAGCTCCTCCTCTGGTTGAGTTTTCCCAGCCCCAGGGCCCTCTTATGCATCTCTAAGCTGGAAACTCTTCTGTCCTACTCTTACTCTGAGCATTTACAGTGCTCAAGGTAGCTGTAGATTCCTAGGTATTTCCTGACCATTCAATCTAAAGTAAGTTACTCTTTTTCTCCATTCTTCTCTTTTACAATATTCTGTTCTTTAACTGCATAGCACTCGTCAATATGTTAGTCTTCTTTGTATGTTTACTTGTTTCCTTTGAACTTGAGGAATGCTGTCTCAAGGTATTGATTAAATAATTATGTCCAAGTAACTAACAGGTAAGTTATATATGTATTCAGGTATATTGAAATAATTTATGTACAATTATAGCTGTAGTAAATATCCTGAGGAAACAGCTAATTCTTCCTGTCTAGGGTATTGGTGATATTTTTAGGAGTGAACAGAACAGGATCTACGTCTAGATCAGGTTCTCTTCTTTGACATCTCAGTGCTTTGCCTCACCTGCTTCCAAGTCTTTCTTCATCACAGGTGTCCATCTATGTCCATCAGCTTGATTCAATCACAGCTTGAATCAGAGCTGCTAGAAGCTCTCTGGCTTTTGGCTTCAGCTCTGCCAATATGAACCTTTCAAATACAGGAATTTCTGTTACATGCCTCTTGTGCTGGACATTATGTTCTTGTTCCTGATGTAGAAATCGTACATTACGGAATGTTGGATGTGACAAACTCTGCTAGTGCCTTCTGCAAAATCCCTGTTGTCTGTCAATACCCATGATGCTTTAGGGAAACACGTTTTACAGTCCTTTCTGATCTTGGGTATCAGCAATGACACGTTTCTAGAAAGTTCTCTTGTTGGTTAGTTAAAAATCTTTTCCTCAGTGAGTGGTTCTTGCCTCCTGATAACCAATGTCAAATCTGTCACTCTGGATGTAACATTTCCTTCCCTGAGCCCAAAAACTTAGGATAGGGATTTTTCACTTAACTATTTCTGGCCTATATTGTTGACATCGTTTTTAAACTTTCAGGAACCGATGTTTCAAATTAAGATAAAAGCTGCCTGGACACATGCGAGTTTGGTATGATCCAAACGGCTCATTTTCTCTGACAAATAATGAGGCTGTGGAATGAGGTATCATTTTGTTAAAAGCTAGTAATCTTTGTAGAAAGTGACAATTTCTTAGGGACCAACTCTGTTCTGGGCACCATACTAAGCATGTATATTAAAATATAATGCTGATTCAAGAGAAAACACACACACACACACACACACACACACACACACACACACCCTGTCCAGGGGCTTTGGCAGAAGGAGATAACTGAGCTTTATATTTTGGTGGAACATCCCCATCTTAGTAAAGTTGTGTTAAAACCTTATGTCAGTCGAAGTAAAAATGAGAAACACAATGCTCATGGTTCAGGTGTCTTATCCGTGGTCAAGTCCTTGGGGAACTGAAGACAGTCCAGGCTATTTCTTAGCATTCTAGTCTCAGAAGGTTAATTTCTTTCTTCTTTTTTTAAAAAAATTCTTACCCAAGGATATTTTTCCATTGATTTTCAGATAGAGTGGGAGGGAGGGAGAGAGAGAAAGAAACACAGATAGATGAGAGAGACACACCGATTGGTTCCCTCTGCACAACCCTGACCAGGGTCAGGGGTCAAACCACAACCGAGGTATGTGCCTTTGACTGGAATTGAACCTGAAACTCTTTGGTCTGTGGGCCAATGCTCTAACTGCTGAGCCAAACTGGCAAGGGCCAGAAGCCTAATTTCAACTGTACATCAAGGTACGCCCATTGTTCCAGATGACTGATGTGGAGTCAGAATGCCATCTGATTAGTTCAGAGTGGAAATACTACTCACAGACAAGCCTTAGAAGCACATTCACTCACTTTGGGCAGTCCTACCTGGGCATCTGATTGATTAACAGAAGTGTGCTTGGTGAGCCTGGAAGAAGAGGACTTAGATGAGTCACATAGTAAAATGGATTTAGATGGTATGTCTACCTCCACCATAGGTACAGAAGTTCCAAAGTTTTTGGCTACGAATTTGTCTCTTGTAGACAGTGCTGACTAGCACAGCCAATGTGTGCTTTTGTGATGTTTCTTTTGTGCTTCGATGGCTGACCAACGAACTCACTTTTGAATGCCCACTTTACAAAACATCTGTTAAGTTAGTTGATGAAGTACCATCAAATCTTGCAGAACTTGGAGCCATTTCTTCTTTAAGGTGACTATATGTCTTCATTGGGACATCGTGCGATAGTACATTTCTCAAAATTAAGTCTGAATTTCAAATATTGAAAACACTATGGTTAAGAATACTGCGTGAATCAGAGTTAAATAATCATTTATAGACTAGCCAATTAACCTTGTATTTCAGCCAATTATAGAAGGAAAAAAGGAATATTGGCCATAACAAATGAAAGAGTAGAAAATAAGTAAGAGGGGGCTAAACATAAGGATTGCTGTCCAAGTGCCACTTCCTGGGTTCAGTGTGAGTGGGCAGGGGGATGCCCATTTGCTTTCTGCCTGTTCTGAACAGAAGGGAGGGTCCTTGGGTTTGCTACAAATTTGTAGAGTTGGGCTGCTCTTTTTCCAGATAAAATACCTCACTATAATGCTTTGGGTTTAGATTTTGGATGAGCTATTTTAAATTGTCTATATTTTTTATTTAAAAAAATTTGTGTTCCAATGAGCTAGCCCATATTAAATTCAAAAACTCTTCCCTCATTGTTCCGTTACCTGTACAGAGGAGCTTCCTTTTTTTCTGCATGTGTTCTTGTCTCTGTGAGTTGTCTTCATCACAGGGGGAGACAAACATCCTTGCAGGCTTTCCTCTCAGCGTGAGCTATTCTGAGGACCTTCTATTCTTTGTAAATGATTTCAGAGAAGTGAAAACTTGAGATCCCTTTGGATGTAGGGCGTTGGAAATTGGGGGAAATTCACCCTGGTATTTGCACTGTCATTCCCTGAAATGCCTCTAGGGGCTTGAGATATTTATTGAAGAAAAGAGGAAACAGATCAATTGAGAGAGAAATATTTAGTAAGAGAACCAATACAAATATTTTTACTCTTTTCTGGAGTTCAAAGTAATGTTAAGGCAAAACTAAAATAAGTGAAAAGTTAGACCATTTGCAATGAACTTAAAATGTATACTTTAAACCTGGAGTATGGTCACTTGCAGAACATTTTCAGTGTCATATATGAATCAGATAGTATGAATCAGACTTTTGAAATGAAGGGTCTGATTAAGGATTAACACTCTGCTGTCACTGTGAAGGCAGAAAACAAAATCATCAGGTAGGTCTGGAGAACCACTGTCTAGTTTGGGCAGTGTATATTCATCACCTGGTAGTTGGTTTATCTCCGGCACAGCAGGACAGAGGACTACACTGCTATGAGGCCACACAAGACCATTTGTATCCCCATTGTTCTAAATATAATAAATGCTCTTATAAGATAAGGGGATCTTCCATGCTTTGGCTAAATATATAAAGTCACAATTATACATAAATATATAAATCACTCACAAAATGATCTCTTCCATTTAATTTCCATACAGCATGGAAAAACCATAGTTTATAAGATTGGCTGGCCATGAATTCTTATTCTAAATTATAGAAATTAGGTGCTGGGTTAAGGATTGCTGCCTCAACTTTTGCTAAACAAAACAAGACAAAGCAAAATAGAACAACAAAAAGAACCTTGGCATTCCATAGATGGTGATCTTTGAGGAAAGTGTCTCTTCTAAATGTTGCCAATGCTGCAGTTGAACTGTGAGCGGTGAACTGGGTAGAGAAGGGTTCCTTTCAGATTTGCCGTGAATACACTGGTTGCCCCTTAAACAGGCTGAATGGGAAGCTCTACGCAGTTATCAATAAGCAGAGTTTTCCTGGAAAGTAGGCAGGAGAAAAATGAACACCCTCGAAACAGTGATTCTCGAATGCTGGCCGGTGGACCCAGGCTGATCTGTAATGACATTCTCACTGGGTTGCAGTGAAATGAGATAGTGTATTCTTTTTACAGAATTATTCTTCATTGAGAAATTCTGTTTCCTAATTTTTTGGTGTTTATATAATATAATGATGATAATGGATGCATTCCCCTCCCCCCCCTTTTATTTAATATCTTCCTTAACAACAACGACAACAAATGATAACTCTATTTACTTTCTAACAATTTTGGGGGCTTTTACTGGTTCAAAAATCTCAAAGTCAAGGGAGCTCAGGTAACATTATGAAAATGTTACCTGGCCGTATGATGGGTTTTCAGTTTATTCTTCTTCTTGCTTAGCTTTTACGGTGACATAATGATCATTACAATTAGTACCCTGGCCTGATTTTATCTGAGATTAGAAACCAGATATAGAAATAGTTTTAAAGCTATTTAACATTACCCAAAGCTTAAGAAAAAAAAATTTTTTTGTACAATTTGGCCAATATAGATATGGCCTAAATATTGTTAACAGAGGGCCACTGTCGGATTCTGGAAGTGTCTCATAAACAAATATTACATTTTATACTGGCAGAGTGTGTTTGTTTGTACATTATTTATGCTTAACTCTGACAAGTGATAGAAACAGTGGATTCTGCACCTTTACAAAACATGTTGCCCAGTTAACAAGAAGAGTTTTGCGAGTTTATATGCCAGAGCTAATCTGGGTTCTTCTCCCTTGTAAGAGTACCTCTGAAGACTAAGTCCCAGCTGAGTCCTGGCTGCCGTGTACACAGAACACAAGCCCAGCCTAGAGATGGCTTCTTACATTGTGTGAATGAGCTTGGGCACTGTGCTCCGAACTAGTCACTAAAATGGACCCTCAAACAGACATATTTATACAATTACTGAATATTTAGATGAAAGAAACTTTTGAGTTCCTAAAAGTCAGCATTACCCAAGCTGACCTGCATTGCAAGTTGCTAAATTCCCTAAATTATGTACCATGACTCCAGAGAAGGCAGAGATGGGGGAAACGAGCACGTGGGCGGGAGGGAGGAAGCTTGAATAAAAAATTTGCATCATTATTCTGACCCAACTCCATCTGCTTACCAAGACCTCATTTTTTTTTTTTTTTTAAATCCTCACCCGAGGACATTTTTGCATTTATCTTCAGATACAGTGGGAAGGAGAGAGAGAGGACAAGAGAGAGAAACATCAATGTGAAAGAGACACATCAACTGGCTGCCACCCACACAACCCCATGGGGCCAGGGACAAACTGCAACCGGGGTATGTGCCCTTAGTGGGAACCGAACCTGGGACTCTCTGGTCTGCAGGCTGACACTGTAACCGCTGAGCCAAGCTGGCCAGGGCAGACCTTGTTGATTTTCTAGGAGGCTTATTTTATTATTAAGCATTAAAATTTTTTCTATACTCTCAATTATTTTATTCAACAATGAGTTCTGTTTAAAAATGTAATGTCTACTTTGATTGTAAGTGGAATTTCAAGATATACATTATTATAATAATTTCTTAATATTACAAAAAATACTTAAAATAGTTTTCTTTTATTAAGGATGATAGGCATGCAACTAAAAATCATATGTCTAAATATGTATTTGTTACTTACAAGTGTGGCTGCACTTTAGTACTAATGGGAGAGTTTTGTTTGATTTATTATTACTAGTTTTTAAATCTTCACTTGAGGCTGCTTTCCACTTGACCCCGACCAGGGCTGGGGACCAAATCGCAACCAAGGTAGTTGCCCTTGACCGGAATCGAACCTGCGACTCTTTGGTTCACGGGCTGACGCTTTAACTGCTGAGCCAAATCGGCTAGGGCCTAAATGAGGAGGAGTTTTAAACCATACCGATGCTTTTGCCCACCTGGTTTGGGCTGGGACCTGATAGTTTTTAAAGCTCCCAGATGATTCTAATAGCTCTGGAGAAATATATGTTTTGTGCTAAGACACATGCTTCTGAAAAAAGGTGACTACACAAAGAAAAGGTTTGCTTACATATTATTTGCCCTTTATAAAATTTAGTTCCAAAGATTAAAGTTAAGGTCTGTTCACTCCTAAAGAGTGGGTTTCTGAGGGGAAACATGGAAAGAAGGTATTTTTGAAGGGAATGCTAGTATTTAAGTTTTCCCCCACATCCTTAATCTGTTGCATATCCCTTTGTCTCCTCCCATCTCCTCTAAAGCTGATTCTCAACTCCTACCCCTGGCAGCCCTCATCCAGGAATGAGCTTATGTCCACCATTTTGAGTGGGCTTTAACATCCTTGCATATGTTCAGTTATGAAAAATCTGAATTTTTTTATTGACGTTCAATAAAAGACCAGAAGACACAGGAGTAATGCCAGGAGAAAGTGTGGTACATGGGGGAGGATCTTACCCCAAGGGAATGGAGGTATTTCAGGATCGGATTATGTATATGTATATGTATTCATTTATGCATATACTACATGTATGTGCTGCTTGCATAAATATTGTGTGTGTCCTATGTGCTATGTTGGGTTATAGGGTGTGGACAAGGACGGTGGAACAATGTGTTATTTTCACTCTCCTGTGTGCTGCTCAAGATCAGGGATTTTGATTTATTATTTTGTATCCTTGGCCTTGCCCAGTGGCTAGCATATTGGTGCTCAGTGGATGTCTGTGAAATGAAGCATGTTACAAATAGGGAAGGAGGAATGGAAGAGAGAAAAGAATGAAGATGTACTTAAGGTGGTACTCAGCATGACAGGACAGAGCAGTCAGTTTTGTTTTCAGCCACGCGTAGGTAGGTAGAGACATGCTTCGTAGGGTCAGGAAGGCGAGGAGACTGTTCAGCACAGGCTGGCCCTTGGACTTACATACAGAAAGATTGTGTCTAGACAACCATAAGCTAGGATTCCTCGTGCCTCCAAAGGAGCGTCATTGTTTTACATGGGAGGCAGGAAAAGGGTGGGTAATGGGTGGAGAACAGAAATCTAGACCTAAACAGCTTCACTGGTTGTGGAAATAGCTTTTCAGGGTCCCTCACGGCCCCCTGCCTGGGGAATTGTGCTTCTGTATTTCTAGACGTGTTTTTCTGAAGACTGCTGAGAAAGTAGGGTGGGAAGTACGGGTTTGTAGAAGAAAAAAGCTTTATTTCTACAGTGGCCTCAAGAACAGTGAGATTTCAGGGGATCCTTGGATTCCTGCATCTAAGAATTAACATTCTGGGCTGCATTGTGGGGAAGAAAAAGAAAATGAAAAGAATCATGCTTCAGTTAATGGACCCATGGTCATCTGTCTTTTCTTATTTTACTTTTTTTTTACTCCCCATTCTTTTGCTGTTCCTAGTATGTTGTAAAACCTTAACTGGATAGATTATATTTCTTAATAACAGAGCAACTGACTGGTTACAGAGCTTTAAGGTTATTCATAATTTTATACATTCTTAGGTTTTATTGGCATGATTTTATATATTTTTATATTTAAAATTTGA
Organism: Molossus molossus; assembly: GCF_014108415.1. NCBI lineage: Eukaryota > Metazoa > Chordata > Mammalia > Chiroptera > Molossidae > Molossus > Molossus molossus. The sequence goes on from NW_023425346.1 coordinate 28,257,640, forward strand.
CTTCCATTTATTTTAAAAGAATAATTCAGTATGGGGGGGGGCAGGTGGGTGTGCACAGATATATTTTTCATCCCAGAGTAATGTCAAATGTTCTTTGTGAAATGGACATCATGTTTTCCTTCCATAAAGTCACTAACATTTTGTTTTAATGTTAAGAAATGTTTCCTTGCCACCATTAAATATTGCAAGTTCCCGGTGCTGGTTATCTTATGACTGGCCTTCCAGGCCGCTCTCTCCCCTGGAGGCTAATTGTACGCGCTGACCCCAGGTTCTGGTTGGTTTCTGTCAAAAGCTGCAACAACAGTGGAGGAGCAGAGGGTGGGGCTAGGGAGGGGTCAGGACATTTGCTCCCCCAGCTGCCGCCCTGGTGAGTGACTGGGGGCTGGCTCTGGCCTCTGGCAAAGCCTCAGCCCCTGTCTAGTGAGTGGTCCTCGGCACTCACCTCTTTCTGGGCCTCGGGGTGTACCATCTCTCTGCTGGCCCTGGCCCTGGGGTGCTCCATCCTCCAGGAGTCCCCTTCCCTCATTTTGGTAACGTGTCCTCTCATTAAACTCTCAGTCTCCAAGCTCGAGTGTGTCGTCTGCTTGGACAGTGACCCTGCCCGATGCATCACCTCAGGGCACGTGTCCCAGGCCCACACGCAGTGATCAAGGCGTCGACTGAGTGCCCCTTTCGTCTGGGCGTTTGGAGAGAAATCTGTTTCTCGCTTTTGGTTTTTCAAGCTTTCTTTTTCTCCACAAAGGATTTTCATACTTTTAGTCCCTCTTCAGCTTGTCCCAACTCAGAGTGTTTAAATATCAACAAGTGTCCAGGGACATGGAGAGAATCAAGGACCCTATACATCTCAGACCTAGCCTGATGGGGGCCTCACAGTGTTTTAGGAGGATGGGCTGATAGCTGAGGGTCCTGGCTTTATCTTGACAGCAGGCATAGCCGCGTTTGTCCTTTGCAGTGTATTTCTGAGATCATAAAGGAATCTGGAACTAAGGGGGAAAGCGTTGTTTTTATGTTAGCAGATCACTAAAAGTAGTTTCTTATTATTTATTAAATATTGGCTCACAATAATAATTTGCTATTTTTCCTTTCAAATGTGGATATATATCTATGATTGGCTTTTTTTATCTATTACTTTGAACAAGTTTAAGTGAATATATAGCACCCTGGTTAGAAGTTACTCAAATTTTTTATTTCTCTAAGCAGTAGTTAGATTGATTTTATCTATCTTGTAAAAAACACTAAAGTCAACTGATGACAAAATTTCAAGATATTTAGTTAATGGAAATCAAGAACTTTATTAATTTGTTGTGTCTTCATTGTACTTAAAAACCTAAAACTATGTACAGAAAGCACGAGAATAAATACTATCTTTTAATCTATTGTGAGAGATATGTAACATGTTGACAGATGAAAAAAAGTAGGGGCTATTTTATAAACCTCCAATCATCAAAAAAGTGACATGTTTGAGTCAATCAATTTAAGAGGTTACCGGTCCACTGATGAAACCATTTGAAGAAAATGTGCTGTTTGATGTTACAGAAGCCAAAAGCTGAATAAATATGTCATCTGTTTTTCATTTTAATTCACTATTTCAGAAGTATTTACTGTGTGTTAAGAAGTCGTTTTACCCTTTCAAATCTTCTGGACAACCTGAAAAAATTCAGAACATTTAAACATGTATCTATAAAAGCACATTCTCAGCTGAGTTATCTTGTTTATAAATGACATTAATAACATTATGTATGAACTTTTTAACTTGTGTAGGAAAACTGTCATTTTACTATTTAGCTGCTTATTTTTAAACTGCATCTACAAAAATAGAAAAGATAAAGACTGAGTTCAGAAAAAATTTTAATTAACTTGAGTTTTTAAAAGTTGTACATTGTAAGTCTGAAAAATATGTTTTGGTGGGAACAAAGACACCTGGGAGCATGTTACTTTAAAAAAATTAACATTATTTGAAAGGAAAAGCTCTGTTTTCAGAAACTAGATTATTTAGTACTGTTGTCCATGAAAAAGTATGGCTGGATTAAATAGAGGTTCTCCTAATTCAATTCTTCCTTCAACCCCTATTCTTCCCTTGCAATTAACAGCCAATTACTGTTTTCCTTTTCTCATTTTTTTAAAACCTCTCTCTTGTCTACAGAGCAGCTTTTTAAAAAAAGATCCCTCTCTTCACTCCAGATGCTCTTCTCTGTCCTCTGCTCTCTGCCCTCTCACCCCAGGCCACTCCCCGGAGCCTGGGTCCATCCTGCCTTACCTCTCGACAATGCTAATTTCCTCTTCCCGGGCTGGCTACTAAATCTTACACTCTGCCATAAACAGGCTACTTGTGATACCTCTGAGTATCCATAATGTACAGCCCCAAACACTCTAAATACCACCACTCCTCCAGTCACTGATTTCTAGCCAGAAAGCTATTGCCTTTGACTGGTTTTCAATAAAGGGAAAGGAGAATTAAGTACAAAATGTAACAATCCTCGGGTTTTTTGAGAGTGAGGGTTTTACCTAGCCACGCTCAGGCGGCAGGGATGGGACGTGGTGACAGGAAGCGACAGGGGTGCTGAAAGTCCCTAAACGGGATCCTGTAATTTCTACAAAAGAAATCGTTCTGCAAACAGGAGACATGATTGCATAGCCTTAATTAACAGTTCAAAGTATTGGGGAGGACTTATCATGGTAGGATGTATGTTTCTCGTTCTCTAATGAGTAAATGACCCGCACGAGAGCAGGGGTGCATATCAGAAGCACATGGCCCTGAAGAAGCGCGCTGGTGGCAGACCTGATCAAAGTTCCTCAAAACTGACTCCAAGCATTTGATGAAGAAGATTAACATGGAGACAATTTACCAAACAAATACAGAATAAAGAGCCAAGAGACCTTCTAAGGGACTTCAAGGCTCCAGCTTGCCCACATAAAGAATATCATTAAACAGAAAGAAAACAAAGGCAAGAATGAATTATCTAGAGTCTGAGTTGGTAGAGTAATTGAACTGCCGATGGATGATTTTTTTTTTTTTTGGTTCTATTTTTAATATACACACCAGAAGTTGTTTTCAGTTTTTAAAAGCAAACAAAGCAGTGCGTTTGACCTGGGTTCTAACTGTGTAAATCTCTTAAGTGTTCTAAAAGATGTCTGGACCAGAATTGGTTAATTAGCGCTTTGTGTTGCACTGTGTTACATATGACCTAACCAGAGATAAAAAGGTTTAAAGGTCTCTTGTAACCCTGCAATGCCATTTGTAACACAAAAATAACCCCCTTTCATTGCTAGCATGCCACTGTAGCATGCAGGTTATTTTTTCCCTTCACTGCAATAAGGGCAGCTTTCGCATCAGAAGAATTCTTGGCAAATTAATGCGCTACCTCTTGGGCTAATTAAATTAGAAAGGATCAAAAATACAGAGCGGCTTTTGTGGTGGACACAATGTCGTGCTTCATGCATCTTGCTCGGAGAGGAATTTCTGCCATTTAGCCCCCTTTTGCCTCTAGCAGTGTTCTGGACTCTCTAACACAGTCAAGTTCCTAATTTGCCTCAATGAGAGAGAATTATTAACTGATAATAAGAAAAGGAGCATTCACAGCTCCAGGCTGGGCTGTGTGGAAAAGGGTGATCTACCCAGCACCTGAAGCGCATGCAATTTTTATTAATTCCTGCCTAAAACAATGCATTCAGGGGTAAAATTGCTGTGCAGATGACAAAAACAATTATGCCTTTGATTCGTTCATTCTAAAAATGTGAACTACTTTAGCTCAAATCTAACCAGATTAAACAACTAAGGCGGTCGCTCACCTCTCTTTAAATCTAGTTTAGATTGCAGCAAGTGTGTTTTATGTCGAGAAGTTGCCACCGCCACTTAAACTGATTGTTCCTACTGAAATTGCTGAGTGCACAAGTGATTTTGACAATAATTAATACTGTTCTCTCTATATTGTGGTTCTTTGTTTGGAAGATGACACTGATGATGGTGTTGCTATCTTCATGGGCATTAATCCCAGAAAGAGATATGTAGGCTCCTGCAATCAATTCTTGCATGACTATGGGCTTCTGCAGACTTTCTGTGATTTGCTGCTGTTTATAGAGTCTTTTATTTGCAGGTCTGTCTGTTTGACTCTTGGGTATCATGGTAGCTTTGATCAAAATAAGATACCTTCATTTCTACTTGCTGCAGCATCATTAATGGCCCATTGCTTCCCAGACACTGTTATTTCACAAGAACCAGACTTTCAATAGTTGATGTTTGCAAAGTTTCTTCTGCTATTCTTATGAGGTTGACTATACATTAGTGGACTTTGCTTTCTTCCAGGTTGCACATGTCTAGAGCTTAGACTAGCCAACATATACAGCAGTGTCAAGTTGACTTCATTTCTTTGTATGTGAATAACGAATGCAAGTGTGTAAAAAAAGAGATTGGAAAAAAGCGTTGCCAGTTGTTCCATGACCATACTTATTCTCAGGTAGATCATTGATTTGGTCATAATTTCTGTTGGTTGAAAATGTTTGTCAGAATGAAAAACAATCTCTTTATGCTGTTGTTTTGTAAGTGTGTTTACTCGCTTTTGACCCTCCTTCCAATGTAATAGAATTTAAGTATTGCTTTTGGATATTCTGTTAGGGTTCTTTGAGTTTTTAAGAGATTTTCATAGTATATGCACATACATGTCCTTGATCTGATTCAGTACTACCAAAGTGAATTGCTGTCTTTAAATCATCAACAAAAATTATCTTCCCTATGTGTGACCTGGACGAGTACCAGATTCGCTAGTGAAAAATTCAAGGGCCCATAATAACATATGCAATATGTCACATCTATAATTTTCCTGAAAGCCAGAGAACACTCCAATGTAATTTTTAAAATTTCTTTTTTGAATTTCAACATAGAATAGGTAATCAATCTATTCTGTTTGAGTTTGTCACCCTTTTAATCACTCCTTGAGTGCTAGAAAATTGTTTAAAACCAGGATTATCTATTTTGATCTCATTGGTCATACAACCACATAGCAGTAACATTAGAAATTTGAACTTCTTTTACTCTGTTAATCCATACCTCTTATTTATTTTTATTTATTTACTTTTACAACTTTTGAAGTGTTTATTTCTGGAATGTTCCTTTTAATATTTTTAGATAGTGGTATCAGGGTTTTTATCTGTATTTTTCTTTTCTCAAAAGGAAGAATTTGGACAGTATTTGTGTTTTAAATAACCAAACCGACTGAGACTAGTTCGGGCTGGTTCTGGGTATGGAAGCAGCAGGACCAAATACATTGATTATCGATCTGAGGAGCTTCAGAGACAGCCCAAAGCCAGCTGATGTGAGAGGAGGTGAGTCTTCCTGACAAGAGAGCCCTGGAAGGGGCACCTGGGCCCCGCCTTGAGTCAGCAAGCGGCTTGGAGCAGGTGTCAGTGACTCCTGGGTTATGACGCGGGAATGTATTCATACCTTTCCTTTGACAATAAGAGTCACATCACTTGTATTGAGCTGACTGTTCTAATTCTCACAACAGCGTAGGGGGTAGGTACTATTATTATCCCCATTTTTAGATATGGAAATAAAATATCCTGCCCAGGGCATATATCTCATAAGATGCAGGATTTCATCGTGGTCTGAGGCTAGTGCAGACAGGAACTAGGTCTGCCCTGAGACCTTCTCAGTGGTCACAGATCTTGAGGTGTCATCATCTTACTGCATGGGAGTCAGCCTTCAGCAAAGTGCCCCATGTGTCCACGGAGACAGTTGTGTGGGCCACAGGCTGAGTCCATACTTGGGTGATTTGGGTCCCCTAACAAACAACTAGAGGGTAAAGGCAAGGATGGGGATGGGGTCACCACATCTGGCTTTGCCCACCAGAGTCAGTCTCTTTGCTGAACACTGGCTCATCTTCCAGCTGCCTAGGCCGTTTCGCTCCCTTCTGCGGCTGAGGGGAGGTGGTGTGGTGCTCCTGGAACTGTGTCGTGATGGCAGACATCTCCGGGGGCACCGCCCCCGCAGCTCTGTCCCGATGGCAGTTTGCCTGCATCGTCAAAGCAGAGGCTTCGTGTCTCCCAGAACAGAGCGGAAAGTCTGGGGAGAAGTACTTGAGGTCTTCGAGGATCTGGATGGGACTAGTGGAACTGTAACAAGCAGGAGGGGGATCTTTTGCTACAGAATCACAAGTATCCTGGGCAACTTAGCCCTCCACATGAGGTGATCCTGGCTGGGTCAGTGCCTGGTTGGAGGAGGCAGCCCCAGAGTGCACGGGGCATGCCTGGGGCCGTGCAGGGAAGACGTGTGGACAGTCAGTCCCGTTCACACAGGAAGATCATACCTCCTCCTCAAATATTCACCCACGACAGGTTTCTTAGACTATTCAGTATCACACTCAAAATATTTGCTCTCCAATCCCTGTATAACGTAATTCATGGATTTAAGAGATTTGTGATTGTTCCATGCTAAAACCCTTGGTTTCGTCTCTGCGATTTTTATACATAGTCTTTTAATTACTTGAAGATTGATATTATATTGTATGTTTTCTTGTATTGTTCATAGCATCTAGCTTGGCATACTGTAGGTACTCAATACATTTTTTGTTTGCCAATTGGTTTCATGAATGGGTACCAAGGATCATTTCTGTTGACAAGGTTAAATGATTGTGTAAAAAAACAATGCATAGGGAGTCTTACCTTATATAGCTAGAAACTAATTTCTAAAGCTGGGATATGAGGAGAAAACTGTAGTAGACAAAATTACCTTAAGAATTCTTCCTTAGGCAGCTGCCTAAGTCCAAAAACAGCAAGGCTTTCTTCCAGGACCGGAATAGATCCTTGTTTTTTTGTATTTTGCTTGAACATAAATGAAGTAGTTGGCTTGTGTTTAGGTTTCATAGTTTGTCTAAGTCCCCCTTGGTGCTAGAAGCTGTTTAATATCTGGAAGGCATGAGAACTGGGATCCACTCAACGAAGAGTGTCTTCCTCTCTCTCATTTCATGTTCATGCTGTGCAAATAGCTGGTAGAATGGCCTTGAAACATACATTGATTCTTGCCTTTTATTTATTTATCTTTCTGGCCAACTTACATATTGTTGTGATCATATTACTTGAATGTACATTACAATGTGGCTCCATCATGCAATTTCTCTCTTATTCCAGAAAAATGTTCCCTGCTACACTTTGCAGACGTGTTCAGCGCATGGACCTGGGTTGTGATTGTGGTCTCCAGGCTCTTATTTGATATTGCACCTTCTCTGCACTTCTTTGTCTTCATTATGACTCGTTTCATGTGGAGGGCAAGCTGCAGTCAATGGATAATCCTTCATGTGGAAAGTATGTCACTTTCTTAAATCCCAGTGTTGTCAAGAACATGCAGTTTAGAGAGATGGGTATTTGCCAGATTAAAAAAATATATATATTCATGAACTTTCTCACTGATCTCAAGGAGTCTTGTAGACTTTTCTCATTGTTTTGCAAGATAAACAAAACAAAACAAAACAGGTATGTGCTCAACCTCCTTGCTTCATTCAGGCTGAACTTTCCAAGTTTGCTGTTGATATTTGCCTTAATTTTCAAAAAAAACCTAGCATCCTAAAAGTTTGAAAAAGATTCAGGGAGGGAGGAGTCATGCATACTCCCTAGAAGGTCCCTTTAACCTTAGGCAAAGGGCTTCTAGGTGTTGGGATTTTATGCCAGTTTTTACCTTGAAAATTACCTCCACTAATTTAGGGTTGGCTAAAACATAAGACATTGGTGTCGATAATAGTCTCAGCACAAATTATTCAGTACCTTTATTTTTAAAATAAAGGGATTTTAAAAAATCAAACATATTTTAAATAGGTTAACATTTATCTGCACGTAGTGACTGCATGTAAAACACACACTTTTGCACATACACTTTTAACAACGGAATGCACTTTCTTCATAAACTTTAACATTGGGTGGGTGGACTGTATAAAAGATGCCAATTATTTTCTAACTGACAGTTGTAACATCTTAAAGTAGTTCTATAATCTTTTCTTGATCTTCTCCACTTTTAAGCTCTTACTTTTTCTGAACATGTATATTGGACCCAGAGTAACAGAACATGCCTATTTTCCTTCTAGTATATGAGAGTGCCGTGTTTGAAAATATCATCTGTATGTGCTTTATTTTTATTTCAACCATACGTGCTTTTATAAGTATTTGAAAAGAAAATATTTTAAAGATTTGAAATAGAAAGAAGGGAATATATGTGAGTTACAGCAGCCCCAGGGTATCAGTATCTCACCCACTAATGATTCAGATGGAGTTTATGTGTCTATTTATGCTGTCATTTAGATAAGGGGGAGGGGTGGCTAGAGAAAGAAAGTTAAGGCAGATCCCTAAATACCATTGATATCTAAAAAAGAAAAAAGAGAACACCCTGAACATTATCCTTATTTAATTAGGAGCAATCATTACATAATTATTCACATGGACTTGGTTTCTTACAACAGTCTTACATTTATTGGCACTTCCTCTTTCTTCTCCTCTTTGTTCTATAAGAAAGGAGGAGTGTTCTTTATTATTGGAAAGGGAAAGGGAAAAGCTTTATTTTCTGGTGAAAGTTACATAAAAACGTCCACATTGGATGTGGCTCCTGAGATCACATGGTGTCTGATTGTCACATACACGAGTCTGAACCTTTCTGTAATTATTCCACACTCACATTAGTTAGGGTGTCTTTAAAGAAGCCAGTAAACTGGAACTCAGATCTCTCTCATAAATGTAGACTTTAGATCATCAGAGTCTAGTTCCTGACTTGGAGGGAATGCGTGCAGCACCTAGGGGAGCTAGCTCTATGTGACGATGTGAGACAACACTGCCAGTGCAGCCACAACTATTATACATGAGTGAAGGGTGGCATGAATGGCTGAAATATAATTAAATCATACCAATGAGATCTCTTTTACCCATATTACTTATTCAGACAGTTTACTTAGAAAATTAGCTTTCTAAGAGATGTTATAGGTAATAAAACAGTTGTCTTTATTTCCATGTATCTTAATGAAGTCCAGAAAATAATTACACCAGCATGTACATAAATGAATTTTTTTTCCATCGTCACAAAACTGAAAGGGCAGATGAGTCTACAAATTCTCAGAGGTCACCTTCTGTATGTGTGTATGAGTGTGTGTGTGTGTGTGTAAAAATGAGATACCTAAAGGGTAAAAGGAACAAAAATTGAGGAAATTATTTGAAAAAGTATTAGCTCTTACAGTGTAGGGGCAAGAATAAATTAAAGCAGATGCACATTGGAAAGTTTCCTTTCTACTTTTACCCACACATCCATTTCTTTGCCTTTTGCAATTAAATAGAAAAGAAGGAGAAAACTATTTCCAGGTGTCTTCACTCAGTCTCACAGTTTCAGAAATAGCGATACATGACTTTACTATTGACAAGGGACAGAGAAGGAGAATATCATCTCTTCTGATCCTCTGCTACAAATATAGTTACAAAATGGTGTAAAATAGTCCTTTTGAGTTCCAGATTTGTGACTACAAAAAATTGGGTATTTCTTTCTTTTTCTCTTTGCTTGAAAATCAAGTCCACCCTGTCTCGACCACATAAATAGAACAATTTTCCTCTGTGAACTGCTTGATGAGGCTGTGGCCAGATTCATATAAATGTCATAAAAACAGAGTACAGAATGGATTATTTTATGATTAAGATCTGTATGGATCTTTGTATGAATGCAACGTGCTTTGGCAGGGCTCTGCTGCACGCACACTAGTTTTAGTGTGTGTGGTGGAAAAAATGGTCTGCCACACTGTCACTGCAAAGGAACAAAAATCACTGGGCTCCACCAAAGGTTACAGTCATCACACAAAGGTTTGCTCTGCTAACCAGTACAGCATGTGTTCTCTTTCTCATTGTGATCCTAACGAGAGTACGATTCAATAAAATGCCACAATATTTCTTAGCACTTGGTCATTAAATGACATGTCGGCATCTAATTGTAATCTCAAGGTGAAACTTTCCTGTTCTCTCATGTACGTTCTAAGATTTAATTTTCTTTCCGTATCTTTGATTGTGCCGATGAACCAAAATCTTTCTCTTATCAGTGCAGATTTTCTGGGGGGAGGGAAAGAGGCTTCCTTCAGATTTATTTTTTATTTTTTTGAAACACCAGGCAAGCTGCTATCAGCACCTGGATGCCAAGATGGTCCCTTTAATAAAGAACTGTGGTTTAAGAATTTCAACCGAAGGATTAATGTATTAAAGTGAATAATAACATCCAGGCAGTAGCAAAGATGATGATCAGAGATGGTGAAAGCGAGATTATTGATCATCTGGCTCTATCAGTCACAAACAGGGAGGAGGAAAACAAAAGAGAGAAAAGGAGATTAAAGAAACAAAATATAGTGTAGTAATGCCAGTTGATTCTGTTGCTAATTATAAATCTTTGGCAAGAAGCCTTCGGTTATACAGTAACACTCCACTTTTCTGGTGGTCAGATTTCCAGCAATCTTTACCACTCAGAACACAGCTGAGATCCTGGAATTGTACCTTTCAAAGCTGTAACTATGTACGAGCAACTTACTCTGCTGGAGATGTGCAGTATCTCCTGGAAAAAATTGTTAATTAATTTTGTGTATACATTTAAGATTGCTTATTTAATATGCTTGGTTGTCCAGATTTTTTTTCAGCTACTTGAAGTTATTCCCCCAGTTATCAAGGAGGGTGGTCATAGGGAGGGGGAGGAAAAGTACTGGGAAAGGAAAGCATGCACAGTTTAGCAGACGATGAAATAATGTGTATGGTCAGTCATTGTTTGATAGACAACCATAAGTACTTTAAAAGAGAAACTGCTCAATTGCCCCGATTTAGTAGAGGGAAAGATAACCCTTAGCTGTGAACCCCAGGCAGTCTTCATGGAGAGAGGATGCTGGTATTGGGCCTAGTGGGATATCTAGGGTTTGACAAGGTAGGAGCTGGAAGATGGATGCTCAGGAAGGCATGGAGTAATAAGAGGAAATCAGGAATATCTGGAGTCATTAATGAGGTGCTGAGACCAGCTCAATTTAGTTGAAGGATAAGGTGAATCTACGAGAGTTGTAGAAACTAAGGTTAAAATGACAAGTATGGAACAGGATATGGAGAATTTTAAGCGTCAAACTAAGGCATTGTGTATAACAGCATCCAGGCAGCAGCAAAGATGATGGTGAGAGAGAGATTACTGAACATCTGGCTCTATCAGTCACCAATAGTGAGGAGTGAACCAAAAGGCAATTGGGAGCTACTGAAAGTGTTCAGTCAGGGGTGATACAATATCAGAGTTGTGCTGTAGCAGGTGGGGGTCAAGGAAGGAACTCAGACTTCTGGCTTGACTATATAAGTGGTGGTCTCATACTAAAATGGGAAACACGAGAGGACCAGCATACTGGGACAGTGGAGACAGTGGTGTATTTGTGTGGGAAATGCAGTGTTGAGTTTAGGAGCATGTACAGATGGCTAGCCTGCTGTAGGGAGGGGAGTCCCAGAGCAGGGAGGCTGGGGAGAGGTGTGAAGTCAATCAAGCAGAGGAAAAGACAATTCAAATTAAAAGTTATAATTTGACTATTGGATGGGACCATTACAGGATAGAGGTAAAGAATGAAAGAATGAGGAATAAGACATACTTAGGATCCACATTAGTGGGAGAACAGTAGTGGAGGAGACTGAGAAATTCCGAAGAGTAGAACAGTGAGAACCAAGGACTCAGAGACTGCAGCACTGTGGATAATGGAAAAGGAAGGGATAAGAGGAAGCAGAAAGAGAATGGAAACACACTGAGTCTCAATGATATATCAGGTCTGGATAAACTCAATGTTACTTAATCTTCCCAGGTATCCTATTAGAGTTATATTCTTAGAAGAACTTGATGTTCAGAGAGGTTAGGTAATGTACCCAAAGTTACACAGCTGGCAAGCATCTGAGCTTCAATTCGTGCTCAGGTCTGTTCAACTCCAAAGTCCACGCTTCTGCACTGCTCAGTGCTGCCAACATGTTGAAGCATATAGGAGAAGAGAAAGGGCTGTTTGATTTGTTGACCTTCAGTAGAGTTGTGAGAGCAGAAGCCATATTTTAAAAGGATAGGAAACATGTGGATGATGGATTCAATTTAGTTCATGTCCTATTTATTGGGCATCTGCTATGTAATGAGGAACTGTTCTAGCTGCTGCAGATACAAAGATCAACAGGACCTCGTTTTTACTCTCAAGGAGCTTGATGTCTGGGAGGAACAAAACAAACATCTAGATTATTTTAAATACAATACAGCATGTGTTTTGAGACCACAGTTTATCCTTTCAAAAAGTAGAACAAAAGTTTAACAAATAGCAAAATGATTTTTTTTTTCATATAATGTACCTGTGAAGACGGATATAGACTAACTAGAAGACCCAGTGGTGAAGAGGTCATTGAAGATGTTAAAACAAGAGCAGATGACAGAGGGATGGGACCAAGGACATAAGAGGGGGTGGTGGGTAGGGCGGTGGATGTAGCAGTCTTGAGAAAAAAAGGGAAAATCTGATATCAGCTATGGGTATATTTAACAGATGCCTGTTACTATTTTATGCATACTTTATGGAAGAAAAAAGTAGGCAGGGGAACATTAACCTAATATTTAATGTGCAATTAATCTTGCTCGTTAGGCAGGCTACTCTATCACCTCTGGCCACCTCCATTTGCAGAGGGAATGACTCAAGACCAAGGTAGAGAAAGTCTTTTTCATGCATTTGCATCCAGAAAATGGAAATTGAAGACTACATCTGGGGCAGACAGAAGAGTCTGAAGATGATTATGTAAATTTCAAATTCTGACTTATTTTCAAACAAACAGATCCATAAATTGTATAGAACAAAAATCCATTTTGTTTAGTTATTACTGTTCTAATTTTTTTAAATTTTTTTTATCCTCACCGAGGATATTTTTCCATTTTTTGTACAGATAGAGTGGGAGGGAGAGAGAGGAAGGGAGAGACAGACAGAAACATCGACGTGAAGGGACACATCGAGTGGCTGCCACCCGCACGACCAACCAGGGCCGGGGACAAACTGCGACCGAAGTACGTGCCCTTAGCGGGAACCGAACCCGGGTCTCTCTGTACCGCAGGCCGACGCTCTAACCGCTGAGCCAAATTGGCCAGGGCTACTGTTCTAATTTTAAGGGGTAGATTATCTAAGTACATTTCAATAGTCATTAAAGACTACAAAAGCTGTGTCCAATCAAATACACGTGTGTTTCTCATCAGGTCTATAAGAGAAGAAGCAAATTTTTGTATTCCTGTACTAGAGTGACTTTGATAGACTGGGGTGTCATCTCGTTGTTTAAGGGCTGTAGGAAATCATCTGAAATCTTGCCTTCATAGTGTTCTCTAGAAGCTCTCCTGCTTCCTAAATTGCGTTGTACTTCCCCCACTCACCTATATATTTACAGTTTTTGAAAATGAGATTCAGGCTATATTCTGTGATGATGCAGCCTCTCTTCCTCACTCTCTCTCATCTTTATTATTTTTGATATGTTTCTTATTAGCATTTCTACTTTGGAAAAGACATTCAATAATGAGTTTTTCTAGAACAATAAATGCTGTTAGCTTCGTAAAATGGAAAAATACGTGTGCAATTCAGTGGTACCCTGGTATTACTAGAAAGGCACCTAAAAGAAATGATTTGTGTTTGCTAATTTGTGACACATCAAATATTAAACAAATAATTTCTGCTCCTCATCGTGGTTTTTATGAGTTCAATTCTAATAACAACGTAAAAAGTTTATTTTAAATCATGCAATAATGGTCATGTGTTCTGCAACGCCAGTAATCACAGGTTTGTCAACTTACTGGAAATGATCATGACTTTATTAAGAGCTCTGTCAAATGGAGTAATCTCTTGACTTGATGAGCCTAGTTCAGTTATTCAACTTGTATTAGCACTATTAAGACTCCATGACTTGGAATTGAGATAAAGCATCCATAAAGCAGGTGTCAAGAGAAACGTCTGCTATTTTGTAGGAAATGTAACAGTGTCTTTGTTAACCCAAGATTTTATAAAGAGTATGATGTTTGCTCATTAATGTCATCATTTTTCTTTACCATGTACAGCATTTTAGCAAAATCAATTAATACTATATGAATTTGCTTTTGGACATATGAAAAAAAGAGATTAAGCAGCCAACACTGATTTTTAAAAGCAACAAAAATCTAACAGTGAGTTTCAAAAATAGCAATGACATTTTATTTTTTTGAAAATGTATGCTTTATAATTTTTGCTATTTCAAACTCTGATATGGTTAGATCTTCTCCACCTAGCCAAAGATGAGCCACAACCCACAAGTTATATCTCATGTTTTGAAACTAACATCATACTATTGGCCTTTTACTACTGATTCATACGACTATGATCCATTCACATTATAGCCTAGTATTATAGTGCTATAGTTCAACTCAGTAAGGTGCTATAGTAATCTACAAGTTTTTACCAAATCGTGGTTTTATTTTCTTTATTCCTTTCTTCTTGGTTTTAGTGTTGTTTATCTGAATTGGAGAATTTTTTTCTTCACTTTTCCAGTTTTCTTGATAGTCTTCTCAAATTACCTCCTTTCTACTTATTTTCTTTACTATTTTCCTTACCTGTTTACTCATGCTTCTTAATACAATTTTATTTATGACATTATAATAATTCTCATATATTCTCACTAAGGAGGCAGTTTCCAAGGTGTGGATTTGAGACTACTCATTAAAAAAAAATCACACCCCTACTATTGTGTTGGTTGCTGGTGCTAATTTTTGTTACTGCCATGGTTTATAAGTATCTGTCGCCAGATAAAGGCAGATATCATTTTTTTTAATCCTCCCCCAAGCAAATGTTTACTGATTTTAGGAAGAAAAAAAAAGGGAGAGAGAGAGATGTCATTGTGAGAGAGAAACGTTGACTGGTGGCCTCCTGTACCTGCCCCTGGGGATCGAACCGGCAACCTTTTGGTGTACGGGACAATGTTCCAACCAACTGAGCCACCTGGCCAGGGCAGCAAATATCTTATTTAATATTGTATGATTTAAATTATAAGTATAATATATTTCTTTTCAGATTGGAACCCTTAAGAAATATTTTAGGGCCATGATAAGAGGTTGTCACCATGGACTGGTAGATGTATCTGATTTTAGTTCAAGGGCATGGCCATATCATTATGACAATAGTTTAAGTTGTTAAGAAGCTAACGGACAAACAAGTGAGAATGAAGTTCTCCATCAAGATTTCCAGCAGTTTTTATTGATTTTTTAGTTCTCACCTGAGGATATTTTTCCATTGACTTTCAGATAGAGTGGGAGAGGGGGAGGGAGAGAGAGAGAACCATTATGTGAGAGAAACACGTTGATTGGTTGCTTCCCACAGGCCCAGGGAAGGAATCACAACTGACGCAGGTGCCTTTGACTGGAATGAAACCCATGACTCTTTGGTCTGAGGGCCGACGCTCTAACCGCTGAGCAAAAGCCGCCAGGGCAGGGTTGCCAGCTGCTTTTGAATGTTTGGAGAACAAGCTGAAGACCACAAGAATCAGTGGCAGATCGTCAAAGCAATGATGCAGAAGCCTACTGTTACCATTACGAGCCACAAGAAGCACAATTCTGTTTCCCGTGATGATGAAATCCTGGTTGAGCTCATTGAAAGCTGGGTATAATTAGTTTGTGAACATTTCTAGAATTCAAAACTTCTTTATAAGGAAAAGAATTATATAAATATATAGCACATGAAATAGTGTCTATATTTGTGAGCGAAAACTGGGATAAAAAATCATTTGCACAGTTCTCTTGCAGGCTCAAACATTCTTAATTAGATTTGTGGATTATATAGTAGAATTGTTAAAGGGGCATACTGTGGAAAAAAAGTTTAGAGACAGAAAGTTTTTCTCCAAAAGGTTTTACTTTATTTTTTAATCCTCATCCGAGGATATTTTTCTATTTATCATCAGATAGAGTGGGGAGGAGAGAGAGGGAGGAAGGGAGAGAGAGAGAGAGAGAGAGAGAGAGAGAGAGAGAGAAAGAGAGAGAGAGAGAGAAACATCAATACATCAATGTGAGAGAGACACATTGACTAGTTGCCTCCCAAACAACCTAGCCAGGGCTGGGGACGAACTGCAACCGAGGTATGTGCCCTTGACCGGAATCGAACCCAAGACTCATCGGTCTGCGGGCCAACGCTCTAACCCTTAAGCCAAACAGGCCAGGGACAAAAGATTTTACTTTGAAACTAAATGTAGATATGTGTTTTTCTATTGGCAAACTTTAAAAAAGCAAAAACATCTATCAGAATTCTTGTTTTGGCCCTGGCCGGTTTGGCTCAGCGGTTAGAGCGTCGGCCTGCGGTCCGGAGAGACCCGGGTTCGGTTCCCGCTAAGGGCACGTACTTCGGTTGCAGTTTGTCCCCGGCCCTGGTTGGTCGTGCGGGTGGCAGCCACTCGATGTGTCCCTTCACGTCAATGTTTCTCTCTCTCTCTCCCTTCCTCTCTCTCCCTCCCACTCTATCTGTACAAAAAATGGAAAAATGTCCTCGGGTGAGGATAAAAAAAAGAAAAAGAATTCTTGTTTTGAACTCTTACCTTCATGCAAGGCAGTCTTAAATATTAAAACAATAATCTGAAATTTGAAATATATGAAAATCTGTCTGAGCTTGGAATGGTTATGCTAACTCTGGAAGAGAAATATTATCACTTTTATTCATGTTACTTTTAGTATCTTTTAGTGAATTAGGTTTTTTTTTTTTATTTTTATTTTTTATTAAATAACAAAACTCTTACATTCAAAATGACAAATAGAATTCTGGCTTACGTGGATGGCTATTAAAATAGTCCCTGCCTGAGCAATAGAATTATACATATTTCTTCCCAACTTATGCTCCTAAAATAGTACTTCTAGACTCTACCAGAAGTTTCTTTTTTTTTTTTTTTATTATGAATTTTTATTTATTTTTTTGTTACAGATATTTTACCTTTTTACCCCATTGGCACCCCCCACCCCCCTCCCCCTCCACCCTGTCCCCGGCTTAGTTGTCCATGTCCATTGGTCATGCATACATGCATATAAGTTCTGTGGTTTATCTCTTCCCACCCCCCCACCCCCCCATCCCCTCTTCTGAGGGATGTCAGTCTGTACCCTACTTCCATGTGTCTGGGTCTACTGTATTCCTCAGACTGTTATGTTCATTATATTCCATATATAAGTGAGATCATGTGGTATTTGTCTTTTTCTGCTTGGCTTCTTTCACTTAGGATAATACTTTCCAGGTCCCTCCATGTCGTCTCAAAGGATAAGAGATCTTTCTTTCTTACCGCTGCATAGTACTCCATTGTGTATATGTACCACAGCTTTTTGATCCATTCGTCTAC
Source organism: Molossus molossus (assembly GCF_014108415.1). NCBI lineage: Eukaryota > Metazoa > Chordata > Mammalia > Chiroptera > Molossidae > Molossus > Molossus molossus. The sequence continues at coordinate 28,274,986 of NW_023425346.1, forward strand.
TGGTGGACACTTGGGCTGTTTCCAGATCTTAGCTATTGTAAATAGTGCTGCTATGAACATGGGGGTACATATATTCTTCCTGATTGGTGTTTCAGGCTTCTTAGGGTATATTCCCAGCAGTGGGATCACTGGGTCAAATGGAAGTTCAATTTTTAATTTTTTGAGGTAGCACCATATTGTTTTCCATAGCGGCTGCACCAGTCTGCATTCCCACCAGCAGTGTATTAGAGTTCCCTTTTCTCCACACCCTCGCCAACACTTGTTGTTTGATGATTTGTTGATGGCGGCCATTCTGACAGGTGTGAGGTGATACCTCATTGTTGTTTTAATTTGCATCTCTCGGATGATTAGTGATGTTGAGCATTTCTTCATATGTCTCTTGGCCATTTGTATGTCCTGTTTGGAGAGGTGTCTATTCAGCTCCTCTGCCCATTTTTTAATTGGGTTCTTTGTCTTCCTTTTGTGGAGTTGTATGAGCTCTCTGTATATATTGGAAATTAACCCCTTATCTGATACATCATTGGCAATGATGTTCTCCCATACAGTGGGTTGCCTTTCCATTTTGATGATCGTTTCTTTTGCTGTGCAGAAGCTTTTTAGTTTGATGTAGTCCCATGTGTTCATTTTCTCCTTTATTTCTGTTGCCTTAGGTGATGTATCAGTGAAAATTCTGCTCCGTATGATGTCTGAAATTTTGTTGCCTACATTTTCTTCTAGAATTTTTATGGATTCACGGGTCACATTCAAGTCTTTTATCCATTTTGAGTTTATTTTTGTGTATGGTGTAAGTTGATGGTCGAGTTTCATTTTTTTGCATGTAGCTGTCCAATTTTCCCAACACCATTTATTAAAGAGGCTGTCTTTACTCCACTGTATGCTCTTGCCACCTTTGTCAAATATTAATTGAGCGTATTGCCTTGGGTCCATTTCTGGGTTTTCAGTTCTGTTCCACTGGTCTATATGCCTGTTCTTGTGCCAGTACCAGGCTGTTTTGGTTACAGTCGCTTTGTAGTATAACCTGATATCTGGTAATGTGATCCCTCCAACTTTGTTCTTCTTTTTCAAGATTGCTGTGGCTATTCGGGGTCTTTTTTGGTTCCATATGAACTTTTGAAGTATTTGTTCTAGTTCTATGAAATATGTCGTTGGTATTTTGATGGGGATTGCATTGAATCTATAGATTGCTTTGGGTAGTATGGACATTTTAATGATGTTAATTCTTCCAATCCATGAACAGGGTATGTGCTTCCACTTTTTTATATCTTCCTCTATTTCTTTTTTCAATGACCTGTAGTTTTCTGCAAATAGGTCCTTTACTTCTTTGGTTAAGTTTATTCCTAGGTATCGTAATTTTTTTGGAGCGATGGTAAATGGGATTGTTTTTTCAGTTTCTCTTTCTGTGAGTTCATCATTGATGTACAAGAATGCCGTCGATTTCTTGATGTTAATTTTGTATCCTGCTACTTTGCCAAATTCATTTATTAAGTCTAATAGATTTTTGATGGAGTCTTTAGGGTTTTCTATGTACAATATCATGTCATCTGCAAATAATGACAGTTTCACTTCCTCCTTTCCAATTTGGATCCCTTTTATTTTTTCTTCATGTCTGATTGGTGTGGCTAAGACTTCCAGTACAATGTTAAACAAGAGTGGCGAAAGTGGACATCCCTGTCTTGTTCCTGTTCTTAATGGAAATGTTTTTAGTTTCTGTCCATTGAGTATGATGTTGGCTGTAGGTCTTTCATATATGGCCTTTATTATGTCGAGATATGATCCCTCTATTTCTACATTGCTGAGCGTTTTTATCAGAAATGGATGCTGGATTTTGTCGAATGCTTTTTCAGCATCTATTGATATGATCATGTGGTTTTTATTCTTCATTTTGTTTATGTGGTGTATCACGTTTATTGATTTGCGAATATTGTACCAGCCTTGCATCCCTGGAATGAATCCCACTTGGTCATGGTGAATAATTTTTTTGATGTATTTCTGGATCCGATTTGCTAGTATTTTGTTCAGGATTTTGGCGTCTATGTTCATCAGGGATATTGGCCTGTAGTTTTCTTTCTTCGTAGTGTCTTTTTCTGGTTTTGGAATTAGAATTATGCTGGCCTCATAGAACGTGTTTGGAAGTCTTCCTTCTTCTTGAATTTTTTGAAATAGTTTGAGGAGAATGGGTGTTAGTTCTTTTTTGAATGTTCGGTAAAACTCCCCCATGAAACCATCTGGGCCTGGGCTTTTGTTTGCTGGGAGAGTCTTGATTACCTCTTCAATTTCCTTAGTTGTTATTGGTCTGTTCAAGTTTTCTATCTCTTCCGGGAATAGTTTTGGGAGACTGTGTGTTTCTAGAAATTTGTCCATTTCGCTGAGATTGTCGAATTTGTTGCCATATAGTTGTTCATAGTAGTTGTTAACGATCTTTTGTATTTCCGTGGTGTTGGTTGTTACTTCTCCTCTTTCATTTCTGATTTTGTGTATTTGGGTTCTCTCTCTTTGTTTCTTGGTGAGTCTAGCTAAGGGTCCATCAATCTTGTTTATCTTTTCGAAAAACCAGCTCTTTGTTTCATTGATCCTTTGAATTGTTTTTTTGGTCTCTATGTCATTTATTTCTGCTCTGATCTTTACTATTTCCTTCCTTCTACTTGCTCTGGGGTTTTCTTTTTGTTTGCTTTCTAATTCTTTAAGTTGTGAGGTTAGACAGTCAATTAGAAATTTTTCTTGTTTTTTGAGGTAGGCCTGTAGTGCTATGAACTTCCCTCTCAGAACTGCTTTCGCTGCATCCCATAGATTTTGTGTTGTTGTGTGTTCATTTTCATTGGTTTCCAGGAAGTTTTTGATTTCTTCCTTGATCTCCTCGGTGACCCATTCATTGTTTAATAACATGCTATTTAGCCTCCATGTGTTGAAATGTCTTTGCATGTTCTTGTTGCAATTGATTTCTAGTTTCATGCCATTGTGGTCTGAGAAGATGCTTGATATGATTTCAATCTTCTTGAACTTGTAGAGATGTAGTTTGTGTCCTATCATGTGGTCTATCTTTGAGAATGTCCCATGTGCACTTGAGAAGAATGTGTATTCTGTAGTTTTGGGGTGTAATTCTCTGTAGATATCTATTAAATCCATTTGGTCTAGTGCTTCATTTAGAGTCTCTGTTTCCTTGCTAATTTTTTGCCTAGAGGATCTATCCAGTGCTGTCAACGGGGTGTTGAAGTCCCCTGCTATGATTGTATTGTTGTCGATTTCTCCTTGGAAGTCCTCCAGAAGATTTTTAATATATTTTGGTGCTCCTATATTGGGTGCATATATGTTTATCAAGGTTATATCTTCCTGTTGGATAGATCCTTTCAATATTATGTAGTGGCCGTCTTTGTCTCTAGTTATGGTCTTCATTTTGAAATCTATTTTATCAGATATGAGAATTGCTACCCCAGCTTTTTTTTGCTTTCCATTTGCTTGGAAAATTTTTTTCCATCCCTTCACTTTCAACCTATGTGAGTCTTTTGTTGAGAGATGGGTCTCTTGTAAACAACATATAGATGAGTCATGCTTTCTTATCCAATCAGCTACTCTGTGTCTCTTTATGGGAGCATTCAATCCATTTACGTTTAAGGTGATTATTGATATGTACTTATTTATTGCCATTTTTGTTTAGTGTGGTTCTATTTTTCTTCCCATTTCTACTGCTAATTACAGCAGTCCTTTTAACATTTACCAGAAGTTTCAATGTATGATTCCAAGATGTAACCTAAGGAGTACAGTAAGTCCTCACTTAAGTCATAGAAAGATTCTTGGATTGCAGCCGTGAGCAAAATGATATATAATGAAACCAATGTTACCACAGGCCAATTGATATAAACAAAAGGTAAGTTCCTATGGCATATTTCCAGTCATGAAAACTTCACTAAACTTCTAAATAAAGACCTTAACACTTATAATATTAAACTTGGAAATAAATCTGACTTATACATACATATGAGAAAGATTAATAAAAATAAGTAAGATTATTATTTTCCAGTGTGCTTATTCCATTCGGGGTCAGGGGTGGCAGTACCTGTACTTGTCCAGGTCGCTAAGGGTGCAAGGCGGGACCCACTCTGGACAAAACACACACCCACAGCTCTCAAACTGGGCCGCTATGGACACACCAGTTCATCGCATGTCACATCTTTGGGATGTGGGAGGAAACCAGAGACCCTGAAGAAAATTTACGCAGGCGCGGGCAAATCGTGCACACTCCACAGAGGCAGACGCCCCAGCCCAGAATCAACTTTTCTTCTCGTATACATTATAAGAAAACGATGTTGAATGAAATGCATTATTTGAGGACCAGCTGTAGTTAGGAGTTCAGGGTTTGGAGTTAGACAGAAATGGGTTCTAATACTAGCTCTGATAATGTACCAATAATGTGACCTTAGATAAAAGTCTAGATTCATTTTTGCCCTGTAAAATATGGATAACCTTATCTAATACCTAGAGTTGAGAGAGTTACATATGATAATGCTTACAAATTTCTTAACGCATTACCTGACATTTAGTAAGGATTCAAGACATAATAATTATTGCAGTTAGAATTGTTGTTAGGTGTGAATTTGTTTTGGTTTCCTGTGGTTCACAAAAAAGTTTCTTTTTTAAAATTTATTTTAAATTTTTTATTAATTTATTTTTGTTACAGATCTTTCTCCTTTATTTCCCCATTGACAGCCTCCTTCCCATTCCCCCCACCTCATACCCGACTTTGTTGTCCTTGTCCATCGGTTATGCATACATGCATATAAGTTCTGTGGTTTATCTCTTCCCTCCCTGCCACCACCCCCTATTCTGAGGGTTGTCAGTCTATACCCTACTTCCACATCTCTGCGTCTACCCAATTCCTCAGACTGTTATGTTGATTATATTCCACAGATAAGTGAGATCATGTGATATTTGTCTTTCTCTGCTTTGCTTGTTTCGCTGAGGATAATACTTTCCAGGTCCCTCCATGTCATCTCAAAGGATAAGAAATCTTTCTTTCTTGTAGCTGCATAGTACTCCATTGTGTATATGTACCACTGCTTTTTTATCCATTCGTCTACTGATGGACACTTGGGCTGTTTCCAGATCTTAGCTATTGTAAATAATGCTGCTATAAAAATGGGGGTACATATATTCTTTCTGATTGGTGTTTCAGGCTTCTTAGGGAATATTCCTAGAAGTGGGATCACTGGATCAAATGGCAATTCATTTTTAATTTTTTGAGGTAACACCATAGTGTTTTCCACAGTGGCTGTATCAGTCTGCATTCCCAGCAGTGTACTAGAGTCCCCTTTTCTCCACACCCTCCCCAACACGTGTTGTTTGATGATTTGTTGATGGTGGCCATTCTGACAGGTGTGAGGTGATACCTCATTATTGTTTTAATTTGCATCTCTCTGATGATTAGTGATGTTGAGCATTTCTTCATATATCTCTTGACCATTTGTATATTCTGTTTGGAGAGGTGTCTCCTTAGGTCCTCTGCCCATTTTTTAATTGGGTTCTTTGTCTTCATTTTGTTGAGTGGTATGAGTACTCTATATATTTTGGAAATTAACCCCTTATCTGATGTATCATTGACAATTGTGCTCTCCCATACAGTGGGTTGCCTTTCCATTTTGATGATTCTATCTTTTGCTGTGCAGAAACTTTTGAGTTTGATATAGTCCCATGTGTTCATTTTCTCTTTTGTTTCTGTTGCCTTAGGTGATGCATCAGTGAAAATTCTGCTGTGTACGATGTCCGAAATTTTGTTGCCTACATTTTCTTCTAGGATTTTTATGTATTCATGAGTCACATTCAAGTCTTTTATCCATTTTGAGTTTATTTTTGTGTATGGTGTAAGTTAATGATCTAGTTTCATTATTTATTTATTTTTTTCCATGTAGCTGTCCAATTTTCCCAACACCATTTATTAAAGAGGCTGTCTTTACTCCATTGTATGCTCTTGCCACCTCTGTCAAATACTAATTGAGCAGAATGTCTTGGGTCAATTTCTGGATTCTCTGTTCCACTGGTCTATATGCCTATTCTTGTGCCAGTACCAGGCTGTTTTGATTACAATACCTTTGTAGTATAACCTGATATCTGATATTGTGATCCCACCTACTTTGTCCTTCTTTTTCAATATTGCTGTGGCTATTCAGGGTCTTTTTTGGTTCCATATCAACTTTTGAAGTATTTCTTCTAGTTCTGTGAAATATGTTATTGGTATTTTGATGGGGATTACATTGAATCTATAGATTTCTTTGGGTAGTGTGGACATTTTAGTGATGTTAATTCTTCCAATCCATGAACAAGGTATGTGCTTCCACTTTTTTATATCTTCCTCTATTTCTCTTTTTAATGTTCTGTAGTTTTCTGCAAATAGGTCCTTTACTTCTTTGGTTAAGTTTATTCCTAGGTATCTTAATTTTTTTGCCACAATGATAAATGAATTTTTTTTTTTTAGTATCTCTTTCTGTGACTTCATCATTGGTGTATAAGAATGCCATCAATTTCTTGACAATAATTTTGTATCCTGCTACTTTGCCAAATTCATTTATTAAGTCTAGTAGATTTTTAATGGAGTCTTCAGGGTTTTCTATGTATAATATCATGTCATCTGCAAATAATGACAGTTTCACTTCCTCCTTTCCAATTTGGATCCCTTTTCTTTTTTTCTTCCTGTCTGATTGCTGTGGCTAAGACTTCCAGTACTATGCTAAATAAGAGTGGCAAAAGTGAGTATCCCTGTCTTGTTCCTATTCTTAAGGGAAATGCTTTTAATTTTTGCCCATTGAGTATAATGTTGACTGTAGGTCTTTTATATATGGCCTTTATTATGTCAAGATATAATCCCTCTATTCCCACATTGCTGAGCGTTTTTATCAGAGATGGGTGCTGGATTTTGTCGAATACTTTTTCAGCATTTATTGATATGATCATGTGGTTTTTATTCTTAATTTTGTTTATGTGGTGTATCACATTTACTGATTTGCGAATATTGTACCAGCCTTGCATCTCTGGGATAAATCCCACTTGGTCATGGTGAATAAATTTTCTGATATATTGCTGGATTCGATTTGCTAGTATTTTGTTCAGGATTTTTGCATCTATGTTAATCAGGGATATTGGTCTGTTGTTTTTGTTTTTTTGTAGTGTCTTTTTCTGGTTTTGGAATTAGAATGATGCTGGCCTCATAAAATGAGTTTGGAAGTCTTCCTTCTTCTTGAATTTTTTGAAATAGTTTGAGAAGAATGAGTGTTCTTTGAATGTTTGGTAAAACTCCCCCGTGTAGCCATCCAGGCCTGGGTTTTTGTTTGCTGAAGAGTCTTGATTACCTCAATTTCCTTCGTTGTTATTGGTCTGTTCAAGTTTTCTATCTCTTCCTGGTCCAGTTTTGGGAGACTATGCATTTCTAGAAATTTGTCCATTTCGCTTAGATTGTCGAATTTGTTGCTGTATAATTGTTCATAGTGGTTGTTAATGATCCTTTGTATTTCTGTGGTGTCGGTTGTTATTTCTCTTTCATTTCTGATTTTGTGTATTTGGGTTCTCTCTCTTTGTTTCTTGGTGAGTCTAGCTAAGAGTCCATCAATCTTGTTTATCTTTTCAAAAAATCAGCTCTTTGTTTCATTGATCCTTTGAATTGTCTTTTTGGTCTCTACTTCATTTATTTCTGCTCTGATCTTTACTATTTCCTTCCTTCTACTTGCTCTGGGGTTTTCTTTTTGTTTTCTCTCTAGTTCTTTAAGTTGTGAGATTAGATAGTTTATTCGAAATTTTTCTTGTTTCTTGAGGTTGGACTGTAGTGCTATGAACTTCCCTCTCAGAACTGCTTTTACTGCATCCCATAGATTTTGTGTTGTTGTTTGTAATTTTCATTGGTTTCCAGGAAATTTTTAATTTCTTCCTTGATCTCCTCGGTAACCCATTTATTATTTAATAACATGCTATTTAGCCTCCATGTGTTCAAATATCTTTGCATGTTCTTGTTGCAATTGATTTCTAGTTTCATGCCATTGTGATCTGAGAAGATGCTTGATATGATTTCAATCTCCTTGAACTTGTAGAGATTTAGTTTGTGCCCTAACATGTGATCTATCTTTGAGAATGTCCCATGTGCACTTGAGAAGAATGAATTCTCTAGTTTTAGGGTGTAATTCTCTGCAGATATCTTTTAAATCCATTTGGTCTAGTGCTTCATTTAGAGTCTCTGTTTCCTTGCTAATTTTTTTGTCTAGAGTACCTATCCAGTGATGTCAGTGGGGTGTTGAAGTCCACTGCTATAATTGTATTGCTGTCAATTTCTCCTTTGAAGTCCTCCAAAAGATTTTTAATATATTTTGGTGCTACTATATTGGGTGCATATATGTTTACCAAGGTTATATCTTCCTGTTGGATAGATCCTTTTAATATTATGTAGTGGTCTTCTTTGTCTCTAGTTATGGCCTTTATTTTGAAATCTATTTTATCAGATATGAGTATTGCTACCCCTACTTTTTTTTTTCCTTTCTGTGTGCTTGGAAGATTTTTTTTTCATCCCTTCACTTTCAACCTATGTGAATCTCTTGTAAACAACATATATATGAGTTATGCTTTCTTATCCACTCAGCTACTCTGTGTCTTTTTATGGAAGCATTCCATCCATTAACATTTAAGGTGATTATTGATATGTACTTATTTACTGCCATTTTTGTTTAATTTGGTTATATTTTTCTTCCTATTTTTTCTACTAATTACAGTAGTCCTTTTAACATTTCTTGCAGTGCTAGTTTGGTGCTAATGTATTCCCTTAGCCTTTTTTGTCTGTGAAGCTCTTTATTTGACCTTCTATTGTGAATGATAGCCTTGCTGAGTAGAGCCGTCTTGGATTCAGATCCTTGTTTTTTATTACCTCGTTTTCCTTATGCCATTCCCTTCTGGCCTATAGTGTTTCTGTTGAGAATCAGATGATAGCCTTATGGGGTTTCCTTTGTAGGTAACTGGTTACTTACCTTTTGCTGCCTTTAGGATTCTCTCTTTGTCATTAATTTTGGCATTTTAATCACTGTGTGTCTTGGTGTGGGCCTGTTTGGTTTCTTCTTACTTAGGGCTTTCTGTGCTTCTTGAACTTGAATGCCTTTTTCCTTCACCAAATTAGGGACGTTTTCTGTCACTATTTCTTCAAATATATTCTCTAACCCTTTCTCATTTTCTTCTTCGGTGATTCCTATGATGTGAACATTATTACGTTTCCAGTTGTCTCACAGTTCTCTTAAGCTGTCTTCCTGTTTTTTAATTGTTTTTTTCCTTTTGGTTTTCTGATTGGTTGATTTTTTCTACACTGTATTCTAATTCACTGATCCGGTCCTCAGTTTCCTCTACTCTGCTGTTTAGTCCTTCTAACGTGTTCTTATTTTCTGCTATGTCATTCTTCATTTCCACTTGGTTGGTTTTCAATGTTTCTATATCTTTACTCATGGTGGTGTTGTCCTTACTCATGCTCTTGAGCTTCCTCAAGATTATGGCTCTGAACTCTACCTCTGATAACTTGCTTAACTGCATTTTATTTATCTCATCTTTGATAGAGTTCTCTTGTTCTTTCATTTGGCATTTGTTTTTGTGTTTCACCATTTTGGCTATCTCAGTGTGTTTTGGAGCCTGCCAAATTTTCCCTGTTAGGTGTTGGTGTTCTGCTGTTTGTGACTCCTTCTACTGGATTTGGGTGAGCTAGGGAGGACCCATGCAAAACACCACTGTCAAGTCTTACTTTCCTGAGTAGTGTTGTAAGGGCAGGACTTGTAGTTATCCTCTAGCTTTTTGCCTGGAGGCTATTAGTAGAGGTTACTTGAAGAGCCCTGGGTTCTCAGTTGAATGAAAAACTCCCTCAGGTGTTCAGAGTAAGGAGATTTGCCAAAGGTGGGGTAGATGCTGGTTGTTAATGAGCCTCAATTTGCATTTCAATGGCCACATGGTGGGGTTGAGTCTTCCAGGGAAGGAGTAAGATGGCCATTGTCCTGTGTGGCCACAACTCAGCAAAACCTCTGAGGGCCCTCCAAATCTTGAGTGTCCCCACATAGTTCCAGTACAGTCTGCCCTCCCTCTGCCAGATCCCAAGGTGAGTAGCTGTGGCTATTTCAGTGCTCTGTCCTGGCTCTGCACGTTGAGGAGCTGCTTGGGAGTGTAACCCTGAGGGCGCTGCTCATAGCTCTGACTGCTGCTGTCCTTGGACTCCCAGCCCCCCTCTTGCACCCCTGCAATCCTACCAGTATTGAGTCAGTCCCTGGTTATATGGTCCTCACAAGCTGCTATTCTATTGCTTTTTCCCGATGATTTATCTTTATTTTAGTTGTATTACAGTTTGGTTCTGGGAAATGGTCTGTGTAGCTTCCATCTACTCCACTGCCATTTTGGAATTCCCTCTTTTTTTTTTTTTTTTAAACACAGTTTTACTATTTAGTGAGGTGAAGGAAATCTTGGATACCTCTAGTTAAATTGCCTGGTTGAATTTACAATGAATGAATGGACATATTAGGCCTAAGGTGTCTCTCACTGTGTAACATTGTGCAATATTAGATAATAATTAATTTACACATATTGTGTGTAGTTGTGTTTTCCCTAAGATGACATAGTCTTTTCTTTAGATTTTTAAAATGAGCTATGTGTTGTCAGAGTTTACTATATTTTAGTATATTTTGGGAAGTATTTTGTACATGGTGGAAAGACATACTGGTCTAAGAATGGCATCGATTTTAAAAGAAGAGTTTGATGTTTTCCCTTGGGACACACAGTATCATCTGTGCAAACATTTTATCTAGTAGATGATGTAACTGAGGTTTAGAGGGGTAACAGTATTTGATAAAATGGTTGGAGCTGAAACTGGACCAAATCTTGACTTTTGCTCCTTAGTACACTGCTGCTTCTTACAATTCTTACTTATTTGAGAAGTATATGAAACATCTATTTAAATGTTCCTGACATAAAACTTTCTTATATTGAATGCTATTTCCAAAAGACAAATGGTATCTACTCTAGTCTTATTTGTGGCACTTTAGGTAATATTTTGTTATTAGAAACAACTGTTTGACTCTATAAATTCTTATCAAAGGGAGGTTTAATTATGCTTAGTATAAAAAGGTTTTTTTCACAGCCTTGATGCTACTGAGTTATTCCTTACTTATTTTTCTCATTTCAGCTCATGTTTTAAATCATTCTTGGTTACTCAGAATTTGGGGAATGCTAAATGTCTTGAGGGTGCCATTGAACATCATCCTATCAATACAGCTGAGGGTGGACCAAAATCCCAACTTACTGTGGAAATTGCCATGACAACTTACCAGGCTCCATCTCCCCAGGATAAATAGTGATCTTTAGTTTCCATTGATGTCTGTTAGCGCCTAAAATGAATGAACACAAATTTCTAGAGTTGAAAAGAGTGGAAAAAAGTACTTAAGTAGTCAACTGCTGAAAACAAGAGGCTATAATTGAGGTGGGTACACATTTCTGGGATTTTACTAAAGGGTATGCAACCAATTTTCACTTTAGTTGTATCATTTACTTTCATGTTAATATACTATACAAAAAGATAGAGTCAAATAAGTGGACAATATAAGTCAGTGAGTAAAACCATGCTATTGAAATCACACTGACTATTTAAGTTGGATTGATATACTGATGCTATATTTTAGTCACTTATTAGAGGTTTGGATTATTTTGCTTATCTTAATAATTTACAAGCTTATTAGTAATAGCTGACAATAGAATGGGAACATTTCTTAAGATAGTAGAAAATGAGATAAATAGTTTTAATCTTATTGAATTTTTGTCAATAATTTTTTAATATTTATGTATTTTGTAGGGTAGATTTGCATTGTTTTGTATTAGTTGTGTTATTTGGAATGTGTTTTCACTGTCATGAAGGTTTCATGACACATTGTATTCTATAATAAGGTGTCTACCACTTCGCAACCCAAAAAGTCCACATAAAAGCCCATGAATCACATAAGAAACCGTTCTAAGCAGTTTCACAGTGGTTAGGGCATTATTCATAATACTAATTTTTATGACTTGAGGTTCTTCAAGAATTCTCCTCTTCTAGGAAAAGGGATGTCATACATTGTCATTAGTACTTCATATGCTAATTAATTCCTTTAATGTAATATTCATAATAAATCTAACAAGGTAGGTCTTATGCCCATTTTACAGAAATAGAAAATTGAGGCATGGAAAAGTTAGCAAATCAGAAACTGTCCTAACCAGTATGATGTTAAAACCTGTTCTTAATCAATATACTGAATCATCACAGATGTCAAGTCTCAACTCCTTCTGCATTTAAAAATCCTCCTATCTCATTTGCTACCTTTATTATCCCTTGTATTAGCATTAGGTGTAAGCTCCCATTCTTCAACTAGCAGGCTGATTTCTTACCTCTGAACCTCGCTCTGACCTTACTATTCCTAAGGGACTCAGGAACTTTGGCTTAGAGGTACCTGTCACTCATGGGCTTTTGTTTGTTTGTTTAGTTGGATCAGAGAGGGTTATTGATCATTTTCTTGATCAATTTACACTTGGAAAGTCAGCAAGATAAGGTGGCAAGAGCAGATACATTCAATTAAGATCAAACTAGGTTCAAGCCCTGGATCGAGTGCTTGCAACATCATCACTTCAAGAGTCTCTCTAAATGTTCCTTTTCCAGACTTCCTATAAAAATTTAGTGAAGGAATTTATAACAAAATAACCTGGAAGTTTGTTTTTATTCTACCTGTTGGTTTTAAGCAATTGCATAATTTTATTTGTATTACTGTTTAAAATAATAAAACATAGTATCTCCTTTATTATTTAACATTTAATACTTATTCTAGCTCTAGATGCATAATCTACATGCGGGGTGTTTGAAACAGGGACTTTGTCAAAGTTTCTGAGGATGTTAGAAATGTAAGTACTTCTAGCACCATGCCCTTTATGACAGAAATTTACTGTTAACAGAAAGTTCAAGTGTTCACCCACCATCTCCTCCCCCGCCCTCAATATGTCAAACAAGCAGTCCAACCTGACTACTTCTGGCCAAAGGACTCTGAGGGAAGTAATGTGATTCACTTCCACGTAAAAAGTATTTATGAGTTGGTGTGTGGTCCTTTAGCTCACCGTTCCCCTGATTCAGTAACCAGATGTTGAATGTTCTTGTTGACAAAGTTACAAGATAGTAGTAGCTCGAATCCTTATGACATCAATTGGAAGCTACCAGACCCATAAGGACATGGCACAAACAATCACTAGACCTTTATGTGTTATGCTGAGATTCTGGGGTGTGTTTGTTATTGTAGCATAGCCTAAGCTAACCTGACTAATGAATGTTATTTTTGGAAGAGTATTTTTTTGTTGTTTTTAACATGGTAAGGATATAAGTAACTAGAAAGTATAAAGCATAGTTGCAATAGATTACATAAGTAATATAAGTAGTCAAAAATAATAAGAAAAGTCATTGTTACCAGTAACAAACTCTATATCTATATCTATATAGAGAGACAATTCTTTTTTCTAGCATTTTTAAAGCAAATGTTCTATAATGCTGAATATTTTCCTGTAGGATTAGAGATTGATTGAGACCAACCCATGCTTGATATAAAACTTGATAATAATAACCCAGCCGGTGTGGCTTAGTGGTCGAGCATCCACCCATGGACCAAGAGGTCACCCAGTTTGAGTCTGGGTCAGGCCACATATCTGGGTTTCAGGCTCAATCCCCATTGGGAGTGTCAATCATTGTGTCTCTCTCATCGATGTTTCTATCTCTTTCTCCCTTCCTCTCACTCTAAAAATCAGTAAAAACATATTTAAAAAAAAACAAAAACTCTTTAATAATAAAAGACCCCCCCCCCCCACACACACACACACTAATTGTGTCATATACGGTCAGGTTAATATTCCAATTCAGAATTCACATCTCTTATATTTTCAAAAATACATAGTTTGAAGCAAGAGTGGAAACTCAAGCGAACTGTCCACTATTAAAGATTGTCTATAAAGACAATTAAAAAATATGTGATTTATGAGAGTTTCACAATTCACTTATTTCACTCCATTAAAAAAAAAAATCAGGTCAATGACTCAGCAATCCAATCAACATCATAGCAATTGTCCTATAATTGGTTGGCTAACTCATGTAGCTAGTATGTCCAGTAGGCCAGTTGCATACTGGAATGCTTTAACTACTCAGAGGTCACTTACTTCTCTGCCAAACTATTTATATTTGATAATGTGGGTGCACAGATAAGTTTTGATTCCATGTTCTGTGTGATTTGATTTAGAATTTGTGGCTGATGAATGGATGATATTAAAATATATATGGAATTCTTACTGATTATGTTAATTTGATAATGTTTGGTTTTAATTTGAAAGGCCAAAAATGATATTTTACATTATTCTCTAATTATGCATTTCTTTATCTAAAAGTTTAGTTATTGTTGTCATGTTAGTGATGATGTGATAAGTGAGCAGGATGATGGCAGAGTGCAGCCCCTCAGAATGGTGGTTGGGCTGGAATCATGAGTCCTGGGGTTTGCTCCCAGCTGTCTTACAAATGCATTTGTTACCTGAGTGTCCCTGGGCTGGCCATGAACTGTTCTCAGATTTGTTTTCCTTACCTGTAGAGTGAAGATACCAATACCTTCTCTACTTAAACTCATAGGGTCAGTGTAAAGATCACATTAGGTAAAGCATATGAAAATGAATTAATGATATATAAATGTTATATTTGCATTTATTTAAACTTGTGGGCCATAGATACACAAATAACCATTATTTGGTGAGTCAAATCTCTTGATCCTTTGCCTTCCAACTTGGAACACTAAGCTATTTCCAAGTCTCCCTGTGTAAACATTTCCTGACCTTTTACCCCATCCCCAAATCTTGGCTACATACTCCTCATCTATGGTCCAGAGAACCGTCTGCATAACTGCATTATGGCACTTACCACATTACACTGACGGGATGTGTCTCTGCTGGTCTCCTCCACTAGACAGGAACTCCTTGAGAGCTGTGCAAGTATAGCTTTTCCTTTTGCATCTCCCATTTCCAGCATAATGCTTGGCACATTGTCCATGCGCCTAAATGTTTACCAAACTGATCATAAAACTTGGAGACACTAGGATGACTACTATGTTTTTAAACAAATATTCTCATTTAAAAATATTATTCCACTTGGCTGGTTGACAATTTACAATAAATCCGACTTTGCAATTTCTAATGGAAACCTCTTAGTTTCTTAATTAGCCTCATACAATTTAAGTTACATCTAGTAGAAAGCACTAGGAGATTTTTTTTTTCTGCTTCTAATACTACTAGAAATATTTTTTGCAAAACATGAAAATTCTTTGCAACTTTTTCCTTTTAAAGTTCTACTGAGCAGTTTATGGAATGGCAACTTGCCAAATGGTGATCCATTTTCTCAAAAACATCGTTTGAGACCATGCCAGCCAGGCACACTGAGCTTATCTACTGCATCATAGTACAGTCACATAATTCGTGCAAAATTATGTTTGACATTAAATTATAAACCCTTAGCATAATAATAAAAAAATAAATAACCCTAAAAGCAAATTAAAAATATGTTTTCACTGGAGCAGGTTATTAGCCCACTGGAAACTTGATCTGTAGTAGTCAATCCATGGGCATGCTTCCATTTCTGAGGGGTTTGAAGTTTCTCTCTGTGCAGAGAAAAATCCCTAATTCATGAAAGGAAAATTAGCTAATAAAATAATTTTTTCCTCCTGAACTGCTCTGTTGATGAAAACATGTCCACTGCAATCATAGAAATGAGTGACTTTTCAAATAAAGTAGTTTGTGTTGCCATAAACAGAGGATGGTAAGGCCATTGCTGTTCTTTGCCAAAAGAAAGAGTAGCCAACTAGGTCCAGCTTTTTAATTTTTTTTTTTTTACTGCAATATTCATATAAATAGTCTCTTCTTGGGATTGGAGTAACCCAGATGAGATTCCATCAAAGGGTTCTCTCTGAATTTGTACATTGTGAAGCAAAAGCAAATAAACATAGAAAACAACCCTTCCCTGGTCAAAATAGCAAAAAAAAAAAAAACCCTTCTATTTTATTACACCTGGTATTTTAACTGTTTATAGGTTTTCTCCATGTCGACAGACCTGCTATTTATGATGGATATTTTGATAATGTCTAAATGGTCATTCCTAGGTTCTGATATCCAAAGCCAAGAGTTTACTTTCTGATTAAAGCACAATTCACTGCAGAAGGGCTGCCCTTAAGCTGGGATTAAATTATTAGGTATGTTTTCCCCATGATAAACCACAATAACAACCATGCAATAACAACAAGATTTATCTCCAACTTATTTATTTATGAAGTTTAATTTTAATTGGTTTTCATGTAAGTAGAATATTTACCCTTTCTTATTTGTAGTTAAAAATTAGGACTGTTGTTCTTGCAGTTAAAACATATTTTTGCATCTGTACAAATGTTTATGAAAGCTAACTTGTATTCCTTTATAAAAAAAAATCAAAAAGGGGTATGTTTTCTTTAATATAATGAGAAATAAAGCCCATACATCAGACAGACTGCATCTGTGGGGAAGACACAAGGCTACATTTTACCCAAGATAACATTTGAAAATGATTGCCAGGTAACCTGCAAACTTGTAATGTGTTCTGCTGCCAAATTCATCTTAGCATTGGGAATTAATTTTCCAACGTGTTTTTGGAAGTAAGAGGTGAATTAATTATTGCAGGCACGATGATATCATTGGAAGTCTGAAGTTAGACAGTGATTCAGATGAACATGGAACCCGTAATATAATTGGGCTTGGTTCCTTTATCTTTCAAGGGCTCTTTTACATGACAACACAATATTCACACTGCTCCAAGGGATACCTTTGGCACGCCTACAACTCTAATTTCTTTCCACGCTTGCTAGTTCATTGTTGATTCTTGGAATCCAAGCAGGAGAGAGGGGGATGGAGCAGAGCGGGGTGTCCGCCTGCCTTTCTCAAGCCAGCCCCAGGTCTCGGGTTAGTCCAGGGAGCATATGCACAACTTTTCCGTAGAGACCAATGAATTGTTCTTCTTAGTGAGGAATGCAAACCTTTGCTATACATTTCGATGGGGTTTGTGACTGTGGAGGGGTCTGCAGGTGAACCCCCGCCCTGGGGCACTGGCGAGGACTGTGCACAGTCTCCTGCAGGCGGAGCGCGGTCAGGCTGGTGACGCACCGTACATGACAGCGTCAGCCCAGGAGCAGAAGACAGAATCAGGTGGTTTAAATCTTCCCAACAGACAAGTTTGGAATGCTGTCAAGTAATACATGTTTGCCCTTGATATTAGAGATCCAAAAGACTGTTTGAGCCGTGAAAATAAGTCCCAGGCCCCTTGAAAGGAATGAAATGGCAGGAGTTTGAAAGGCAGCACAATCTGTCTCTACAGGCAGGTCCTTTTCCTCCTTTTTTCCTATTTCTCCGCATTTTTCGGGTGTAGATTGCATTTGTCTTTTTCTTTCTTTCCTTTTTTTTTTTTTCTATTTCTTTCATTTTGTTTATTCAGAACAGAACTAGATTAGTAAGCGTATCGTATTAGCATTTATCTGATAATATTTGTTAAGAGGTTCCCATTCTGTCAGAAGTTTTTTTTTTTTTCTTTCTTTCCATATTAATGGGCGTAAAAGAAACTTTAGCTGGTAAGGCAGAGATCATGTGTATATAAAAAAAGTAGTAGCTTAAATAGTGCAGATGGTTTTTCTGGGGCAACAGACTTCCTCAGCTCCAAGCCTCCTCGGTCAAAGGCTCACTGGTTATGAGTTAGCGGCACTTGTTTTTGGCCTTTGAGTTCCAGATTGAACATCTCTCCTCTGGTGGAATTTTATTACCACGTAATAAAATAAAATCCAAGGTACTTAAACTCTTCTTAATGAGGACTACCAAAATATTTTTAAAGTTATTCTGTGGCTCTCCCTTTCTCCTCTCCATATTTTAATGAGTTTTGGGGAACGCATATATAGAAAGACCACTCAGACCATGTCTATATAACATTAATACAGTGATGGGGGCATAAAAAATTCAGACCAGCAGTCATTTTGTTTGTCAAATGGGAAAGGAAATAACCAGGGTTTTCATTTCTTTCAGTTTTTCTTCCTGCTGAATTGATCAGACTAACTAGGTGTTCATCTCAGAATTCAGGCATTTGTAGGTGGTTTCAGAAGAGAAATCAAGGTAACTTATACACCATTTCTCTTAGTTGTCCTTTTATTTTCTTCTGCCTTGACCATGGGTTGATTTTAAACTTGAATTTGGACCACAATGGCCCATGAAGGAAACAACAAATGAACAAACACCACGTTGCCAATTTTAGTATTTTTGAAGATTAAAACAATGAAAAACACCGGGGAAACATTTCTCCGTATGAAACTAAATTTCTGACTAGAACACAAGGTTTCGGTCCTTTCTGTGCTGATACACTAAGTAAACTATTGTACTATATGTACAGAGACATGTGCATAATCATTTAAAGAAGAGTGTAAGCAGCAAGTTTGTTCTAATTTTTTAAAAACTATATCATATTTGATTACCTGGCTATTCTGTTGTAGACTTTCTCTCCACTATAGAAATAAAATAGACAATTAGGCCAATATCATGGCTAAATCAGGTAACGCTACTTTCACTGCCTTAATGAATGAAAACAAAAACATTTTCAAATGACTCACTCTTGACTTTTTCAGAGAGAAACAAGATGGGCTCTTCAGGCATTCTGCATGCAGTTATTTGAAGTTGCGTTAATTTTGTATCAGATAAAGAAAATTACACAAATCCCCCCAAACCAACACACACAGCACAGCTCCCTGGCTATGTCTCTCGCTAGCATATGGTATTCATCATTAGCAGTAGCGGCAGCAGCCACCTCTTTCAGTGGACTGGTGGAAAATAGAGCCCCAACTCAAATCTCTGTCTGCTCGCCATAGCTTTTTCCAGTTAAATTGGTACCACAATCTGTATGGTTTCATCACTCCATTGGCAGTTTAATATAAACATCTGTTTCCAGTCTTTTATATCCTATCTGAGATTTATTCAGTCCCTCTGAGTTATCTGTCCTTTTCTCCTTCCCCACTTATTTCCCTTGACTTCTAAATGATGTTATATTTTCCAATATTTCTTTGGTCTTTTGCTCTGATGTGTGCGCATCATTAATGTATTTAATTAGCTTCTTCTTCTTTTTTTTTCTTTATGAAGCCTGAGCTGTTTGTTTATTATCTATTCCCTCCCTATGAAGTAGGAAGGTCTTTACCCTCACAGTTCAACTTCCCTTGGAAATAAAGTAACACAACCTCATATTTCAGTGATGGAGGTGATTATTTCATTGTGATTGGCATCATAATCAAACTGTGAAGAATTTTATCCAAGCTAAGTGATTTTGTCCACTTTTCACCTATATTTTGCATTTACCATTGTAAAGTGCATAGATTTGAAGGTCCTAGTGCTCAGAATTCATATTATTTTTTTCTCTTCTATTAAATTTGTACTGTTGGAAAGTAAGGGCATTATCTGAGAGGTAATAATCCGTGGTAGAAGCAGAGACCCTGAATCAAAGACAGTAGAATCTTTTAATTCAACTATTGGTTAAATGTCAGGAAATGTCCGGCCCAGAGGTCATTATTATTAAGTCAAAAAAAGCTTTTATTTTCCTATCTCCTTTTTATTGTCGGAGCTGTTCATAAAGATTGATGCTGTGTAAATCACTAACTGCATGAAAATGGTGGAATTCTGTAAACAATTGGCAAGCAGAACTTTGTTCTTATTGTCCCATTAAGCTTAATATGAGGTGTTAAATTTAATGAAATGTGGTGAGTGAAGTGTTATTTTCCTATTGGTTACTGTAACAGTCATTAACAAGTAGGACACGACTAGTACTGAAAATAGAATACTGTATCCATGACAACACAGAGTTCAGCTTTTCCATTTCCAGCAAATGGGACAGCAATTACTTAATATTTTTTTGATTTATTAATTTCTTTATAAGTGGGAGTAATGAGAAGACTCTTGAACTGGGCAATTAATAGTCCAAGTTAGCTAAAAGTTTTAGCTACATCACATATATTAATTTAGTCATTCATTCATTTCTGTAAACATTAATTGAGATTCTACAAGATAGTAGACATTGAGCATGCAGAAATGAATGAAACGCTGTTTTAGCCCACAGGTTGTTCATGGTCTAATCAATGCAGTGGTTTCCAAAGTAGGGTTTCTGGACAAGCAGCATCAACAGCACTGGGAACCAGTGAAAAATATGAATTTTCTAGGTCCTTCCCAGACCTACAGAACACACACATGGGCGTGAAGTCCAGTCATCTATATTTTAACAACCCTTCAGGTGCTTTTTGCACTTCTTAAACTTTGAGAACACTAGTTGTATGAAGAAATTAAAAACATTTCAATTAATAATACCTGGCTTATGTCCAAAATGATTATCAGGAGAAACTTTTATTGAAGAAAGTTATAATTATCCAGAACTCCAGAGGTTTGATAAATATTTGTCCTTTACAGGTTTATGGTCAAGAAGTATAGGCCATGGACTAATTTCACATGATTGATTGAATCCTAATGAAAGTTTTTTTTACTGAAAACAACTCATTCTGCCTCTCTCTCCTGTACCTATCAATAGCTCCTGTATTTACGGATGAATGGCATTGCTACTCAGACATTGTCCCAAATTAGAGAGTCTCCTACCTCTCACTCCACATATTCAACCAAACACTAAAAGCAGATGGTTTTTATCTCCCATAGTTATCCTTATAGTTAATTTCTTAATTAAGACTCAAAATACCTTGTGTAGATCACAGTATAGTCTCTAAATAAGCCTCTTAGTTCTCAGTCTAGGATATTCAGTTCATCCTTCTTACATGTTGCCAGGGAGATCTTTTAAAACAAAAATTTTGATCATGTTACAATCTTGTTACGAATCATCTAATGATTCCTTATAACCTTTTAGATAAAATTCAAACTTTTAGCATGACACACAAAACTCTCTAGTCTCAAGAATAACTTATCTCCATCCATGCGACCCCTCTCATCACTACCACACATTTCTCTACAATCACTCGGAATAAATTATTTTTTTTCTCTGGATTCTATTAAAAGCAGAGTCTGAGGCAAGGACCTGGTGGCAGGGAGTTTATTTGTGTAGTAGTCATATGAGGAAGCAAGCATGAGGGAGCAGGAATAGGAAAATAAGGCTTTTTTTTTTTTTTTTTTTTTAGGGTGTATTGCTGAAGTTCCTACCATGGGCAATAGGGCTTCATTCCTTGAAACCTTTGAGATACCTGTGATATATCCAGATTGTCAGAATGACAGGAGGCAGAGCCAGCCATTGGTCTACTGGTTGAAGGATAATTTTGAGTGTAACAAACCAACACTTCCAGACTTTGATTGTGAAGAGGCTAAGTAGCCTCTAGTGCTTCCAAGAAGTCTCTGAGGTGGCCAGTGCTTGAGTGGGATGCTAGCTGTGACTTAGCACAAAAATGTACATTATAGCTGCAGATGAAATCACGGATGGGCCAACGGCACATGACATCAGGCAATGAAGAGATGACTCCATTGCGTTATGCTTTTGTGACTTTGCATGCATTGTTCCCATGTGCCCAAAATGTCTTCATTGCTGCTTCTCCAAGTTCATATAATAAACTCATACTGATCTCTCAGGTGTTAAGTTTCAGAAATGGAATCTTCCCCTGATCACTAGTATTATCTGGAAGTCTTTATTCTTGACATTAAAAGCATTCATGGTGGTGCTTTGTCATGCTACATATCACAATGAATGGCATTTACTGTTTCACTGTGCCCCTACAAGTAAAGCACCTTGAGATCGGGAAATGTACTTGCTTAGCTTTTCCTCTATTTATAGTACAATGCCTGAATATTCAAAAACTGGAATCAATATTTGTTTAATAAATGAAAACATGAATGAACAGAAGGAAATTAAACCCTCAGGCTAATCATTCAAAATATCATTTCTTGCCTGACCGGTGTGGCTCAGTGGTTGAGCATCGACCCACGCACCAAGAGGTCACTGGTTCGATTCCCAGTCAGGGTACATGCCTGGGTTGTGGACTTGTTCCCCAGTGAGGGGCATGCAGGAGGCAGCCGACTGATGTTCTCTCTCATCAATGTTTCTATCTCTCCCTTCCTCTCCCTTCCCCTCTCTCTCAAATCAATAAAGAAAAATAATTTAAAAAATATAATTTCTTATCATGTCATCTCTCATTAAAAATCCTCACTAGCTATACCCTGCTGACACATAATGTCTAAATTCTGTAATTAGCCTTTCCAAAGTTCCTGTAATGTAATTCCAAACTGCTTTTTTAACCTGATTTTCCATTACTCCCATTTATTAATTTTTACTCCAGCCACACTGCTGACTCACTATCCTTCACAGTCTTCTAAATCTCCATCCTCATGCCTTGGGACAAACTATTCTCTCTTTAAAAAAAGTGTCTGTCTCTTACACATATTTTATGCCTAGTTTAAACCCTGTTTTTCTAAAAAGATAAAAACAACAATCCTTCTTGACAATTCACCTCTGGTGGGCATTTTCTCTCCTATGAATTCTTGCATCTTTGTTGTCCATCGATTACTAAAGTCAATGCCATATCTATGCCATCTATATGCACTGTATCTCTTCAAAGAGACTACATATCGTGAGTTCAGTTTCCATGTGTACTCTGTGATGAGACTGTAATTCTAGATATTTAATCCAGTGCTTAGAATGGGCTATTGCATGTATTGCAAGCTCAATGCTGTTTCTTTATGGATAGACAGACTACTCAGACATTTACTTACATATCAGTCATTTCAAATACACATGTGACTCTGAATACTCACATTAAAACTGCATAATTAAAAAAGCAACAACCTTGCCTGGAAATGTGTGGCACAGTGGTTGAGTGTTGACCCATGCACCAAGAGGTCACTGGTTTGAATCCTGGTCAGGACACATGCTCAGGTTGTGGGCCCGATCCCCAGTGTGGGGCATGCAGGAGGCGGCCAATCGATGTTCTCTCTCATCAATGTTTCTCTCTCTCTCATCCTTTCTCTCTAAAATCATAAAGAAAAAATATTAAAAAACCCACAAAACAATAGCCTTGACCCAACTGATAGGGCAAAACAGTTAGATGTTTGCTCAAAACTTTACCAATCAAAAAGAAAACATCATCTAGAAGTATTCAAAAAAAAAAAAAAAAAATTAAAAGAGAGACCATAAAGAGGAGTTATATAACAAGCAGTTTAAAAATATCTTCCAGAACAACAAAACTTTGCTGAATATAGAAATAACCAGAGAATATAAGTTTGCCGTTGAAAATTTTAAAACACCCTGATACTCTTATTCTGAAATTTACTTGCTTAACACATTTATTGGTTTTATAATGTTTTAATGAGGGAAAGGCAGATGTGATTTAATGATCTTAAAATATAACCAGCTATTGATTATAGAGATAGAATATTTTAATTTTGGAAGAACTAAAAACAAGTAAAGAGAGGGCTTTTTTATTTTTTAAAATGAAGAACTGAAAGACGGGTGGATAGAAATAAGTGCAGATTTCTACTGTGATACCTTTGTATACTCTCAATTTTTTTTTTACTACTAATACTATGCATTATTTAATTAAAAAATACAAAAATTAAAAAAAAAATCTTCCTGATTTCCATCCCTTCAAGAAATGGAAGCATGCATATGGACATAATAATATTGGCACTTTAACTTTTTACTCTGTGTGAATATCATTTAATATTAGACCAATTATAAAATATGAAAATTATACATGTTTAAATAGATATTGGTTAAATCAATCAATGAAGCTGAACAAACAGACTATGTTGAATGATAGGAAAATCATTTGTTAATATTTAATGAATTGAACAGACTTTGTTTAAATGATAGTTTATAAATTTTAATTACAATAGAATTCTTACTTTTTAGCACAATATTGTTTTCAGGTTAATTCTGTGTGTTTACTTTTATTTTTCATAGGATAAACTTAAGCAAGGGATTTGCTTATTGTGTATTAGAAAAAGAAAAGGATTATAAAAACTATTTCCTTCCCCTACTTGGCTACCTTTCCTCTAATTCTTCCAACATTAATACAATGTTGCTGACTATGTTATGTTGTTACTAGGTTGTGTCAAATCAAGAGAATAATTGGACATTAAGATTCATCTCCGAATACATTAATTAGATGATTTCTTTATTTCTGTCTTAAGTTACTAATGATTTCCTCTCCATAACTAGGGAAACTCTATAGGAACTCATTATCCTTTTGGGATTCTACATCTACTTTAAGATGGTTTTTGGTGGATGTGGTCGTTCTGGTAACAGTAGACTCTATATTAAGTTCCAAAAATTATAATTTCTAAAGGAAAGAGTATTATTTAGATTTAACACATGCATTCTTCAGGGGATTATTTCTTTTCAGATGGAATATGTTCCACAGCAATGGTACCTGTGGAAAGACATGAGGACCCCATGGCTACTAATATGACCATCAGTCTCAAATGTGAGACTTCGCATTTTCTCTAAATACTGAGTTCTACAAATCTCTCTTCTATGCACTGAAGACATAATTGTCCTTAGCCTACAGGTTATGTGCCTCCCTGTGTTGGGAATTTATTGTGAGCAGGTTTTTACTCTTATTTATCTTTGTGTTCCTACTGCCTTGCCCAGTGCCCAGTGTAGGAGACAATCAATAAATACCTGTTCTCCATAATGAATAAAATCACTTAACCTTTTTGAGTTTAGGGGTGTTAAACCAGAAATTATCTGAAGATCTTTCTTATTGTAACATCTTTTTGTAGATAGTGAAAACTTTTCAAATAATTTTTTCAATAAAAACTTTTCCAATAATTTATTCCATTATCATGTCTCAAGTTGCTGTAATTTAATGACATTTTCTACAAATGAAGTTTGACTTTAAACTGATAAATACATTAATCAGATGCTTTATATTTTTCATTGGTACATACGGGTAAAACTTATCAAATTTTAATCTCATAGAACAGGATGGAGTGATGAGCTGAAGGGGTTATTGGCACAAGGAGTTTTTGAACTCACAGATTTGTAATCCAGTAAGAGAAACACAGAGCACACGGATAATGACAGTGTAAGATATGGTACCAGCAGCAGGAGGAAAAGATGCCTCCTCCCAGGAAGACAGAACGATGTGGAAACCCTGCCCCGTGAAATGCCTGGAGCTCAGCAACGAAAGGAAGATTTTTGAATGCTCATCAAAGTTACTTTGTCTTCAAATAACGTATTCTGAAATTTACCTATAGTAAGTTTGAGTTTTCTATATGGTTACTTTATTTTTTCCTGTATAGTGAGTATATATATATATTTCGTATTGATTTTTTTTTTTTTTTGAGAGAGAGAGGAAGAAGGAGAGAGAGAGAGAGAAACATCGATGTGACAGAGAAATATTGATTGCCTGCCTCCTGCATACCTCCTACAGGGGATTGAGCCTGAAATTTGGGCATGTACCCTGACCAGGAATCAAACCAACAACTTTTCTGTGCATGGGATGATGCCCAACCAACTGAGTTACACCGGCCAGGGCAAGTATAGTAGGTTTTGCCAAAGAGCTATAAATTAAATGACTCAAATTTTTAATAGAATGGAAACATTTATTGCTTCTATGTACTGACCTTTGCCCATAAAGAATTGTTTGTGCTCCTGAAAGCTGTCAAATATTCTGTCAATTTTTATATAACCATTGTAGGTGAAGGCAGAATAATGGATTTCTTTCAGCACCTCCCTTGAATTGACAAGCAGGATCACTCTGTGTCAAGGACATGTAATTGCGGCTTTCTTATTAATAGTAAGTTACAATCTTACAGGTGTTGTAGTGACTGATTAGCAAGCAGAAACCATTCAATTAATCTGATGATAATATTTCTCCACTATTTTATTTGACCTGTTTATTTTGGGTAATAAAAGTAGCATGCTAAAATAACTCAAAGCAAGTTTAAATTTGGCTACTGGATGAATTCTGTAGACAAATATTATTGACCACAATACAGGGAGTGGAGCAAAAGTAGGCTTACAGTATGGAAAACAATACAATAATTAATAAATAATAATACAAGAATAAACTCTGTGTTTTGTGTACCCACAACTGTAAGCCTACTTTTGCCACCCTATGTAGAGCCCTGGGTATAGAGATAAGGACCAAAATAAACTCAGTTCCTGCACTAAGTATGGGGTTTAAAGTCTGTTAGGAAGACATGTATTAATCAAATAATCACAATAAATGTGTACTAATATATTTAGAAAAGAATAGCTCTAGAGCTATGAACTATAACCGAACAATTTTAGGTGAGCATGTGTGAGTATGTGTGTGGGTGCTACCACACGATCATATTTGCATTAATAAAGTACTCTGTTGGCACTGCCAACAGTGGATGTGAGGAGACCAGTTAGAAATTCCAGAAAAGACAGCGATGCTCATTTAGACTAATTTGGTGGCAGTGATGGTGAGGGCCGACAGGTGACCCAATGACCACTTCAGTAAAAGAGTTAAAGGAATTTAAGTATTGGTATGTATCAAGTGCCTGCAATGTGTCAAATGCTCTTTTAGGTGCTAGAGATATAAAAATGAATACTTAAAAAAAATCCCTTTGTTTAAGAAGCTCCCTGTCTGCTGTGACATTTCCAAGTACAGTCAACCAAACATTCATATAAGAATAATATAAAGCAGATATTGTCATGTGATTCATATGCACCATCTGTGACTTCAGTGTAATATAACTTCTATTGAGGATTCTTTAAGAATCAACAGAAATAATGCATTGGAAAACACTTTCAAAATATAAATATAAGGCATGATTAATTTTCCTTTTATTAGCTTCTTGTTATACTTATCTTAGGCTAATACTTAAATACTTTTTTGTTTCCTGAGTACACGGAAGTTGGGGAGATAGCTTAGTTTGCCTGAGCTGATATAGCAAAATACCATAAACTGGGTGATTGGGTGGCTCAAGCAACAGATATTTATTTCTCACAGTTCTGGAAGCTGGGAAGTCAAAGGTCAAACTACTGGGAGATTCTGTTCCCTGTTAGGGAACAGGGGTGGGGGACACTCTGGCCAGCAGACTGTTCTACATATGTCTTCCTTTGGTAGAGAAAGAGTTCTGGTCTCCCTTTCTCTCTCTCTTTCTTTTTTTTTTTTCCTCAGTGTCTTTTATTATTATTATTATTTCTTCATTAATTTTAGAGAGAGAGAAATGGAGGGAGAGAGAGACAGAAATATTGATAAGAGAGAATATCAATTGGCTGCCTCCTGCATGCCCCCCACTGGGGATCAGGCCCACAACCTAGGCATGTGCCGTGATGGGGAATTGAACCAGCAACCTCTTGGTGCATGGGTCGACACTCAACCACTGAGCCACACTGGCCAGGCTCCCTTTAGCTTTTTATAAGAACAATAATTCCATCATGGGGGCTCCACCCTCATGACTTTATCTAAACCTAATTTTCCCCCAAATCCATGTCCATCTACCATCACATTGGGGTTAGGATTTCAACACATGTGTTTTGGGGAGACACAAACAGTCCATTGGTAACAGGAGGCCTCCGGAATGTGCTGACAACATAACATGCGTGGTAACTTGCTGCTGGAAACAAAGGTGACAACATTTGGGCTCTTGAGTTGTTTTTAGGGGCAATATCACTGTGGTCCCTGCACCATCTTCATCCCCACCCCTCACGGCTGGAATCAAACTAAAACTGGCATAGTGATTAGTTGACTGAGTCAACTAAACTAGAAGTAAATTAAAGTTAGTATTATTTTATGTATTTCAGTTCAGAGTTTTTCAAACCCCTAAATCCTTCCTAACTATTCATTATGTAAACTTTTAAACATAAACAAAAGTAGAGAGAACAGTAATAGTAATGATTCCCCTATTTTCATTACTGCATTCAACAATTATTCACTATTTAACCATCTCATTTTATCTATTCCTGTTTTATTTTTTGGTTTCACTGGAATATTTTTAAATAATTTCAGACAAAATATAATTATTTTTACCCATGGATACTTTAGTATATATTTGATCTGATAAGGCTTTCATTTATTTATTTTTTTGTTCAGATAGAGTGGGAGGGAGAGAGAGGAGGAGAGAGAGAGAGACATCGACGTGAAAGGGACACATGGAGTGGTTGCCACCCGCACAACCCAACCAGGGCCGGGGACAAACTGCAACTGAGGTACATGCCCTTAGCCAGAACCGAACTGGGGTCTCTCTGGACCAGAGGCCAATGCTCTAACCACTGAGCAAAACCAGCCAAGACTGATAAGGCTTTTAAAAAATATATATCTACTTCTACTTTGCTAATCAATCTAACAAATCTTTATTGTTGGTTTATTCAAATCAGGATTCAACAAGATCCACATACTGTAATGGTCTTTTTTTTTTTTTTTTCTTTTCTTTATTGATTTTAGAGAGAGGAAGGGAGAGGGAGAGAGAGATAGAAACATTGATGAGAGAGAGCTTTGATTGGCCGCTTCCTGCATGCCCCCACTGGGGATCAGGGCCACAACTTGGGCATGTGCCCTGACCAGTAATTGCACTGGCGACCTCTTGGTGCATGGGTCGACGCTCAACCACTGAGCGACACTGGCCGGGCTGTAATTGGTCTTTTAAAAAAATTCTATAAAGGCCTCTTCCTCTCTCCCCCACCCCTCCCTCCCTCATGTTCTTTCGTTTTGTGCCATCAATTTGTTGGAAATGACATTCATTTGTCTTGGGAGGGTCGGACATTCCTTAAGCCAACAGTGAGCTCGTTCCTCTATCTTCCGTATTTCCTGTGAATAGGTAATTAGGTCTAGGTTTCATTAAGGAGTTAGCTAAAGCTCTTCTAAAAGTAGGGCTTGCAGCAAGGACCCATGTCTGTCTGGAAGTGAGTCCATAGAGGACTAAGGGAGTAGGGACAGTAAGGCAGAAAAGAAGACCATTCAAGGTTGTGTGGTCAAGGTGCCTGCTGCTGACTGGAAGGCTCTGTTTTGTGGGGACCTCTGAGAAGCTCAGCAAATACTTCCTAAACTTACCGCTGGCTCTCCCTCGGATCGGGAGTTTTCCTGGAAGTGATGCGTGCATGCAGTGAGTTGGAACTATTCCCAGAGCTGCAGCCGACGGCAGAGGTGGACAGAGGGATGAGATGGGAGAATTGGAGGTATCTGCTACAACTAGTTTCAGGCTTTTAGTTGATTTTTTTTTCAGGCTAGAACATTTCATACAGCATTCTGCATAGGCTCTTTGTGTGCTGCTTATAATAACTGGTTACCTCATTTTACTTTAATTTCTTTTTTTGGAAAGGAAGATTCACTTTCTTTATATTGTTTCATCTTTTTTATTTTTATCCTCACCATAGGGCATATTTTTATCTATCTTCAGATAGAGCAAGAGGGAGAGAGGGAGGAAGAGAGAGAGAGAAACTTTGATGTGAGAGAGGCACATCGAGTAGTTGCCACCCACACGACCCCAACCGGGGCCGGGGACAAACTGCAACCGAGGTACCAAACCCGGGACTCTCTGGTCTGCGGGCTGACACTCTAATCCCTGAGCCAAACCAGCGAGGGCTATATTGTTTCATCTTTTTACAATAAAAATGTCAATTACTTTTAAAATTTAATTTAAAATATATTTATTGTATTTAAATATTGTATGTTTCAGGTATGCACCATAGTGATTAGACATTTATATACCTTACAAAGTTATCACCCCAATAAGTTTCATTGCCCCATTTAAATGACTCTAAACTTGAACAATTGCTTAAAATTAAGTCAGCTTTTTAAAGTTCTGCAACAAATTTTCAATAATGAATTTACATTCATTGGTGATCATTGCTTATATTCATCATTTTTATAGGGATGCAAAATGTTGATTTTCTAATTTTATTATTCTTTCTGTATCTAATTAGTAGAATTTTTCTAAAAGAAAAGCATTCTTTTATTAACTATTTAATTGCCTCAAAGTAATAAAGACAGGATAGATTCTTGTTACTTTTATGCCCCATTCCTTTTTAAAATCAATTTACAGTGTAATGAGTTGGTGCCCTGACAACTTCCAATGTGAACCACTGAATTTTATTTCTTCCTCTGAATGGTAGGGCAGCATTTCCATGCTATTAAAAAAAAAAAAAGTGGTGGGATGGGGATAGTTTTCCTAAGAAAGTATCAGGCATTCCTGCCTAGTAAAGGGAAGCAGAGGCATAATGGGGTGAATGGATAATTCAGCGGTTGGCTGAAGACAAAGATGGCAAAAACCACTCCTAATTGAGCAGGAGGTGAGTGGGGAGGTAAGGAGGCAGTGGACGAAGTACTGGCAACAATCACAAACTCACTTCACTTAAGAAGATTGAAACCCCACGTTTCTGCAACTCACATGCACGTTGGCGCTCCTGACTCCCCAAATAGGAACTCAGATCCTTTTTACTCCTGTTTTCCTAAAACCTCTTATAAAAAATGTTAAAGACTGTAAGTAGTGATGCCAAATTAAACTGTAAACCAACTTATTTCAGAGCTAAGTAGGGTGACTAACTTACCCTTCTTTGCCTGGGACTCCCCAGCTGTAGCACTGGTAGCGCCTCATCCAGCCCCCGCCTTGAATCCTGGGCCAGCGGGAAGGGTTGCTCACTCCAGCTCCCATGGATCTTTGCACTGACAAGATATTTATACCCCAGGTCCAGCTTTACAATTGAGGAGTATAAATGCAATTTTCTTCATATGCTTGTCCATCCTCTTAGTTTTCCCTTTCATTAACCATTGTGACCACTGGCACATGCTTACAAGGGACTGTGAAGTAAAGGTGATATTTTATATACAAGGGATGGAGAAAGGAAGGTCACCAGACCACATGGAGATTGAAACATTGCTGCTAGATTACTAACCCCTACTTTAAATTAATCTGAAAATGAGAATTGGGAATAATGACTTCTGCATAATTGTTTTTGTACTCAGTTGCAGTTGTATCTTGTTGGGGGAAAACACTCTTCTGAAAAAATACTGTCTTTTAGCTTGAAATGGAGTTGCCCACATTGCTAAGACATAATACTCAATTCTCATTCTACTTTGGATATTTATGGCATCTGTCATCCTTGCACACACATATCTTTATATCCTGGTAAGTCTTTTCTTTTATAATATTTTTTTTTTAAATCTTTATTGTTGGATGTAAAATGTATTACAGATGTTCCACATTTTTCCCCCATTGACCCCCTCCCGCCCCCCTCCCACCTTTTCCCACACTATTGTCTGTGTCCATTGGTTATGCATATAAGTTCTTTGGTTTATTTCTTCCCGCCCCCACAACCCCTTTCCCCTTGAGGTTTGTCAGTCTAGCAACCAATTTGTACTTCTTAATCCCTTCACCTTTTTCACCCATTCCCCCAACCCCCCTCCCAACTGGCAACCAACAAAATGTTCTCTGTATCTATGAGAATGTTTCTGTTCTGCATGTTCATTTTCTCTGTAGATTCCACTGTTGATAGATATGTATTCATTGCCATTTTGTTTGTTCATATATTTTATCTTTTTCTTCAAAAAGACCCTTCATCATTTCATATAATAACGGTTTGGTGGTGATGAACTCCTTTAACTTTTTCTTGTCTGGGAAAGTCTTTATATGGCCATCGATTCTAAATGACAGCTTTGCGGGATAGAGTAATCTTGGTTGTAGGTTCTTGCTTTCATTACTCTGAATATTTCTTGCCACTCCCTTCTGGCCTGCAAAGTTTCTTTTGAGAAATCTGCTGACAGCCTAATGGGAACTCCCTTGTAGGTAACTAGCTGCCTTTCTCTTGCTGTTTTTAAGATTCTCTCTTTGTCTTGAACCTTTTGCATTTTGATGATGATGTGTCTTGGTATGGGCCTCATGGGGTTCATCTTGTTTGGGACTCTCTGTGCTTCCTGGACTTGTATGTCTGTTTCCTTCACCAAGTTAGGAAAGATTTCTGCCATTATTGTTTCAAACAGGTTTTTGATTTCTTGTTCTCTCTCTTCTCCTTCTGGCACCCCCAAGATGCGAATGTTGGCACACTTGAAGTTGTCCCAGAGGCTCCTTACACTATCCTCATTTTTTTGGATTCTTTTTTCTTTTTGATGTTCTGATTGGGGATTTTTTGCTTCCTTTTATTCCAAATCGATGGTTTGCTCCTTGGATTTACATACTCTATTATTGAAGCTGTGTAAATTATTCTTTATTTCAGTTAATGCCTCCTTCAATTCTAACTGTGTATCCATGATTTCTAACTGGTCCTTTTTTATGCTCTTGAGGCCCTCCCTAACTTCACTGAGGTTCTCACTAAGTTCATTGAGCATCCTTATAAGCAGTATTTTGAACTCAGTATCTGTTAGGTTACTTATCTCCATTTTGCTTAGTTCTTTTTTGGGTTTTTTTTTCTGTTCTTTCATTTGGGACCTGTGTCTTTGTCTCCTCATTTTGGCTGCCTCCCTGTGTTTGTTTCAGTGTATTACTTAACGAGAGGTATGGGGCTCGCTGAGACCAGATGCTGCTCGTTGAAAGAATTTAGGAAAAACCTGAAGCAGGATCCAAGACCAGCCAATCCTATGGTTAAGCAAGTGGAAACAGCTTGGGTGGGCTTGAAAGTTGTGTGGGGCGGGGCGGGGCCTCAGGGAGTCAGCAGGGCGGGGCTACCAGTGTGAGCCAGGTTGCTGGAGTCCCAGATATGGGGGCTGTCTGCTGCCCCCGGGAAGGGCTCACCAAAGGAACAAAGTCCTCTTACAGCACGTTTGTCCCTGAGAAAGCCCCGTCTCCAGCCCTCGCTCCAGTGCCAAACAGCTCAGTTCTTCCCTGTATGTCTCTGGCGCCCCTCGAGCTGCCTCCCCTCCTAGCTTAGAGGGAGAGAGTCCGATAAGTCCGTGCACGGGCCCTTTAAGGAGCTTCCTGGGGCTCCAGCCACTTCAGCTTCCCTGAGCCTCAGTTCCTGCTGGTTTTTCCAGCCAGAAGTTATGGGGATTCTCTTCCTGGCACTGGAACCCTGAGCGGGGCACCTGGTGTGGGACGGGGACCCCTCAGTCCTCAGGAAGGACCTTCCCAGCTGAGGTCTCTCCTGATTTTTATCCGCCACACGTGGGTGTGGGACCAGCCCGTTGTGCCTCCGCCCCTCGTGCCGCCCCTCCTACCAGTCTGGATGTGGCTGCTGCTTTAATTCCGCAGTTGTAGGACTTCCATTCAGCTTGATTTCAGGTGGTTTTGAATGATGGTTGTTCTGTAGTTTAGTTGTAACTTTGATGTGGTTGTGGGAGGACCCGATACTGCGTTTACCTACCCGCCATCTTGACCAGAAGTCCTTTTATAATATTTTTATATAAGTGAGTAGACTCAATTGGGTAGAGACGATTATTCTGGAATATCAGCTTTTCTTTTTTAAAATATTTTTTTCTTTATTGGTTTTAGAGAGAGAGGAAAGGAGAGACAGAAAGAGAGAGAGAGAGTGAGAGAGAGAGATTGAGAGAGAGAGAGAGCGCGCGCTAGAAACATCAATGAGAGAGAACACTGACTGGCCACCTCCTGCATGCCCCCCACTGGGGATGGCACTCACAACCTGGGCATGTACCCTGACCAGGAATTGAACCAGTGACCTCTTGGTGCATGGATCGATGCTCAACCAGTGGGACACACTGGCTGGGGTGGAATATCAGCTTTTCTTATATCATCTGAATACCTATTAGTGGCATCAAAATGTCCTTCAGTGATCTTACTATACATCTTATTCAGTTATTATTTTCATGTGTGCTTTTGTTCTGCTCTGAAGTATCATAACCAGACAGATGTGTTCCTTGCACCCATTGACACTAGCCAAACATTGGGTTTTTTTTTTCTTAACCTCACCCGAGAACATTTTTCCATTTTTTGTTCAGGTAGAGTGGGAGGGAGAGAGAGGAACAGAGAGAGAGGAACAGAGAGAGAGAAACATCGATGTGAAAGGAACACATCGAGTGGCTGCCACCCGCACAACCAACCAGGGCCGGGGACAAACTGCAACCGAGGTACACGCCCTTCCCTTAGTGGGAACCGAACCGGGTCTCTCAGGACCGCAGGCCGACGCTCTAACCGCTGAACCAAACCGGCCAGGGCCAAACATTGGGGTTTTATCCCATTCAGATGGAGCAAATTCATAGGTGGGATGAAGACAGTGATTCAGTTGCTTCTCAACATCCCTAAGTCATTGGTGAAGATTTTCAGCTGTGCCTGTGACTAGGAAATCTTCAGCAAAGGCCACGTGGGAAACATGCAGAAAATTTTTTGTGCCCAATGTGCCGATGATAAAAATATAAGTATAATATAAAAGGAAGATTATTAACAACCACACGGGTAACACCAGTTTATATTTTATAAATAACTTCAGGAACACTGGCTCATGAAAATGGAGTCTATGTAAAAAAAAAAAAAAAAAGCTATCTTTGAACATTGGCCAACAGGTATGTCAGTAATCTGCCCAACAGAGTGAAGAGCTGTTGTTGCTTCAGCTTGAGACTTTCCAATCATTTGCATTTCCTTTTTTTTAAAAATTGTTTTTATTAATTTATTTTTGGTACAGATATTTCTCCTTTTTCCCCCATTGATACCCTCCTCCCCATCCCTCCTGCCCCATCCCCAGCTTTGTTGTCTATGTCCATTGGTTACACATACATGCATATAAGTTTTGTGGTTTATCTCTTCCATCCCCCCCACCCCCTCTTCTGAGGTTTGTCAGTCTGTACCCTACTTCTATGTCTCTGGGTCTATTTTGTTCATCAGTTTATTTTGTTCATTATATTCCACAGGTAAGTGAGATCATGTGATACTTGTCTTTCTCTGTTTGGCTTGTTTCATTTAGGATGATACTTTCCAGGTCCCTCCATGTTGTCTGATAGGATAAGAGATCTTTCTTTCTTACAGCTGCATAGTACTCCATTGTGTATAGGTACCACTGCTTTTTTTTTTTATCCATTTGTCTACTGATGAACACTTATGCTGTTTCCAGATCTTAGTGATTGTAAATAGTGCTGCTACAAACATAGGGGTACATATATTCTTTCTGATTGGTGTTTCAGGCTTCTTAGGGTATATTCCTAGAAGTGGGATCACTGGGTCAAGTAACAATTCAATTTTTAATTTTTTGAGGTAACACCACTGTGTTTTCCATAGTGGCTGCACCAGTCTGCATTCCCACCAGCAGTGTACTAGAGTCCCCTTTTCTCCACACCCTCACCAACACTTGTTGTTTGATGATTTGTTGATGGTGGCCGTTCTGACAGGTGTGAGGTGATACCTCATTGTTGTTTTAATTTGCATCTCTCTGATGATTAGTGATGTTGAGCATTTTTTCATATGTCTCTTGGCCATTTGTATGCCATGTTTGGAGAGGTCTCTTTTAAGGTCTTTATGATGTTGAAATGTAACTAATGTCTTTAAAAAAAAAAAAAAGTGAAGCTTCAGATTTCACTAAGTAGATTTTGGATCCTCAGTTTGAGGAGCCATTGGGCAATGCAGCACAACTCTCTGCACCTGGGTTTCCTCACCTCTGAATGGGTGTGGAGATGACTCCTCAGTCTGCCTCACACTCCCTTAATCAGCACCAAAGTAGACAGTGTAGAGAAAAGGGATTTAAAAATAATAAACACCAAGCCAATATTACTCATAATTGTAAAGCCAATGTTTTCTAGGATTTGAGGGGCACCCTGTCTTGTATTTTTCATAAAATTATGTCAAATTAAAAAAAACACTCAAAGCACATTTTATAATGATTGGTACATAGTAGATGTTCGATACATCTATTCTTTCATAATTTATTGGATCACATCTCTATGTGTATTTCTTTCTAGGAAGAAAATAATCCTGAATTGTCTCCTATTTTCCCTTATCTGGACTTCAGACTCTGGCTGGTTTTCCAAATGCTCTCTCTACAGATACTGTCTTCCTTTGTACTGAACTATTTTGGGAGAGGAAACAGACATTGTTTATTCCTAATAATATAAATTTACTCCATAAAAATATAACTGAGCTACTGTCTTTAATGTTTTAAACATTTTCCCAAGGAAAAATTTTCATCCTGGATTGAACTAGCTGTCTAAACAGATTGATTCTCCCTGAAGTTACTGAAATAACATTTTAATGCCACTTTCAAAATATAAATTTTGATGTGGTTTTGAAAGGTGAAATGAATAAAATTTTTGAAGTTAAAAATAAATGCAAGAATTTTACAATTATTTTACTACCCCAAATACAGATATACATTCCGTTTGTCCTTTTCTAATTTAAGTAATAAAATAGCTACTGAGAAACATCAACAATACATTTTTTTACCAGGTTTTATTAGGCACAGATGACAAGTATCAGATATTTTGGAATGGCCTTTTAGGGCCTTCAGATTTAGCTCTGTAAATAGGTCGTAAGTGCTTCTAAGTCATATTTGCTTTCTTTAGGTTGACTGCATCAGAAGGAAACAGACCACTTTCTCTGTGACAAAGAGAGAACCCAAGAAGGGGCAGCGTTGTCCCCCTCACAGGTGATGGAGTTTGTATAAAGAATGCGGTGGATAATGGCTGGCTTGTCTTCTGAACAGATGGTGATGGTCTCGTTGCTAGGATAAGGCCTCAAGTATTTAGTTAATTCCACATTATTTGCCTCAGTGTCATGAATATCCCTAGCTTTCCTGAGGCAAAAATACAAAAAAGAGAAAGCAGAAAACCACACAGGAAGAAAGAGAGAGAGAGAGAGGGAGAGAGAGGGAGAACAAAGACTGGAGCCAGGTCAACAGAGGCTTTGGGGAAAATGTCTGCTCAGCTGTCTGCAATCACCTGGGTTAGAAAGACAGGCAGGAAGGGAGATTGGTTTGGCAGAAGGACTGGGCCTTTGATGCCTTCGATACCACAGAGAAAAATACCCATTTCTTCCCATTAGAAGTCTGTTGACTTTCCTAATTAAGATAAACATGTTTCTGAAAGAGTTAGCTCTTACAGCATGACATTTATAAAAACAACTATATATACACACAGGAAGGTTTGCCAAGAATTTGGGCTGATGGTGGTCTTATGAAGCATTTTATAGAAATATTTGAAAATAGTTGCCATATCTAAAAGTGAGCGACTTTCATTCCCTCCAGTCAATTAAATATCTAATTTCAACTCTAGGAGATAATAACTGAAGTATTTTTTTATAAATGAATGAACAGTTGGAAAACTGTTAAACACA
This sequence comes from Molossus molossus, assembly GCF_014108415.1. Classification (NCBI taxonomy): domain Eukaryota; kingdom Metazoa; phylum Chordata; class Mammalia; order Chiroptera; family Molossidae; genus Molossus; species Molossus molossus. The sequence continues at coordinate 28,312,210 of NW_023425346.1, forward strand.
TAGCCCCGAAGTATGAAAAATACATTTGTTTAACAGCTTTATTCTTCTATCATTAATTTACTTCAGAGAATTTCCTCTTGTGTAATTTTCAATAAAATGCTGTTATTTTGAAGTCTCCTTTATTGCATGTAAGAGCGATGTAAGTGATTACAGGCCAACAATCTGAAGGACTTGGGGGTGCTGAGCACTTGGCTTTGAGCGAGGGTGTGTCTATGTGTTGCACAGGATTACCTGCCAGGGTTGTCAGATCATCTGCCTGAATTAGTCACTTCAATCAAGTCGTTCATTATATTGCCTGTCCTCCCACCAAGACACATACACCACTGTAACTGACATTAATCACTTGTCTCAGAACTATCTGGATGCAACTTTAATAATTCAATAATTGACCGTATGCTTAGTGTGAATAATGTGACCAATGGCATTGTACTCAAGTCTTCCACTTAACTGAAATGTGTCTCACTGTAAAAGGTAACATGTGTTTGCTGAGTCCCTACACTTTGGTTCAGACTAAAATCGGTGCCTACTAGGACTGAGAAATAGATACCTCACTGAAAATTGTCATGAGGAGTGCAGCACTGAGAGCTGTCGCTGGAGCCTGCATTGTGTAGGCTGAGAGTATAAATCACATACGATTACTGTGTTCCAAAGGCTGTCAATCACACTCAGATTTTATTAGCTGGTTTGGAGGGAAATGATGCCATCGGTTTGGTCCTCCCACATCTCCTCTAACCTTTGCATTTATGACCCCTACAATTCTGCCTCCCCTGACAAGCTACCCAGTGTTTTAGGGCCGCCTCTTGTAAAATGGCCCAACACTTGTGTTTTTTAAATCCCTACTCTCCACAGAATTACCTCTTTGGTATTATATTCCCATAGGGGCTTTCCGTAAACTATCTGTATGGTCTGATTGATTTAATTCAAGGTAAGGTGTTAATGACTTATGAATGGCTTCTTAGATAATATCCTTGCTTTCTGTTAAAGATTTTTAGTGATGCACAAAAATAATGACGAGTGATTAGAATTCTAAATGTCACAGGAGAAATGGTAATAAGAACATGGGGAATAGAACAGATATTTTTGGCACAGAGGCTCTTCTGTATTTCCCAACACACGTCATGTCGACGGCTGCTTTTCCTACTCAATGTCTGACCAGCCCTGTTTGAGAGAATTTTTGCCATATTCAACTGTGTGTGTGTGTCTGGAGATGTGATAGACGCCATAATCTGGCTCTTTATTTCTACTGGCTAAGACATGCTATTAAAATGTGTCCTCCAAGAAGAAGCAGGCTTCATTTAAATAATCATTTTGGAAATGTCCAGTTACTAAACTATTCATTTGGAAAAATTTACTTAAAAAAAATTATTTCTAAACTTATTTTTTTGGAGACGTAGGCATGTTTTATCTCAAATTATTTCAGGCTTTGTACTACAAATATTGGATTTATACAGAAAACGTGTCCTGATATATTTTACCTTCATCAGAGAAATGCATGAACGAATGTCACCTGATTCTGCAAGTCACAAGTGAACTTGATGCATCCCTCTGCTTTTTGTCATTGTTTCCAACTTGTGATAAACAGAAAAGCAAAGACATTGAATTAATATTATATGGAGGAAAAAATACAAGTATTTTCAAATAAACCCTGCATTTAAATATTAATTCAAATTTTTTATTTTACTCTGATAATATTTCACTTTATGTTTGTTATTTGCAATATTTTATGCTGTATATGTATATTTGTATATGCTTTGTATTTGGAGAGCCAGATTTTAGAAAAAGACTATCATATTTCAGTTATCAAATCACCAGAAAACTGAGTTTAACAATTGTGAAGTCCTGTTGAGTGTGGCCTTAAATCGCCCCTTCCCCTTTTAAATATAGAGAGTTCGTGCTGGCAGCAGACTTTAAAATGCTGATTTATGACTACTCCCACTTAACACTTTCATGATTTGAATGACCATTAAGGCAGCTTTGGAACCAAAAGAAAGAGTGAAAGGTCATGGCTGTTGCTATGGAAATCAGGTTGGGTTTTGTGGGACCAGTTACTTCTGATTGAGACATTTTGATTGGCCAAACCTATCAAGGAGCATCAAGGGAAGGATGTGTAAGATCTGTGGGGAGGGGGGGAAATTAGGACTAGAGAAAATAATCATGTACTTTCTTTTTTTAACTTTGTTTTCTCTACATGTACCCCCTTTATGTCTTGGTTCTAACGACGTGTACATATTTTCCAACAGCCACATGTGATAGGAAGAGAAATGTGATTGCTGTTATTGGATGATTTCCTATCAGAGTGTGTCAGGGGGTCCAGGAATTTACAATGAAGTTCAGTAATTGTACTCTCGTGCTTGGTGGGTAAGTCATACAGAAGGGAACAAACTGTGAAGACTGTGCCTGCTATTTTTTGGTGAGCACGTTATCAATCTGTTTACATAGACTTCGGTATTACCCAGAAGATTGTCCTCACTTATTATATTGTGAACACTGTGTTCAAATTGTGTGAATGTTTCTTCTTAAATGAAATCCACTGAATGTCGATTTTTCAGGGATCTCTAAACAGAGGGTGGTTTCATTACATACCACAGCTATGGATAGTTTACATGCAGCTAAATGAGTTAAAAACAAAAGTGTTTTTTTTTTGTTTGTTTGTTTGTTTTTAGCATTACTTATTTGAACATAGACCACTACAGTACAAATATGAAAAGTATAGAGAAAAAATGAGGCTATAACTTGGTATTGTGTGATTTTAAATCTGAGCACAACACTCATCCTTGGCAATCTGGAAATAGCTTAGCTTTGTATATTGCATAGAATAAAATAAGTAACTGATCAATAAAATAGATAGTAATGGATTAAATCTAATTACAGTCCAACTCTGTTTCAAGAGCAAAAAATAAAGGGAGTAGATTTAAGAAAGCTGTTTGGGGGAATTTGGGATTACAATAAAAGCAGAAAGTCCATTGACAAAGTTAGTATTTTATCTTAAATTAGAATTGTTCTGATCCATGGGATGCGGACTCGCTGGAGAGAAGGAATGACAGAGATAAGAGAAAAGGACACGTTGCCCCTAGAGACTGCAATTCATTGACTTCAGAGTGTTAGATAAGAGTATAGGATTTGAGAGTAATTTAGGGACATAGTGCACCAAACCAGAACTTTTGAGATGATGACAAAGTAAGTTAGATTCTGGGAGTATTGCAAGTTACTCCCTGAAGTTGTGAAAAAGGAGGAATCGTTTTTCCTAGAGTGCTTCACCAAATGGGCAAGCGCTCGGGTGCATGGAGAATCTGGCTCCGTGCAGTGCAGATAACCCAGCCGTATTGATATGTTATCTGAACAATATGTTCTCTACTATTTTCAGTACCATTTTGAAAGTTATAAAGATGCATTTACCCTTCATCCAGTATTGCTTTGATCCTTTTTTCTAGAGAAAGGGGGGATATTTATATATTACTGAATGTATATATTTGCATATTTTACATGTAAAAATATATGGTCCTTCTTAAGGCTTTAAGAGAATAGATTATTTTTATTTTAATGCCTACAGACTATTTTGTGACATCCTCTTTCAAGTCTATTTCAACAAATAATTTTGCTTTTTGCTGTGAGTTCAATAGCATAAAGATAAAGATGAAAGAACTGGCAAGTAAAGAAGAATTAATACACATGTACATACCTTCTAGATAAGATCCTAAAAGTTTATCCACAATGATGTAATGCCTGGTTTATTCAAGCAAGATTCAGCCTCTTTCAGTCACCTTTCTCTAAGCCCTATATTTGGCTATGAAGATTATGATATTTGCTAACACATACAAACAATACCCAAAGGGACTCTTTTAACTTGGTACTTTTTGCAGAGAGCAATGGTGGAAAGAAGTGAGAAGGAAATAACATTCAACACGTAGTTATTTGCCAAGCACTGTGCTAAGTACTTTTAAATGTCTTTTTTAAATTTACTCTGTATAAGAGTTATCCAAAATAGCTGTCATGATCCTTATTTAACATATCAGAAAATAGATTCAGAGAGATTAAATTACTTGCAGAAGTTCACAAGTGGCAGGGACTGTATCTGTTTTATTTTTCTCTCGCACTACTTTCTCCTCGGTCCCTACCAGTAGTTGGCACCTCTCTAGTCTTCATTACATGTATGTTTCATTTGACATTGAATCTGGTTCCAAAGCCTGTGCTCTCCTCATTATTATTTTAGCATCCATACTCTGAAATAAACTATATGAAATTATTGATTAGTGTTAGTTTTGACTGTACATTATTTAGAGTGTGCTTTATATATTTGTATACCTTAGTTAACCAGTTTAATTTTGGTGACAGCTAAGCCATTCATTAGAAAACTGGAGAAACCCTTAGCCAGTAATTGTTTCTGTGGCTCATATCCAAGTCCTGTTCCATCTGTGCAAAATAAATTACCATCCAAGAGTAGGCTTCCCCTCAACACCATAGGATCAAAAGAATTTGGTCAGAAGATGAGAAAATTCTTTTGGCTGGCTGCTTTGACCGGCGGTCTCCGTTTCCCCTCAACTTCCACTGCCTAATGTGGGTCAATATGGATGTTAGCTCCCCAAATTTTCCTGGAAGGAAACCAGGCTACCCAGTTTTTCTCCATATTCTGGGGTCTTTTGTGTAATGTCTTTTTCTCCCCTCTCTCTCCATTAGCTTGTAAGTTTCTTGCAGGCTGGTACCATATCTGCATGTTTTACTACTGAACTAACACAGTCCTGGCTCTATAGCACTTATATAAGAGCAATTTTCTGAATAAATGAATAAGTGACTTGCTCACTGGCTACTGTTCACCGTTGGGATTTTTCATACATGCCCTGTTACTTCTCCTAAACTTACCAATGATATGTTTTCACTCTTACCATGTGTATTAATTTACTAAGGCTGCCACAACAACATACCACAAACCAAAGAGCTTAAAGAACAGAAATTTACTTTTCACAGTTCTGGATGCTAAAAGCCTGAGATCAGGAAGTTGTCAAGGTTGATTTCTCCTGAGGTCTCCCTTGTTGGCTTGCAGATGGCTGTGTCCTCATACGATTGTCTCTGGGTCTTTGTGCTGTCTGTATCCTAATCTCCCTTCTTTTTATTTTAATCCTCACCGAGGATTCTTTTTTCCATTTTTATCTTCAAATAGAGTGGGGGGGGGGGGAGAGGGAGAAACATCTATGTGATAGCAACACATCCACTGGTTGCCTCCTGCCAGGGCTGGGGACTGAACCGCAATGGAGGTACATGCCCTTGACCAGAATCGAACCTGTGACTCTTTGGTCCACGGTCTGATGCTCTACTGCTGAGCCAAACCAGCCAGGGCCTAATCTCCCTTCTTATAAGGACACCAATAATTTTGGATTGGTTCTCCTTGGTGACCTTATTTTACCATAATTACCTCCTAAAAAACCCTATCTATAAATAAAATAACATTCTGAGGTACTGGGAGTTAGGAATTTAATATATAAATGGGGGAGGGGGGCACAATCCCATAAAAATATGGCATGGAGTGAGGAGCAGAGAGATTTTAACCCCTTTCTCCATTTCTTTTCCCTTCTAAGTAGTGGAGTGAAAATTCTACCCCATGTGAAAATCTGGGAATTGAGAAACTAATATCTCTCTCCCCAAATCTTATCTCCCCCAATGTGTGAAAGGCAATGATTTCAGGAAATAAAACTCCCCTTTTCTGCTAGCATGTTCTATAAATGCTCTTTTAAACATACAAATATTCTCTAAAACAATTTCAACCTAATAAAGCTTCATGCTTGTAAATGCCCACAAGCATCTCTAAGTCTATGATGGAGAGGTTCTATAAATTTTCCTACTTTTATGTAACACAAAATATATATTTTAGGTTATGTGTTGCCTGAAAGATATCTTGCATGTCACTTATAAAGTAGCTTTCTATTTTTAATTTCTGTGTTACTTTGAGTAAGGGTACTGACCTCACTAGGTCAGTACCAGGACTACTATGTGCAGTCCAGGACTATTATGTGAGATAGAAATAAATTCAGTTGAGTTTATTTGTTTTAGTGGTTTGCGTCACCTACTTAAAACAGAAATTAGTATCTTGAAGTTATAGCTACCATTTCAAAAACATAAAATATGGGGCAATGACTTACAGTGGTTAAGCAGCAGAAACCAAGGAAACAAATATTGGGAAGTAGAAAGATATTGAATATCTATATTATGCAGTGGCTAAACGTTTGGTAAAACTATTGTCTACAACAACCTACAAGGCAGATATACTGAACCTGCTAATCTAGAAAGAAAGGGTTGTTAAGAAGAGCCAGAGTATTTGCGTGTTACTTTTTACTGCATTTAGCCTGGTGTTATTAGGATGAGATGAGATTAGGAAAGAATAGGTTCACATGTAAGTGCAAATGACATCCTAGGAATTAAAAGCTACTTCTATACTCCAAAGAGCACGCAAAAAGATTGAGAAAGACTTTGATGGTCAAAGTTTCATTTAAAATAAACAAACTTACCATTATAGCAAAGATAAAATAGAGGGGGGTGGGAATTTTACTTTTGGCATGACAGTGTGAGAGCTTCTCAGACCTTCTCCCCAGAAAAACTGAATTAAAAAAAAATTTAAAGTTTCTAAAAATGACCCTATGAACATACAGCAAATGGAACTCTAGTAAAAGCAGTAAGAACGATGAGAGTAAGTGATATTTGAACCAAGACCTGCCACCTCCCTTTGTCTCTTTAGTGAGGCAGAAAAATTTCCCCAGACTGTTATAGCCAAGAACACAAGGTTCTTTGTCCTTCCAACGTTCCAGTTAGATACCTATCTACCTGGGAGTAGCAGGACATGAGTGTTTATCATCCTGCCCAGTTACCTGTTGTTGAGGTTAAGTTCTGAGCACTTCTGCCCAGCTCCTACTCATGAAATGGAGGCTCTACCTTGGGGGTGGCACATTGAGACTACTTGGGCTCTGATTACCATGTCCTGGTTCATGGGGTGAGAAGTTCCACACTAAGAGAAGTAAACTGAACTCTGGGGTTGCTGTCCTCCCCCCTGTCCCCAATGCTGCGTGCTAAACTCCTAAGGTGGAGGTGCTATTCACCCCAGCCATGGCTCAGAGATTTTTGGGGGGTTTGGAGAAGGAGAAGCAAGCCATGGAACAGATATCTTTAAATTTCTCCCTTGAGTAATTGACTTTATTTGCAATAGAGCACAGAATTTCAAGTCTTAGGGCATTTTCAAAAAAGTAGAAGTTGCGGTGAAAGGATATTGATAAACTTATTAGAGATATAGGCTAAATGGTAGGCTGGATAGTTTTCTGGATAGAAATGAGGAAAGCTACAACAGGGAAGACCCCCTCTTAGTGCCATAACACATCTGAAACACTGACCTAAACACTAAATAATCCCTTTAAGGGAAGCTAATCTGTTTTGGGGTTAGTCTTTAAAGCAGATATTCCCCAGGGCATTGTTGAAAACAGTAGAACAATCATCCAGAAATTAGTAGAGCTTAACAGTGTGGTCAGGGCAAAGATAGTGAAAGAGAGTTGTCATCGCAGGGCATTCCAAGGACATATCAAAAACTGCACACCTTGAGTAGCAACAGAAGAGACTTCACACTATGGAGGGAATAGACTTCAGTAAAATGATCTAGCCAGTGGCTAAAGAAGTAAGCAAATAAAGAACAACAATAAGACCTGAAGGAGAACAACTAAGCACTCAGATTTGTTATAATATATTATCTACATTTCTAGTTTTAAACAAAAATATCAGATATGCAAATAGTCAAAAACGTATGATGCATATACCAGAAAAACAAAGTCAACAGAAATTATCTGTGAGAACAACCAGATGTTAGATTTTTTATTTTATTTTATTTATTTATTTATTTTTTTATCCTCACCAGAGGACATTTTTCCATTTTTTGTTCAGGTAGAGTGGGAGGGAGAGAGAGGAACAGAGAGAGAGAGAGAAACATCGATGTGAAAGGAACACATCGAGTGGTTGCCACCCGCACAACCTACCAGAGCCGGGGACAAACTGCAACCGAGGTACGTGCCTTAGCGGGAACCGAACCCGGGTCTCTCAGGACCATAGGCTGATGCTCTAACTGCTGAGCCAAACCGGCCAGGGCGACCAGATGTTAGATTTAACAAAGATTTCAAAGTAGCCATTATGAATATCTTCAAAGAATTAAGAAAAATATGATTAAAAATTAAAATAGTATGATATAGAACATCAATAAAGAGATATAAATTATAGGAAAAGAACCAAATGGAAATTCCGAGAAAAAAAAAATGGAAATTTAAAAATGTACTAGAGGGGCTCATTAGCAGATTTCAATTCACAGAAGAAAAAACTTGCAAATTTACAGATTGATAGAGATTTTACAACTTGAAAAACAGAAAGAAAAAGAATGAAGAAAAATAAATAGTGCCTCACAGAAATGTGGGACACATTTAGCACACCAATAAATACCTAGTGGGAGGACTAGAAGAGAATAGAGTTGTAGAAAGTATAAAGATTAAAAACTTCCAAAATATATTGACAAATATTAACCAGGGAGCTCAAAGAACCTAAGTTCAAATAAACACAAATACATTTACAAATAGACCCACCACAGTAAAAATGCTGAAAAGCAAACACAAGGAGAAATATTGAGACTCAAGAGAAAAATGAATTATCACTTACAAGGGAATCCCAATAAATTATATAGCATACCTGTCATCAGAAACAATGGAGACCAGAAAGCAATGGAATAACATATTCTAAATGCTCAAAGAAAAAATGATCAATCAGAATCTTATATCCAGCAAACATATCTTTTTATTTATTTTAATTTTTTTATCCTCACCCGAGAACACTTTTGCATTTGTCTTTAGATAGAGCTGGAGAGAGAGAGGGAGAAAAAGAGAGAGAGAGAAAGAGAGAAACATTGATGCGAGAGAGACACATCGAGTGATTGCCACCTACACGACCCCAACCGACGCCAGGGACAAACTGCAACCAAGGTACGTGCCCTTAGTGGGAACGGAATCCGGGTCTCTCTGGTCCACGGGCCGACATTCTAACCACTGAGCGAAACCGGCCAGGGCAAAATATCTTTAAAAAATAAGGCAAAATAAAATTCCCAGGTAAACATAAACCAAGAGTATTTCTTGTTAGCATACCTGACTTGAAAATAATACTAAAGGAATTTCTTCAGGCTTAGGCAAGTGACTCTAGATAGTAATTTAATGTCAAACAAAATAAAGCAAAAAAGAACCCTGGTAAAAGCATTAAGCAATTTTAATAGACAGTAAAAATGCATATTTAGTCTCATTTTTCTCTCAACTAATTTAAAAAGTAATATGTATATAATGTGTTCTTGGGCCTATAATATACAGAGATGTCATGAATTTGTCAATAACAGCACAAGGAGGTACGTTGGAGCAAAGTTGTATTGGGCTAAGCAAATGACTCCAAATGGTAACTTGAATTCACAGGAACAAGTGAAGACAACCAGAAATGATAAATAAGAACTTAAATATAAAAGAAGGTATAAGTGTTTACTTATTTTCTATTTAGCTGTTTAAAAGACATACAATTATATATAATGCATTATTGGTTTTATAACAGTTATAGACACAATATATAAAACAGTAACCACCACACCCACAGGGGGAAAATGGAATAGAACTATATAGGAATAACATTTCTATATCTCACTGGAATTAATTTAGTATAAATTAAATTATACTAAATAATTTAGTATATTTAAATTATTTATTTACAAATTGTGGAGCTGTTTGTGCTAAGTTAAAGGTATGTAGCAAGCACTAGGGCAACCACTAAGAAAAAACTAAAAAAAAAAAAAAAAGTAAAGAATATCATTAAAGATATTAAAATGTTACATTGGAAAATGTTTTCTTAATTCAAAGAAAAGAAGAATAGGGCAATAAAAAAAAGACATGAGGTATATAGATAAAAGTATAAATGGGCAGACATGAATTCAACTGAATCATGATACATTAAATGTGAACAGATTAAACAATCCAACCAAAAGGTAGATTGTTATAGCAAATGAAATAGGAAAGTCAAATGTTTGCTGTTTACAAGAGACACACTTTTAATTCAAGTATAGAAATAAATTGATAGTACAGGGATAGTAAAAGGTATTACACTGATACCAAAACCAAACAAAAACATCATAAGAAAAGAAAACTAAAGACTACTATCTCTTATGAATATGGATTAAAAATCAACAAAACACTAGTAAATGGAATATAGTAATGTATAAAAGAGTTATACTATGGCCCTGGCCGGTTTGGCTCTGTGGTTAGAGTATCAGCCTGAGGACCAGAGAAGCCCGGGTTTGGTTCCTGCTGAGGGCATGTACTTCGGTTGCAGTTTGTCCCTGGTGTTGGTTAGGGTCGTGTGGGTGGCAGCCCCATGATGTGTCTCTCTCACATCAATGTTTCTCTCTTCATCATTCTCTCCTTCCCGCTCTATCTGAAGATAAATGCAAAAATGTCCTTGGGTGAGGATAAAAAAGAATTATACTATGACCAAGTGGGACTTTTTTCAGAAGCACAACATTGATTTAGTATCTGAAAATCAATTAATTAATGGACCCTATCAATAGAATAATTAAAAAATCCCCCCATGGCACTGACCAGTTTTGCTCAATGGTTAGAGTGTTGGCCTCGGGACCAAAGAGTCGCAGGTTTGTTTCTGGACAAGGGCACATACTTTGGTTGCTGTTCGTCCCTGGCCCGGGTCAGTCGTGCTGGAGGCAAATAGTCGATGTGTCTCTCACATTGATGTTTCTCTCTCTCCCTCCCCCTCCCCCTCCCTCCCTCCCTCCCTCCCTCCCACTCTATCTGATAATAAATGTAAAAATATCCTCGAGTGAGGATTAAAAAAGAAAATCCCCACATGATCATCTCAATAGATTCAGAAGAAGCATTTGACAAAATTCAACACTTTTTCATAATAAAAACACAACAAACTAGGAATAAATAGGAGGGAACTTCACTAAGTTGATAAAGGGCATCTCTAAAAAACCTACAGCTAACATCATTTTCAATGGAGAAATACTGGATGCTTTTCCTTTAAGATCAGAAATGAGAAGGATGCCCACTCTTGCCACTTTTATTCATTATTATACTAAAGATTCTAGCCAGGGCAATTAGGCAAGAATACTAAACAAAATACATCCATATTGGAAAGAAAGATATAAAACTATATTCACAGATGACATAATCTTGCATATAGGAAATCCTAATCAACACACTAAAAACTGTTTAGAACTAAGAAATGTGTTCAACAAGATTGAAGGATGCAAGATTAATATACAAAATCATACTGCTATATACTTGCCATGAGTACTATGAAATAAAATTAAGAAAATAATTTTATTTACAATAGAATAAAAAAGAACCAAATATTTAGAAATACATTTAATTTTGGAGGCGTTGAACTTGTACTATTAAAACTACAAAACATTGTTAAAAGAAATTAATAAAATCTTAATAAATAGAAGAATATCACCCATGTACTTGCTTTGGAAGACTTAATGCATTTAAAATGACAATACTCCCAAATGAATCTACAGATTCAATGAAATCCCTATCTGAATTCTAGCTTATTTCTTTATAGGAATTGACATGATAATCCTAAAATTAATATGCAATTGTAAGGGACCCAGAATATTCTAAAAATATATATACTTTAAAAAAGAATAACAAAGTTAAGGGCTCACACTTCCCAATTTGAACACATACCAGAAAGCAAGAGTAGTCAAGACAATATAGTACTGGCATCAGGCTAGACATATAGATCTATGAAAGAGAATTGAGAGTACACAGATAAATGCATGCTTCTATGGTTGACTGATTTTTGACAAGAGTACCCATTTGATGGTAAAAAAAAAAAGTATTTTGAACAACTGGTGCTGAATAGCCATTTGCAAAGCAATGAAATTTGAGCTTTATCTCATACTATATACTAAAGTTAAATCAAAATGGATCAAAGACATAAACACAAATGCTAAACCAATACAAGTATTAGAAGAAAACATAGGGATAAATGATCATGATCTCGGATTATGCAATAGGGATTTAGATATGACACCAAAGCATGAGCAACAACAAAAATAATGGATAAATTGGACTTCATCAAAATTAACTTATAAGAAAATCTAAAGACAAACCACAAAATAGAAAAAAATATTTGCAAATTGTATATGACATGAAACTGATATCTGGAATATATAAAGGACTCTTGAAACTCAAGAATAAAAAGACCCAACTGAAAAATAATTAAAGAATTGACATTTCTACAAAGATGCACAAGTAGTCAACAAACATTTCAAAAATGCTTGACATCATTAGTCATCAGGGAAATAAACTTCAAAACCACAATGAGATACCACATCATACCCTCAATAATAGCTATAATCAAAAAGTGAAATAATAAAAATTGTTGGTGAGAATGTACAGAAATCAGAATCCTCAAATACTTGCTCGTACTAATATAAATTGGTACAGCCACTTTGGAAAACAGTCTGGAAACTCCTCAAATGGTTGAACTTGGTTACCATATGACCCAATAATTTCATTCCATGAGAAATAAAAACAAATGTCCACAGAAAATATTGCACATGAATATTTGTAGCTGCATTAGTTATAATAGCCAAAAGATAGAACCAACTCTAATATTTAACAACTGATAAATGGTTAAACAAAATGCAATATGTCCAGAAAACAGAATATTATTCATCCATAAAAAGGAATGAATGAAGTATGGATACATACTTCAACATGGATGAGCCTTCAAAATAATATACAAAATAAAGTACCACATATATAAACCCATTTTTATAAAATATTCCAGAACAGGAAAATTTATAGAAACAGAAAGTAGTAGCTTGCTTAGAGCTAGGGGAATGTGTTAGCTAAAGGGAATGAAGCTTCTTTGTGAGGTGATTAAAATGAAAAATTGACTGTGGTGAGGCTGTATATATCTGCATATAAACTAAAAACTATTGAACTGTGCACTTTAAATGGGTGACTAGTATGGTATATGAAGTATATCTCAAAGTATTTAAGTGGATTACCTTCCTATCAAAGCCTGTTGTTTAGTTTTAGATGACCCAAAGTAGGTATTATTAGGTTGAGAGAAATGCATGAGAACTAGAAAGCAAAATAAGTTAATAAACACACAAAATAAAATTTTAAGTAAACAAATAAATAAAAGAGGTCCAAGTCTTAAATCTGAAAAAGAATTTGGGTGACTATGACTGACTCATGGAACTGACAGGAAACAAAGAGAGCAGAAGCCAATTAAGAATTTTGGTAGTCCTGGCTGATGTGGTTCAGTTGTTTGATTCCAGGTCAGGGCACATGCCCAGGTTTCAGCCTTAATTCCAGGTGAGGGGTGTGCAGGAGGCAGCCAATTGATACTCCACTCTCACATTGATGTTTCTCTCTCTCTCTTTCTCTCTCTCTCTCTCTCCCTCCCTCTCACTCCCTCTCCCTTCCTTTCTCTAAAAATCAATAGAAAAATCTTAAAAAAGAAAAATCCAGAGACATGGAAGCATGGAATAAACTGATGAATCTCAGAGGGAAGGTGTGCGTGTGTGTTTGGGCGGGGGGTGGGGAGGGGCACGAGGAGATTGACTAAAGAACTTTTATGCATATATGCATAACCAATGGACACAGACAACCGTGTGGTGAAGGCCTGGGGTGAGTTGGAAGCTGGGTGGAAGGAGACAAGGAGGAAAAAAAAGGGGAACATCTGTAATACTCTCAACAATAAAGATAAATTTAAAAAATAAAAATAAAAGGATTTGAGGAAATTGTATTGCCAATAAAACAATAATTTCAGCCTTACAAAACTTTGATTATAAAACAACCTTCAGTTTCCAAAACTTACATTAGCAGGAAATGGACAGTGATGAGATTTTGATCTCTGAAAGTGAGTACATTTTTTAGTGTTCACTTCAGATATCACCATGTGAAATAATGGACAAGGAAAAAAAAAAAAAACACAACAAAAAAAAAAAACACCCCAGAGTGTACAGCTCGAGTTGTGGAGAACAATAGACATAGTAGTTGCTCCTAGAGATATCTTGGAACTTGCTGAACTCTCATGAACTGGAACTTCATCATGCCTTTTCAGCAGGGTTCCATCATTGCTGTAGATCTGTGATTACTGTGTCTACTATCTTCATCTTGGAGTCTTTATCAGACTCATCTACTACTGATGTATAGGTAGGGGAGGGGAAGAACTCATCTTCTTGGTTCACAGCCCACAGGACCACAAGAAAACATCTGAAGTTTGAATAGAGAGAAGTAACTAACTCAGTGACCCATGGACTTTGAGCTAGATGCATGAACTGGATTGTCTCCTTTCAGGATGTTATTGAATGTGTTCTATGTTGGGGGAAGAAAGAAGAACATGACTATGGTGACCAGAAGGACGGACAGTGGCAGAAACTGCTAGCTGTTAAAAAAAAAAAAAGCCACATAGGCCTATCTTCATGTTCAGAGAGCTACATTTCCAGTCTCTTTTATGTTTAAGTGTGATCATGTGACAAGGTCTGATCAATAGAATGAGTAAAAGAGATGTGTGCTTCATCCAAGCCTGATCTATTAGAAATCACTGCAAACACTTTTCCATTCTTTTCTCCATAATCTGATGGCTAGAAGGAAAGCAATTTCCACAGTGCCTTTAGCAGCCATGTGCTGACTATGGCAGAGACTCCATCAGCCTCGGTCTTCAAGAACTACACGGAGGAGGGCTCCATCAGTGGTATATATATTTTTTCACTTAGTACCATTATTGAAAGAAAAATTCTTTTGAATTTTGCCATTACACATTTTCAGTTTTTTTTTTTTTTTTTTTTTTAAGGCAATTAGGCTCCCCTGACTAATATAACTCTCATCATTGAATGCCTTTCCTGTGCCTGCTGAGTTTAGTAAGTTGTGCTCACTGGGTATTCCTTTTTCCCCCTTGGATTCATGCGAATTCTACGTAGTGGTTTCAATGACTACTCAGACTACTTACATTCTATTCAACGTGGTTTTACCCTCTTAAATTTTATGTCTTTCTCCTTATAGTTGATATTATTGGTAGTTTTAGTTGTATGTGTGGTATATTTGTAATATGGTTTTAAATAACATGGAAAACATGAGAAATTTGCTCTGATACAAACAAATCAGGAGAAATACAGAATGGATGAATATATATATACTATTCCACTTTTCTTTTCTACTCAATACACTTGGAAGTTAAGATTAAAAAATAAATGTAGCCCTGGCCGGTTTGACTCAGCAGTTAGAGCGTCAGCCTGCGGTCCAGAGAGACCCGGGTTCGGTTCCCGCTAAGGCACGTACCTCGGTTGCAGTTTGTCCCCGGCCTTGGTTGGGTTGTGAGGGTGGAAACCACTTGATGTGTCCCTTTCATGTTGACGTTTCTCTCTCTCTCTCCCTCCCACTCTGTCTTAACAAAATATGGAAAAAATGTCCTCGGGTGAGGATTTAAAAAAATGATAATAATAAATGTACATTAGGGGGTACATTTATTCTTTATGTGTGATGGGATAAAATGTAATTAGGCCTGCAGTAGTGAAGAAGGGATTTTTAGATCCTCTTAAAAGCTAATTTGGATTACCATGGCAAACTTGAATGATAACTACAGAACCAATGGATAGTAAGTCCCAACAGTTTGGGTTGAGCATGATTATGTAGCATATTCCTAACTTTAATTTCATCTCTATATCATCTTGGTAGTATACTTCTTTCATTCTTTTCACCTTGCATGTTGAAAGAGAATTTCTAGAAAGTAACATATTAAAAAACCCAAAGTGTTACTCATTTAAATAATTTATTTTTCAATCAGAGACATCAGTTTGATGATTAATACACTGCATTCATTTTCTCCTTTTAAGAAACCGGGAACAAACAGGCTTGCTCATTGTATATATAATTCATTTAGGTGTTGAAGTCTGAGTCTACATTTGTAAGAGAAAATTTCAAACGAGCCATAATTAACATGTCACTTCAGGAGAAGCAGTGGGATGAGGGGGCGGCGGTAAATGGATCTACCTGATGTTCTTGCAGTGTATGCGTGGAAAGGAGAAATAGAAGTTAATGCACAAGGAAAGGGCCGGCTTTTCAAGCTTACTTCTTTGAGTTCATGCCAAAGTAAATAGGTGTATCTGTGGATATCTCCTTGTGGAGGTGTGGAAAGTGTAGGTTAAGTGTGATGGACTGCAGCACATTTCATGAGAGGAAGTTCGAAGAGTGCATTAAACTGGGTGAAATGTAAAAAGCTATTTAGCATGTCCAGCTCTCAATTTCTCTCTTGAATGAAGAGAACCAACAGTCGTCCCTTTTCTACCTCGCCTGTTAATATAAAATGATGTATTGAAGGCAGAAATGCTATACATATTTGCACTAAATGCTTATATATCTGTTCCATGAGATTTTGACTCCACATTACTTTTCTGGGAATTTAAGATTTCTACATGGGTCAAAAACCTCTCCAAAGGCCTTTTCAGATTGATCCTCAAGTATTCCCAGTGAAATTTGGTGAATTCAGTTTTCCCCCACAAATTTATTGAGGTATAATTTACATATTATTTATTTTCATTATCAGTTATTACTATGGGACTTTCAACCTGAAGAACTGTGCATAATAATGTTAAAAAATGTTCAAGAATATCTCAATATAGCTCATATTTTGATTTTCTCAGTAGTTAGATATGTTGCAAAAGTGGTGATAAATATATCATTAAATTTTGCATCTTATTTATAAGATTGCCATTAATAATGGTCTGAATTCTTTATTTCTGTAGAAAGTCCCTTGAACACTTCCTTAATAAATGGACGTTTCCAATGCAGATGCTAGGGATGGGTAAAATCAAATACGTTTCTTCCTTTTATAACGTATCAGGAATTTGCGTGTAAATCGAGACTTCCTTTACCCTAAACTCCAAGATTTTCTCTGTAAAAAAAGTCTCTTTTATGACAGTGTTAGTAATTAATTATGTTGTCAGTTACTTGCTCAACATTAATGAGTCATTGAGAGTTTGAGGAATACATGAAATGAACACAGGTTTTTGTTGTTATCAGTGATGTTTTGAAGGTTTAAAATCCTAACTTGTCAAAAATTAGAACAAGTAGCTAAAGAATTTAGACAAAAAAAATTATCCAAGGGAAATTCACAGTAATAGCCTTAAGTGTCTAATAGATTTAATGGTATTTAGCTTGCATTCACAGAAACGGGTTTAATTTTATAGGTGTTTGCAATTTGTGATGTCGGAGTTGCAATTTCTGTGAGCTCCTTGAGAACCCCGTCTATGTTCTGCTCTATACTCTTCTCCTTTCATAAATTTTTGTGTTACAAAACTGTTAGTCATAAAAAGGCATTTATGGTTCAATATAATTTTTCTTCTTTTTCTTTAAAAATGCAGTTTTAAAAGTGATAAAGCCTTTCCTTCTGTAAATCTTCAATCTTTTTTTCCTAAGGGAAGATTAATTTGTAAATATGCTAATGGATTTGTATAATATTAAACTTCCCCAAGAAAAATTACATTACTTCATATGAATGAACACATCTATCTTATTCAATTTATAAACTAATGGCTGAAAACACCAAAACTGTTTCCTACTATGTGTCTTATAACTAAAATGACTGCAGGCACAGCCACACACTTGGCATTTCACAGCAAATTTATTGGATGAAAATTTCTTTTCAGTCCCTTTATTGAGTTTCCCTTATTTAGCTGTATTTGAATTCTGGCTAATAAAATGCAATTCCTGTTACAGAAAGGTGAAAAAGTAAACATCCTGCTCAAAATAGAAGCAATTTCTAAACAGGAAGTAGACTGAAAAAGAACAAATGCTTGGTTTCAAAGTGATCAGTAGTAGGGATGCTGTGATAGAGATATTCCCACAACTAACTTTTATTAAAATAGCCTGCCGACTTCTTAGGTTAGGCAATGAGCTAAGGACTTGGTGGTCCAGTTAGGTAGCTATTGTGGATTTATATTTATATGACTATGTGTAAAAAAACAATTCCTCCTCATCTTGGTTCTTTCTTTATTACTTATTTTCACCAGCTGCATAATCCCATTGCATAAATTACTGAAGTCAGGCAAAAATACCTTAGTGTCCTGCCAGTATCCTGGGATGACTTTAAGAATGATCATCAGCTGTTGTCCCTAGGTGACACCCTGGATTCTGAGGTAAAATTTGTATTACGTGGGCGTCTCCCTCCAAAGAACTCAGTGGGAGTTGGCTGGACTCATAGGGAAAATAAGCAGGAGGAGAAGGGGCTCTAGATGGAGAATTAACACTAGTTGTCTCATAAGTGACCTAAAAATGAACTTCTTGGAATTCTGATCATTCTTCCCAATAATTAGATATTGTTTTCATAAAGATTCTCTACTAGCAATTCGAAGGATCCTAATTCAAATGGAGATGACGGAAGGGTGATTTTGGCAGACCCCTTGTTTCTTAGTATTTCCCGGAGGGGCAGTTTAGGAGGGTCTTGGACTATGTGACTCGAAATGAGAACTGGTTATCTGTTCTCACAAAGGTAAGTAAGTAGTTATAGAAATCAGTTTATAATAATGTGGTGAGTAAATAGGTATAGGAAATAGTTTATAATAATGTGGTGCTTCAACTTATTTTGCTCTTAAAAGCTGAGCCTTTATTTTTGTTGACCTGTGACTTAGGGAAAATGATTTGAGTACTTTTTGCACTTTTTGTGTTTCTTTAAATGGGACCAACCTACTGCTCACTGCACGCCAGTGATGTGGACTGATTTTGCCATGTCATTTTGATTGCTGGTGATAGAAATCCAATTTAAACTGCTTTAAGCTGGGTAGCAGGGGGAAGGGAAGAATTGGTTACTTCAAGTAACTGAAAAGTCCAGGAAAATGACTGGAATGAGACATTGCTATGTCTCAGTGCTCATACTAGGCCACTAGGGATTGGTCTGTTTCCATCTCTCAGCTCTGCTTTCCTCCTTTGGGCTCATTGTTAGTGAACTTGCACCCATGGTCACCAGCTAGTCCAGTCAGACATTGAGTTTCCTTTTCACCGTAGTCCTAGCAAATGCTGGGGCTCCTTGCCATTAGCCGTCTTGGATCATGTGCCTATACTTGGGAGTTAGTGTGTGGTCAGCCTTACCCAGTTCACAAAGAATGAGAGAATGGTGATTCTTTAGGGGAAATTTGGATGACAGTTCTACAAGCAAAAGGTATGTGTAACATGCAGGCAAAAAAGAACTTGTGTCCACCACCATTATGAAACAAAGAGGCATGACCCAATAAATCGCTAGGAAAATAACCCAAGTGGCAAAATTGCAACAGGGGGCATTTTGCTACCTCAAAAGGAGTACCCTGGGCATTCTTTGTTGAAGTCGTGCATTCAAAGTGATAGGGTTGACTAAAATGTTGTCCATATGGATAGATATAGCTGGGGGAGGGGTATCCTTGGCTTATGAACATTTTTGTGGTGTAATTTTAAGTTTTGCTTCTCCCAACGAGAGTATAATTTCTCAAAAAGCAGGCACAGTGTTGTAGTCTTTTATTGTACTTCTCTAAGAATGTATCACAGCGCTGGACACAAAGCAAACACTGAGTATATACTTTTGATCGATACATTTCAGCTGTTTGCAATGCTTATCACACTGAAGAATTTCCCAGCAATTTTTTTCTCAAAAATCCATCCTCTCTGAGAGCTACATTTGTTTCCTGTCTTTCCATATCACTTGAGTCGTCTGAATATGTCCTTTTAACATGCCTCCAGGTTTCTGTGCTTTCTATCACACCACCAACGCTCTGTCTGGCAGAAGCTGGGACCGGGCTGCTGCCTTTCTTCCATACCAAAGGGCTGTGTTGTGCAAAGTATTGCTTCATGCTGCTTTCCTGATCCGCTTTACATAACTGCCGGGAAGAAAGTACTTTTATGGATAATCCAAAAGAGGGAAATATATTGAACATTATTTTACTTTAGCATGTTTTATGGGTGAAATCCATTTAAAAGACTATTACAGCGAAATTCTACATGGAGCAAGCATTTCTCAATTCCTAACTAATGGGCAACTATTTTTAGAGCATATTTGAGACATTGTAATTAGAAAACCAAATACTTAGGATAGTTTCTTAAAAAACATAGGATTTTAGTGTTCTGTGTAAGTTCTTGATTCAGTTAATGAAAGGGGCCTTAGAGGTAATATAGTTCAGGGATAGAAAATAGATTAAGCTTGTGTGCCAAATTTGATCAGTCGGTGGTGGTTGCCTGGAGTGCTGTGTTAAGAAAGAATTTATGGCTAAGTTCAGGCTTAAGAAGGAAAAAGTGCCAGGAGAGAGTTTTTCATGCCTACTATGGGTAAAGAAGGGGATAGAAGCACCATGTACACTGCGTATTTGCCAACTCAATCCCATCTCCCACTTCACAAAATCAATTACTACAGAAAGTAGTCGGAGCTCACATTCCTAGTTAGTAGCAGAGTGTTTTTAGTCCAGTCTTTCAATATTTGCTTTAAGGCTATTGCCATATGTATTAAATGAGATAGGCCTGCAAACGCAGCTAGAATAGTCTGATAGATCATCTAACGTCAGTAACCATTAGCTCAATGTAACTTTTAATTAAATTATACATTCCTTCATTAACCAAGGAATCGGCAAATATTTGTTGACCATGTACTATATGCTAGGTAAACGTATGCTTGGCTCAGTTGATGAGCATGGCTTCTCAATTTATTCCTTAGAGGTTGGTCATTTTCTACCAGGAGGAAGGACCTGGACTGTGTCACAATTCCTTTCTGCCATGTTGAGTTTTGCTTTCATGACCTACAACAAGTGTGGTTCCCTCTTTGAACCCTGAAGAGTATTGCCCATGCATAGATGAGGAGAAGTGCACTTATTTTCCATAAATATCATCCTGTGTATATTGTCCACTTTTCTTAAAAAGTACTACCTTTTAGAATTCATGCTAAATCTCATAAAAATGGAATTATATTTAAGGAACTTAGTAGTGTAATATAAACCTGGTTTTTAATAACAGGTGTCAAATGTGTGCACACGACATCCAAAATATGCTGATGCAAATGGATGATTGCATGTGCAAAAATATGCAGATTAATGTGCAAACAGATGTTCAAATAATTTCCAATTATTGCATGCCATTACCTCTTCTGAATGCACAACTGAATATTTTGTATATGGATATGTTTGCATTGTTTGTTTTTCATGTGCGCAGTTTATACACATCTTTTCATGGACTTGTCTCTATCCTGTCCTTAATTGGGAAACCTTAACCTTCCCATGTATTTTCAGTTCTCTGAGACAGTTATCTGCAGGAAGGGAAAATTCTATGACTTACCCTTAGAAAGCTCAATATCACCAGAAGATAAATGCTAATTTTTATCTGTCTCTCTTTGTTAGAAACATGGTCCTTTCCTATCAATACAGCTTTTGATGTCAGTGTAATAAAATGTAAAATCTGTGCAGATTCTCAAACTGTCAAAACAACAGTATGCACTTAACAAAACTTATCTAGCTCTTCGTAAGTGTTTAATTTTTTTGTTTTGCTGGGTTTTCTTACATCTCCATTCCCGCAGTGTTATCAGTGCTCACAGATAACCCACAAAATATATTCTTGATTTTGAGGTAAGAAAAGCCTTGGTTTATAACGAACCCCTTTAGGGATTTTTGTGGAGGAGGGGGCAATTTTGGACATCAGATCAAGAAATAAAAAATAAAATATAATTAGAAATTAATTTTTAATCCAAGTATTTTAGATGATTTGTTCCAAGTTGCTATATTTTTTACTAAGTTGGTTTAGTTCATTTCTATATACAAGAAATTCATGTATATATCATTGGAAAATTAAAACTGCAAAAGCTTGATGTAGTTCTCTAATAGTTATCTCTAACAACATTTTCATGTGCCCCAAAGTATTCATTTCTAAAATAATATATAACTAAATCACCATTTTACTGAAGTTGAATTTTGGTATCATTTGGTTCAAAAATCTCCATATATTACTTTATTAAAATGTAATTTTATTTTGACATCATGATCTTCAAATTATGCCCCTGAAAACGTTGAAATGCATATTGAATTCCCCTCACCTCAGAATCCAGAGGTGTCTATATATTTAAATAGAATTTAAATACTAATTAGCTGTGGTTGGGGAGGGGTAAGGGATAGGGTGGGGAAAAAGAAGAAGAAGACACTGATGGAGAATTACTCCTGTGTTTTTCTTTTAATTATACTGAGTCATCCACTTTTATTCAACTGATAACTTGAACTACACAGTCTTACATGTTGTTACAATGAAAAAAAAACACACACAAAAAAACGAGGGTACTTTAGTGAGATCATTATTACTCTAAATGTAGTTAAACAAGGAGGTTATATTGGAAAATCATATTTGAAATATACTATCTCATATTTAATCTCTAAAGAAAAAGTTATACGTGTCAATGCTGAAACCTGAAGCAGAGTGGAGATAAGAGTTAAATGTTTCTTCTCTTCTTTTGAGATCCCCTCCCCTCCAGTGCTACTTATTATTAGGAGTTCTGAAGCATTAAATCTAAGGGTCCATCAGCTCACATCTTCCAGCCCTGACTGTCTGTGGAAGGACCCTGTCTGTCTGTTTCCTCTATTGCACTATTTTGTTTGTACTACTGTAATCATTTTGCTGGCCCAGATCTGTGTGGGTGTGCTGGCAGCTTTACAACAAAGTTACATGGGAACAGAGTTAAGGTTGAATATTTATTAGAAGAAGCCATCTGGCGTCAGGCTGTCTGTACAGGGGGGCTGGCTTCTTTAGTAGGCTCTCCTCTTTCTCTAGAGCTCTTCCTCCCTTTCTCTCTCCTGCTCTCTCCCGCCCTGCTCCTCATTTTGCAGTTCTGAAAAAGTTGAATATGCCTCTTTAACCTATTTATTTTGTCCTTGGCATTTATGCTCTTAAAAAAAAAAAAAAGAATCTCCAGATCGCTCTGTTTAAAAAAAAAAAAGTCTCTTTTCTTGGAGGCAGCTTGTTGCTTGTTTCCACAATGCCCGTGCCCACGGAGGGTCCCCAATACAAGCCGGCCCCCTTGGAAAGGCCGCCCCAATAGAAGGGCCGCTCTCTGTGTGCGGTAGAGTAGTCTTAAACATCCACTTCCTGTGGCTGCCTTTCTTTCTTATTTCCAGTGGGCAAACTAATGTAAAACACCTCGCTCTGGAGCCAGGCTGGTCTCCACATAAGCGATGAGACGCCTTTTGAGAGAGTAAGCAGTCCCTTAGACTCCTGCCCTCCTGCTCCACCTCCGCTGACTACATTGCTCCCTAAACCGTCTCTGAGGTGTTTAGTTTTTTCATTTCTCATTGTTGTGTGAGTCAGTTGTTTTCCTCTTCTGTGCGTGTCCCTCTTCCCTTCTCTTTTTCATTGTTGTGTAGCTACACCTCCCTCTCTGCAGCCCCACCCCAAACACTCGGCCTCTGCCGAGAGCCCGCCCCCCTAATTTCATGCAGTGTGTCCTCTAGTTTTAAGGGTGCTGCTGAAAATGCTATTATCACCAGTCTGATCAAACAACATCCATTTTTAATTTGCATGGTTTGTAACCCATGAAGCCGGTGGGAAGGAGGCTCATGAGCCAATGATCACCATCGCACTTGTAAATCCTTTCAGACGTGGGCAACAAGTATTTTGTGAATGCAAAGGGGATCTGTCATTCCTGTTTGCTTCTTGTGGAATGACAGTTCAGGGTTTGTCTCAGCTAAGCCCCCACATGTTAACGTCCACCCTGCGACTCTGCCTTGTGAGAAACAGCCCAGAGAGAGAGGTACCGAGGCGAGGTAGTGTTAAGGAGGGAGGTCTTCTGAACGTAAGATGAGCAAACCTGCAGCGATGCATTTGTCTTGGAATTGGAAAGGTGGCAATTTGTTTGCTCAGTTCCCTAATTACCCAGTGTTTAGGAGTTATAACAGGAATCCGATCGGAGAAATTAAATGATCAGTGCAGCATTTAATACCTCCAGTACAGATGGGTTCGTAGGATTCTAAAGAGTTCAACAAGCCTGAATCAAAGTCAACTTAATAATCACGGTCTCAGCTCCACTGTAGGGATGTATGTTTTTTGTTTTTGAACTTGATTTTTCATCATTATCTCAGGTGGGACATGGACTAACCAGTCACTTTAGTGGAGAGCCCTTATTTCAGGCAGCTTCAAATGCCTCATCATTTCTGAATGAGTTTCAGCTCCAGGAGATTTCAGTGCTGGAGGAATTGCAATAAGCTATGAAACTTTATCCCTTCTCATGACTCTTCCGAGTCACTGGGGAACTCTGGCTTCCACGGGTAATGGTAATCGTTCTACTCACTTATAGAAGGGAAGGTACCACCTCGGGGGTCACATGACAATACCAGAGAGGTTAAATCAACTTCCAGCTGAGGTTTTACAGATACGTTTGGGATCTTGGAATGATATTACCATATTATTGTGCTTTTACTCTTGTTTCTTTTGGCTCAGAGCTGAGGGAACAGTCTTGTGTAATAGATTTACTCAGGGAAGGCTTCACCTGATCTGAACAAGCCTGGGCTCTCATGTCACCCCGTTTTGGTTTAACATATAAGAAAAGTCTTAGAGAGAAATGTTGTTGGTATTCTGAGACTTGTATTTATCTTTAATTTTTGAAAGACTTATTCAGGAAAAGAATCCAACACAGTATCTCAGGGGAGATGAACATGGAATGGAGAGTAATAGCTATTAAAATAAGAGAGGCACTGAGGGAAATGACTGGTCATTTGATGCTTTTTTTTTTCCCCTTCAAAAATCTGCCAAATAAAAGAGTTACCTGATTCATATACCACTGGGATATCTAATTGTGCCTATTTTTAAGAACTTATGCAGGCACCTATGTTCTCCTGCAAAGATTTAATTAGATCATGAAATAAATTTAACCCTAATAGTCACCCTAATAATCAAGATTTAATTATGGATTAATTACTGACAAATCATAATGAAAAAATAGTATTTGAAAATTTTTATATTCCTCCTTCCAAAAAGAAAACAAGGGTAAGAGGTATAGCATCTCGTAAAATTGCTTTACATACAACAAATTTCCAAGACTTTAATAAACAATTGATTATCTGTTCTTAAAGGATAGGTTTGATTCTTATTCATAAGTATTTATCAGTCTCACAGGGGAGACTAACAAACCAATATACTAACAGAAATACGTGAATACAATGACCAAAACATGGTAGTTTGCTGCCTGTAAATTTATTGATTTGTTTCTCACTATTTGAGTATTTGCTGTATGCAAAATATTGTGTTGAGTGCTGTGGTGTATCCTAATTTGCTAATTCGATACAATTTTTGTCCTCAAGGACCTCACAATATAGCTCAAGGGAAAGGCATTTTTACAAATAATAACAAATAGTAGTCAGTAACTGCCATAAATAGTGACTAAATCAAGGAGCTAGTGGGATGGCCCTGGAGGGCTGGGCTGTCATGGTGATGTTTATGCTGAGCCTTTAGGAACGCTGTTATCGGTTTCAGAAAGGGAAACTCATGTTGGAAAGTAGTCTGTCTTAGAACAGAGAAAATCTGTACAGAAGTAGTGAAAAAAAGAAGCCTAGAACTGGGTTGAAGGGAGTTTGTGTGCCAAGGTAAAGAGCATTCACTTTGAGAGACAGTTGGGAACCAGTTGTGATAAGCCATAGTGATATTACTGTAGGAAGATCAATCTGGAAAATAAAGTGGAAGAAGTGAGACTAATGGTCAGCATTACTCCTATGGAAGCAGACCAAGTTATACCAAGGCAAGGGTAGTTATAGCAGAGTTGGAAAGAATCAGAAAGAGAAGAAAGCTACTAAAATAAAAAGGTTGATAGACCTTGGATAACTAACCGGATGAAGAGAAATAAAACAGAGATGTAGTCTAAACTTTTGAGTTTTGCATGCATAAATTATGGGGAAAGAAATAGAAATGGAGAAATTATGTGGGAAAATACATTTTAAGGGTATAATGAATATTTTAATTTTAGATATGTTGATTTTGAGATGCCCAAAAGACATCCAGGTGGTAATCTCTAGTATGCAGCTATAAAAAAAAAAGAGGGGATATGCCCGGCTGGTGTGGCTCAGTGGACTAAGTGTCGTTCCATGGACTGAGAGGTCCCAGTTCTGTTCCCAGTCAGGGCACATGCCCGGGTTGCTGGCTCAATCCCCAGTAGGAGGCATATAGAAAGCAGCTGATCCATGTTTCTCTCTCACATTGATGTTTCTATCTCTCTCTCCAAAAAACAAAACAAAACAAAAAAACAGAGGGGATATGGTTCAAGGGAGAATCAGAAACTGGAGAGTTGTGAGTTATATGCATAGAGTGATAACTGAATATGTGAAAGTGAATACCATATTTTTTGAAAAGAGTATACAAAGGCAGAAGAGAAGAAGGCTCAGATAGAATACTAAAACACCATCTATTTAAAGAACTGGAGAAAAAAAAGTGAAATACTGATTAGAAAGCTACCAAAAGATGATCACAATTAAACAATGAAGACAAAGCAAACAGTATGACAAAAAAGGATAAAATTGAACTTAGAATGGACTTATCGGTGGTCTGAGATAAAGCTGGCTCAATAAATATATTGGAGAGGAAGCATTTTGAAAAGGATGTATGGATGGTAACAAAATGAGAAAAGAAATATTGACTGCTTTTTAAAGAAATTTGGCAGTCATAACATGTGGGGAAAATATTGGCTAGTTCAAAGGAACAAGAGAAAGTAATTTTTAAATAGGAGAGACCTGAGCTCATTTGTGGGCCAAGGAAAGATTAAAAATGCCAGAGAGAAGAGATGATAATGGAGCAAAGTCTGGAAGGTGAATTTGAGGCCTTCTTATATTTTTAGGTAAAAATAATATCTTCTTTTTCATTATTCTATAGAATTTAGAAATGAGTAGTACTTCTTTTGATGTTAAAAGTAAAATATTGCTCATTATAAGCAATACAGAAAAGTAGAAAAAGAATTTTAAAAACCCTATAATTTTCATCTAATGATAACCTCTCTTAATCTTTGTTGTATGTGATCACAATATTGTGATTGTACTATATGAAATTTCACTCTTGTTAATTACCCTTGAGGCCCTTGATAGTCTTAAATTTCTTTATTTTACCTAAAGAATATATAAGCAATTGTGTGGAGATATCACCATTTATTTAATCATTATTATTGTTGGATTTTTAGGTGTATCAACTTTTGATATTAATTTCCCAACTACTCAAAACAATTCCTTACCAAGAGTAAATGCTCATTCAATATTTGTTGAGTGGATAGATAAATGAACAAATAAAATGATATATGTGACAATTTACTCTCCAAACAACAGTATTTGAATACACTATAGCAAACATGCATATTATTGTACTCTTTTTATTTTTTAAATTAATTTATTTTTGTTACAGATGTTTCTCATTTTCCCCTGTAGTAATTAAAAAAAACTTAAATTTATTTAAGTGACATTGGTTAAGAACATTATATAGGTTTCAATTGTACCTTTCTGTGACACATAATCTATATATTGCATTGTGTGCTCACCACCCAGTCAAATCATCTTCTGTCACTGTATATTTGACCCCTTTTACAATTTTCTATCTCCCTCCCTCCCTCCTTCTGGTAACCACCATACTGTTGTCTGTGTCTATGAGTTTTTGTTTGTTTGCTTTTCTCATTTGTTCATTAGTTAGTTTTAGTTTTATATCCCACACATGAATGAAATCATATGATTCTTAATTTCTTCTGACTTATTTTGCTTAGCATGATGTTGTCAAGGTCCATCTCTGTTGTTGCAAATGGCAGTACTTCATCTTTTCTTATGGCTGAGTAACTACTATTTCATCGAATCCATGTACCACATCTTCTTTATCTGGTCATCTATTGAAGGACACTGGTTGTTTCCATGTCTTGGACACTGTGCATAATGCTGCACTGAACATAGGGGTGTATATATCTTTGAGAATAACTATTTTCAAAATTTTGTGGTAGTTACCCATAAGAGGGTTTACTGGGTCATATGGTAACTCAAATTTAATCTTTTGAGGAACCCCATACTATTTTCCATAGTGGCTGTACCAGTTTCCATTCCCACCAGGGGTTCCTTTTTCTTCACAACCTCTCTAACACTTATTATTACCTCTCTTGTTGACAGTACCCATTCTAACAGGTGTGAGGTTATGTCTTATTGTAGTTTCCATTTCCATTTCCATAATAGCTAGTGAAGTTGAGCACCTTTTAATATATCTGTGAACCATTTGTATGTCCTCTTGGGAGAAGTGTCTGTTAAGGTCCTCTGCCCATTTTATTTTTTATTTGGATTGTTTGTTTATTTGGTGTTGACTTGTATGAGTTTTATATATATTTTGGATGTTAATTCCATTTATAATATGTATTACTTTTATTTCTTTCTAATTTTGATAGGCAGAAAGAGTATTGTACAGTCCCTTTTCTTCATAATAGGCGAGAGTGTGCTTCATTTTTCACATTATTGTCAGCCTTCACACACGTTTTGTCACATGGTTCTTCATGTATTAGCTTTTATGTTTGATTATTAATTTGCATGATGGATTCATATATTAGGACACTAATTGAATTGCATAATATATTTTCATAACCTATTGTTTGTCTTTTAATTGTATTATTTCATGTGAGATATTTGATGTGAGGAGTAAATATATTATGAGTAATTTTATTTATGGGATAAATATATAATTCATTTTAAAGATCCCAAATAGTGAATTAATTATCAAACAATACATATTTTTTTCCATTGACAGATTAGGTCACTTTTCTTGTATTTTATACTTTTACATATAAGTTATGATTTGGTTCTGAGCTTTAATAAAATTTAATTTCTTTATTGATATTTTAGAGAGAGACAAAGGGAGAGGGAGAGAGAGATAGAAACATCGATAAGAGAGAACAGTGATTGGCCGCCTCCTGCATGCCCCCCACTGGGGACTTAGCCTATAATCTGGGCATGTGCCCTGACTGGGAATCAAACTGGCGACCTCTTGGTGCCTGGGTCAACGCTCAACCACTGAGCCACACTGGCTGGGCTACTTTTATTCCATTTACTGTCTGCTGATTTAGAGGATAGTTCCATGCTTTAAAGATTATAATACTTTTATAATACCTCTTAATAGCTCGTAGGAAAAGTGTCTTAGCATGTCTCAAATGTTCAATTTCAGTCTCACCTATCTATCCTTTTAGATGTATTTTAGAATCTTATTTTTTTCAGAAACAAACAAATCTCATTGAAATTTTTGTTCTACATTCAGGATATTCTGGCTATTGCAATATACAAGAAAAGGGATCATCTTTCATATCACTTGGCAAGCCTTGATTGTTTTCTCTATATAAGTCTAATTCTTTATGTTAAGTGTTTTCTTATATATATTATATTTCTGTAGTGATTGTAAATAAAATTGCTTTTCTCTATATAGGCATGAAATAATACAGAAATACCATACATTTTAATAAATTCATTTGTACTTGGACTCTTAGCTTAGTTTATTAACTACAATTAAAATTGATTCTTCAAAAATTTTAAGCTTACAATAATAAAAGCTGGAAATAGGTCTAAATATTACTGTTCAATTATAATAGTTATGTCACTTAATTCTATTCCATGTTATATTGTGCTGCTTAAACATTCAAGAGGCTATATATATATATACACACACAAATATGTATATGTATATATGTATGTGCATTTATATACATTCATGCATGCACACAAATATATTATTTATATATATATATATCTTCTTGTGGACAACATCTTTCAACTATATACTCCCAGCACCTATCATTTTGCTTTCCACAAAGATTATTATGTACTAAGCACAGTGTTAAATGCTTAATCTGCCATTTCTCATTTCATCTTTATACTAGAACATAAAATTGGTATGACTCATTTTACAGCTGAGCAAACTGAATGCCAGAGAGATGAAGAAACCTGCCTATGCTGTTTAGCTAGAAAATGACAGGACAGATATTAGAACCCACCTCTGGCTTTAAACTACTACTGCATATGTACGCAGTAAGTCCTTGTTGACTGACTCAGTGAGCAAAGGATTGGATGAATGAGTGATTGAGTGAATAAAAGAAATAGGATCAGGTGGAATAAAGAGCTCAAGAGACAGAAATGAATTTTGATAAACATTTTATGCTTTATTCTCTTAAACTGGGGAGATAGAGGTCAGAGCAGAAAGAGGACAGTGATAGTTTTGAGATAGAGAAGATGGAATTTAAAGACACATATCACATGGCCTTATTCTTATCAGTAAAGGAAGAAACGGATTCACAACAAGGAGAATAAAATGAATTGAAAAGGAGTTAAAGACGGAAGATAGAGGAGATGTTTTGGAACACCTCCTGTGGGAAGGTTATTGGCAGTTTGGAAGAGTCGAATAGAGGAAGTTCTGAGCAGCAGAGAGGACCCAGGTGAGGTTTCGGAACTTAGGTCAGTCAGTGAGTGGACTCAGTCATTGTACTAGAAATCACTTGTTGACCAAGAAACCAGACAAAGGGCTCAAAGATGCTAAAGGAAGAGATAATGTGAAATATGGAATGTCTGTGTTATACATCACTGCTTCCAGCAGGTTGTGCTTTGCTTCATTTTAAGCACTGTGTATCTCTCAATTTTTTGAAAATGGGGAAAATCTCCTGACTGTACATAGCATAAAACAATACTTACCTCGCCCTGGCTGGGTTGGCTCAGCGGTTGGAGCGTCGGCCTGCGGTACAGAGAGACCCGGGTTCGGTTCCCACTAAGGGCGCGTACCTCGGTTGCAGTTTGTCCCTGGCCCTGGTTGGTCGTGCGGGTGGCAGCCACTCGATGTGTCCCTTCACATCGATGTTTCTCTCTCACTCTCCTCCTCTCTCTCCCTCCCTCTCTATCTGAACAAAAAATGGAAAAATGTCCTCGGGTGAGGATAAAAAAAAACCCAAAAAACATACTTCTAGGTATTTAACATATATTTTTAAAACTTATGTATTATTTTTTAGTTAAAAATAATCGATAATTTCTTCTTAGAGTCAATGTGATAGCTCAATCATTTTATTTCAATAATATTATTATTTATCTTGTCTGGTGGTCATTACTTCACATCTCTGTCACTCATTTAGGTTATAGTCTAGTGAACATGGAAACATGTTAAAACTGAAGAGTAGTGTAAAATTTTATCACTAATAATTTCCATTTTTGCCTGGCCAGTGTGGCTCAGTGGTTGAGCGTCAGCCCATGCACCAAGAGGTCGCCGGTTTGATTCCCGGTCAGGATACATGCCCAGGTTGTGGGCCAGATCCTCAGTGAGGGGCATGCAGGAGTCAGCCAATTGATGTTCCCTCTCATCGATGTTTCTATCGCTCTCTCCCTGTCCCTTCCTCTCTCTCTAAAATCAATAAAGAACAAAAATATTTTTTTTAAAATATAAAAGATAATTTATTTTTATAGCAATGATAGTCTAAAATACCTATCTCAATCATTATTATAAATATATATCTAACTTTTTACTCTTTCATACATTCTCTTTCTTTATCATGTGTACACACACACACACACATTCTCATGATTGATTTTTTTACTGTTATGGCAGGCTGTTCTGTATCATAAACAACTGGTAGGGTAGTAGCAACCTCAAATTTGGAAAGGTCAGGGCAGAATGACTTAGGTTTTATGGAGCAGCCCTGAGCAGATGGAAAGAACAGAAGTCTCATGACCAAAGACACAACATGCCAGGAAAAAGAACAGAGGTCAGAAGATACGGGCACTGAAAATGTACTTTTGATATTTATGAGAACAGAGCATAGTGACTACTTTAAACACTCAGACAGTGGGATAAGTAACTGGATTAGCTGTTTGTTCAATTGCCCCGCTCCATGTATGCCTAGGAACCTAGGAAAGATGGTGCAGAAATTGTCAGTGTGATGACTAATGGTCAGTTGGATAAACTACCATGAAACTGCTGTTGAGAAATCTACCAATTGATTCTTGTTACAGGAGGTAGAAATATGTCAGTCAAGGGTGTCACCAGGGTTTTCCATACACCTGTTGTGTTATTATTTTCAGTTCTCAATTCAGAAACAGAAGTTAAGATTTGCTTCTTAGTTTCATCAGAATGTTGTACATATACTCACTTCGAATGCATGTGTACATATTAAGTAACATGTTTCAGTTGTTTTTCCATGTAACTAGCATTCTGTTTTACTATAGTTCTTTTACAAAACATTCACTAGTATTGCCAAAAAAGGCATGTTGAAGATATGATGCATTAGAGGGATTTGAATTGATTCCCTAGCTACTCAGAAAAACCCCAGCTGTTTAAATAAGGCAGAATCAGACCTAGTTTACGAATTAGTGCATCATTTAAACCAAACCATTTTTGGTCCTTTTTACTTGGTCAAACAAAATATTTTTGTTTTTCTTGACTTTTTCTTCTCAGCACTAATTCCTTCAGGCTGTTCTTAGTTTACCAAAAGGAAAAACAACTTGTTTTAGCAGAGATTTTAGTAAAGAATTAGCAGATACTTATTTTAATGTCTAATAATGAAAAAGCTCAAGTATTTTATAATGATATTATATATAATTAAGATAATTTGTAAAAAACCTCAATAATGCATATATAATGAAGCATTTAAAATTTGAAATGGGTTTAAGCATTAAGTTTTGGAAGCTAATTTGATATTTATATCAGTTGTTCTGTAGGAATTAAATTTAAATTTATTTTCTCACAAAATTTTATGGCTGCAATTTTAGTAAAATATAGGCACCTTGCTATTTTAGATTTATGCTCAGATATTAGCTTTTACTATTCCTCTTGAGGCTATGCTACTTTCACTTAGAAATGTTGTAAATAATCAATTATTTGAAAGTAATAATTTAAGAAAAGAGTCTTTTCATAGGAGTTACAAGGAGCTAAGTAAATATGTATTACCTCTGTTTTGAGATAATATAAAATGAAGTTAAAATTTTGAAATTAAAGGCTGAATTCTGTAACATTTATATACTGAGGGTACATTTATCTTATGCTGATGACCTCTATCTTTGAAAATATGTGTTCACATTTTAGTAATACTACAATTTAGTTACTTTGCAATGAGAGATAAGTATCTTCTTTAATCACTTTCAAGATAATATGGGTTTTTATTTGTTTGGAGCATATAAAACAACATTTTTAAAAAAGAAGAGAAAGGGTTTTTTGACCTTGAATTTTAAAGTAAATAAGGTGATACCTGAAGAAAGACAAAATCTTGGTTGTACAAAACATATCCCACAAATTATACTGTGAAATGTTTGTGGACTTGAACATTTGGATATAATGTGTGCTCTGGTTGGGCTTTGCAGGCTGTTTTTATTTTTGGCTTTTACATGCCAAAGAACTTCTAAAAAATCAGCAGGGACAGTGCTAATTAATTTATAATATTGTTTTGTGTTTCTGAACAAGGTACCTCGGTAATTAAGTGAAATATTTATGATGAATATAAAACAATGCAAATTCATTTGTTTGCCTGAAAGCTAACTTGTTATTTATTTAGGTTGATCTTTGGAAAGATTTTTAAATTGAATCATAGTATGAGGAGTAGTGATATTTAGAACGGAGAAGGGCGAGATACTAAGAATTGATGTGTTAGACTACATTATGTTACATTATAAGTCAGACAAAGGGTAATCATAAAAACTTTAACCAAATTGACAAAGAAGCTCTTAGTTTCCCCTGAGGAAGAAAATAAACTATAGTGAGAGTGGATCAATAATACATTGTGAAAGGAAGATGTTTAACTCAAATATACTGTATAGTGCTCAATTGAGCCCCCAATTTAAAATTGTGTGTGTGTGTGTGTGTGTGCACTGATGATATAAGCATAGAAAATCATAGTCCTATGCACTGCTCTTATAATAGGTGCTTTAATCACTTTTTATACAATATATACTTAATGTAAATTTATCTCAGTCTATATTAGATGAAAATATTGCTTTGCTTTTAATGACAGCAGCAAACTGCATTTATTCTCCCAGAGGAGTCTAATAGGTTTATTGTGTAGCCTGTGCAAATAAAATACCTTCATACTCACAGGTAGGGGATTTAAACATTTACTTTCCTTAGAAATAGGCTACAATATTCTTGTCTTTCAAGTAACAATAACTTCAAATGAACACTTGCAAACTTTACAAATTTAGTGAACTCCGCTCCCCTGGTCTTTTTTCATGATAATGATCATCAAAGTTATGACTGAAATATTGCAGAAAACCCTACAAAACTTTGATGTAAAACTGAAGGAAGAAAAATATGTTCCAGCTAATGGCTTGTCTACTCTCAAAGAAAAATCTTTTTCTGAAGCTGCCATGTAGGAAATGTACTAGTTATACTGCCTGTACTATTCTTCGTTATAGGAATGTGAAGATTGATTTTATGCATTTATCCCATTAAGTTATATCTGGGAGTGGGGAATATGTGTTCACCAATGGTAACATGGTATTGGAGACTATATATTTACAAATGACTATACTCAAAATTTATCACATTTATTTTATGTTAAGCACTAATCCTTACCTAGAGGTAAGTACTTCTATTTTGCCAACTGGGGAAACTGAGGCAAAGAGAAATGTATAATTCCCAAGGTTGAATACTTGTAAATGAAGAACCTAGTTTATAATTCAAGTAATTTGATTCTAGCACTGTATTGGTGTCCCAAGATATCATTTTAAAAATCTATGTTTCAGGTCTATGTCAAAACAAAGTAAAAATAATAATAATGTTAGTCTAAGATTGTGCTTTCCAATATGATTGCTATTAGCTACACATAGCTATTTAAATGGATTAATTAAAATAAAATAAATTACAAATTTAGTTCTTCAATCTCTCTAGTCATATTTCAAATGCTTACAGCTCCGTGGTGGCTACTCTTTTGGATAGCACAAATATAGAACGTTTTGTTAACGCATATAGTTCTGTTGGACAGCACTAGTCTAGGCTACATTTTTGAAATGAACTAAAACATGTCTTCTTGGTGAAATGTAAAAAAGAGTTTGCCCTACTCACTAGTAAGATTGATGGTTGAACAATTTATCACTCACATTTGCTAAATAATAAAATAATCTGAGTCATTAATTACTTCCAATTAAAATTATTATTTCGAAGTCATTGTAAGAAAAGTGCAATCCTATTCACAATGAAGACTGTTGAGATAGCTCTAGTCTTCCATCCAGTCAGTGGTTGAACAGATCATTTTCTACTGTATAATCTGAAAGTGACCATGGTAGCCAGTTTCCAATATATCTCCACTGATTTCTCCCCCTGGCATTCATGTCTTTGTGCAATCCCCTCCCACATTGTACCAGGAGCAGTATGTGTGACCAATAAAGTGCCACAAAAGTGGTAGTATATGTTTGAGATTAAGTTATTAAAAAAAAATTGCAATTTTTGCCTTGGTTTCTCTAATTCTCTTTTCTCTCTTGGATTACTCACTCTAGGGGCAATCTTCTGTGTCAAGCACAGCCCTATGGAGTGGCCCACTTTGCAAGTAGTTGAGGCCTCCAGC
Organism: Molossus molossus; assembly: GCF_014108415.1. Lineage (NCBI taxonomy): Eukaryota > Metazoa > Chordata > Mammalia > Chiroptera > Molossidae > Molossus > Molossus molossus. Next base: position 28,347,784 of record NW_023425346.1, read on the forward strand.
CAATAGCCTGTAAGAAACTCAGGCCTCGGCCAGTGGCCACGTGAGGAACTTTAAAGCAGCTCCTCCTGGTCTCATCATGTCTTCAGATGACTCTCGTCCTGCCAACAGCTTTTTTTATGAGGGAGCCCGAGTCCCAGCCACCACTTACATTGGTCCCACAGTTTAGGGACCTGCCATCAAGTTACTCACCGATGACTATAATACCAGTATAATAAGGTAAGTAAAGTAAATGAAGGCAAAGCTCCCTGAGATTTCCAGTGTGGGTGTGGGGAAGGGAATGCATCTAGGTGGATGGATAAAGAAAGTCAGCCTGGGGAGGGTGGTGGCTACTATGCCTGGAGGATGGGTGGGGTTTTGACAAGTGGAGTATAAGATGCAAGCATTCCTCATACTGAGCACAGTGTATAGAGAGGTTTGAGACTGAGGAAGTATGGGTATTGCGGTCAGAGCATATAGTCCAAATGTATGAACTCAAAAGGGGAAAGGGTCTAAAGAAGATCATTTAGGTCATTTTGATGAAGACTTAGATTATTAGGAATTCCACATTCTTCTGGTAGGATTTTGACTCCTTACCCACTTACTGTCTTTTATGGGCATAAGATAATTGGAGCCTCATGGTGTGTGTGTGTGTGTGTGTGTGTGTGTGTGTGTTTATTTATTTAGATAAGTACATGAGTAAAGCTCTCATGACTATGGAAAAATTGCAACTTAAAGACTTGGGAGTCAGTCATTGAAGCTTGTACTTTGCTGGCCCTGTGCAAAGACTGGATTCAAGAAGAGAGATGAGAGGTCAGGTGATCTGCTAGAAGGCTATGCTAGACATTCAGAGATGTTGAAGATCTGAATGAATGCCAGAATTAATTGCAAAAAACAAACAAATAAAAAACCAAAAAAACAAGAGAGAGATTTAATATTAAGGACATTGCAGAGGAAAAGTATGACCTGACATCATGATCGAATTTAATGGTCTTGGAATAAAAAAGCCCCTCTAAAACACAGATAAGGGTTTATACATTTTTTACTTAAACAGTTGTCATCACCTTAAAAAGAGTCAAAATTCCTTTGCATTTCTTTCAGGAGCTTTCCCTTGCACCCGGTGTTTTTGGCCTTGTCTCCATCCTCTCTCTGCTCTGAATATAACAAGGTATTTTACAATTTCTGGAACTTGTCAGCTTTTCTGAGGCTCGGCTTTTATTTCTTCCTCTAAGAATCCTTCTCTGCTTGGCAAAGTCCTCCTCTGCTTGAAGGCCCACCTCTAACATGACCTTCCTTCGGAGTCAGATTTATTGCATCTTCATGTATTCTACACTTTATCCATATCTTCATTGGGAAGTTATGTATCACTTTGTGGAAGTTATTTTATTAAAGTGTACATGTCTCCCTAGTCTGACTGTGCAGAGCTCAGAGATCTTAATGTCTAGCACAAAGCAGACACTCAATTATTGTTTATTGCACTGAAATAGAAATAAAATATAGTTAACTGAGACTTGAAACCTGATGATTGAAGATCAAGGTTGATGATGAATTCTATTGCTGATATTATCCAATTCTTGCCACCTCTTTCATTGCCTTTCTTTGATATAACCCTCCCTGATGCTTATGTTCTTCACTTCCCTCTGAGTTTTATTCTTAAGTACTTTACAAAATAACACAGGAACCACAGACTTGTCTGAGTTCAGAGTCCTTGTCTGTAACCACCAGACTTCACCGCCATATCTCTAGCTGCCACCACTTGATTTGAGCTTGGTTGGAATTGACCTATTTTGAGCCCGTTCACCAACCTATCAGCTATGCACATTGAGGGGTGAACACTTATGATTAAAAATGAGGTTACATTGTGGTTCTATAGCCACAGCTAATTTGTCTTCTACCTTCTCCCTTGAGATCTTGCATTACCAAAGTCATTTTGTTTAATTTGACAGTAGTCCATAGTCACAAAAATGACATTGTGCATCAGAAGCAATGTTCCACATAGGTGGGGCACTGGGCTGGGGTATAGCACTGAAAAGAGAAAAATGAGATACACTACTAAAAAAAAAAAAAATCTACAAATAATTCCACTTGAAAAGATTACAGTTCATTCAAAAGACATTCTACAGAGAGGGATTTCTGGAAAAGTTTTAGAGTATCAAGAAAAAAATAATTAGTTTCTGTGGTACATTTACACAATGGAGTACTATGCAGCTGTAAGAAAGAAAGATCTCTTATCCTTTGAGACGACATGGAGGGACCTGGAGAGTACTATGCTAAGCGAAATAAGCCAGTCAGAGAAAGACAAGTACCACATAATCTCACTTATTTGTGGAACATAATGAACAAAATAAGCTGTTGACCAAAAGAGATGCAGAGTCATGGAGTAGGGAACAGACTGGCAAACTTCAGAGGGATGAGGGGTGGAGGGGTGGTGGTGGTGGTGGGGGGGCGAGCTAAACCAAAGAACTCATATGCATGTAAGCACAACAAATTGACATGGATACTAGGCTGGGCAAGGCAGGAGGTGGGTGGGAGCGGGAAGGAGGGTGTCAATGGGGACAAAAGGGGGATATCTGTACTACTTTCAACAATAAAACTTTTTCTTCCAGTGGTGGGTTAGATTAATAAACTTAAATACCTAATGCAGTCAGTAACTTGAATTTGGTAGCGCAGTAGAGGTCTTTGCATTTAGTTTTTTGTTGTTCTCATGTCAGACAGAGCTAAAGAGAAATTTGAGCACCTTGAAGCAAATTTGAGAGCAGGCTCACAATTTAACATCTTGGAGCATCAACTACTTACCTAACCTTTGTTCCCAGTACTAGTGGGAGGGGCTACAAAGGTAAATAAAATTTGATTCCTGTTCTGGATAAACTTATAGCCTGTGGGGGAAGCAGTCCTGCCCTGTTTTTTTTTTTAATGTTTTTAAATTTTTATTGAATATATTGGAGTGACATTGGTTAATAAGATTATATAGGTTTCAGGTGTACAATTCTATAGCTCATCATCTGTGATTTGTATTGTGTGATCATCACCCAAAGTCAGGCCTCCTTCCATCACCATTTATCCTTTACCCTTTTCTTCCTCCTCCCACCCCCGTTTCTCTGGTAATCACCATACTGCTGTCTGTGTCTATGAAGTCTATTTTTTTTTTTTGTTGCTTAATCCCTTCACCTTTTTCAGCCAGCCCCCAACCCACCTCCCCTCTAACAGCTGTCCCTGAATCTTAAACAACAAAAAAATCGTGATGGCATGCATGTAGCTCATATAAAATCAATATTTAGTCTTTAGTTCTTACCATATGCTAAAATTTTAAACAGGAGGACACACTGTAGGGGTGTGGCTAAAATAATTAGAAACAGAATTGAGAGAGCAGGGCCTCTCACCAGAGAAGAAGTGAATGTCTACTTGGAGTACCATAGATTGTACCATTCTGTTTTTTCTTGTATAATATAAGCTTGCTAGTAACCCACAGGTTTAGATCTTAAGGAGCAGTATAAAGATGACTGTGGAATTGGGGGATAGCAGTTTTATATGCTCAATGCTCCAAAAAAAAAAACCAACCCTTTTATTCACTTGCTTTATACTTATGGATATAAACTGCGGTCAAAGTTTGCAGTGGGTCCTCATGCAACTCTCTGTCCAGGGGTCAAAAGTTCAAGAGCACCCTGACACAGGGTTAGGCAAGCCAGCTTCTGCCCACTGTGTGCAAAGGTGCCCGCCTCACAGGAGCCGAAGCAACACCACCACACTGTGTATTCTGGGAAAGGTGCAGCCTGCTTTGCATTCAGTAAATGAAGCTTCGCATTTGGGGTTTTGGAAAAAAAAAAAGATGTAACGGAAACAAAACAGAATGCAATGGAAGCAAAATGTTGGCAAAACTCAAATTGCATTGGATTTATACTTATTGGATTTTTGAAGTAAGCTGACAAGAAAAATTACCTTCATTGCAAATCACTGAAGGGCTTTTCTATAGAATAAACACACTCACGGAGAAGAGCTAATTCAAAGGAAGCTTCAATATGTTAATATAATAATTAAGCAGTCAGGCACAACAGGCAGCCCGTTTCCTGGAGCTCAGCACGCCTCAGGTGGGGTATAAGGTAGAAGGCTGAAGGCTAAACGACTTCACCCACCTGAGATTGACTATAATCACCTTAAAATATGATATGAGATGACTGTTACCCTCATTGGAAAGTATTTACTCATGCAAACAAGCAGAAAGAACCAAATTCTCTGTATTTGGTGGGCAGACGTTAAGAGTTGAATTATTGGAATCAGCCTCAAAACTTGGAAACTTCAATGCTTCTAATTGGAGACTGCATTTTCCCAAGTTCTTGGTGGTCTTTTTCTTTGCTGAGTGTCTCATCTTCTCCTTCTTTTATTTGAACCTTCTTGAAGCCAAATTTTTTGTGTTTGGAAAACCCATATACTCCATCGGACTTATTAGTGATGTGTGCGTGCTTGAGGTGGTTTTTGGTAAAAACCCGGATAGCTTCATTTCTTATGAAGAAGATTAAATAGAAATAGTGCTTCTCAAATTCTACTGTGTACAAGGGGCCTCTGGGGTCTTACGAAATGTAGATTCTGATTCCATAAGTCTAGGGTGGAGCCTGAAATTCTGCATTTCTGAAAAACTCCAGGAAGAATACAATAGAAGCAGTAACATCTATGATTTTTTTTTTTAAATATCAGCAAGCCATGTGATAATAGGAAAATAAAGGCTAAAAGATAAGGATGTAAAAATACCAGTGTTTTCAAGTAGTTGACTCTCTTTTCTGGTTATTGATAATTGACCTCATAGAGAAGAAATTAGAGACCATGAACTATGAACTTCCTGGGGATTATAGATAAACAGATTAGTCTTATTTTTAGACTGATTGATATCTCTGAAGACAAGATAATTCATTTTTGATATGCATGTCACAGGAAAATCTCAAGGCAATGACATATCATTGCTTCAGGGCTTTATTAGCAGTTAGTTAGTTTAGCCCAAGTAAGAGCTGACTAGAAATAGATAGAGAGGAGGTAAAGCCTGGTTATAAATGAATGGGCAGAATGGTTTCTGTGCATGGTTGGTGTGTTCCCACTTGATGCTTTCCTCCTGTGCTTTCACGTTGTTATACGTGTGGATTTCTTTGGGCCCTAAAGGTAACATGACCATGAATTCCATAAATCTGTAGTAACTGAAAACAGTGAGAAAAATGAGACAACTGTTATTTTCCTGAACTCTCTGTAAATGGAAATAAATGATGCTTTTGTTTGTCTGTTTACTTTGTCTTGTTTTTGTTTTCCCAAACCAGAAGTGTCTGTGCGGGGATGTGCTCATGAGGACCCTGAGCAGTCGGTATAAAACCTCCTGGATTTCTAGCTTCTCATTTGCTGCAATGTTTCATTCTGAACATCCCTGTAGCATTGATGATGGGCTGGTCACATAAAGTCCTAAGAAGAAATGATTGTTTCCTGAAATGCTTTTAAAAGTTCATTGGCTTGTGTTTTCGAGTTCATTCCAACCTCAACTGTGTTTCATTAAAACATCAACAATTGTCTGAGGAACTGAAGAGAAATATATTCTCCCATACTTCCTACTAGCCTCTCAGCAATATTTTTTGGTGTTGGTAACTACTCTTCATCCTCTTTACATGTGCTTGGTTTGGTTCTTTATTCCTGATCTGGGTTACTGTCCATACAAATGTCGTAAAACTCCAAGACTACTGTACTTCTCTGAAGCTGTTGGTGCATAGCCTGTGAGGCCTTACACAGGACACTCTCCCTGATAGTAGCCTTTACCCTTCCAGGAGTGACCCCTGGGCACTTCCCCAAGGCTGTTACTACAAAGCTCATAAAAATCAGTGCTTCATTAGCTCCCCTCTTCCCTCAGGCCAAATATCTTAACATGGCAGACAACCCTAGCCCAAACAATTTCCGCTGTTTTATCTCCTGCAAAGAGTTAGTCTCACCAGGCACATACCTGTTCATACACATTTTTCTACTTGCATGTCATTTCCCCATCTAGGATGTTACTCTCTTGTCTATTCCTCTATGAGCTTTCTCTAGTATTGTTGGACAAAATTAATTGCCTGCTTTTATTTTGTTGATACTTTCATAACTGTTTGTTTATGTATGCATTATGCTGATTGCATTATATTGTGATGATATTTGTAGTTATTACGTCTTAGAAATGGTTCTATCCTCAATCTCTTGTTTTTGGAGCTCCATCAGGCAATGATGACATCTTTGGCATCTAATTTCCCATGGTTGACTCTGCTAATCTGCTTGGGTCACTTTGCTCACTTGAAACTAATGCAGATGCTGTCTTTTCCTACTGCACGCCAGGTTGTGGAGGGCAGCCTTCTCAGAGAGAGGATAAAGAAGAGAATGTAAGAAGGCTGTCACCCATCACCACAGCTTCCCCCCAAATCTCTCATGCCTTCAAATGTCATGTGACTTGGTACATATTAGACAGTCACGATTATTTGATTATTTTGACAATAATAATAATGCTAACATTTGCGGATCTTAATACTAGGCATTAAGTATTTCCATGTACAATCTTCTTTAATCCTCATCCACCCCAAGAAGTGGAAGTACTGTGAAGCTAATGAAGTTTAAGTTTTCAGGGCCATTTACTTACAAGGACTCCTTAAAAGCTCTGTTTTTAAATTTACCAATAAAAAATGTGTAATTCTTTTTCTCATTTTAAATCCACATTCTCTTTTATACCTAATTTTATACTAATAACTTTATATACATATTTTTAAAAAGGCCCCTCAAATTCTATATGCCTCAGGCCCCATAGAACCTAGATCTGCCTTTCCTAGTCCTGTGATGCAGAAACTATAACATCGAGATAACAACAAACGTGCATCTTGAAAATTTAACCACAGTAAAGACAGGGTTGTATTATTGCAAAGGTAATGGAAAATGATACTTTTCAGTTGGCTTATCTGTTACAAAAAAAGCACAAAATTGAGAATGCTGAGATAGATTATGAACAAGTGACAAAACACTGACCCAAGAGAGTCCCAGATGGCCGCAAACAATTGCCGTATACAATCCCAGTCCTGTCCAGCCACCTTCATCTGAGGACAGAGATTTGGTGAAGACTGACAGCCAGTTACCAGTAGTGTGATCAAATGTAGTCTGCGTATTTATATCATATATGAGAACTAAGGATCAGAGAAGTTAACTAACTTGCCAAAAATTACATAGCTAGTAAGTGATCGAGATGGGTTCCAAGCTGAAATCTGTCTCTCTGAGTGTTTGTTGATTGATTTTATATCAAACCGAAGTCAACAGAGAATATAATTATTGACTTCCTTTCAGTCCTTTTGCTGCTGTCTCTGGAATCCCCTTACCCCAACCTGTCCTCACGGCCTCAGGCAGGAGTTCGGTCTCTAGGACGACATCATTACAAGGTTGACACTGTCCTAGATTATTTCTTACCCCCATAATCCTGTTTCAAACTGTTATTCAAACTTTAGAATTGGGCTTACTCATTTATTTGATTTTTTACTGTAATGGGCATGTCAAATTTCTAAAACTTCCTGCAAAATAAGATTTTGACCTATGCATACCCATCTGGTCTCTGAACTACCCTGTCCTGACTCTAGTCACAATTTTTGCTTTGCATTGTTTTGTTTAGGGTGCTGGGCTCCTTGGCCCTTCTCTGTTTTTCCCTCTGCTACTTTGAACCCTGACCTTGTTTTGCAAGCTCTAGCCACATGGAGTTTCGTGATAGTTAATTTTATGTGTCAACTTGACTGGACCATTGGATGCCCTGATATTGTGAATCGTAATTCTAGGTATGTTTGTGAGATATTTCTGGATGAGATTAACATTTGAATTTGAAGACTGAGTAAAACAGATTGTTCTCCCCAAAGTGGGTAAGACTCATCCAATGTGTTGAAGGCCTGAATAGAGCAAAAGCCTGAGTGAAAGAGAATCTGCCCTCTCTGTCTGTCTTCCAGCTGGAATACTGGTTTCCTCCTTTAGGACTAGGACTGAAGCTGGACCTGCACCATCGGTTCTCCTAGGTCTTCAGGGTCTCTAACTGCAGATACTGGTTTCTCAGCCTCCAGAATCACGTGGACAATTTCTTTACAATATCTATCTATCTATCTATCTATCTATCTATCTATCTATCTATCTATCTATCTATCTATCTATCATCTATCTATCAATCATCTATCTATCTATCTATCTATCTATCTATCTATCTATCTATCTATCATCTATCTATCATCTATATCTATCTACCTACCTACCTACCTACCTATCTATCATCTACCTATTATCTATCTATCTATCATCTATCTATCTATCTATCTATCTATCTATCTATCTATCTATCTATCTATCTATCATCTATCTACCTATTATCTATCTATCTATCTATCTATCTATCTATCTATCTATCATCTATCTATCACCTTTCATCTATCTATCTATCATCTATCTGTCATCTATCTATCTATCTATCTATCTATCTATCTATCTATCTATCTATCTACCTATCTATCATCTACCTATCATCTATCTATCTATCTATCTATCTATCTATCTATCTATCTATCTATTTACCTATCTATTATCTATCTATCTATCTATCTATCTATCTATCTATCTATCTATCTACCATCTATCTATCTGTCATCTATCTATCTATCAATCACCTATCATCTATCTATCATCTATCTATCTATCTATCTATCTATCTATCTATCTATCTATCTATCTACCTACCTACCTATCTATCTATCCATCCATCCTATTAGTTCTGTTTCTCTGGAGAACCCAGATTTCTTTCACCTGGACTTTGGAAACTGTCCAGATCTCACTTGAGGGTTTTCATGGGCAGGCCTGACCAGGCAGGAGCTTGCAGCCCTCATCTTTGTTAATGCCTGTGGGCCGAACTAGGTACAAACCAGGTGTCCCTTTGATGAGTGATGTCTTCTTTTCTGAACCATCAATTAAAGGACAGTTACCAATGAAAGAAAATATTCCAAATCTATATTTTCTTGGAAAATGTAAAATATAGACCAACACAGAGGCATTTATTTCTGATAAACATCAATTGGCCTGAATTTGGAAAAGTTCAATCTGTTGATGAAAATCTTGCTCCTATGTATTGTATCTTTTCTACTGTCTTTGTTGGGATACACTGAAGACACTTGAACAGTTTCCTAATGATGGGGGATCACCACAGTGAACATAAATGATCGTATTCAGCACTAATTTAGGGATGCTCTCACTGTAGGGGATCTCTGTGTCAACGCAGAATAAAATAATTTCTATTCATAGATACTGCAGTGCCGTTCATACTTAGTGTGGTGATTGAAGTCCCTATACTAAATAACCCCCTTTGTTATGCAACCAGTTGTAATTATTTTGTCTCATTTCTCAACCTTCTTCCTTCACTATAAATCTGTCAGCTATTACTTCTTACTTTCCTCAGTGAACCTGCCTTAACAAAATTTATTCCTCTCCCTCTGGGACAGCAGGTCTCAATGGGAGGATTTCCCTTCCTCAGGGGACATTTGGCAATGTATTGAGATGTTTTTAAAAAATATGTTTTTGTTGATATTTTAGAGAGACAGCAACAGTGAGAGAGATAGAAACATCGATGTGAGAGAGAAACATTGATCGGCTGCCTCCTGCACGACCCCCACCAGGGATCAAACCGAAACCTGGGCATGTGCCCTGACTGGGAATCAAACCAGGACCTCTCAGTCCATGGGATGATGCTCAATCCACTGAGCCACACTGGCCAGGCAATACTGTGACATTTTTAATTGTTATACTTTAGAGAGGGGGTGCTACTGGCATCTAGTGGATAGAGGTCTTGTTCCTAAACCTCTAACAGTGCATAGGACAGACCTTCACCACAAAGAATTAGTTGGGTCAAAATGTCAGTAGTGCCCAGGTTTACAAACACTGTTTTAAGATTGTGGCAAAGTAAATAGGGTCTAAGGGAGGATCCAGGAGATTTGTTTAAGGTTTAAAAAAAAAAAGTGTGTGTTGGTTCATGGTCATTGGTAAGGTCAGAGGCCAGTTTCATTTACTTTTTAAGAACAGCAATATTCTCATGGATTGAGGTCCTTTGACCTCCAGCTGAGTGAGGTATTAGTACAGGCCCCTTTACCTTACGGTCTTTAACACCTGTATGCACAAACCACTTTCCTTTAATGAAGAATAGCTTTCATAGTTATTTGGCTTACATGCTATTGCTACATTATAAAAAATCGGTAGGATATAAATACCATAGTATGTAATATGTTTCTAAGGGATTTTCAAATTTCTATTGAAAACCACTTGCATGCAAAGAGCGATCTAATTGTGTCAGTCCTAAGACTTGCTTCTTTGTCGTAATTTGATAACATTAGAAACACTGGTGGCCAACTGAGCCCCTCCCCCGACTGTCTAGAATCATATTCTTTGGAGAAACATAATTTTGACCAGCAAAAGTGTAAAATGTCTATGGTGACATAGCTATTTTTAAAAGAGATTCTACTGAAAGTCAGTTGATTAACTGTGATCTTGACCTTCTTTACTTCTCTTAAATAAGATTTTTGGTACTCAGGTAGAAGTCACTGACCTCGCAGGGAATTTTGCTGCATCAAGTTCGGGGCTGCCTCAACTCTACAAAGTGCATTAATTCTGATCTCCTCACTTAATGGTCTTGACATAGAAAATCATTTCTTTCAATTTTAGATGAAGGATAAATCCTATTTTCTAAACTTCAATCTAAACTTTGCATTATTTTACAGAGATGTAAATCTTTTTTCCATAATGATACAGAGCATATATTTTATATCTTAATATATAGCAATTCATAAAATGGGGAAATTTTTAAACAATGCATATTTGGCAAATTTGATTTAATTTCCATGCATTTTACCAAGTATGTACATTTATGTAGTGTATAAAATTAATATTGAAGTGTAAATGAGTATGCATGTTTTACCACTGTTTTACTCAAATGTGATGTGTCAAAATCAATTTGATATGAAATGCAGAGTGATAGATCTAAGGTATGCATAGTACAGTATGGAATTCTTTCAATCTCTTAGCAACACTTCAAAAGAAAAAGTATAGTATGATCTTTAATACAGGAGTTTCTTGATGCCCATTAAATTGATCAGATACTATAAATCAGGGTGATACACACATTCAGAGAGGAAAGTTGACCTATGACAACTGTGACGTTGTGCATATATTTATATCATTTTTCTTGTTTGTATGAAAATCAATTTCTGAACGTAAAAATGATTTTTTAAATAAAACTTTAAATAATTTTTCAGTACTCTTGCTAGTATTTTAATTTTATTATTTTTAATTCTTTTTCCTTTTTTAAAATTAATTTTAGAGTGAAAGGAAGGGAGAGGGAGAGAGAGATAGAAACATCAATGAGAAAGAACATCAGTTGGCCGCCTCCTGCATGGCCCCCACTGGGGATCAGGCCCACAACCTGGGCATGTGCCCTGACCAGGAATCGAACTGGAGACCTCTTGGTGCATGTGTCAATGCTCAACCACTGAGCCACACTGGCTGGACTCTTGCGAGTGTTTTTAATTTGATATTTTATGATTATGTTTTGCAGTTTTTTTTCCCCTTTGGAAAGTTACCATTTAATTTTGCTCATGTTTAAGACTTTTAAAGGTTGCCCTCAGTGTTTTAATATATTGCTTATTGTTACTTTTAAATAAAATGTATTCTTTATGTGTTTATTGTTGTGACATTTGTAATTCTAAAATAACAAAAATTATTTTTGTTTCTCAAGGTCTCAGAAATCATACTGTTTAATATAATGATTTCATGTTGAGTTCTTAAAGAACTAAACAAAGGTATGTGGAAAAAATGTAGAAAAAATTTTGGTATGCTATATGAAATTGTGATTGCTTAATAATATAATTTTTAACATAAATTATAAAGGTTTTATTTGAAAAGAAACCTATCATTTTGCCATTGAAAAATTTTCTAAGAGTTAACTTGGAGAAAAAGATGAAAGGTGGGTGGACAGAATGGATTATTCTCTTAAAAGTATTTAGAGAAAGAAACAGGTATTGTTTTATGAAATAGATTTTTTTTTAGAAAACTGAACTTATTGTATCTGCAAAAATAATCATCCTATAAAAGCTTTAATCCTATTGAAATGTTCAGAAATATATATGCATACTTTTCCTATAGTTAGAGAAACATATCTATTTTGAATAGTTTTTTTTAGCACTCTTCCCATCTTTATATAAAATTTCTTAGAAGTCATAAATGACACAGTTTTTCCTGGAACAAATCTCTACTAGAACCAGCTAAATAAAGCTTATTTCGTGAATTAAATCTCTTTCTAAAGTGCCAAGGTACAAAAGTGCTGATATTTTAATGTGAGAGTCAAAGTCTGCAGTAATCATTGTGCTTTTATATTCCCTTTTCCTGACACGTGTCTTTGTAACCACAATTCTTACCCATTCTTACATGGAGACAGCGATCATTTTCACTGACTCTCCACTCTCACCAATAAGAACACACCTAATTTTAACACAGACAGTATTGCTACAGAATTAAAATGTGTTTTCTACCGCTGAATCCCTTCCTCTCGTTGGAGTGGTTCAGAACTTTCCCTTTTACTTGTTACATTTAGATTCCACCTCAGACATACAAGGAAAAAGAGCCAATCGCTTTTCATTGTTCCCATCAGTTCTATGAGATTCAGATTCTCTTTGACAAGTTCTGTGCCTGCGTTTCCATGCAGGGCTTGTCAAAAGTTTAAGATTCAGCCCGAAGAGCACGAATTGAGGTACCCCATCAAGATCGCTGCAAACCCCACTGTAAAGGGAGTGCCTTGCACATCTAGAAAAATCTGTTCTGAGCTTCCTTAAGATGATGCTGAAATGCTGCATTATAATTTTCAAAATGAATTAATGAAGAACAACACTGGAGATGAAATGTATATGTGTGTGTATCACAGCTAACATGGTAACTGGAATACAAAGCCTTTTTCTCTAACATTTTGCCAGCCCTAGCATACGCTTCCCACAGAGGATGGGGATTAACAGCCTGTCTCCTCTGGGGTGGGGGGAGTATGAGTGGAATAAAATGTAGAATCTGCAAATGGAATTCTGAAATGATGTAGTTAACGTTACATATGTAGTCTATTATGGTAACTGGGAACATGTGTGTCATAATATTGGGCAAACTGATTCTAAAAATGGGAGAGAGTAAAACAAAAACTGACCCCCAAATTCTGCTCAAATTGCATGATCCTAACAAGATGCACTGTCAGGAAGACTTGACAGAATACCGTTCTCTCTTGTTCACCACACCCAGCTTTACCCTTTTCTACCCCTCCACACTTTCTCCCTTTATTTTTTTAGATATAGTTTTCATCTTTCAATTTGGATGACTAATTTTCCCTATCATACTGGAGTGCCAGTTTGTCTTTCTGACTGTACTCAGGCTTTTCTGAACCCATGGGTAACTCTAAATATCATGAACTTGAAATGTTTCCCAATGTAAAGTAAATCCTTTGACATAAGGAACTGAAAGAATAGAGGAGACTGGAAGACATCAAGACTGCTGGACCGAAGGAGACACTGACCATACATTTGGCACCTTGATCACTTACATCACTGGTTAAAGCCGCTGCTGCTGGTTGTGCTCAGGTATTCCTAGCCCTATCTGGAGTGTCATTCAAACAGAAATATAGCCTGGCCAGTGTGGCTCAGTGGTTGAATGTTGACCCATGCACCAAGAGGTCACCTGTTTGATTCCTGGTAAGGGTACATGTCCAGGTTGTGGGCCAAATCCCCAGTGGTGGGCATGCTGGAGGCGGCCAATTGATATTCTGTCTCATTGATGTTTCTATCTCTCTCTCCCTCTCCCTTCCTCTCTCTCTCAAATCAATAAAGAAAAACAAAGCAAAACGAAAAGGGATATAACAAGGGAAGGGATTAAGCACAAATGTGGAAATGATGGCTCAATCACAGTCTAAGAAATCAGTAAGTGCAGAATAGGAAATAAGTCATAGAAAATTAGAGCACATAGAGGAATTAGACCGAGTGTCAAGAGAAAGAAGGAAACATAGATTTCGAATGTGAGTTGGGGAAACCACGGCAGTGCATGTTTGGGTTGCAGATGCCCAGATGCACTGTTGTAATAAAGTTAATTAGAAACTTATCTAATTTTTTTTTTCTTCTGTAGGTCTCATATTCCTTTTTCTTTTCTTTCATTGATTTGATGGTTTTAGTTTGTTTAGCCTTTTATTATCTTCAACTCATTATTCACTTTAGGATGTGAACATGTCTTGGTATAACACACTTAAAACATGTGTCCTTTAGATCCCCATTGGAGCTATTGCAGACCTCAGCTTGTGGGAACCCCACCTCTACTCAGTCCTTAGGAGTTCTAGATCCCCAGCTCATCAGCAGAGTTGTTTTTAAATCCCAGAGGCAGGAGAGACTACAGAAAGTAGCCATTTTATAGGTGAAAAATTAAATGGAAGGTGAGCACATGATATTCTGGGATTGTTCATAGGATGGAGAATAGGTAAATCATCCTTCCTTTCTTACTTCCTCCTTTTATTGTTACCCCAATAGCTCTAGCAGACATGGAAATTCACAGGACAAATGCCAGATAATACTTGCCAAAGGGGAAAAAATATAATCTCTAACTCTAAATCCAAATGGTTACTACTGCTTGCCAATTGTCTCCCTAAAACGTCTTTATGACATTTTTTTTTTCTCTTTCATCCTCGTAGCTATGTGCAGGCCTCCTTCACTTCCCACTTGCCATTTGCATTGCACTCTGCTGCCACAGTCGTCCCTGTTCTTCCCTTTAGCCTCTCCTCATTTTAGTTTTTTTATGAACATTTGCCAAATTAATTATTTCCACGAAACCTCTCCTATCATGTACGTCATGCATGCCCCTTCTCAAAAGTTTCAAAAAGTTTATCAGATATTAACCAAATATTCTTAACTGATACTCAGTATTCTTCCATAATATGGCTCTACCTTATTTAGGTTCCTTTACTCTAGTCCAATGGCCTCAGTATTGTCCTGCCTCAATTCATGTTTTTTTCACTCTGGAGTCTTTGTGCTCCTGGGCCTAACAAGACCGTCTTCCCATTGCGATGTTCAGTGGTGCCATGCTGTTCCAAGACTCTCTATGTCCCAAGAACTTTTCCCCAATTTTTCCATCTAAGTCATGACCTCTGAAATTTTAAATGTGTACATATTTTGCGGCACACCAGTTTCTATCTTTTAATACAGTTTTCATGTACAGCTATATTTGAATCTGTATTTTTATCTGCTTCTAGATCTAATTTGTCTTTCTCAGTTCTATTATTCAGGGCATAATCCTTATGTTCCTGGTCTGGGTAAGATTTGTCTTTATATTTCTTTTGCTCCTAGCACATAATTTGATGCATAAAACCCTCAAATGTCTGTGAGTGAATTAATAAATGTGCTTAAAAGTTCAACACTTGTGTACCTTAAATGCATTAAAAGAGAGTTTCCAGATGATTCTTGTTGCTTATTCTTTCTCTGTAAATACTATCATTTACCCATAATTCTTGGTCATCTATACCGTCTTTGCAAAAGGCCGTATCTGGAAAGTTACTTGGAAATTTAATGGTTTAATTATTCCCAAGATTGAGTTGGCTTAGCTGTATCTTAATAATTCCACAGGAAAGTTTTATTTATTTATTTTTCATAGAAAATAAGAAACTGAAGAGAGCCCTGGAGAAGATTTACAACTCCGTTAAGTAATCTACGATTGTGGAGCCTCATAAAAATTATGTCATCAATTGCTAGAGAGGAAATTAATTTATTATTTCTAGTTGTGTGTAATAAGAGTAACAATTGATCATTTTGATATCATGCAGACAGAAGAAAATTGAAGAAGTTAAGAAAATATCCATATCATTGTAGACATACAAGGTATTTGTTCTGATGGGCACTTAAGCACATTTGGACAAATTTGCCTTGAATTAGCTGATTCAAAACCACTCCTCTACTTATATGAATTTAGACGATAAATTTGTTAATAATTTTTATAAATAGTAATCATTTTATCTTATTGAAAACATATTTGGGTTTTTGCTTACCAAATTGGATGTTTGAAAAATGTTTTGAAAATTAGGCAGTGATGTATTTCATGTAAGTAGATGACAGCTTACTCAGTTGGCCAATTTTGTGATTTATTTCATGGTTTACAAAATATTTTTACTTACATTTCTCATTTGATTTAATTTTGCAAATAACCCTATGAGATGGCTGGAATTAACACATGATAAAACTAAATTCTGAATACCCAGAACGAACTAGGTGTAGAGATTTAACTTTGGATTTTAGGCCAGCAGCTTTCAAAATACCACTCACTTCATATTAGTACACAATATATATTCAATAAATATTTGTTAATCAAGCAGTATTATTTAAGGCTGAGTATAGTCTTATAAAATGTATGTCTGGCATAAAAGTATGTTTGATGAGTGACTATCAGTAGGTTAAATTTATGTAATAATAATCATGCAGACTATGATTCTTAAAACAGAAAATATAAAATTATCTAAGATTTTATCTCTATATAAATTTTATGTTCTGCATGACATACTTTTTAATGATTCTGATACAGGTCCTCTCTGGACCCAATAATCTCTCTAGATCTTTTAACTTCTAATGTTGAGAATGTGTTATTGAGATGATGGGTAGCATTTTTATATGTATATGATTAATAAATTCATGGATTTTTGAACAGATAATTCTAAATTTGTTTTTGAATGTTGTATAACACTAGATGAATAAATCATTCCTTATTTACTGTCCATTAGGTGATAATCATTTATTAATGGTCATATCTGAATGCTTCCCTTGCTTTTATGTATATGTTTCCTTTTATAGTAGCAATGAAAACACTCCAGGCCACACATTTCAGCATGGTTATTGTACCTCACAGGTGGTTAAATCTATTTTAACTGCCTTCATCTATGGATTTCGTAGCTCACCCATAGTTTTGACCACAATAACTTTTAAATTGAGGGGTTTTATTGAATTTTAATTAAGGACAATGCTAAGACTGCTGCTCTAAATTTAGGAAACATGAAAGACATTTGAGTTTTAGCTAAATAAATAAAAAGGTGCCTGGAGGGCAGCACAGAATACAGGTAACAAAGTTGACATTTATTTTTAAATGTTGGTTAAATTTCTCCTGTGTTGCAGGAGCTGGGCTCTGAGTGAATAACCAAAATGCAGATATTTGTTATGACAATGACTCCTTGTTTGTGTGAACAAAAAAATTATTCTTTTAGTATGTTAGATTTCATATTTACATGATAAAGATAACTGATATTTAAACGCATGTATTTTATAATTATTTCATAACATTTTATTATTAATTGGAATATATAACTACTTTCTTTATGCTTAGAAGTATGCTGTATTCATTAAGGTTATGAAAACCCTTTATCTTTGTAGGTATTAAGCATTTTCAAATACAAAGCTCCCTTTCCAATATAATACAATTTTTCAGATCTAACATGCTGATAGTTATATTTTCATTATATGTTGATTGAAATATCATTCAGTAATCATAAAGTTAGTATAATTTATCATTTGTAAGTTTGTATTTTATCAAACATAAAATATTTGACATATTTTTCAAAAATATTTACTATGTATTAGAGATATGCCATTTTATGAATCTATAGACAGTGTTTTGTTTTCAATGAACCACTAAAATATGGGCTTTTCATTGCATCTGTAGAAAATATATTTCAGAACTGTCTCCTCTTTGAGGAGTGGGTAAAGCCCTGTGGGCTGGATGTAGCATGGGCTGGAGGTCCTGCTGGAATCAGACAAACCTGGGCTGGGTCTTGGCCCAGCATGACAAATAACGAGGAATTCAGCTTCCTTGTCTCAGTTTTCTCATCTGTAAACTGGAGAGATTGATGACACCTACTCTAGTGGTTTGCTCTGAAGATTAAGTTACATTATATATGTAAAATAATTAGCATATTTCCTAGCTTATAGTATGTGTTTAGGGATGTTATTTTTATCATTATCATAATTGTTTTTCTGGTGCTGTTAACCTCACTATAAAATAGAGTATTCTACTATGGTCAGGATTGGTATATATATTAGTTATTCAGTGAGATTGTGTGTCTGTTGCATGCGAAAAACATGAAAAAGTGAATAGTTCATTTATTTAAATTTATCGACCTTCATTAGTATTTCCCTTATTATGCCTTCCTTATTCAAGGTTGTTTTGGATATAGCAATACAATTTGAAACTTCTACATAATCCAGTAATTTACAATTCATTTAAAATTTTAAAGCATGTGCCATATGGTAATTTTAGAAAAGAACAACAGTGCATCTAAAATCACTCTAGCAGTGAAAGACCGAAGTCCCTTCTGCGAACACTGGAGCATACTTAATCAAAAGAATCTAAGAAACCTATAGGATTATCTTCCCTTAGTGTATTGATATATTTCTCAAGTGGCTATTGTTT
This sequence comes from Molossus molossus, assembly GCF_014108415.1. Lineage (NCBI taxonomy): Eukaryota > Metazoa > Chordata > Mammalia > Chiroptera > Molossidae > Molossus > Molossus molossus. The sequence goes on from NW_023425346.1 coordinate 28,366,258, forward strand.
AAACAGCTTTAAGGTTTGTATTGTTAAAATACATCAAGTTGGTCTGAAATAGTACCTGTGTCTCCTTATATGGGTGGCATGCTCACGGGGCTGGAGGTGGCAAGTAGGTTTCTAGTGCCTATAGGTTTCACTCTGGACCAATCATATTCCAGTTGATAAAACTCAGTGTATATGGTGTTCTTAAAACAACATTCATGTTATACTTGAAGAAGGGCTGGTATTTCTGGGCTTACAGAATGCTTTTGCGATACATATAGGAGTAGAAAATAGGGAGGTGATATCTCATCTGTGTGGCTATATCACATGAGAGAAAAGAATTCAGCATTTAGGAAACATATTGAATTGATAAATTAGGAAGAATGACCTTAAAAATCAAACTGAGTTATGCATGGAGAAATTGAAATCCTCATACATTGCTGATAGAAATGTAAAATTGGTCAGCCACGTTGAGAAAATAGTCTAGCAGTTCCTCAAAAAGGTTAAACATAGAGTTACCATATGACCCAACAATTGGGTATGTACCACTCCTTGGTGTGTGCCCAACAGAAATGAAAACATATCTTTGCAATAACTTGTACACAAATATTCATAGCAGCATTATTCATGATGACCAAAAGATAACAACAACACAAATGTCCATTGACTGATACATGGGTAAATTAAATGTGATATATCCATAGAGCAGAATATTGTTCAGCAATAAAAGTGAAGTTCAGATATATGCCACCCCATGGATAAACCTTAAAAACAGTATTCCAAATGAAAGACATCAATAACAAAAGACCACATATTGTGTGGTTCTATGTATATGAAATGTCCGGAAGAGAAAAATCATCGAGACAGTCACCAGTAACTGGGTGTGGGGGGTGGGGTGAGGGGTAGGAGTAAATAGGAAATGATTTCTGATTCATACTGGGCTTCTTTTTGAGGTGATGAGAATGTTCAAAAATTCATTGTAGTACTGGCTGCACAAGTCTGTGAATAGATTAAAAAACATCAAATTGTACACTTTTAATTGGTACATTGTATATGTGAATTACGTCTCAATAAAGCTATTATGTAAAAAAGAATGAGCTGCTCCTCCAGCCTGTGTATCCCACAGATATTCATGACTGGTTTCATAAACCAGACTGTCATGAGGATTTTCAGGTTTCAAGTTTAAAGTAGTTGAAACAGGCATTTTCAAGAACAGTATTCATTGAAATGCATCAAAGCATAAGTGCAGTCCCTGAAGAAACACTTTAACTCATGAGCTTAAATAATAACCAAATTTAATTCATTCCAGGTACATTCTCATTAAAGAAACTGCTGGCCAAAATGTTGAAATAAACATTTAGCTACTAAGTGAACAAATTAAACTCCTTTATAATTTAATTGCACCAGTGAGTATTTCTTTCTGGAATGTGTTTCTGCTTTGATACATTTCAATACACATCATGAATTATGTTGAATGATGGCATTTCAGAATATGTGTGAGTATGTATATACATATGTATTTTCAAACTGCATTTAAGATGTTATTTAAATTATGTATGCATGTGTACATGTGAACATTCCAACTTCTATGTTTATGTGTATGTATACAATACAGAAAGACATATTCCCATAAGTCCCATGCAATGTAGTCATATTGTGGGGTATATATTATGCCAACTAGTTGCAAGCATTAACAGAAATATTCTTTCTCTCTGCCTTCTCTCCTTTCCACTCCATATATATACATATGTGAATGTACAAATATTTGATAATGTTTACTTATCATGTGATAGATCGACAGTATTTATAGATGGCTATTTTGATCAGCATGCATATTTTGAACCACTGGAACTATTTTAAGGAATTTTTAGTGCTTTGAAAATATACAGCATTTCACTTCTAGATGCAAGCAGATTCATGGCAGTGATTATAGAAAAGGAATGACTGTAAAAAATAAAACAAAACAGAATTCAGCTCAAATCTTTTCATACTGTCTCAAATCCCAGTGCACTGATTTCCAGTTAGTTTTTTTTCATTGCATTCTTTTACAGTGTTAAGGTAAAAATTAAAACTTATTTCTCTTACTCTATTGCTAACCTAATAAGAAATGAGAACGTTCTCCTTCAAAAGACACATTATTTTAAAATTCCTTATAATTAAAAAAATATATTTTCTTTGTGGACTCACACAAAAAAAATCATACCTCTACGTTTTGGTCTTACTAATTTTAGCTCCAGTCCACTCTGATTGTATGTTTGTTGAGTATACTAACGATGGTCCGAAGTCTCATCTCATCATTCCATTTTCCTGTATTTCAAAAATCACCAATTATATCCTTTACTCTCTTGCCTTTTCTGGTATATCCCCCTTCTTCTGTCACTCACAACCACTCAGAGATAATTATAATTAGTTACTTTCCCTCCCAAACAAGTATATGTACCACTTATCTATACCTTTAAGTAGAATACATGGCTCTGATAGTGAAATGACAACCTATACTGTTACATATAGCACCCAGGTACGCACTTTAATAGTATTTAATTAGCTATATGGTGGCAGTCCCATTTCTGCCTCAGGGCAGTTTTGCTTTCAGTTCGGGCACGCATCGCCACAGAGTACAAAAGGACAAAATGCAGACCAGGAAGAGTAAAGACTGCCTTCTCCAGGTGGGGTGAAGAATGTCCACCCGAGCGAACGGATACAATACTCAGAGTTGGAACAGAGGAGTCATATGCTGTCCAAAAGGGAGGACACTGTCCTCATGGCCAAATCATTTACAGAATGTCTTCGGTGAAAACTGACCTCCTTAAATATACTATGGTAGATTTGATAGTGAAATGTGAGCTTCACCAAGAATAAGAATTTTCTGTAAATAACAAATAGTAAATAGACTAGGCTACAATAGTAAATAGTAGTCAGGCTCGAGAATAGTGGGAGTCTCACAGAGATGATCCGCAGCAGCTGAATAGGTGAACACAGAGATGTCCAGACCGTCACTTGGGGATTGCTGTATAACATTAGGAATTAGAGAATCATATATATTTTTTTCTGGTTCCATGGAGTTGTTTCAATCATTTTTATTGACTACTTTAATGTCTTTATAAGGTGCCAACAATTCTGATGGATTGATATTTGGCCTTACATGGGACAGATTTAATTATTCCTTTTCAACTTTCTGGTTCCCAGAGTGAACAAAACTGGAAAACATGATATTGTCTAATATTGTTGTGTTGCATCATTTGCACACAATTTCCTCTACACTTTCTTTACTTGGCGAACCCCTACTTATTTGCAAAGGTGAGAGTGAAATGCTACTTCCCCTATGAAGTCTTCCTTGACAGTCCAGCTGAATTAAATCACCTTCCATCATGAACCTATAACTTGTATAGTTAATTCTCTCACAGTATTAACATTGTTTCAGAGGTATTTACTTGACAGTGAGATTATTTAGGGAAAAGACCTCATATCATTCAATTTGACATCCACAGTCATTAGCACAGTGCCTGGACATGGTACATAAAGATGGAACTGGTACATGAGATCTGCTGAGTGTCCAGCTTGAGTTTAACATATAATGTTCCTTGAGAAATTTCCTATATTTACCACAGGTTATTCATTTAGTTCCAGCTAATATTCATTTCTCCCTCATTTCTGGGCTTGGAATAAAATATGAGATGAGGATCTAGTACCTAAAAGTCTAGTGATTCATCCAATAACAATCTTTTATATCTCAGAGTAACAATGTCTGAACGCCCATTCACTTTCCACATGGGTCAGAGAGAATTAATCATCTTTCCCTGTGACCTGTCCTGTTTCCTCATCCTCTCCATTTACAGGAGAGTTCTATTATGTCTTTAAATTCAGAGGTTTAGATTTTGGAGGCTTATTTGACTCATTCTTCCCCTTTTGCAGGACACTTTTCCTCCACTTGCCCACTCTCTCCCATGTGGCTGCAGCTTGATAGTGAATAAGCCCAGGGATGAGCACTTGAACTGAGAAATCTTTTCCCAGAAATTTGGATTTTGAACCCCAAGTGTTAGGACCAGGTTCTGTACTGTCATTAAAAAAAGGCCATATGGTCTAAGAAACTGAAGAAAGCAGAGAAACAGAATTGAACAGGGATGAGAGAGAAAGGCAGGGAGATGTAGCTGATACTTGTAAGTCCTCGACTGCGTCTTTTCCCTGAGACAGAACCATGTTCTGAGCCTTGGGTTTCACAAGGTAGCTAAATTTGGGTTTCTGACAACTGACCATAAATGTCCTAAGTTCCCTTTCTATAATAAAGCAAATGGCTGGTACTCGATGATATTTTCCCTTTGCCATCTGTGTTTGCATCCTCATACTTCTCTTCTCTGGTTTCCTTCTTAGTGGAGAATTTCATAAGCCCCAGAGCAGGTCTCCTTCCCTCAGGATTTCTGATCTCCTGTCGTGTTTCAGGAGACTGAGACTTTGTGACCAATGTTCGGAAATGGATGGATCTAACTTGAATGTGTCATGAGGTCTCTATGAGAATGGGCAGTTAAGACACCCAGTAACATGCCCACTACTGCTTATACCAGGGCAGTGTCACTTCAGGGAGCAGGAGCTATGGTGGTACCTAACTATGGTCGTAGGAACAATAAAAAAGAAGAAGCCAATGAGGTAATATGGACTCAGATGAATGGAACAGAAGGACAAAATTATGTGAGGGACCAGTTGAGCAGAAGCTGACACACGTGCCTGGCCGGTGTGGCTCAGTGCTTGAGCCTTGACCCATGCACCAAGAGGTCGCCGGTTTGATTCCTGGTCAGGACACATGCCCAGGTTGTGGGCCTGATCCCCAGTGGGGGGCAAGCAGGAGACAGTCAATTGATGTTCTCTCTTGTTAATGTTTCTCTCGCTCTGTCTCTCTCAAATCAATAAAGAAAAATACATAAATAAAAATTTAAAAAGCTGACACATGTGTGAGGAAAAGAGCCAACCTTGAATGGAAGCAGGGACATTTACAGAGTGTCTCACCTGGCACTGTGGTACCTACAGGGTTGGAAGTGGCTTTTTCCTGTTGTAAGTAAACAACTATGTTCATTTGTCAGCTGGCTTTGGATCACTTTAACCATTTATCTGTTCAGTACATTTAAATGGAGGACCTGCTGTGTCCTGGGCCCTGTTCGCACTATTGCAGCAGCAGCAAAGTCCTCACTCCTGCGAAGCTCACAGCCTGAGAAGGCGGCGATGGACAGGTTCTTCAGCAAATACATCTGTAATCACACGTCATGATGATTTCTCTGAGCCCTTGTCTTGAATCCCCCAACATCACAGTGTCATCCTCCATTTCCTCTTGGAGTCAAGTGTTTTTAGGCCAGAGAAGAGATTAAACACTATATTTCGTAAATAGATACCGGTTTATAAAGTTCAAAGAACCAAGTCTAAAATAAGGCATCTCACGTTTCCTGATTTGCAAACCAAGTAACTCTTCATGCATTCTCTTGCTTTTGCCTATTTTGGTTGGGAGAGGAGTGATAAGATGAGTGCATGGAACTGACCTGACCCGGCTGATAGAGAGCGCCCGGGACCTCACTGCCTCCCCGCAGCCCAGGCATCTCCGCCGCGCCGGAGAGAGAAGGGTCTTGTGTCTGTCAGGACCGGCCACTTTAAGAAATCCATATTGGAAAGTGATGGAACACATTAATGTAAAGTCTTATTGCCTCACATTCTCAGCAGGGTTTCCTAGGTCTGAGGCTTGAATTGTTCTTGTGAGGTTAGGGGTACCAGGAGGCAGGCAAGATCAAAGCGTGCCTACTTCTACCTCTGCCTCAGGCTCCCCCTCACCTTGACATTTGTACAGCCCTGCAGTTACCATCCTCGATCCCCTCGGGTGGACTCTGTCCTGTAATAGTTTCCTCCTCACAAGCTAAAATTTCTTGAAATCCTAAAGCAGTACTGTGCAAAATCCTAGAGCAAAATAGTGCCATTATGCTCGAAGGATATCAGATCTGCCCAAAGAGTCACCTACTAGAATTTAGAGAACGAGGCAGTTGGAGTGCTCAAATAATTGAATAATGACTGTGAGCCTGGATGAGGAGCACAGAGTGAGAGCCAGATGTGGGCATAGATGTTCCCTGATTCCCCAAAACAGATCCAACAGGATGCTGAACAAGCTGTTACAGGTACAGCTAAAAAGAGCGAAGTCCTTGCTTGTTGGTGACGATTGGACTGAGAGGTTTCTATGTCATGTCAGTTAACATGTGATCTGGATTTTTCCGGAAATCTTTAGTTTGATATTAATTATGTGGACCTGCATCATTTCGACTTTGCCTAATTACTGCCTCAGAAGTACTTTTTCTGTCCTTTATTAATTATTTCTAAATCAGAAATTGAATATCATGACACATACTTTCATTTATCATATGTATAGCCTTGTTGTGTTCAGTGCAACAGAGACTAATTTTTCACAATCATCTAGCCATTCAACAGTCAACAAATGTTCACTGATTGCCTTCAGTAGGAGTCAGTGAACTATGGCCTTCGGGCCAGTTCTGGTCCTCAGACTATTTTGTATGGCCCATGAGCCACAAATAGATTTTACATTTTAAAAAGGCTGAAAAAAACGAGAAGGTGAATGCTATTTTGGGCCACATAGAGGGGATAAAAGGTGATGAAAAAAAAAGAATTAAATTTTTTTTAATCCTCACCCGAGGACATTTTCCCATGTTTTGTTCAGATAGAGTAGGAGGGAGAGAGAGGAAGAGAGAGAGAGAGAAAACCATCGACGTGAAAGGGACGCATCGAGTGGTTGCCACTCACACAACCCAACCAGGGCCGCGGACAAACTGCAACCGTGGTACATGCCCTTAGTGGGAACCAAACCGGGGTCTCTCTGGACCACAGGCTGATGCTCCAACCGCTGTGCCAAACTGGCCAGGGCAAAATAAAGAATTAAATTAAATATTAAAAAAACACACATCTGAAATTCAAATTTCAGTGTCCATGGATAAAGCTTCATTGGAACACAGCCACACCCATTTACTGCTGTGTTGTCAATCACTGTCTTAGCCTTACAGTAGCAGAGTTGAGTAGTTGCCACAGATATTATATAGCTCTGAAGGCCTAAAATAATTGTTATATGACCCCTTATAAAAAAACTGTGTTGATCATGGACGGGAGAATGCCCAGAACAATGTGCCTGCCTTTTGGCATAGAGACAAACATCAGAAACCCTACACTTCAGGGGTTCACAGGCTGGTGCTGACAGCAGTGAGCCCGGAGTGCCAAGAGGAACCACAGAGGGGCCTTTGACCCAAACTGGAAACATCATGGGGGAATCCCAGGATCAAAGTACATCTCTCAAAAATGCACACTGCATTGATACTAATTTGGAAATCAATTTGTTGATGTCCCAGAAAAAAATAAAATCTCTTTAACTTCCTTGCCTGCAACTTTGGTCCTGTTTTGGCATGTTTTCATGAAGTCCCGGATCAGACAGTTACTAGATGGCAGTTTATTCGTTGATTGAACATACTTCTGTTCCCACGAAGCTACTTTTTAAACCATTTATTATTGATATTCATAGAAAGTGGTAGCAATGGAAAGATTATTGTCATGCAAACCAGTCAGTGTTGGGTGGTTCATTTTGAATTAAAATAAAATAAAACCAGAGGTGTTAATAATGAGGGGGATATCAATAGTTTGGGTTCCATCAGTTCTAGCTGCATTAATGTTTAACTTGAACAACCAACATAAAAAGGCTCTCAAACCACTTGTCATCCTGTCTGTGTTTAAACTCCTGGTCTAGAACAGTGGTTAGGAAAGTGACCTTTAGAGTCATGCAGACCTAGATTCTAGTTCTTACTTGTTAATTGTTTCCATTGTAAATAATCCTATAACAAAGATTCCCTTCATTTCTTAAGAGGGAATGATTATCTCTGTCTCATAGGACTGTTGGAATAGAGGCATATATGTGGTTGACGCAGTGCCTGGCATATAGTTACAGTATATGTTAGCCTTTGTTATCAATAAACATGGCCAACATAAAATAAAAGTCAAAGGTGTGAATAGAGCATAAGATTTATTCTAATCTGCAATTACCTAACAGGACTTCCTGCATTAAGTCCATCTATCTGCACTGTTTCCCAAAACTGGCTGATCACAGGAATCATCTAGACAAAAAAGAAAAAAAAGCACTCTCTATCTTTATTCTGATTTATTGAATAAGAAATCCTGGCTATAGTACTAGTAATTTACATTCAGACAGTAAAAACAAACACCTTCTCAGGTGTTAAATATTTGACAAAGAGGCAAGAGAATAAAGACAATCTCTTTAATTAATAGTGTTGGGAAAATTGGAAAGGTACATGACAAAAACAAAAACAAAACCAAAAACTCACCACCAGCTTACATCATACATAATAATAAACTCAAATGGATAAAAGGCTTAAATGTAAGTTGTGAATCCATAAAAATCCTAGAAGAAAACATAGGCAGTAAAATCTCAGGCATCTCCAGTAGTAATATTTTTGCCAATATATCTCCTCAGGCAAGGGAAACAAAAGGGAAAAAATAAATAAATGGGACTGCAGCAAACTGAAAAGCTTTTGCACAGCAAAATAAACCATTAACAAAATGAAAAGGGCGCCCACTGAATGGGAGAACATATTTGCCAATGATACACCTGATAAGGGGTTAATTTTCAAGACATATAAATCACATATACAACTCAACACCAGGAAAACAAACAACCCAATTAAAAAATGGGCAATGGACCTGTATAGACACTCTCCAAGCAAGACATACAAATGGCCAATAGACATATGAAAAAATGCTCAACATCACTAATCATCAGAGAGATGCAAATTAAAATCACAATGAGATATCACCTCACATCTGTCAGATTGGCCATCACCAATAAATCAGCAAACAACAAGTGCTGGAGAGAACGTGGAGAAAAGGGGGCCCTGTGCACTGTCAGTGGGAATGCAGACTGGTGCAGCCGCTGTGGAAAACAGTATGGAGTTACCTTAAAAAATTAAACATGGAACTGCTTTATGACCCAGTGATTCCATTTCTGGGAATATATCCAAAGCATCCAAAACACTAATTTGAAATAATGTATACACCCCTCTGTTCTTTGCATCATTATTTACAATAGCCAAGATCTGGAAACAGCCCAAATGCCCAGCAGTAGGTGAGTGGATAAAAATGCTGTGGTACATTTACACAATCGAATATTACTTGGCTGTAAAAAAAAAAGGAAATCTTACCTTTTGCCAGAGCATGGATGGACCTAGACATTATTATGCTAAGTGAAGTAAGCCAGTCAGAGAAAGACAAATACCATGTGATCTCACTTAGATGTGGAATGTAATGAACAAAATGAACTGGTGGACAAAATAGCGACAGAGGCGTGGATACATGGGACAGACTGACGGCTGTCAGAGGGGCACAGGTTTGGGGAAGTAAATGAAAGAAGGTGAAGGGATTAAGCAAAACAAAACATATATGCATAACACATAGGGACAATGACAGTGTGGTGCTAGCAAGAGGGGAAGGGATGTAGGGGTATGTGGAAGTGGGCCAAGGAGGGGGGCACTGGGGATTGGAAGAGACTTTCTTGGGGATATGGGTGCAGGATGCAGTGTGCAGATAATGTTTTATTGAGTTGTACACTGGAAACTTGTGTGGTTTTGTGAACCAATGTCACCCCAATAAATTCAATAAAAACAACAACACAAACAACCTCTAAAATTCTTAGAAATGCTAAGGTTGTGAATCTCTCAACAAATAGATAAAACTGGTGTCCTTCAGAATGAGATATAATTTTTTAAATGTGGAAAATGTGTAATCTGAACAGAGTAAGGAAAGTATTCATGCTAAGCCAACATTTTAGAAAATAGAAAGTTTGCGGATCATATATGTAATTTATATAAGGCAAGCCTCCCAGTGTATATTGTATATTGTCTTTCTTCTGATTAAAACCAGAATTAGCCTTTCAATATATTATAATATGGTCTCTTTTCAGTTAAAATGATTATTTCTTTTTACTTTTCTCACAAGCACTGTGTTATTCCCTCATCAAAGCATCCACTTTTATTCTACTTTAGATATAAGCCCTAGCGTTTCACAGACAAGAGCTAAGAACAGTCTTATTGAGGAGAGAGAAACATTTAGAATAATAGGAGTTGTTCCACGCACAGTAACAAATGAAATACATCTTTTGTAAATAACTCCCACCAGAAATCTTATATTTCCAGGCATCTATGCATATACCTTCATATAACAACTTTTGTGTTCGTAAAACATTCATTGAAGGCAGCTCTGCAGTTTTATAGAAAAACAACGTGCCAGGGATGCAAGAATCTTGCCAGTTCTGTGAAAAATGACACCAATTAAAGCTTAAATTGCTTGTTTTCTCATAAGGTACATATTTTCATAACTTTGAAATCAAATAATTGCTGCTTTTATATTAAATACAATAAAACAAAAAGGATGCTAGTTTAGAGGAACTGCTACAAGCATTTTAATATAATTTTCCCACCATTTAAAGTCACAAAATATGGAAAACAAGTCAAGTATGCAAAGTTCCAAGGAGATAGAGAAACTCCTTCAGATTATTACATCATTTGTCTTTTGTGTCAGGAAATGTGTATATGATTTCATTGTTTGATTAAATGCCAAAAAAAGGCACATTGCTCTCATCTAACTGATTACAGATTTTATTCATATGAAAAAGTATTTGTTAATGCTATACCATTAGGAGATATTTTTTTTTCCTTTTTTTAAACTCTAAACAAGCATTTCCAAAAAAAATAATCTTCTAACTTCCCAGGCTTTATTTCTTTATTTTATATTAACAATACATGGTACTCAAATTTCCCAAAGTAAAACCCGGTCCCTAATGATTTCATATCTGCAAACTGAGCAAACAATTTCTTTCTGACTGGGTAGAGTAAGTGTGTGTGTGTGTGTGTGTGTGTGTGTGTGTGTGTGTGTGTGTGCTAGTTCTGAAATATATCATATCAATTTTCAGAAACATTAGGGAAAATAGTTATAACATGTTGAGATATTTAAAATAAAAGGTTTTTGATATGTGTCTCTGGGGCATTACAAATCAGAGAGGGAAATACAATTTAAAATGTGATTCAAGTATTGTAAGGTAATATTCTTCATTTAAATACCTTTATATAATAGTTCTTTACTATATAAGGAAAGTTGCTATTAAGCAGAGAATAATTTTCTTAGGCAGCACAAAGTACTGATTAATAAATGTGTGGTATGTAAAGATGCTGTCACACTGATACTTATAGTTGTATATGGGGGTGCCTGAGTGACAGTTATGGTTTCAGAGAGAGAGATACCATGTGCTTTCCATGGTATAAACTAACTGTCTGCATTAATAATAAGCTTCTGCTGAAGCCAATTTGAGGCTACACCCAGGGATTTCAAGGTCATTTGCCAATGGCCCAGCCTCCATTAACTTCTTCAGTAAAAGTCCCAATGATCCTTATTTTGGCCTTGAGTGTGGGTTATCAAAATCATCCCTCTTAATATTTCCACATAAATAGCTTGTTTCCTTAAATAGTCATTATATTCAGTGGGGACAGTTTCTAAAAGCCTCTCAGTTCAATAGAAAAACACATTTGGAAAAGTCTGTTATTTAAAAATACATCTATGTTTGGAAAAAGAAGACTTTACAAATGCTCTAAGTATTTAATTAGAAGACATTAAAGACGGATAAATGTTTCCCTTGTCATGGGCAGCCTGGAGTGATATATAACATGAGATTTCTAAAATATTGGGGCTTTCAGTTCGAAAGTGGGGTAAGTAATCATGCCATGTTCACATACGTGTGCTGTTTTTTTTTTTTAATCTTTTAATTACTGAATATATTACATAAAATATTTGATAATAACTTCTTCAGCTTCTCCCTTTACAATGCTTTTTGGAAAAGATCCCCTCCCCCAACCCCATGAAGTTGTTATTTACATGAAACTGCGTAAACATTGAGGCAATTTAACAAACAGGGCTTAGAAGAGATTGGTGAGAAAGACTACAGAGAAATGGTCTTATTTATTGTGTTATTTAAACCTGAGTTACATTACACCATCGTACATTTAAGAGGCAGCCTGCTAATGCAAGCAAGGGTGTCTCCTGCAACGAGACAAAGATTAATGCCATGTGTACTGATGATGCTCCACCACAATTCAGAATTCTGTGGCGCCATGACGCCCCTGTTTTATATGGTGGTTTGCCAAGAGAAAATTACTTAAACCAATTGTGAATGCATTCCTCTTTTACTTTTTATACAACCACATTTATGTAAGTAAATAGTATAATGAATATTTTTGAAATGATCCATCATTTTGAATTCACCTAGTTTGTATAAAATGCAACATACAGTTTTTTTTTCTCTTGCAAGAAAGACTTTCACATGGGAATGTTCAATTTTTTCCCCCTATGAAAAAGATTTCTCATAGACAACCAACCACAACTGGAATAGATTCTTTTAAACATATTGTAATGTGAGAATTTTCTTCAGCTGGAGGGTGTTTTATTCTTTAAATTGAAAGCCGTTGTTCCTCAGAGCTAGTATGACATTGTAATGCATGATGTGCTAGTCACTCTTTATATGCAGAAATTGATATGCTTAAAATACATATTAAATATTGAAATGTTACGTGAAATCTGAAACTCCTTCAGTGTTTCAAATTTGTGTAATCGATAACCGGGTTTACCTGTTGCAGATACATGCAGGGATTATAAAGAGTTTAGAGGATTCCATACTGAGAATCATCTCTTACATCTAGGATTCAGCTCAGCTTGTTGGTTAAAGAGCACAAATTTAAAAAGCAATATTTTGGGTGCAGTCATATATGTCATAAAACTCTCACTTATCACAATCAACAATTTGCTCAATTTTCTCATGAACAGCCTGAAAAGACAGTGACAGTTGACACTAAAACTTATTGTATTTCTCCTTAGAGAGTAGTTTCTTCGAAAACAGAACTAGGGTCAGTTATAGGAGGTTTGGGTAAAACAGTTTTTGAAAGTTGTTCATTATATTTTTCCAACGGGTAATTTAATTTTATCATCCAATGGAAATGTGCATACGTGTACAAATACACACATCTATTTCTTAGTAAGCATTTTGCTTATTATTATCTTTGTAAAAGTGCTAAATTAACATATCAACATTTTGAAGGATAATTTATTTTCTGATGTTTCATATCTCTGACCTGAACAACACTGTCTCACTCTTTCCTATTTATTTTGAATGAGTCTGCTTGTTATACTTATTACTCAGTTTTTAAACCTGTGGAATAAATAATAATATTTAATTTATAGAGATGTTTATAATCAAACGAGACCTTTTGCATAAAGGACCTAGCACAACGCTTAACACATAAGAAGTCCTGCATGACGTTTATTCTTTCCCCTCATCGTTCACTCTCTATTCTATACATGTGAATGATGGCTGGATGACTTATTCGAGCCAAGCAGATCATGCGATTTTGTCATAGATAGAAACTGACGATTAATTCATTAATTCTGGGTGCCGGTGTCTCATTGATGTGCATATAAACACAGTTCAGGATTTTTACCCTTATGATTATTAATTTTTAATCACTTTCTCCTTCCATATTCATTGAACATATCTTGACTTACTTCAACACTTTTTCTTCCTTTCACCGTAATCAGATATTGCACGGTGGATGTAGGCACACACGAGAAATCAACGCTGTAGAAAGTGTTCTGGACATCAGTATTTTTAATTTCCAGTGATTACCCTATTGGCCTAAGTCTCATACTTCTATCTCCAAAGAACTTACAATACAGTTGGGAATATAAGTCAAAGGAGAATACATTTCTAAATACTGTGCCACAATAGCAATTGACACGATTGCATAGGTGTGCTGATTGCTGTATAATTTCAGTGATATTTTATTTCCTCCAGAAACTGAGGGAATGGCTTATACATCATGGAATTCCAAGCTGGTCCTCATTAGAATTACATTTGTATAAGGATAAAAATGGTGCCCTTCCTAAAGGCTCAAGCATATGTGAACAATCAATAATTACAAATCGAGAGTAATTATTTTACTATCATTCATGAGCTAAACACAGGGGTTTTGGATATAAAAAATTTTTGTTTTCAATCAGCTTTAAACTTGGTGACTCGTTACATAGTTAATCCTAATGTTTCCTATTCTGCATGTATTAACTTACGCTCCTGTGCCTGGACTAGAATCATGATTACATAGTTAATTTCTTATTCATCTTGGTATCTCCCATCTTCTAGCAAAATGCTAGTACATGGTAGTAAATGAAACTGGATGAGGGGACTAAGAAAAAGAGCTCAAGGGTTCTGGATTTCAGAGCTCAGGGTGGACTGAGACTAGACTTCAAGGCTGTTGAACTTCAGACCCTTGCCATAGTCATTAATCGTGCATGTATTATTTATCTTAATCAATTTAGCATTGCAAAACGAGGTTGTTATCGATCAAGTAATACTATTTATGACCACGCAAGATTATCTCAGAACTTCCAGAAGAGTCATACTGAAAGGATGGTCTCAGCCATTCCCAACCAGACCTCCTAAATGCAACACAGTTTATTGGGTGTGAGAGACTTTCGAGTGAGCTCATAATCAATGTGTACTCCCTGTGTTCTTCATGAACAGTAAACATCCCATAGCATGGACCCTCCGAACATGAATCAAATCTCTCTTAGCTCTAGTGCTGTGCTTTGTTCTCAGTGTTTGTCTTTATCTTTCAGCTGCCTGGCAGTTGGGCTACATTTGTGTAAAGAAAAGGTATGCACGGTTGATTTGGGACAAAGGTTTCTCTATAACTGAAATCTGCATATATAAGCATGTTTGCTTTCAAAGTCTTTGAAACATTAACATTTTATTCATTGTGATATACAATTTAGCAGTTTGGAATATATGACTGTTTGGAGAGTATCTTTAGAAGTTTTATGATTGTGCCATGTATTTTGTAAACATGAATTTCCCAAGATTTGCACGAAGGTCACAAATTTGATCTATGACCCTGATGTCATGAAAATTTTGGCAACTTTTCCATGCTCATTCCTTGGCTCTCTCCCTCTGCTCATGTATAACCACTTCAGTGTTGGCTCATCAACTGCGCACAGCCCAGCCTCTTTCCTGTGAGAGTAAACATTTCGTCAAATAAAAACAGTTTCATGACTAGGGTTTCCTTGGCCAGAGTTAAAATAAAAGCTTTCCCCTTATGTAATTAAGGCAGAGACAACTGCAGACACGTTCTAAATCCTAAAAATGTTCAATCCTTCTACAGTCCCCATGTGTCCCCTTGGAGCCAAAGTCATCTTAATTATGTATTCTAGGTGGAAAGCAAAAGACCAAATCTCTCCTCTAGTGGACTTCAAAGACTTTCAAATCTCATCCACATCTCCTTGGTTTTTCTTTCATTTAATATTAAGTGTTCCATCAATATCCTCAGACCTTCTATTGATGTACCACTTTTTATTTAAAGAAATAGAAACTGGATGAATGAATCAATGATTGAGACTATTTCTCCCCAGTGTCCAAATCCCTCGCTGGGAGTGAAGCATTCCATGTTAGTAATAATTTATTTCTTCATTGCCTTAGTCAAAATATATTTTTAGGGAACCTGAATAAGCTAGGGTTAGGGCAATTTGATGGGATGCCCATTGTCTCCATTTTGCAACAATTCTAATATGTGATCCATTTAAAATAGCATACAAAGCATCCTGTAGAAATTAGCTGCTAAATATGGGTTATGAATACTCTTAAAGATGTGTGTCCATGCATAGTGGAGAGAGTATGTGTGGGTGTGTATGTCTGTGTGCATGAGAGGGGGAAGTTGTAAGAGTGATTGATAAATGGATGTATATAATTCTTGAGCGCCTACTATCTCCCGGGCATAGTTGGGCACTAGAAGTGTGGTAAGACAGCCATGGTCCCTAATCTCATGGAAACGGTAGATAGAAGTGGGTGATAGACAGTAAACTGAATAAAGATACATTCAGATTCTGATAAATATTAGAAGAAATTGGAAGAAAATGAAATGGAACAACGACAAAGAAAGAAAGGAGCCCCTTTTATACAAAAAAGGACTCTTTGGAAAGGGACTCTCTGAAACTAAGAGATGATACCAATCAAGTGAAGAAAAATAGAAAAAAAGCTCTTTAGAAGAGAAATGACTAAGCACAAAGACCCCAAGGCAGGAATGTATTAGAGCAGTGATTTGCGGGAGGAGGGGGGAGTGTGCAGAAAAGTAGGGATATGATGGTTTCCTCTGTCAGCCACATCTTTGATTCTCATTGGCTCTTGTCTGAGTCAGAATCCTTGACAGAAAATAATATGGCTCACTCAAACTCGCCAATTCAGGAGAGCGTCAGAAAGGAATTGTTTGCAAAGTTATGAGAAGTATTTAGGGAAATGAATGAGGATGGATGTAGTAGCCTATCACTAGGAAGAAGTGGGGGGTTTTACCATCTAGGCCTCAAGGGCACAAAGAAAAGGAGTTCACAGGAGTTCACAGAAGGTATTTCAATGAGGAGATCTGCTGACTGGAACTGGGATCTGCAGTAGAGAAATACAGTCAATCCTCAGTGATCTGGAATGGAGAAGCCAGGAGAATGAATACAAGATGTCTCCCCCAAAATGTATGCCAGTTATCTATAGATTCTATTACCTTTTGAAAATGAAATAAACACAGTATTTTAATAAACACTGGCTTTAAAATTCAGATTTGTGTATACATATAGGGGGGCATCCTCCTATATATTAGTCCCACCCCTCTGTAGTGCTCAGATAGCTCTGCTGGTAAACCCAACCACACGGGTCAAGTCCCAATGTATAGAGCAGGACTGAGAAAGGATGGAGGGTACACATGGAAGGGCTCAGAAGAAACATCCAGCACAGCTCTCCTGCCAGTTTCTTCTGCGGTGCCAGGTGCTGCCTCAGTTGGGGGTCTTCCAGAGTGCAGAGACTGAGGGGGATGTCACAGGAACACGCCATACATTTGGATGACTCTGACATCGGTCAACCACATGATAGCCTAGTGGTCAGGAAGTGTTCCTGTTTACTCCTAAATGACTATGTTGTTGGGTCACTTAAGTGAAGAATTATGCCTCATGAGCAGAATAGGTTGCCTTTTTTTAGAGGCACTGCCTATACCAGGAACTAAAGGTCTCTCTAATCTTTATGCTTCTAATTTTGAGAATGAAGCCTTTGGAAGCCCAACACCACAAGGTAGTGAAGTATTCTATGCAACTTTTTTTCTTAGTCATTTCTCATTTGAAATACACATGATGTTTTGGAAAACAATTTGGCATTATTCTCAGATTCCTTTTTGGAGTTAGCCACACAGGTCACTGCATTCATTAAATGATTTTCTAATAGCAATAGCAGTAATATACAAAGGAAGAACGTATTAGTGTGCTCAGGCTGCCATAACAATACACCACACACTAAGTGGTTTGAGCCATAAAAATTTATTTTCTCACAGTTCGGGAGGCTGGAAGTCCAAGATCAAGGTGCTGGCAAAACGCTGGTGAGGTGTGTCTCTTCCTGGCTCGTGGACAGCACCTTCTCACAGTGTCCTCACATAAGTTTGACTCTGGGTATGCATGGAGAGAGAGAAATTGCCGGTGTCTCTTCCTCTTCTTATGACACCAGTTCTATCAGATTAGGGCCGAATTCTGACGACTTCATGTAAACACAATAATCTCCCTAAAGGCTCTGTATCCAAATAGAGTCACAATGGGAGTTAGGGCTTAAATATATAAATGGGAAGAAGACACAAAATTCAGTTGATAACAAAGAGGAATGCTATATAAGTTTGTTAAGGTTGCCAGAAAAAATACCATTGACTGGGTGCCCCAAACATCAGAAATGAGTTTCTCATAGTTCTAAAGGCTAAAGTCCCAGATCCGGGTGTCAGCAAGGCTGTTTGCTCCAAGGCCTCTTCTTGGCTTGTAGATGGCTATCTTCCTTTGTTGTCCTCATGGGCCTCGGTGTTGTTGTCTGTATCCGAATCTCCTGTTCTTACAAGGTCCCCGTCATATTGGACGAGGGCTTATTCAAACGAGCCTGTTTTAACTTAAATATATCTTGAAAAGTTTTTTTTTTTAATATTCATGTTCTGAGGTACGAGGGGTTGCAACTTCAACACATGAATTCTTTTTGGTGGGGTGAGAGCACAATTCAGCCCACAAAAAAATGCTATAGAACATCTGTTGAAAGCAGATTTCAAATTGTCTGGCATCTGGGAGGGAAGGTGTTTTGTGCCATCCCACCATGATATTTGCTGAAAGCCAGGCAGGGAAAGGAGCTAAGGTATGGGGAAAAAGAACTCTCTTTGTGCCCTGGCTGGTTTGGCTCAGCAGTTGGAGCGTCAGCCTGCGGACCAAAGAGTCCCAGGTTCGCTAGGGGCACGTACAAAAAAAACCAAACTCTCTTTGTACCAACATTTACCCTGAACTGTTGCTCAGAGCTATGTTTCCTAGTTTGTGAGTGGGTCACTGAGCTGCAGCTGTCCCGCCCACCCATCTCTTTACTCTGCACACTCTACGTCTTCTAAGTTATCATTTGAATTTGGGTTAGCTCTTAATAATAAGGCATGGAAAATAGTCACACTGCGTTACCTTCTCCTATCAGGCTAGATTCAATCAGACAATCAACTTCAGCTTCAGCAAAATACCACCAAATCCTGGCGATCTTAGTGCACTGGGGAAAGTTAACAAAAACCAAACCACTCACTACAAAAAAGACTGGAGTCAATTTGTGCCAGCAAGAAATATGATGGCCTTTCAAGAATAGGTTCCCAATAGTGCCATAAAGTGATTACATAGTTAACAGCTTAAGGTCCTGCTTCTGGGGAATGTCAAATGGTATTATACCTGGCTCAACATGGCTTTTATATTTTGGTATGAGTAGGCACTCATTTGCAGTTTATATTGCAAGTAGGATGCAAATCTTTCTACCAAAATATGTTTCAGGTGCCACTTTCATCACACTGGTCAGAGAGCAGTGGTCTCCAGGAGAGAACACTGCTACAGTTGGTGTACAGGAAAATGACTAACTGACTTTTAGGGGGGTTGACTTTTAGCCTTTGCCAATTTCCATGGTATAAATATTCCTGCTTTCACCAGATTCCATGGTGTAAATATTCCTGCCATGGCCAATTTCAAGCTACCTCCATGATGTCCCTGATTTCAGGGTGGGGAAAGGATGTACATAATAAATTCAGGCAGGTGGTGCAAACCAGCTCCAGCGTACACAACTGGCAGCAAGTTGAAACTAAGAGGGAGAACCCTCAGGTCAGAGTGACACCTAATCATTTTAGGTGTAAATACAGACGTCAACAATTTACAGAGCATATTCAAGGAAGTTTAGTCCCATATAGAATTTCGCGGATGACTACTCAGAAAATACGATGGATAAAAGCCTTCCTTTGGGCAAATAAATAAACACAGGAGAAGAATCTTCTACCATTAGTGATGTGGACCTTAAAGGAGCAAGCTGTGGTGTGAAAACTGAGCATCGCAGTGAAAGGATTTAGACTAATTTGGTAAAAAAATAAATAAATTCTTGAGCACAAAAGAGTATCTTGCTCCTTTTGGGAGAGCAGGGGGTAGTGTTTGTTTTTTTTTCTTCATACTTTTTGTTCTTGACAATAGACAGTGGCATTGGAATACATTCTCTGTCCTTTAAAGTATGTACATAGTAAACTATATACCTGTTTCTTCTTAAATGGTGGAACTAATAATTCTCAGCAAATTATCCCCCTCCCCCCGAAATAGAATACATCTAGGAATTGTTACATAGGGCTTCCTGGATTGAATTGGCCCTGCCTGCCTATTAGACTTGAAATTCCCCAAATATCCCAAAGCCACTCCCCCTTCCCAGCATCCCAACTTGAAAACGTTTTTTTGTGTGTGTCAGGATGTGTCACGTATTGTATCTGAAAGTGTCACCCTCTGGGCTACTAAGACCCAGAAGGGGGAAGAGACCATTATTTCTCATTTTTCACTTGTGGGACCCTTCAGAAGCTACTACTAGAAAAGCTCAGACACAGGGGAGGCGGTTCTGATCCAAAAGATGGTTGCCTGCTTCTGTAGCTCAGTAGCCCCTGCAAAGACTCTGCTCCTTGCTCTGCTAGGTGGACTGGGTTCAGTGATGGGCACTGAGATTGGCCTCTGCTTCAATCCCTCACAGAATGGCTGCCACTTATATCCATTGACCTCTGGCAGATGACAAGTTGCCATTTGAAACAATGATTTTTCTACTTATTCATTCAGTTTAGAGTTTCAGGGGCAGTAATAAACTTGTTCTGTCCTCTACTCTATAAATTCTAAGACTGCTGGGATGCTATATAGAGTATCTTCACATGCTTGATTAATCTGAATTTCTTTTTTTTTTTTTAATTTTTTTCTTTATTGATTTTTAGAGATAGAGGAAGAGAGACAGAAACATTGATGAGAGAGAACATTGATTGGCCACCTCCCGCATGCCCCACACTGGGAATCAGGCCCACAACCTGGGCATGTGTTCTGACCAGGAATCGAACTGGCAACCTCTTGGTGCATCGGTCGATGCTCAACCACTGAGCGACACCAGCCAGACTGAATTTCTTATATTAAAGTAGATATACATCTGTTGTGCTTAAATATACAACATAATAAATAATAATTAACATTTGTATATTTATTGTAGATTATGAAGTATTTTCAGATTAGTTTATTTGATCGAAACAATAACTTGGTGACTTTGACAGGATTATCCCATTACTCTTTTTTACTTAGAAAATTAAATGTCAAAAAGATTAAACAATTTTCACAAGGTCACAAGGTTTGTAAGAGAAAGGAAACTTGAACTTTTACTGTCTGACTGTAAATCACTATAATCCATGTTCTTTTTAAAATGTACAAGGGTGGCCCTGGCCAGTTTGGCTGAGTGGTTAAAGCGTTGGCCCGTGATCCAGAGAGACTCCGTTCGGTTTCCACTAAGGGCACATACCTCGGTTGCAGTTTGTCCCCAGCCCCATTTGGGGTTGTGCGGGAGGCAACCACTCTATGTGCCCCTTTCACGTTGATGTTTCTCTCTCTCTCTCTCTCTCTCTCTCTCTCTCTCTCTCTCTCTCTCTCCCTCCCTCCCTCCTCCTCCCTCCCACTCTATCTGAACAAAAATGGAAAATGTCCCTGGGTGAGGATAAAAAAAAAATGTACAAGGGCTAAATATACTTAACATGAAAAATCAATAGGAATCATTTTTTATTTTATATTTCAATCAGAGGCTTTAAAAAAAATCCATTCTTTTTCAGTGTTTATAGTTGTTTGATATTCTGGTATATATCTTTCTGCTTAAAAGAAAAATGATATTAATTTTTTTTCCAAAAAAATAAAAAAGTTTGCTTAAAGTGTGACACCAGCTAATATTTTATAATCCAAAAAATTCTTCATAAGGTTTTAGAATTGTACAGATTATTTTTAATTGAAATTATTAGGTGACATAGGTTAATAAAATTATTTAGGTTTTAGGTATACAACCCTACCTAATGCATCATCAAGATATTGTATTGTGTGTTTACCATTCTACGTCAAGTCTCCTTCCATCACCATTTATCCCCCCTTTATTTTCCTCTACCTGCCTTGACCCCCCTTCCCTCTGGCAATCACCACACTGTTGTCTGTATAATTTTTTTGTCTTTGCTTAATCCCTTCACCCTTCTCACCTAGCTCTCCCTTCTGACAGCTGTCAGTCTGGTTTCTGTATCCATCAGTCTGTCTCTACTTTGTTGGTTTATTTTGTTCACTACATTCCACATATAAGTAAAATTATATGGTATTTGTCTATCTCTGACTGGCTTATTTCACTTAGCATCATACTTTCCAGGTTCATCCATGTTGTTGCAGAAGGTAAGAGTTGCTTCTTTTTTATAGCTGCATACTATTCCATTGTATAAATGTACCGCACCTTTTCTACCAGTCATCAAATGGACATTTGGCTGTTCCAAATCTTGGTTATTGTAAATAACAGTGCAATGAACATAGATTATTTTTTAAAATGCCAAACATACATTTGCTTCATTGTTAGAAGTCTTTCCTTTAACATAATTATAAAAGAACTCACCTAATGTATTTTTAGTGCTTTACTCTTCCTTCTCTTCCCTTCTTTCCTCCCTCTCCGTTCCACCTTTCCTTCCCAACTTCCTTTTTTTCTTTCTTTCAATTACCTTTTTAGGAATTTTGATGAATTTTGAATGTGCCTGGTACTTGAAGGTACTTGAAGTGTATGAAGTATGGATTCATACTTTATATGCTGTTTCAGATGATGATCAAGTTCTCCCAGCAGCGTTTATGGAATAGTTCACCTTTATCCACTAATTTGAGATGCTATCTTTGTCATCTTAAACTAAAATTCTATATATATTGGATCTATTTCTGGATTTATTATAATATTTTGCTAGTCTGTTAGTATTATGTTATACTTAATATATTTTTAATTATTGAGGATTTAGAACATATTATACAGATAATTTACTTTTATTGCTGTTTTATACCAGGGTTTTCTTGGATATTCTTATGTATGTAGTTTTCTATATAGATTTTATAATTTTCTTGTCTAGTTCTTAAAACAAAGCAATAAAAAAAAAACAAAATAAAACAAAACAAACACGAAATAACTGCTGTAATTTTTAGGAGGGTTATACATAAAATATATGAGTTCATCTAAGGCAATTAGCATATTTTTGATGGGGAAAGGGGTCTTCTAGTCCAAAAAAAATGGTATGTGTATTCATTAGTTCAAGATGTCTTTTGTGGGTTTTTTTTTTTTGTCATTCAATAGCATTTAAAAAATTTCTTCATGTCTTCCAATTTATTTATTTATCTATTTATTTATTTAGAGAGGAAGGGGGGGGAGAGAGAGAGAGAGAGAGAGAGACATTAATGTGAGAGAGAAACTTTGATCAGTTGCCTTTCCCAAGTGCCCCAACCAGGTATCAAACCTGCAACCTGGGTATGTGCCCTGACCTTTAGGTGAATGGGACGGTATACAGGAAGAGCCACAGTGGCCAGGATGTGCAATTTTTTTATTTATTTTTATTTTTTTAGTTATGCCTATATTTAGCCTCCATTTAATTTTTTTTTATTTCATTGGTTAGTGCCTTTCATACAATGTTGATCATAGCAGGGATATTGGACATTCTTGTTTTGTTCCTGTATTTATTATATTCTAAATAGTATGATGCTAGATTGGGAGAAGAAATAGATATATTTTTATTATGGTGAGATATACATGTATTTTTATTTTATTTTAGAAGTCAAAATCAGATTAATAAATTTAACACCAAATTTATTTTTAAAATTATGTATGGCCACAATCAACATATGTAAGCCAAAAGATAAACAAAACTCTAGGAATAGAACTCAAAACTCGTTGTAGATAAAGGGCTAATGTCATAAATATATTCTAGGTCTTGAAAATTTTCACCACAAGAGAAAAATGTGTTTGTCTATAGTGATGGATGTTAACTGTATTTATTATAGTGATCATTTTATAATATATTCAATGAAGTATTATGTTGTGTACCTGAAACTAATAAATTGTTATATGTCAATTATATATCAATGTAAAAAATGATATTCTAATAATCAAGGATGAAAAAATGCCACCATCTTAAAGAAATATGGAAAGGGACGTGGAAAGAAAAGAAACCTTTGGCTCTGTTCAATAATACACACAATAAGAGAAAAATGACAAGGACCCTGTTTTCACTTACAACTGGCAAAAGTCGAGAAGTTTGTGAAAAGCCCTGCTGATGGGCTGTGGGGAAGTGGGAATTAGGATGACATTGTGGCAGCTCAGTTAGCTGTGTCTATTCGAATTATAAAGGCAAATCTCTCCTAATTTACCAGTTTCACTTTGGCAGTTCTTCCTACAGATATACTTGCGTATAAGCAAAATGATATATAAACAGATTATTCACGGCTGTATTGTAATAGTAAATGTCTGGAAATTAAGGTCTGTGTTAATTGTCCAGATTAGATAACTGAATAAATAAATTGTTGTACACCTAATGCAACAGCATACGATACAACTCTAAAAATAACTGAGAAATTTCTGCAGTCACTGATGTGGACAAAGCAAGGGTCAGAGCAATGTGCTGAGCATGCTACATTTTACTCAGAGGGAAGATGTAAGAACGTGTTCCTCATATGTTGCTGCTATATGTGCATATCACATCTCTGGATGGATAATTGGAAATGAATGACGTTCACCTTTGTGAGTGGTAGTGTGCAACTAGAGAAGGTGAACTGGAAATGAAAGTCTCACTGTACACTTTCTAAATGTACTTTTATAATTGTGGACCCATGGGAATGCATTACCTCTTCAAAATTATGTTTAAAAAGACAAATCTATTTTGCTACATTTGTTTCTGAGAACACAGACTGAGTAAAAGATTAGGTTTCAAACCTGGGCGGATCATAGGGTCTTTTGGCTACACCAACGCTAAGGAAGAGAAAAGAAATGAACGTAGAGATTAAGACTGAAGTTCCTCAGAAGAAGGTGCATGAGGGAAGACTTATTTTAACATGTCATAAGAAAGTGTTCATAGTGGAATATGAGATTTTCTGTTTTTAAAATTCTTTGAAAGAAATCCAATTGATTTTGGAATCATGTTTTGTTCCTGTTCATTTTATTTCAATGTCAAATAATGTGTTATCTACATCCGGGGGTTTTGATACATTTACAAATAATACTCAAAGTTCTTTTTATAAAATAACCACGCTTGTCTTAAAAAATGTGCAAAAAGTAGTTAGGATGCTTTAGGTGGGATTCCGGGTGTGCTCTTCAAAGCTAAGTTCTCATAAAGGCAGGCCCCATTCTCACCTCACGATGGCATTCCTCTGAGAGAGCCAGTCCCCTGGGAGAGCGTGCCTCCAAAGGACACAGGGCCTGAGGGAGGACAATGGGTTCACCAGCAGTGCTGGGCCTTGTTCTGATGTGCTAATTCTGTGACTGCTTCTTGGCTTTGCCCATGGCTTTGGCTCTGACTCCTGGCTTGGAGCTGGGGCCTTGGCTTGGTTAACTCTGTGACTTCTGGTTCTGAACACTGGCTGTGACCCCAGAATGAATACTTGCAGCAACCTCATTAGAACTCCTGGTCTGTTGTTCTATCTTGGTTTGCTGGCCCTGGGCTGCTTCTCCAATGCCAGCTCACCGACTGGAAACGTTGTCCAGAGCTGTATGGGAAGGAACTGTAGTAAACTGTGAAGGGCTACACAAATGTAAGACATTAATGAAATTATCTCGATTCAACCTTTTTGACCAAGACACTAATAAGAAATTCATGTGTGTGATGATAAGCAGAAAATGTCCAAAACCTTTGATGGCACCTATCAAAGACTGGACTAGAGATTCTTTACTTTGGGATTAATAGTGGGAAGAAATTAGAGTAATATATGCACAACGTGTACATTCCAATAGAAAAAACACCTTATCTCCAAAGTTTACCTACTGTACTTGCTTCCTCCCCCATGTCTCAGAACCAGCTGTTCCCTGGGCCCCTCCATGAGGATGTCCCCCAGGTAACTCAAATAGAATGTGGTTAAAACTGAACTCATCCTATTTGCTCTCCAGTTTCTGCCTCTCAAACTTTTGTGCTCATGCTTCTCTCCTACTTGATTCTCTAGTTCAAGAAACGATACCACCATTTACTAATTGACCAAGTCAGAGACCTTGCATCCGCCTTAGCTCTCCCATGCAAATCCCTAGCTAACAATAAGTACATTCACCTCTTTCAAATTTCCTCTGTCTCTTTTCAATTGCAAGTCAGCATCACCTCTTGAAGGGACAAATGCAAGAGTCTTGTGGCTGGTCTCCCTGCTTCCAATCCTACCCCACTGTAGTACTGGGTGGAAAAGAAAGTGATATTTTTACAATACATGTCTGATCACGCCACTGTTTGGATGCTGTTTTTACCACTTGAAATAACCATTCTCCACGACCCAGTAGAGTAATTTCACCCACTTCCCCACATATAAGCCTAGACATTAAAACCTCTGGCAATTTTTCCTTTTACTTATTCCTTTTAGGACTAACTTAGCCACCTCCTCTATGTGCTCTTATAGAACTCCAGTTTCACTGTCAAAGAGCTTATCACACTGTAGTATCATTGCCAAGTACTTGTCTATCTCCTCCAAAGACTACAAGGCACAGTGAGAGTATACAGGCAACATATATTTTGTTACTTGTCATATTCATAGTTCCTAACATAAACCATGAATACAATAGGTTTTCAGCAATTCTATGTTAAATAATTAAGTAAATGAATGCACAAACTTTCAAAATGAAATGTAAAGTAATTCAGTTACCAAAATAAGAAAAATAAGAAAATAAGAACAAAATAAGAAAAACATCTGTTTAGTTCTTAAGAATAGTGGAATCCAAGAGATAAATAGCTAAAGAAAAAAAGACTAAAGGAAAATTTAATAACAGATTAAAAGATACAAAGAAATAGAGATTTGTTCATTCTATTCTTGGTAAAATAAGAGAGAGAGAGAGAGAGAGAGAGAGAGAGAGAAGGATGTGCCCTATGTCTATATTCTCTAAGCCATGAGAAAAAAAAAAAAAAATGAAAGAGACCAAATCACAAAGGTAAGTAGGTTTCCCAGACTTAAAAGCAAAGAAGGTGCAACAGATAGCCATGAAACTTTATTATTTTAATTTTTAAAGTTCTGATGGGCATAAGGAGTTAACATTGTATTGAAGTTTTACAATAATAGGTATAAATAGGGTACTGCCTTTGACACTTTTTCCATGGGTTAGGTATAGTTAGGTTGTGCCCAGGAAGTTCCCAGCTCTATGCTACTGCTGGAATAGTGGAAATTTTACTGTCAAACAAGTGTGAGTTTGCCTTAAACTACTATTTCAGCATTTGAAACTGAACTTTGGAGTACTGAGAAAAAGGTTAGGATGCAAAATTCCAATAGTTATTATAATTCATCTCTATGTAGTTCAAAGCTTTCTATACATGAGCTGGATATTGTTTATTTATTTGAAATATTATTATTGTATTCTATATTTATTTTATACATAAAATTATTGGACATTATTTTTCTACTGAAAACCCTTGAGCAAAAGAATTTGAGTCTTGTCCAACCTTGAATGGCTTTCAAGCTGTTGAGTCGTCCTGGTGGTTACTGGAACTTCAGAAACACAATTGTAGTATAAATATACCTTTTCTAAACTTAACCTTACCTACTATTATCTTCTTTATTTCTGTTAATGAAGAACATGCTAGTTCTAGTCTAAGGAAATAATAGAAACAACTGTTTATAACTCTATCCACAAAAATCTTAATAACAAGTCTTCCCACTAACTCCTTTATATAGTTTTTGTTATGTGTCTACATCTAAAGTTGTCATTATCAGTGTCACATTGTTTAATGAAATACAAATATTGATATCATGGCCTTTATGAACAGTAGAAAAAGAAGACAATGTTACTAGTAAGTAACAAAATTGCATCAAAATTGTCTTTGCTCTTTGACTGATCCTCTCCATTGTAGGGCAGAGCCTCTCAACTTGGGAGATATTAACATTTGCGGCTGGATAATGCTGTGCCATAAGGCTGTCCTGTGCATTATGTTTAGCAACATTCTCCACCTCTACCCCCTAGATGCCAGCAGCATCCCCACCTCAACTGTGACAACCCAAACTATGTCTAGACATGATCAAATGCCCCTAGCAGAGAAAATGACCCTGATGGAGAAGCACTGTCCTATGGTTTGGAGTTAGTTTTCTGTTGTTTACCCAAGTTGTACACAGTCCAGGCTCTGTGGTAGCTGCTCAAAGTTATTATTATTTTTTTTAATGAAGAAATACAAGTTCTCTGTACTCCCTGTGTTTTATATAAGTGTTCCCAGGGGGAAAAAAGTTTCAGGGGACTTACAATGTGTTCAACACTGTATTAAGTATTGTGGTTGACCCCTAAAAAGTGCAAAGCTTGATTTCTGTGCTAAAGAAGTTTTTAATCAGGTCTGAGAGAAAAGCTCAATATTGAAAAATATGAGACTAATAGAAGACAGGATTTCTTGGCAATGGACCAAAAGGCAGAGTGGTTGCATTTCAAAATGTATGGCACAAGCTATGGTGATGTTACTGGACTTTTGATTTGATGTTCCCTTGAAGGTTCTAGGACCTATTTTGACATGTGGGCAGTGGTTAAATGCTGGTTTATTAACTCAAAGCTCTCTGCTATGATATATAATAACAAAGAGAACAGAAAGAAAATATTCTGTTTAAACAAAACAGATCACTTTTACATGTGACAGCCAAGCCAAGCTGGGGAGGAGGTGCTGAGTTTGGTGATGTTAGTAACTGAGTGGTAACTGAAGAAGACAAATCTAACCAGGCATGGCGAGTCCATGGCTGACATGTGAGTCTGTACATTTAAAATGGAGATCATACCATGTTTTTCCGCTAACTTTAGACCTTAGCTATTTCGTGATTGTAAAACTTTCCTAACCTTCACAAGTTTCTAGACACATTTATTTTCTTCTATTCCATATAATTCACACAATTCCTACTACCATTGAAAAGACTTAGGTCATATATTTTTGTGTTATCTAAATAACATTAAAAACAAAAGAAGATTTTTTTCACTTTTAACCATTAAAATCCTGGTTGGACAGTTTATATCAACTTTCAATCTCCTGAAATTTTTACTGTGATTAATAATGGATTTTTGGAGGATAAGGTCTGGTCCATTTCTGTAATATCTATTTCATATGATAAAAACATCCAAAAATTATATGACAAATTTTAAATAATCTCATACATTAAATGCAGAGTGGCCTCTTGTTATAACCATAAAATTTAATAAATTCAAAGGACTTCAGAGAAGAGCAAATACTGGACGTTACTATGACCATTCACAAATATCTGGGGCCCCTCTCTCTCAGCCGTGGCAGAATAGCAAATTCCCTACCAGTCTGGAAGTAGGTGTGGCCACATGACATGTTTTTTGCAAATGAAATGTGAGCAGAGTAATAAGTGTTATTCCTGGGCAAAAACTTGGAGTGACTGTGTGTTATTTTCCTTTGCCATTGTGACCAGTGATATTTCAGATACTGGTGGCTCTGCTCTCTCAGTCTTGAGAGGGAATGATGACGGAACAGGAAGGTGACTCCAGCTGACCTGCACAGAACTTAGGGAAGAAAGGAAAAATAAATTTGTTGTTTAAGTAACAATTACAAATACAGGCAACAAATACCAATACAACAAGTATGGCTTGTTTTGTTACCTAAATAGCTAAAATAGATAATATGAAAGGGGGAACAGGTTTTGAAACAATATATTGGGTATGATTTTGAGCAGTTATTAGTATATTAGAGGTATGCAATCAATGGGTAATTTTTGTGCAATCCACTGCTGTAGATCTGTTTTTAAATAACCAAAATGGGGAACTGCATATCAAGATATGTATAGCTATCTAGCTTACAGTAAACAGAGAAGCAAAAATACTGGGCTGCATTAATCAACTTTCAAGAGAACCTCAAAATTAAGATTTAGTAAATTCCAATATTATGTAGGGTCAAGGGAATTTAACATCACCTTTTTTTTTTATTAGATGTGTAGCTGTGGTGTAATTTATTAGATGCATATGTATGCATATCAATTTTGAGGTCTCAGGAGCCAAACTCCATTTAAAACCACAATGACCTTACAATGCCTTTGCTTTATACTGTAATTTCTACACTTTAGCCCTGCTACCTTAGCAGTTAAAGACTACATAATTGGAGTTGTGTATTGTAATAATTCTCCTGGCCTTTTTAACAAGCAATATTTATTGAATCCTATTATATTAAAAATAGTTGGGGAAAGGGCCCCTGGATATGCTATTGAATATCTGTTGCTCTTAAGAAATTTAACATGTAGGTAACACAGACGGTATTTAGGGTGGAAGAGTGAAAAGCAGGTTGTGCTGGGATGATTCTGTACTGATGGGGCTGAGATTTGTGTCCCTGTTTCTCTTTCATTGTGTTGGAAGGTGATAGAGCCAGTTCTGCTGTAACACTTGTTTTGAAAACATGTATTTGTTCCAATGTGAATAAAATATTATAAAATAATTTGCATAATGCAAATTTTGCACTTGCTTATGCTCAAATTTTCTCTGTGAGAAAAATAAGGTGAACATAGAAAATGGATGCGGTAGAACTGAGCGCATGTGGTGTGAGCCCAAACTCCCACATCTAGGTTACGACTTTCTGTCTTATTTCATGAAGCCCTCCTTTTACCCCTTCATGATAACTCATTAGCTAAGCCCTCTGAGGGTCACTTCTGTGGCAAACTTAAGGTCTTGTTCAAGGTAATCTGATATTTACTGTAGTATTTATGTATTTCTTAACCATTTGTCATCTGTAAAATGATGCTGTCATTTTTATTAGAGTTCTACCTTTTTTAATGAGTCACTGACAAAGTTTCTGAGTGCTGTGCCCAACAGCATTTTCCCCATGAGCCTGTTGTGTTTATTGTGTGATTTCTCATAAATCTTATTCTAGCAGAAGTGATTCTACATATGTCTGCTTCTTTTAGTTTAATATCAATAGCAGAGATACTGATGATGTTAAATCTATGATAATACAGGGGATGTAGGGAAGCTGATAACCATGGCCCTAGCCAGTGTTTCACTTGGTAGAAATATTTAAAGTATTTGGAATATTGCATTTATCCCTTTTTTAAAATTGAATTTATTGTGGTGACCTTGGTCAATAAAATTATACAGGGTTCAAGTGTATAGTTTTATAATACTCCATCTGTATCTTGTCTGTGTGTTCACCATCCCAAGTCAGGTCCTCTTCCATCACCATGTATCCCCTTTTACCTTCTTCTACCTCTCCTCACCCCCTTCTCTCTGGCAGTCACCACAGAATTCAGACATGTCTGTAACTATGAGAATAGATTTTGCAAGGAGAACTTGTTTCCTAAATACATAGTCAGTTATCTCATCTGGGAAGGAAAAGGGTTTCTTGGATAATCAGCAAGTTCTCAGTTTAACTTGGCCAATTATCATCACTGTATGTTTTGCATTCAGCATTCAGCAGGAGGTCCAGTGTCCCAACTCATTCATTTATTCTTACTTTTGGCAAATATATGTTAATTTCTGTATATCACGCACTGTTGCAACATGCTGGATATTGTGGCACGAGAACTCAAATCCTTGCCCTCATAGAACTTATATTTCCCATAAAAATGACATACGTGCAATCGCATGAGTAATTAAGGAGCATTAGCAGTAGATTTCTTTTATGTCTCTGGTTTTGAAGTGAGTTGGTGGGTGGCAATCCTTCAGGATTAACTTGTAGTTTTAATGGGACCCTGCCAGACTGGATTTAGGTAGTTTCTTTTAGCGGAGAACGCCAAGACAAGTATTCTGAAGAAAATGTTTTCAGAAAGAATCGCTTGCTTCTGGAACGATCCACAGCCCTAACTAGGCCAGGTCGTAGATGTATGGCCTGGTGCTGTGTTCCCCGGGCCTGTGGTTGAAAACTTCACGAAAAGACTCATTCGGCTTCCAGTGGTTTCTAAATTGAATTAACCAAGCAAATATTTCAACTATTCGCCACCAGTTGGAAACGTTAACTATTCACATTAAACTTTTAAAACCTTTGACAGTGTTTTAGTTCCCAATACAAATTTAGTCGAACTCGTTTAGTTTTAGAGGAAGAGGGTTAACTTTGTTTGTTTCTTCTAAACGTAAACTTGCTCTCTTAGTTAGATTACCCTGGATCCTTCCCAGTCCTCCTGACTCCGCTTTTTCTTCCCGATCTCCTTTTGTTCTGCAGAGGACTCCATGCCCTGGGTGAGGTTCCGAGCTACAGTAGAGGAAGAGGGGGCCTTTGTGGTCTGTTTTGAGCACTATGAATCCAACAAGTTTTACTTTCTTAGAGTGCTATATAGTGATTTTTTTATGTGTCTAAGAAATGGAAACATTTTGTCTCATATAAAAAAGAAATATTTTTATACTGTGCTCCACTCACAGACCACATCAGAGGTATTCTAAGAATAGAATAGATCAAATATATTTTATGGAAATATAATGAGAAAAGGATGTGTTCCCAAAACTCACTCTGAACAAAGGAATGCAGCAGAGTCAGAAATACTTTAATGCTCCTAACAATTTTCTCATGTGAACGGCTGAGGAACGGCCCTGGTTTGAAGAAATCTCCCACTTCTCCCCAGGCTTCCTGAACTTGAGATCAGAACTAGGAAATCTATACATTGTGAAAAAGAAAATGTATGGAAAAAGTGACTTGGGGCATTAACCAAAAAGGCATTGTTTGAAAGAAGAAAACATCAATATGAAACGTTTTGTCATATTTCATTTCATTGATCATATATTTATTTTATGTATTCCAGAGTACTGAAGCTTAGAAGTAACCGAATTTCTGGGGATTCATATTAGATTTGTCAGTCTGCGTTAGAGGGAACTTACTGGGAAGTCAAATAGATTACAATCATTGGCTTTTATCATCCTGTTCTATCATGTATACAAAGAAGAGTAAGACTAAGTACACTGAACATCTATCTTTTCTGAAAAAACAAAATGCATTAAGCCTGAATTTATATTCAAATAATAACATTCTTTTCACAATAATAACCTACAGGTGTTCAAGAAACTATACTTACCCGTTTTATTAAAGTCACCTGACCAGAGGTTAGATTTCTTTCTAATCATATTACATAATGTATTTTAACAATATGTTAGTTTGCTTTTTTAACTTTTCTAGCTATTACACTCACGCACAAGTGTGATTTTCTTGCTTTTCTGAGATTCTGTGTTCCAGATTATATATTCATATTGATTCTTCTGCTGGAGTCAGCGTTGCCACCAAATGTCTGTATTGTCTTGCTGAGTTTATTTTGCTTCACGATTTTTCACTTCTAAGATATTCTAAATAGGGCAATAATATTCAGCCCCCTTTCAACCCTACTTTGTGTTTTCTCAAAAAATATATGCATTCTCAATGGATTACTGTTTATTTACTGTATCGACTATAGTACAATCTGAAGGGACTACAGAGTCCCATGAAGGAAAAGTCATCATATTTGTGCATTAAACACACATATTGAAGTACATATATCTATTTTTTGAAAAACCCAAAATGCATATGCTATCATGGCCCCCAAGGTAGCAATAACATATGCAGAGAAAATTTATGCAGTTCCAGGCTGTGAACAGGATTTCCAAGAGCTACTTCCAGAAAACATTACCCCCTCCTCGTTCTTCAATCTGTCCACTTACTTCACTCTGCAGACCTCCTTCTCTTTCTACATCGACTAGTGAGCTGGATGAGTTGCCTAATTTAGGTTTGCTGCTTGGTGACTACTGAGAAGCAATGAAAATATTTTTAGAAAAGTGTGTGTGTGTGTGTGTGTGTGTGTTCCTGTACATTTTTCTCTCATAAAGAATTTGCAGAGTGGATACACTGCTCAAATATAGGGAGCAGTTTTATTTTATTAAAAAATATATTTTTTCTTTATTGATTTTAGTGAGAGAGGAAGGGAGAGGGAGAGATAGAAACATCAATGGGAAAGTACATTCGATTGGCCACCTCTTACATGCCCCCAACTGGGGATTTGGCCCACAACCTGGGCATGTGCCCTGACCGGGAATCAAACCACCGACCTTTTGGTGCATGGGCCAATACTCAACCCCTGAGTCACACCGGCCGGATGCAGTTTTATTTTAAGAAGACTTGAATAGTGTATTGAGTGCATTTTTGTCAACTTAAAATTTTCTAGTTATTTTCACCTGGGAAAACAAATGGAGACTATATAGCACTTAAAAATAATTTAAACGTTTTTCAAAAGGTAAATTTTAAAACAATCTTTCTTTGTGAAGCCTCCTGAATGAAGAAAGAATACATGCCCTGGAAATATTACTGCTTTCATTATGTAACAGGAAATGCTGCAAGAGAATAAAAATCTTAAGATACAAATAATGCTCATTTTAAAAATATTTATCTTCACTGTTGAAAGGATTACAGATTTCCATCCTTTTTTTCCCCATTGACAGTCTTTTCCCTGTTCCTTCCACCAACCCCCTTTCCACCACCACCCCATTGTTGTCTGTGTCTATTGGTTGGGCATATATGCATATAAGTTCTTTGGTTTATCTCTTCCAGCCTCCCCCCACCCTTTCCCTCTGAGGTTTGTCAGTCTGTTCCCTACCTCAATGTCTCTGGATCTATTTTTATTGACAACTCATTTTGTTCATTATATTCCACAAATAGGTGAGATCATGTGGTACTTGTCTTTCTTTAACTGGCTTATTCCACTTAGCATAATACTCTCCAGGTCCCTCCATGTCATCTCAAAGGATAAGAGATCTTTCTTTCTTACAGCTGCATAGTATTCCACTGTATAAATGTACACAGTTTTTATATTCATTCATCTACTGATGGACACGGGCTGTTTTCAGATCTTAGCTATTGTAAATAGTGATGCTATGAACATATGGGTGCATAAATTCTTCCTGATTGGTGTTTCAGGATTTTTAGGATATATTCCTAAAAGTGGGATTACTGGTCAAATTGCAGTTCAATTTTTAAGCTTTTGAGGAAACGCCACATTGTTTCCCAGAGTGGCTGCACCAGTCTGCATGCCCGTGAGTAGTGTGCTAGAGTTTCCTTTTCTCCACACCTTTGCCAGCACTTATTTGATGATTTGTTGATGGCAGGTATAAGATGATATCTCATAGTTGTTTTAATTTTGATGTCTCTGATGACTAGTGACAATGAGCATTTTTTCATATCTTTCTTGGCCAATTGTATATCCTGTTTGAAGAATTATCTATCTGAACCTCTACCCATTTTTTAATTGGATTGTTGTCTTCCTTTTGTTGACTTGTATGAGTAATTTATGTATTTTGGAAATTAACCCCTTATCTGATGTGTCATTGGCAAATATGTTCTCCAATAGAGTGGGTTCCCTTTTCATTATGATGCTGGATTCTGTTGCCATGCAGAAGCTTTTCAGTTTGATGTAGCCCAATTTATTAATTTTTTCCCTTTGTCTCTCTTTGCCCGAGGCAATATATCCATGAGAATTCTGCTACTTGTGATGTCTGAGATTTTGCTGCCAACATTTTCTTCTAGAATTTTTATGGTGTCATGAGTTACATTTAAGTCTTTTGTCCACGTTCAGTTTATTCTTGTATATGGGTAAGTTGGTGGTCTAGTTTCTTTTTTTTTTTTTTTTTGCATGTACCTGTCCAATTTTCCCAACATCATTTATTGAAGAGACTGTCTTTACTCTTTTGTATGCTCTTTCCCCCTTTACTCTATTGTATGCTCTTGCCCCTTTTGTCAAATATTAATTGAGCAAAATGTCTTTGGTTAATTTCTGTTGTTCTGTGTGCTGTTTCATTGATCTATACACCTGTTTTTGTGCCAGTACCAGGCTGTTTTGATTACAGTGGCTTTGTAATATAATCTGGAGAAAAGATGGCAGTGGGCAGGACCAAAGTGAGGGTGAGTGTGTGAGAGAGTGAGCTAGTGTGTGAGAGTGAGTGGACGTGAAGGTAGACAACCAAACTCGTGCAGTGCAGAGACATGGAGCAGAAGCTTCCTTTGCTGTGGATGGGGAGCAGCTGGCTACTGCAGTAAGTGACTATTTAAGGCACTTCTCCCTGCACCACAGGAAGGTCCCACCATTTTGGAAGATCCCAGGTCTTTCCTGAGAGGAGGCAGTGGGAGTGGCTAGGGCCCAGCAACCTGAGCCCACCAGTGCACCTGGCACCATCAGACCAGTGGACACCCTGTGTCAACACAGACCCATGCACAGTAGTGCAGCTGCCAAGGTGCCAGTTGCAGAAGCCACAATTGGCCGGGAGCCCAGCACCACCCCCCAAAGTAGCATCCCTATCATAGTCGAGATATACCCACAGCAACAGAGGTGAGGGAGCAGATATCCATTCCCAGGCAACAGAAGCACAGACCAGCAGGGAGAACCATCTCCAAGAATTACAGTAAAGGCTGAGCAGAATCTGAGCCCCACTGGGCAGCAACACTCCCCAGCCACCAGAGGCAGGACCTGGGGCTCCATAGGGGTCTGTGCAACATAGCTGCCCACAAGAGTGGTAGGGAACCAGAAATCCAGTAGGGCCTGTGCAATACAGCTGCCCATGGGTTTGGCTGGGAGCTGGGGCTCAAGAGGAGCCTGTGTGACCCAGCTGCCCAAGGTGCAGGAAGGAGTGCAGCTCTAGCAGAGCCTGAGCAATACAATTACAGGTGGCACCAGTAGCCAGCTGTGAACAGTAGCCAGCTGTGAACACAGCTTTAGAGGGGCCCACACAATCCAGCAGCAGCCCCTACCAGGACACACCAATACCAGCCCCCAGTAGTCAATCCTCCAGGATCCACAGCAAGCAAGAGGCAACATGCAACAGAACAGTCTGGGAGGCACAATAGCCTTATTTGATATATAGTGAGCTGCCTACACATCCAAACATTCCTCACCAGGTCTAGAGTTACCAGACGGCTAAAATGGGGAGACAAAACAACAACAACAACAACAACAAAACAACACCCAAAGGAAAGAAAAAGAGGAATCACTAGAAAAGGAACTACAGGAAATGGAAGAAAGCAACTTGTCAAATAAAAAATTCAAAGCAATGATTTTAAGGGTGCTCAAACAATTTGGTGAGAACTACAAGCAACTTAATACGAATTATGAAGAGCTCACTGGGAACTACTTCAGCTTAGAAAGAGGTAGAAGCTATAAATAAAAAGGTAGACACTATGCATAAAAATC
The DNA here is from genome assembly GCF_014108415.1 of Molossus molossus. Taxonomy (NCBI): domain Eukaryota; kingdom Metazoa; phylum Chordata; class Mammalia; order Chiroptera; family Molossidae; genus Molossus; species Molossus molossus. The sequence goes on from NW_023425346.1 coordinate 28,403,041, forward strand.
AAGAGGAAATAAAGAATGACATCGCTGTTATGAAAAATGTCTTAGAAGGGTTCAATAGTAGATTAGAAGAAGCTGAAGACCAAATCAGCGACTTAGAAGACAGGGTAGAGAACAACACTCAAATAGAGCAGCAAATGAAAAAAAAAAGTTTAAAAAGCAGGAGGAGAGCCCTGGCCGGTTTGGCTCAGCAGTTAGAGCGTCGGCCTGCGGTCCGGAGAGACCCAGGTTCAGTTCCCGCTAAGGGCATGTACCTCGGTTGCAGTTTGTCCCCGGCCCTGGTTGGTCGCGTGGGTGGCAGCCACTCGATGTGTCCCTTTCACGTCGATGTTTCTCTCTCTCTCTCTTCCTCTCTCTCCCTCCCACTCTATCTGTACAAAAAATGGAAAAATGTCCTCGGGTGAGGATAAAAAATAAATAAATTAAAAAGCAGGAGGAGAGTTTAAGGGAGCTGTGGGACAATACAAAATGTAACAACATTTGCATTATAGGGGTACTAAAAGGAGAAGAATCAGAGAAAAGAATAGAGAACCTGTTTGAAGAAATAATGACAGAAAACTTCCCTAAACTGGTGAGGAAAAAAGTTACACAAGTCCAGGAAACACAGAGAGTCCCAAATAAGATGAACCCCAGAAGACCCCCAGCCAGACATATCATAATAAAAATGGCAAACATTAGCCCTGGCCGGTTTTGCTCAGTGGTTAGAGCGTCATCCTGTGGTCCAGAGAGACCTGGGTTCGGTTCCCGCTAAGGGCATGTACCTCGGTTGCAGTTTGTCCCTGGCCCTAGTTGGGTTGTGCGGGTGGCAACCACTCAATGTGTCCCTTTCACATCGATGTTTCTCTCTCTCTCCCCCTCTCACTCTATCTGAACAAAATATGGAAAAACGTCCTCGGGTGAGGATAAAAAAAATGGCAAACATTAAAGACAAAAAAAAATCTAAAAGGAAGCAAGAGAGAGACAGAAAATTACTTATAAGGGAGCTCCCTTTAGACTGTCAGTTGATTTATTAATAGAAACGCTGCAGGCCAGAAAGTTGTGGTATGAAGTGTACTAAGTAATGCAAGGGAAAGATCTGAATCCAAGACTACTGTATCCAGCAAGGCTATCATTCAAAACTGAAGGCAAAATAAAAAGCTTCACAGATTAAAAAAAAGCTGAAGGAATTTACTACCGCCAAACCAGCACTGCAAGAAATGCTGAAGGGACTGTTATAAGAAACAGAGAGAGAGAGAGAGAGAGAGAGAGAGAGAGAGAGAGGAATACAGGCATAAAATTAAAATGGCAAGTAATAAGTACCTATCAATAATTACCTTAAATGTAAATGGCTTAAATGCTCCAATCAAAATACATAGGGTAGCTGATTGGATAAGAAAGCATTACCCATACATATGCTGTCAACAAGAGACCCACCTCACAACAAAAGACTCACACAGGATGAAAGTGGAGGGATGGGAAAAAAATTTTCCAAAAAATGTAAATGGAAAAAAATCTGGTGTAGCATAGCAATACTCATATCTGACAAGATAGACTTCAAAACACGGGCCATAATGAAAGACAGAGAAGGTTACTACATACTATTAAAAGGATCAATTCAAAAAGAGGATACAACCCTGGTAAACATATATGGACCAAATACGGGGGCACCAAAATATATTAAAAATCTTCTGAAGGATATCAAGGGAGAGATCAAGAGCAACACGATCATAGTGGGTGGCTTTAACACACCAATGGATAGATCTTCTAGACAAAAAATTTACAAAACATAGAGCCCTTAGAGACAAACTAGATTCATTGGACTTCATTGATATGTACAGAACATTTCACTCCAAAGCTTCAGAATATACATTCTTCTCAAGTGCTCATGGGTCACTCTCAAAGACAGACCACATATTAGGACACAAAGCAAGTCTCTACAAATTAAAAAAAATTGAAATCATATAAAGCATCTTCTCAGATCACAGTAGCAGGAAACTAGAACACAATTACAATAAAAGATACAAAAACATTCAAACACGTGGGGGGCTAAATAGCATGTTATTAAACAATGAATGGATTACTAATGAGATCAAGATGAAAAAACTTCCTGGAAACCAATTAAAAGGAATACACAAAATGACAAAATATATGGGACACAGCGAAAGCAGTCCTGAGAGGGACGTTCATAACACTACAGGCCTACCTCAAAAACAAGAAAAAGTCCTAATTGACTTTTTAACCCTACAAATTAAATAATTAGAAAGTAAACAAAAAGAAAAACCCAGAACTAGTAAGAGGAAGGAAATAATAAAGGTCAGAGCAGAAATAAACAACATAAAGACTAAAAAAACAATTCAAAAGATCAATGAAACAACAAGCTGGTACTTTGCAAAGATACACAAGATCGATGGACCTTTAGCCAGACTCACCAAGAAACAAAAAGAGAGAAACCAAATAAACAAAATCAGAAATGAAAGAGGAGAAGTAACAACTGACACCACAGAAATACAAAGGATCATTGAAACATACTATGAACAATTATACGCCAACAAATTGGACAATCTAGGAGAAATGGACAAATTTCTAGAAACACACAGCCTCCCAAAACTGAACCTGGAAGAGAGAGAAAACTTGAACAGACTAATAACAACAAAGAAAATGAAGATGTAATTAAGAAACTCCCAGCAAACAAAAGCCCAGGCACGGATGGCGTCACAAGGGAGTTTTACCGAACATTCAAAGAAGCTCTAATACCTGTTCTTCTCAAACTATTGCAAAAAAAATCCAACGTGACAGAACACTTCCAAACTCATTTTATGAGGCCAGCATAATCCTAATTTCAAAACTGGATAAACACACTATAAAGAAAGAAAACTGCAGGCCAATATCCCTGATGACCACGGATGCCAAAATCATTAACAAAATATTAGCAAATCAAATCCAGCAATGCATCAAAAAATTATTCATTATGACTAAGTGGGTTTCATCCAGGCATGCAAGGATGATACAATATTCGCAAATCAATAAATGTGATACACCACATAAACAAAAGGAAAGATAAAAACCATATGATCATATCAATAGATGTTGAAAAAGCATTTGACAAATTCCAGCACCCATTTCTGATAAAAACGCTCAGCAATGTGGGAATAGAGGGATCATATCTCAACATAATAAAGGCCATATATGACAAACCTACAGCCAACATCATACTCAATGGTCAAAAACTAAAAGCATCCCCCTTAAATACGGGAATAAGACAGGTGCCTGTTTTCGTCACTCTTATTCAACATAGTACTGAAGTCTTAGCCACACCAATTATACATGAAGAAAAAATAAAAGGGGTGCAAATTGGAATAGAGGAAGTGAAACTGTTATTATTTGCAGATGACATGATATTGTACATAGAAAACCCTAAAGACTCCATCAAAAATCTACTAGAGTTAATAAATGAATTTGGCAAAGTAGCAGGATACAAAATTAACATCAAAAAATTGACAGCATTCTTATACACCAATGATGAAATCACAGAAAGAGAAACTAAAATAAAATCTCATTTACCATCGCAGCAAAAAAACTAAAATACTTAGGAATAAACTTAAGCAAAGAAATAAAGAACCTCTTTACAGAAAACTACAGATCATTAATAAAAGAAATAGAGGAAGATATAAAAAAGTGGAAGTGCATACCTTGTTCATGGATTGGAAGAATTAACATTATTAAAATGTTTATACTACCCAAAGCAATCTATAGATTCAATGCAATCTCCATCAAAATATCAATGACATATTTCACAGAACTGGAACAAACACTCTAAAAGTTTATATGGAATCAAAAAGGATCCACAGCAATCTTGAAAAAAAAAAAAAAGAAGAACAAAGTAGGAGGGATCACATTACCAGATATCAGATTATACTACAAAACCACTGTAATCAAAACAGCCTGGTACTGGCACAAGAACAGGCAGATAGATCAATGGAACAGAATAAATAATCCAAAAATTGACCCAAGACAATATGCTTAATTAATATTTGACAAAGGTGGTAAGAATATACAGTGGAGTCAAGACAGTCTCTTCAATAAATTGTGTTGGGAAAATTAGACAGCTATTTGCAAAAAAATGAAGCTGGACCACCAACTTATACCATACACAAGAATAAACTCAAAATGGATGAAAGACTTAAATGTACCTCATGAATCCATAAAAATTCTAGAAGAAATTGTAGGCAACAAAATTTCAGACATATTACACAGCAGAATTTTCACGGATACAACACCTAAGGCAAGAGAACAAAGGAAAAAATGAACACATGGGACTACATCAAACTAAAAAGCTTCTGCAAAGCAGAAGAAACAATCATCAAAATGGAAAGGGAACCCACCATATAGGAGACCATAATTGCCAATGATGCATCAGATACGGGATTAATTTCCAAAATATATAGAGTACTCATACAACCCAACAAAAGGAAGACAAATAATCCAATTAAAAATGGGCACCGGACCTAAATAGTCACCTCACTGTACAGGACATACAAATGGCCAAGAGACACATGAAAAAATTCTCAACGTCATTAATCATCAGAGAGATGCAAATTAAAACAACTATGAGGTATCACTCCACACCTGTCAGAATGGCCGCCATCAACAAATCATCAAACAAGTGTTGGTGAGGGTGTGGAGAAAAGGGGACTCTACTACACTGCTGGTGGGAATGCAGACTGGTGCAGCCACTGTGAAAAACACTATGGTGTTACCTCAAAAAGTTGAAAATTGAACTGCCATTTGACCCAGTGATCCCACTTCTAGGAATATACCCTAAGAAGCCTGAAACACCAATCAGAAAGAATATATGTACCTCTATGTTCATAGCAGCATTATTTACAATAGCTAAGATCTGGAAACAACCCAAGTGTCCATCAGTAGATGAGTGGATAAAAAAGTGGTGGTACATGTACACAATGGAATACTATGCAACTGTAAGAAAGAAAGATCTCTTATCATTTGAAATGACATGAAGGGACCTGGAGAGTATTATGCTAAGCAAAACAAGCCAAGAAGAGAAAGACAAATATCACATGATCTCACTTATTTGTGGAATATAATGAACTAAACAAACTGATGAACAAAATTAACCCAGAGACATAGAGGTGGAATACAGACTGACAAACCTCAGAAGAGGGGGTACTGGGGGTAAAGAAATAAACCACAGAACATATGCATGTATGCGTAACCAATGGACATAGACAACAAAGCTAGGGATGGGGCACGGGGGAGATGGGGAAGAGGGTGTCAATGGGGGAAAAAGGAGAAACATTTGTAACAAAAACAAATTAATAAAAATAATTTAAAGAAATAAATAGCCACATACGGTGGATAAAAATATATATATATATATATGATCTGATACCTGGAATTGTGATCCTTCCAACTTTGTTTCTTTTTCAAGATAGCTATGGCTATTTGGGGTCTTTTTTGGTTCCATATAAACTTTTGGAGTATTTGTTCTAGATTTGTGAGGTATGCCATTGGTATTTTAATAGGGATTGCATTGAATATATATATTGTTTGGGTAGTGTGGACATTTTAATGATGTTGATTATTCCAATCTATGAACGTGGTGTATTTTTTCACTTTTTAAAAATATCTTCTTCTATTTCTTTTTTCAATGTCTTGTAGTTTTCTGAGAACAGGTCTTTTACCCCATGGTTAAGTTTATTTCTAGGTATCTTAATGTTTTTGTTGCAGTGGTAAATGGGGTTGATTTTAGTTTCTTACTCTGATTTTTTTTTTATTATTGATGTATAAAATGCCATTGACTTCTGGATATTAAATTTTTATCTTTCTACTTTGCTGAATTCATTTATTAAATATAATAGTTTTGGGGGGGCATCTTTAGTATTTTCTATGTACGATATCATGTCATGTGTGAATAATGACAGATTCACTTCCTCCTTTCCAATTTGGAGGCCTTTATTTTTACTTCTTGTCTGATAACTGTGGGTAGGACTTTCAATATTATGGTAAATAAGAGTGGCAAAAGCAAATATCCCTGTCTTGTTCCTATTCTTAAGGGAAATACTTTTAGTTTTTGCCCATTGAGTATGATGTTGGCTGTAGGTTTGTCCTATATGGCCTTTATTACGTTGGGATATGATTTTTCTATTTCTACTTTGTTGAGAGTTTTGATCAAAAAAGGGTGCTGGATTTTGTCAAATGCTTTTAAGCATCTATTAATATGCTCATATGATTTTTGTCTTTCATTTTGTTTATGTGGTGTATCACATTTATTGATTTGAGAATATTGTACCAGTCTTGTATCTCTGGGATAAATCCTACTTGGTCGTGGTAATTTTTTTAATATATTGCTGGATCAGATTTGTTAATATTTTGTTGAGGATTTTGGCATCTATGCTTATCAGGAACATTGGCCTGTAAATTTTTTTTTTTTTTTTTGTATTATCTTTATCAGGTTTTGGAATTAGGGTTATGCTGGCCTCTTAAATAGAGCTAGGAAGACTTTCTTCCTCTTGAATTTTTTGGACTACTTTAAAGAGAATAGTTGTTATTTCTTCTTGGAATGTTTGGTAAAACTCCCCTTTGAAGCTGGCTGGACCAGGTCTTTTGTTTGCTGTGAGTTTATTGATTACCGCTTCTATTTCCTTAGTTGTTATTGGTCTGTTTAGGTTTTCTGTCTCTTCTTGTTTGCATTTTGGAAGACTGATTATGCTCAGTTTTGAATGACATACATTCTCAATGATTATGAAATAATGTTTAAAATATTATATGCTAATACTACTTTACACCATTTAATGTTTATTAGTATATTTATATTTTATATGTACATATATACTTTATATATGCTTATGTGTTATAAGCATATGTTAATTATAATTTTTAACAGAATATTATAAATATTACATTACATATTATTCTTATCTGAAACATGCTGACTGCACTAAAATTCTATTATTGAGATCTTCTCCCCTAATATCTGATAAACTATGAGGAAGTATTGGCGTTGAAATATGACCAAATGGAAAAGTAGATAGGATTTATGAGGTCTTGAAATCTCAGTTTACTTGTATTGTTTTGTCTTCTGCTTCAGTTTTTTTCTATAAATAAAATGGACATGAATTAAAGAATGTACATTTAAGTTTCATTTCATTAATGTTATAAATTAAAAAATAATTTTGTCCGTGATAAGGTAGCCCATTCTAGTTTCCATGATGCTAACTCAGTAATAATATAAAAATGGAGTTGAATTTGCCATTTTATAATTTTCACACTTTGGCTTATTTTAACATATAGATTTTTCTCCAGTCTCATTTGTTTACTCACCTTGGAGTAGACACAATACCTGTGCACTACCCGCCCAGGACTTCCATGGTCTGGCTTCTGCTGTTTCCCAGGCAGCCTCTCACATGTTCTTACTGACTGGCTCCGTCTCAGCTACACTGGTCTTGTTAGTTCCCCTCCAATGTGCCAGGCAATATCCATCTGGAAGTAAAGCATTCACTCACGTGTTTCTCCTGCCTGAAACATTCTTCCCAAGCTCTTCCTCTGGCTCATTTCCTTACTTTCTTCCGTTCTTTGATTAAATATTACCTCTTGGCAAAGCCAACAGTTATCACAGTATTGATGCTTTAACCTGTCATTCCATCCTCTTCCCAACATCGCTCCTTGGATCCCCTTTAATAATTTAATTTTTTTGTCCCATAGTGCTTATTACCTTTTAATATACTAGATAATTTATCTGTTTATTATATTTATTGTCTGTCTTTCCTTAAAAAATTCAAGCTACATGAGACAGAGGTCATTGTCTGTTTTTGCTTGTTAATATATCCAACTGCCCAGATTTGTGCCTGGTGTGATACACTCAGTTATGTTCATTGAATAAATTAAACGAATAAATTAATGAATAAAAAATACAAGATGGTTCCTTTCAGTGATTGTAATAACTTCCAAACTCTTCTTGTAACAATTTCTTTTTTCTGAATATGCTCCATTTTATTGGCATTTCTATAAAAACAGTATTCGACAGATTCCTTAGTATAGTCTGATTAATTTGTAATATAAAAGGCAAATCTCTTCCATGATTTTGGGCACTATACTTCCAATGATTTTGTTTTGAGGCAATCATGTCATACTATTGACGCACAGGGAAATTATAATTAACTAGAACACTGAAATATACTTTTATATGAGCTGGCCTTAAGTTTCATATTCCCTGTTCTGTACTTGTATAGTTAGTTTTATAGATGTAAATGTTGGAATTAGCATTTATTCATTTTACAGTAGATTTCGTTATAGCTGACATAATTATTACAGGTTATTGAGATCTTTGCCTCCTCCATTCATCTAGTTATTGAGTAAACATTAATTCAATATCTACCTTGTATTATGCATAGAAGATATACAACAAAGAGCATGAAAAAAGGATGCTGGCAGCTCTGCTGGAACTTATAATTATTGCAGAGGGGCAGGCATTAAAATATAATCACAATGCAAAATAGGAACCATGCCAGGAGGTTGCCCACCTTGACAATGTGTAACAGGGGTTTTGATCTCTGAGAAATTACAATTGCTTTCTAAAAATATGTTTTCATTAATTTTAGAGAGAGAGGCTGGGAGAGGGAGAGAGAGAGAGAAATATTGATTGGCTACATCCTGCACACGCCCTACTGGGGATTGAGCCCCCAGCCCACAACCTGGTCATGTGCCCTAATCGGGAATCAAACCTACCACCATTTGGTGCATGGGCCAATGCTCAACCAACTGAGGCACACCAGCCAGGGCAACTGCAATTGGTCTGAGATCTTAAAGATGAATTAACTCATGAAAAAAATGAAAGAAGTTTCCTTGTAGAGGTGACAGCATGGAGAAAAGTCTTATGGCATGCAGCAGCATGCTGCATATAAGGGCCTGAAAGAAGACCAAGGTATCTAAAGCAAAGGATGTGCAGGAATGTGAAGTGAGATGAGTTGAGGCGGGAAGGGACTTGATCTCGCAGGACCATAAAGCCTGGGTTAATGAGTTTGTGATACGTGCTCTTACCTGTCTGATATTTAGAGGTCCCCAGAGGCAAAAGTTATTTTGTTCACTGCATCAGAAAGTGATGTAGTTGAGTTTTAGCTTTCTCATAGAACTTAGATATTCTATGTAAGATTTATTTCAGTTAAGACACTATCACAGTCATCAAGTATATGGACCCAAGGGAATAAGAAGATGGAGGCTGGGAAAAGTCTGGTAATAAACAGTTCTCCTTTATCACCTCTGAAGATAGTGCAGTGGGGAGTATTGTAAAATGCAGTGGGAAGTTGAGTGGAGCCTGGAAGCAGAACATTTTTTTCTCCCTATCTTGGCTTAGATTTATAGGGTCAGGAAGAAGAGTTGTTACAAAACTTCCATTTAAAATTGGATGCTCCCTTGAAAATTCAGAGTTCAAGCCTTTTTTGTTGTTGTTTTACTTTTCTCAGCATCTTGCATGTAAAGGGCAAATATAAAGAATGTCAAACAAATGACAAATACTAATTAGATATTAATTTAATTCAACCTGAATGTACTGTTTCAATATCCCAGAGTACAAGTCTGGTAATAATTTTCTTATTTTGGAATATCACTCCACCCACACTTGCTTATTAGCAGGAAATCTACTTTGGGGAAAGGTCTCCTTCTGCTTCCTGAATTGTTCAAGAACCCCATGGGGGTTGGCTAATAGGAAAGTGATGTGGTTTAGGTGTCCTGTTTCTCAAAGCTTGATGCTGGGAAAAGAGGAAAGTCTGACGTCTATCTGCCATTTGGTTAGTTCCCATTTGTCACAGTCCCTCCCCAGCCCACAGTGGTGTCACATGCTGGGGTTCCAGAGCCATAGTTGTCACACTCCACAGGTGTATATAGCCCCAGGCAATGTTTACCATACCCAAACTCCATACTATAGAAAAGGGGAAATGAAGAACTTTCGGTCTTCTCCCCACACTTACAGTCTGTACTTCTGATGTCCCTGAGACCTTCTTATAATGCTGGAATCACCAGCCTAAACCTCTGCTTTGTTCCCGGAGACATCTCCACTGTGGTTATTAGCATAACTTTCTGTCTATAAGTGTTGGTCCCAGCTACCTTGTTCTCCACTGCCAACTTTCTTCAGCTCTGGGTCTTCAGAAACTGAAGTCAGGTTCTCCCAAGCCCCACTTGATGATCCATGATCTGCTTCTGCTGTTCATTCCCCTACCATGCCAAGAGGCTGCTGTATTTAAGCTACCCAAAGAAAGAAGATGTTTTCTTAAACCTTTCTCATATATTTTCAGAATGAAGGGAAGCCCTTCAAAGGACCCTGAAAAGCTTAAAATCTACTTTATGTTGATACACTGAAGGCTGGCCTTGTTACTGGGAATGAAGTTTCAGGTTTGGCTAACTGATTTTATCAACTCAAAGGAACAATTGCCAGTTAGAAATAAGAATGCATGAGGGCAAGGATTTTTATATCCAGTATACAGTGCTATATCTTCAGAAGCTAGAAGAGTCTGATATATAGTAGGTGTGCACTTATCTTTGAGGTTAATAACTGAATCAACTATCATTTCTGGTTAAATTGATTAGTTCCTTACAGCATTGTGGGTACAAAGTACCTCATCAAGAAGAACAAAGGTTGATATGTTGGCTCAAAGATTTAACTGAAGCTTGCTACAAATTTGGAGTAGGAAAGAAATGGAGAAGGTATGATGATAAAAATGGGGCGAGAGACTGAGACAAAGAACTAAACTTCTTATCAGAAGCAGATTGCAATAAAATTTATAATCCTCTAGTTAAATAAATGAGGAAAGTTTTCATGTTAACATGAAGAAAATCATTTCTTTCCAACTCTTCATACCCATAGAAACATTCTCATTACATTATTCATATCCATACAAATAGCTTCAAAATATTCATATGCATTATATATATAAAAAATACATACACATATAATGTGTGTCTTTCATATAAAGGCGTACATTTTATTTTATTTTTAACAAAATTATCTTTATTTTTGAATAGTTTACAGGTGTCTCCCCATTTTCCCCCCTTGACCACCTCCACTCCACTCCCATCACTGCTCACCCCCCACCACCCAGGGCTTTACCACACTGTTTTCTGTGTCCATGTGCTATGCATATATGCATATAAATTATTTTGTTAATCTCTTCCTGCCTTGCTTCCCACCTTTCCTCTGAGATTTGTCAGCCTGTTCCATGCTTCCATGTTTTTGGATCTATTTTGGTCCTTAGATTCCACATATAAGTGAGATCATGTGATACTTGTTTTTCCTTGACTGGCATATTTTGCTTAGTGTAATGCTGTCCAGATCCCTCCATGCTGTTCCAAAGTGTAATAGATCCTTCTTTTTTAGAGCTGAATAGTATTCCATTGTGTAAATGTACCACAGCTTTTTTATCCGCTCATCTACTGATGGACACTTGGGCAGTTTCCAGATCTTAGCTCTTGTGCTGCTATAAACATGGGAGTGCATATATTCTTTCTGATTGGTGACTCAGGATTCTTAGGATACACTCCTAGAAGTGACATCACTGGGTCAAATGGCAGTTCCATCTTTACTTTTTTGAGAAAACTCCATATTGTTTTCCATAGTGGCTGCACCCATCTGCATTCCCACCAGCAGTGTACTAGAGTCCCTTTTTCTCTACATCCTCGCCAGCACTTGTTGTTTGTTCACTGATTAATGGTAGCCATTCTGGCAGGTGTGAGGTGATACCTCACTGTTGTTTTAATTTGCATCTTTCTGATTACCAGTGACTTGGAGCATTTTTTTATATGTCTCTTGGACATCTGTATGTCCTCTTTGGGTCTATTTAGGTCCCTTGCCCATTTTGTAATTGGATTGTCTTCCTTTTGTTAAGCTGTATAAGTTTTTTATATATTTTGGAAATTAACCCCTTATCAGATGTATCAGTGGCAAATATGTTCTCCCATACAGTGGGATCCCTTTTTGTTGATGGTTTCTTTTGTAGGTCAGTTGGGAGAGCGTTAGACTGAAAAGTATATATTTTAAAAAGCAATTAAAGGTTAAAATTAAGAATAAAAATAAAAATTTGGTAAAATAACTTGAAAAATGTCACTTTATTATTTCCTCTACAAAAAACAATAATGTCATATATGTGATTTTTATTACACAGAATATGAGACATAATTAGGTCATTTGTATCTTGATCTCCAAAAAGGTGTCCTGGTCTGTAGGGTACATAGAAGAGAATTAAAACAAAAAAATACCTACCTAATAATATTTTTGTGCACCACACCAAACATTGGGAACCTAATATAAACTACTACAATCTCTCATTTAAAAGATTACATCCTCCATATTATATTTTAGTACTTTTGTTTCCTTCAGTTTAAAACCATATTTACTTATAGAAAGGTACAATAATGTAAATTCACTTTTGTTTGTCACATAAATTTAAATCCCATCATGAGAGTAAGGTTGGTACAGACTGAATAAGAGTATTATCTGTTTTTAAATTCAATATAAGCTGATATTCTTTTATCTGAGATCATTTGACCACTGTGTTTTTCCTGAAGTAATACTTAATATGTACATTAAATTTGATTTTTGTGTGTATTGTAATAGAAATCTGATCTTTATTTTAATCAAATTTTATTTATAAAATTTATAAGTATCTGTCCTGAGAGAAATTATTACTTAATTCCCAATAAAAATTTCTGGTTTTTCCTTGTTTGAACAACATCAACTTTAACTTCACTTCTGTATAATTTCTAGAGATTTCCTCCCATTTAAATTATTCCCAAGAATATATTCTTGATATTTCTTAGTAGAAAAAGAAACACACTTATAATCTTTATCTTAGGAAATTCATAATGTACAAACACAGCAATTTACTGACTTACAATTTAGGACTACTTCAAAAGAAAATTCTGAAAATATAATAGCCATTAACCCAGAACAGCAAAGGAAATTAGAAATTATGTTACACTATATATACAATATTTATTTGTGGGCATTTGGGAAAAATGTGTTTTAAGTCTAGTAAGGTATTTATTAAAAAACTGTTAGAAGAAGGCTAAGAAAATAAGGTGGACAGTTTGTAAAAGCCCAAAGAATGTTCTTAAGAAATATTTATGAATACCTTTTTGGATTGCATATACATGGTTCACCAAAGCAACCCATTTATTTGGCTTACTTAGTGCTTTTTAGTACAGCGGTCAATCTGGCATTCCTCTTGTCTAAAGATGGTCAGATCCACTATGCTGGGTTAATAATATTTCCTATTTCGGACTTGGAGGCAATCAGAATGTTTGTCTCAAGTGTCTTTCTATTTTTTATTTTTGAAAATGAAATTAGAAACTCAAATATCAATCATTTTGAATTATCTTTCAAGGAGTATTTGCTTAATCTGCCCACATAAATTGTAAGCATTTTGGTAGTAGAGTTTATGTATTACATGCTTAGGGATTCCTTAATAGCAGTAAATACAGTGGTTTAGAATATCTGCTTTAAAGTGAATAAAAACAGACTTAACCTCTAACCCTGTTTCTTACGTGCTTTGGGACTCAGGGTAACTTACTCAACCTCTTTAAGCCTCTAAGACTGTAAAATGGGAATACAAGAAACATTGAGTTATAGATACGATTAAATGAGGTAATACACTTAGAACATTGTCTGGCATATTGTCAGTAGAAGCTATCATTGGTAAAAATAGGTCTTTTTATTATTATTTTCTACTTAATAGAATAATATATTTCTCTGGCTCTCCACAAATATTTGGTTAAATAGCTATGATGCATACTCAGGCAGCACAGGATTTGGGGCATGAAGTGAGAAAGGAACCATACAATATTCACCATTACACTAAATTATTTATGTTTCATCTCTTGGAAGCAGAGGTTATTATATAAATATAATTCAGATAGGTTGACCCATTCAGTTATTGTCCTGTGTCCATTTTGAAAGAGGCCTCTGGCCATTGACACATCTTCCCAAACCAGTGTGAACTCTACAGTGCGTTGGAGACAATATGGAATTTTGCCAACAATTTCACTGGAAGGCTGGGAAGATCCTTTATATCTGACAGCACCAGACAACACGTGAAAAAAAAAAAAGAAAGCCCAGTTGATGTCTCAATTCTTCTCAAAAAATAGCTTCCTCATTTCCTTCACTATCAAACCCTATTTCTCTCAAATCTACTCCTTTTTCATAAGAAATTTAGCTCTTTTTTTTTCATTCACATACCCCAATCACTCACAAAACCTGTGACAAATTGAACCAACGTCCCACAGAAAGCAGTTTTTAGATCATCTGGCCTCCCCTACCCCCCAAATATGCCCCATGTGGGTTGCATGCTTCTCTTATGAGGGCCTTGTTCCCGGAAGCACAGCCACGAAGGCCAAGGTCTTTTTGGAGGAGACTCTAATATTAAGAAAATTGCAATTTCCCCTGTCATTACTTATGGAGGATATTATGCCTGAAAATTTAATTCATTTTAATTTATGCAATATTGATTGAGAACTTATTCTGTGCAAAACACTAGAGTGGTCAAATGAGAGGACAGGAAGAGGATCAACAACACCTGTGTCCTCCTGTCTTTGGAGAGACAGACACATAACTAAAGAATATCAACAAAGAACAGATTTCAATAAGTGACATTTATTCCAACAAATAAATGGTATGTGGACACAGAAGAGGGAGAAATTAAGCTTAACTGAGTGATTTCAGAAAATAATAAATTTTATTGTCTGAAATTGTATGTCAATTCTAAAGAATAGATTGGATTTTGATTTGTGAATATTGAGGTCAAAACACATTGAGAGAACTACTGAGAGGAGAGAACTGTTGACCAAATGCCAGAAGGTGAGAGTAAGTGAAGTCATGTCAGATGCGCTGTAGGAATTTAAGGTGTGGTTGGTGTGATGGGAGATTTTATAATGAGAAGTAGATCTGGGAAAGAAGGCTTGGAATAAAATCAGAGAAGCCCAAGGTAAGTGAATCTCAAAAGAAGGCATGCAAAGTTTTTGAATTGTTTTATGACAAGTATATTGGGAAAGTATCTGGGGTAAAAAATGAGGTTAATAATATAATAAAGGCATTTTCCCCCTGAAGAATTATTATGTTATTGAGCTATATCTACAATTTCATTTAATCCACACAACACTGTATTATGGTTTTTTAAAAACTGTTTTTATTGATTTTAGAGAGAGAGAGAAAGGAGAGAGAAATACCAATCAGCTGCCTCCTGCACACCCCTTACTGGGATCGAGCCCGAAACCGGGGCATATACCCTGACCAGGAATCAAATCAATAATCTCTAGGTGCATGGGACAATGCTCAACCCACTGAGCCACACTGGCCAGGACACTGTATCTTCTGTATTTTACTGAAGGGAAAGCTGAGACACAGAAAGTTAAAGTAATTTGTTTGAGAACACACAGTAAGTTCACAAGGTGTGGTTCAAATTTAGAACTTTCTGACTCTAAAATTTTAGTTTTAAGTTCTTTTCTTAACATAAAGGAATTTCAATTATTCAGGCAGAAGTAATGAGATTCTTCACTTGGACAACTGAAAAAGAAAAGGGAGGAGTAGATTTTTAAAATAGTGTAAAAGAAGATTCTATGGGTTTGTACGATTGGATAGCTAGGAAGGGTGAGAGAAGCATGAGAGCTGTGGACAGAAGGGAGAAGAAGGAGGACACCATCGCCACAGGTGCCCCCAAACAGGAGGAAAAGCATGGCCTCCTTGAGGGTAGACAGTTGGAACGGTATGAAAGAATAATACCATGGAGAGGCTAAGACTACGTGAGAAGGATGCACGGAAGAAGGGACTTAACAGATGGAGAACAAAACAGCATCTCCTAGAGCCAGGAAGAAAGCCAAGTGTGACCAGTCAAGAGATTATAGAGTGCATCAAAAAAGAAATGGTGGGTTGTTCTTGAAAACGGAAAATATATAAAATACTGCAAAGTGGCCAGGTGCTTAATAATGGGGCAACTTGCTGAAAATCAGTCCATTTCCTGAAGCTGCGATTTCTTCAAGTTGCTTATTAAAAACGGTTGTTAAAGAAAAGGCTGTTGGGAGGATGAAAGTGTTAACACATGCAAAATGCTTAGCGCAGGGCCAGGCACATAGCTCAGACTCAGGGAAGTCAGCTGTCAGGATTCTTGTTATCGTCACCATCAACATCGTCATCACTGATAAATGGGGAAAGACGCATTTGGATTTGATGAATCATAGCTTTTTAGTGACATTTCAGGAAGTGGTTTTCAGAGTTTGTGAGGCAGGAACAGATTACAAGAGGGTGAGAGGAGTCAAAGAAGTAGAGAAGGAAAACTTAAGCTATTTTTCAAAAAGCTTGGCATACATGTGGGGGTAGAGGGCAGTGAGTCCATGGGGATTAGTCCAGGGAGGGTTTTTCTAGAATGATGTCTTTACTCTGAGAGGAAGGAGGCAGTAGAAAAGGAGAAGATAGGAATATCTGAGAAGAATGAGCTTTGAAATGGACATGCAGGAAATGAGCCTTTGGAAGGGGTATCAACTTTAGCGAACTTATAACAAAATTATTTGATAGTACGTGATTTTCATGCACAGGTGGGATGAGTTACAAAGAAGATCAGTTGGGGTGTAGCCTCATTCAGGGATTCACTTGTACAGCTCAATTCCCAACATGGACTTATTTGGGAATAAATTCCACAGCCAAAGCAGTGACTGTGTATTTTCCATCTTTAAATGTCCATAATGCCAAGGAGAGGTCTCAAGGAATACAAGATGGTATACATCAGACTCCTGATGGTCTTGCAAGGACATCACTGATTTGCCTGTAGAGAGAGAGAGAGAGAGAGAGAGAGAGAGAGAGAGACATCTTATTTCTCCCTTGTGCCAAAGGACATGAGAGAGAGTAAATCTTCACAGGGTATGAGATTGCAATAAAGATGTGTGCAAATTTAGATGGAAATTAGGCATGTTCCCAGGGCTCCTGGAAAATTGCCAGCATAACGCTCAAGACATTGCCTTTAGAGACTATGTATGTATTTATTTCTTTGTAAATCCAGTCTATAGAGTTTTCTGTTTGTGATTGTTCCCAAGGACATTCTTTCTCCAAGCATTTCTCTAAGCAGACACTCACTCAAAGCCAGTTTTCAAATCATATCCAATATAATCAGTATTTTCTGTGAATTCTTTCTCTTTGATATTACTGTTCTTTTCTTCACATAGCATGTGTGTGTGAGAGAGAGAGAGCAATTTCAAATATGGGGAATTAACAGTTTAATTATTTCCAATGCCCCTCAAATATACTTCAAATGTACTCTTGAAACTTTTTCTGTTTTATATTATAGTTTAACTCCTTAATGTCCTTTACATTCTATGTATTTGAGTTGTATCTGGAAAGTACAATATGATAATATAAGCTGAAGTATAAACTCTTAATTGCTGAAAAAGACCAATGTTACTATTTTCAAAATATTTAATTATGTCAATCTGTTTTTCTTATTCTTCCATTTTATTAACTTCAAAAAAACATATGCTAAGGCCATTAAATCATTTTGGGTTAAAGAAGGTTACAATGAGTTATAATTTCCTTGAAAGACACAAATATGTTTAAATCAGTGACTTATGTGATTTTTAGTAGTTTTCTATCTTTACACATAATTCTAAGTTTCTTTAAAATAATACAGTTATAAATATAAAAATTTACTATCCAGAAAAGAAATAAGTCATTCTGAGACTCAATAGTTATAAAACTGGAGATTATTTAGTTCTGGATGTATTTAAACTCTCATGACTTTACAAAATACATGAAATGAAATATTGGGGTCACTTAATGTTGTTTTGTCTTCTTTGTGCATCTGTGATATTACTCAGAGTGGAATTATTGGATATACACATTTATTAATTTCTATTTTATGTTGATTTTATGAAATGTTTAAATTACTCTATTAATATTATAATTACTTTTCATAAATTAAAATAGGTGCCCTTCACATGTATTTTATATTCCTGTTTTCAGCATATTGTAGAGAATAAGACAGCATTTTGATTGGAGAAAGGGCTGTTTTTCAACTAAAGGATTAACTCTGGGCTGGACATCGGACCAATGGTTCTTCTCCTGGCTCCCAGGTTCAGCCTCAGTCCAGGTGGCAACCTATCTCTAAGTGAGCAGAGTAATGTTGTCTTGCACCCTCTGTGTCAGAGGATTATCTTCAGAACCCAGCAAGAGTTTATAAAAGTATTTTGAGAAATAAGAACAGGCATTTCTGTTTTACTCAAACAAACTAGCTTTACTTTTTTTTTTTTTTTTAATTGCTCTGTTGAAATAATGCTATTTCTCTTAACTTTGCAGAATGTTTGAAAAAAAGATTAAATATGCATTTTATACCAGTTCTAGTTTCTGAGATACTGGAACTATGTTGTCCCCTCAACATTTTGGTTTGAGGTTTACATAGGTTCAAATGGTCATAAACTGGGCTTATATTTCATTTATTTGCACTATTAGTTTAACCAAGCAATTAATATTACACAATATATACAATTTCGGGGCAGATATTCAAAAAGAAGTTTAATAACAGAGTTTTAAAATGGGTGTGTTAGCTTGGCTGGTGTGGCTCAGTGGTTGAGCGTTGACCCATGCACCACGAGGTCACCAGTTTGATTCCCAGTCAGGGTACATGCCCAGGTTGTGGGCCCAATCCCAGTGGGTCTGGCAGAACGCAGCCAATCAATGTTCTCTCTCAGCAATGTTTCTATCTCTCTCTCCCTCACCCTTCCTCTCTTTTTAAAATAAAAAAAAGAAAAAAAGATATTTTTCAAATGGGTGCATTAGAACTTATTTTACGTTCCCATTTTGGCACATGATGGTCCATTGAGATTACTTCTGGTGATAAAGTTAAGTGATTTGGAAGGTGAGATGGTAAAAAAATTGTGTAAGTGAAAAGACTAAAACAGAGAAGAATAAGTATCACTGAAAAAACAAAACCTAAAAGACTAGACATAAAGCAAAGTATTTAGAATAGCATTTTGGCCGTTGGATTGGTTGCTCTCTGCTAGCATGGCCTTCTTTCTTCCATTTCTCAGACCTCATTTTTCCCTCCCTTGAAAATCCAAGTCAACATCATTCTTACTGAGAAAGGCCTTCCATTTCTTTGTCTGTCTCTACGGTTCTTATTTCTATTAGTGATAGACCAGTGTATCTTTTTTACAGCATCAACAAGTTCAAGTTTTCCACTTTCTCCTCCTAGAAGCAATGAGTTTCAACTCTATTGTCTCTGTATTCTATATAAAATGTATATTTTTTTAATATCTCAAAATGTTTAGCTCTAGGTCCTACCTCTTCCATAACCTCTGGAAAATGGGATTTAGCATTCTTTTTTTCCTACAGTTCTTTTCTTCCCACACCAAAATCTTGATTCTTCCTATCCCCTTATTCTCAAATTTTATATTTTGAGTCAGATCATTATATGTTTATATTATTATGGCTATTATATTATTATATATATGTAATTTGCTCCTGTTTAGTGTTTCTTGTTTGTTCGTTTTTAGTGGTAAGTATTATGACTATTTCTATTCCAAATTCATCCCCAGTTGATGAAATCTCCTCCCAGTATGTTGAGAGCATCAGATATATTATGTGTCATCTTTCTCTCTCAGTGACTTAAACCTCTTCCATCATGGACAGCTTGCCTCTGTGCCTGGTGCCCAGGTGTTCCCTTTGCCCATCTCATTGTGTTAATTCTCTGTTTTCAGACCTCATGTCTCTTTCTGTCATTTGGGACCTCATTTTGTTGAAGCACATCCCCCAAGAGCTTTCTGAGAAAAAATACATAAAAGAGAATGGTGTTTGAGAGTATTCATGTATGATACTGTCTTTATTTATATGAGTAATGGTTTGGTTGAAAAAGGGCCTTTCTTTTAGAATGTTGACAGTATCACTCTGCTTTCTTTTAACTTCCAGTGTTGCTATAGATTCAAAGTCATTTTAATTGCTTGTTTTTCTAGAAACGTGTGAGAGTTTCCCTTTGCTTTACATACTCTGGTATTTCATGATAGTTTGCCTTGCTGTGTATTTAGTAACATCTATTATGGTGGGCGCTTAGTATGTTCTTTCAATCTGGAAGTTCATGTTATATATTTATGAATATCTTCTTGACATTTTTTGGATGATTTCTTCCCCTTTGTTGTCTTTTTCTCTGGAACTCCAATAATTTGATAGGGATCATGTGGACTGACTTGACTATCTACTTTTCTTATTTTTTCTTTCCTACTTTCTGTTCTTTTCCTCTATATTTTGACAAATATTCTTAATTTATTTTCTATACCTCTTCAACTTTCAGTTTTTGCTATTATATTTTTAATTTTCAAGAGCACCTTTTTTTCTCTGAATGTTTCTTTTCAAAATCTACTTACTATTTCATGATTGCAATATCATCTTTTATCACTTTGAAAATATTAATCAAAGCTTTTTATCCCCAGAATTTTTTCCTCTTCTATAAAATCTGTTTTCTAAAGTGCTTATTTTTCTCTTTGATTATTTCCTTCTCACTTTCTCATGTTAGACATTTATTTAGATGTCTAAATATTGTTAACTATCTGCTAATATTTAAGAATTGGGCACGAAAAGTTTTCTAGGATGCTGTGAGCATGTAACGGGATCTGTTGACTGTGGTGCCCTCTGTAAGTCCATTTGGTTGGGACATTTCATTAGGGAACACTTGATGTCAAACTCTTTGGGTCTTCTTCTCTTGGGACGGTATATTTTTCAGAGAAATACCTCTATATTCTTTTGCCTACAGAGTATAGGAGTGACTGCCAGCATTTGGGGAAGCAGTAGGACTACACAAATTGGGGGGCAGGAGGAGTGGTTAGTTATTTTACTCAAATTACATCTCTTTCTGTATTATCCCTTAATGGCAATATAATTCTCCCAGTCATCTGGGCTCAGGACCTTAAAGCTTTCCTAAAGCATTATTTCTCCTTTATTTATTCACCCATATTAATAGCCACATCTTCCTAATATATGGCAAGATGTTTGTTGGAAAGATCCAAGAATCACAGCAACATGGTAGAATGGTTAAGAGCATGGAGTGCAAAATAAATGAATGAATGAATGAATAAATGCACAAGAAAGAACATACAACGACACCTTCCTTACTGGTCAAGGAATAAGTTACTTTGAATAAGAGAGTTTCCCAGCAATACTTAACGTAGTATCCTGATGATGAGAAAACAAAAAGCAAGAAATGAAGACTGAGTTGGAATCTAAGTTATATTATTTGAATACCTTTATCATTTTTAAAGCTCAGGTTTTAGCACATCAGGATTTCTTAAAACTTAAAAATAAACTACATTGTTTTTTTCAGAACAAGAAACTTTTCTGTGTATATTTTACAATTTTTATATTTTTGAGTCATTCCTATTGTTATATTTTTAGAATCTAGACAATTGTATAAACTAAGACTTATTTAAAATTTGTCTTTTATTTTGATGTGCCGCAAATAATTTTTTCCTTTATTTGTGTTTAACCTTAATTTTTACATTTGATAATTATAATTTTCTTCCCCCATTCCATGAATTACTTAGCCCTTGCTTCTAAATATCCTAATCATTGATAAATGGTTTTCTAGTTTCCAAGGTCTTTAAAAACGACTCATCTTTCCATTCACTTAGAAAATGTTTTTACATTTGTCTCCTAGAACTTTCTTTTATTATTGAGTGAACTACATAATGGAGTTTTTTATATAGTCAATACTTACTCATTTTACTCTTCCTTAACAACTCTGAAAACCTCCCTGATGAATGGATGTGTAGGAAGTGGTGTCTAGTATGCATATAAATTTTAGCTGTTCCATTCATCAGCAGTGTGTGTAGCAGTAATTAGAGTGAAATTGCAGTCTATGGGAAAGTGTTAGGTGTGGCCTGTCATTAATGGAAGTGGCATGATGTAGTGTCAAGTGTAAGAGAACTTGTGAAGAAGGAATGTTGTGTTTCTGAGAAAGATTCAGGGATTGGTTACCATGCGCTGTTTCTGTTGTAAATAGGCTGTACTGAAAGAAGATTGCACAATGTGAAAGCATTTAAGAGCGGACTGCTCACGCAGGAATTGAGGCTGAGGGATTGCATCCACAATAGCACCAGTATAAAGGTCCTTTTCATTTGAGTCAATGGGAGTCTGAAATATGTTAAGAAAGAAATATTCTTTTGTAATGGCAAGTTGGATCCTAAAATATTATTTCTTTCTTGGTACTTTATAACATTGTGGGAATTTGTGGTTTTAAAAGCCTCTTTTCAAATATGGCTAAGATGATCCAAGTTAGAATGTGGTCAGATAAGCTTTTCTGAGGTTAGATTGCTGTTCAGAAATATCCTTTCTTCTTTATTTATTTTTTAAACTTCCCCATGCCTTACAAACAAACTTTTGGAATCATACCTTAAGTTACTCAAAATTCATTTCCTAATATGAAATATAAGACTATAGCTCTGTTTTACTTAATGTTAGAATGTGAGGACCTATGCTCTATAGTGCAGATAACGTTGGTCCCTCTTACCTATGATTTAAGAACACTTTATAGACATCTCACATAATGGCATTTTCACTGATGCATCACCTAGGGCAAGAGAAACAAAGGAATAAATTAATAAACGGGACTACATCAAACTAAGAAGCTTCTGCACGGCAAAAGAAACCAGCATCAAAATGAAAAAGGAACCCACTGTATGGGAGAACATATTTGCCAATGATACATCAGATAAGGGGTTAATATCCAAAATATATAGAGTACTCATAGAACCCAACAAAAGGAAGACAAACAATCCAATTACAAAATGGGCAGAGGACCTGAATAGACAATTCTCCAAATGAGACACACAAATGGCCAGGAGACATGAAAAAATGCTCAACATCTCTAATCACCAGAGAGATGCAAATTAAAATGACCATGAGATATAACCTCACACCTGCCAGAATGGCTGCTATCAATGAACCCTCAAACAACAAGTGCTGGCGAGGATGTGGAGAAAAGGGTAACCTAGTACATTGCTGGTGGGAATGCAGACTGGTGCAGCCACTATGGAAAACAATATGGTGCTTTCTCAAAAATTAAAAAAATTTAAACTGCCATTTGACCCAGTGATCCCACATTTAGCAATATATCCTAAGAAGCTTGTAACACCAATCAGAAAGAATGTGTGCACCGCTATGTTCATAGCAGAGCTCTTTACAATAGCTAAGATCTGGAAACAACCTAAATGTCTATCAGTAGATGAATGGATAAAAAAAGCTGTGGTACATTTACACAGTAAAATACTATACAGTTATAAGAAAGAAAGATCTCTTACCCTTTGAGACGACATGGAGGGACCTGGAGAGTATTAGGCTAAGTGAAATAAGCCAGTCAGAGAAAGACAAGTACTACATGATGTCACTTATTTATGGAGCATCATGAACAAAATAACCTGTTGATCAAAATAGACCCAGTCAGTCACAGAAGTAGGGAACAGTTTGACAAACCTCAGAGGGATGGGGTGTGGCGGGGGTGGGAAGAGATAAACCAAAGACCTTATAAGCATATATGTACAACCAATGGACACAGACGTTAGGTTGGGGAAAGCAAGAGGGAGGTGGGAGTGGAGAAGAGGGGGTCAATGGGGGAAAAGGGGGGGACATTTTTAATACTTTCAACAATAAAAATAACAACAACAAAAAAAAAACTCTATTTCTCCAGAGACAGAGCTACAATTACAGATTTGAAAGACCTTCCTTTTGTGTTACCCTTTTTTCTTTGCCTAACAAAGTAGTACATTTTCTAGCTTTAACAATGTTACCGTAAATCAAGTGTGGTTTACTCTAAAAAAACCATATAGACATAAAATGACAGAGGCTATCTGCTCATAAACCAAAACACACTGAAATGATTTAGCATAAATGAATGCATGAAATTGGGAACACTTGTCTGATAACAATACCATAGTAATTAGCTGGTTATTAATAATAGGAAAGGAGCAAAAGGGAGTCCAGACATTGTGAACATGGTCATTTTGATAGTTTCACCAGAAAGCTGCAACTTCACACTCCCCAGGGTCCACCAGTCCATTCCTTGCAGAGCACTGGGGGAAGGGACCAGACAAAGGGGAGATGGACACATGGGTAGTAAAGTAGGGATGATGTGAGGAGCATGCCTGTCAGGCAAACCTGGGGGCAGAGATCATTGGCCAGATGGGGGTGGGACTATTGCAAGCCCAAGAAAATCTGTGAATATATAATTCCCCAGACAAAGGAGTTTGCTCTCTTGGCTCTTAGTGCTTTTGTGGCTCTCTTGCATCTTACATATTCCCTCTATAGCCATGTGGTCATGTGGACCCCACACAATGGACTGATGAACTGCATGCAGCTAGCCTGCTGCTGGATTGGACTGTCCCAAAATAGAACAAAAACTCTGGGCAATGACTTTAATTCTAGCCCTGCTAATGGCACAGCTACACTTTTTTCTTGGTGGGACAGAGGAAAATGGGACCTTGGAAACACAGGGGCCCAATCCCCCACAACTAAATATCACTCATTCTCCCATGGGAATCTCAGAAAATTATTTTTCTTGTGACATCACCAGAAGCCCACACCCCCCTGCAACAGGTAGGGACAAGAGAGCAGTAACCAATAACAGCAACAGTAATGTGCTCAGATCTGTGCTTCATGTCTCTTATCCATATTACTTGCAGATGATTCTCCTACTCAATAAGTACTAGATGTGCACATGTGATTCATGGTTTAAACTCCTCACAGGAAGACCCACTGGACTCCCATGCAGTAGACAAGCAACTTTTTAAAAAAATGAAATTTATTGGGGTGACATTGTTTAATAAAAATATATAGGTTTCAGGAGGACAGTTCTATAATACATCATCTGTATATTGTATTGTGTCTTTACCACCCCAAGATTCCTTCCAACATCATTTATTCCCCTGTTACCCTCTTCTGCCTTCCCCCACCCCTTTTTTCCTCTGGTAATCATGATATTGTTGTCTGTGTCTATAAAACATTTTGTGTGTGTGTGTGTAATCCTTTTACCTTTCTAACTCAGCCCCTCCCCAACCATCCTCCCCTTTGAGAGCTGTCAGTCTGTTCTCTGTCTCCATGAGTCTGTTTCTATTTTGTTTGTTAGTTTATTTTGTTCATTGGATTCCACATGTAGGTGACATCATATGGTACTTGTTTTCCTCTGACTGCCTTAGTTCACTTTTTTTTCTTGTTTCTTTTGTAGGTTTGTTGACCTTAAACAAATAGAAAGCCACCATTTCTTCAGCAAAATGGATTTATTCAAGAACAGTAAAGAATTGCACTTCGGGACATGCAGTCTAATTGTGAACAACAACACAAATCTAGAGAAGAAAAGCTAAAGAATGCTCTTTTGCCCTGGCTGGTGTGACTCAGTGGTTAGAGAATCAGCCTGTGTACCAAAGGATTTCAGGATTGATTCTCAGTCAAGGGCAGGTATATGGGTTGCAGGTTGATCCCTGCCCTGGTCTGGGTGCATGTGGGAAGTGACCAGTAGATGTGTCTCTCTTACATTGATATTTTTGTCTCTCTCTCTCTCTCTCTCTCTCTCTCTCTCTCTCTCTCTCTCTTTATCCCTTCCACTCTCTCTAAAAATCAATGGGAAAAAATCTCCAGGTGAGGATTAAAAAGGAAAAAAAAGCAAACAACACCCTTATATGGCGTTGAGAGGGACTATTGTAAAGGAAGAGTCCACTGGAGGAAACTGAAAGTACAAAGTATATGTATAGTGACTTTTCATTGGCTGAGCTATATGGCAGTTTCCCACTGGCTGAGCTCTTACTGGGCAAGGAGGAAGCTCTTCTTCCTCTAGCTAAGGGTGTAAAGTACAGGTGACCCTTGAGCAACAGGAGTTTGAACTGTATGAGTTAAACGGCATGAATACCATTAGATGCAGATTTTCATGAATCTATTACAGAATGACAAAGAACACTGAAGTAAACTTCAAAATTTAACTGAAGGTGAACTTCATTTGAAGTAATTTTTACTTAGTTATTCTTTCAATTGGTACTTCAATTGAAATAAATTGTTTCATTAAAAACTTAATTATACACTCTATATATTTGATTCAGATTACTTCACTTGTGAGTATTCTACTAATAAATTTTAAAAGACTTACTGGACTAATAATACTAAAATTTTGTATATAAGTTAATTCTATGGTTATCAGTGCAATATAAGTTTCAAAATATCACAATTGGTAAATATGACAAATATTATGATGTATTTTCCAATCAGAATAATTTTAAAACAATCATGAATTAAAAGAAACACCCTGATTTTCAAAGTCAATCTACTTTTTTGGGTAGACTTACCAAGCCACTAGGAAATCCTCTAGGCTAGAGAGTATGTAGGACCAGGTGATATCTGTGCCCATGGAGTATTTATAATGTCTATCCCTTTGAGGATAGTCTCTATTTGTTGAGCTATCATTCTCCTGTGTTTCTTTAATTGTTTGTCCATGGGTTTCTTTAACTTTTTGAACATACTGAAGACAGTTGATTTAAAGCCTTTGTTGTCCTGGCCGGTTTGGCTCAGCGGTTGGAGCTTGACCTGTGGACCAGACAGTCCTGGGTTTGGTTCCTGCTAGGGGCATGTACTAAAAAAAAAAAAAAAAAAAAAAAAAAAGCCTTTGTTTAGTATGCTTAATCTCTGGGTTTCTTTAGGTTTTGTGTCTGCCAAATTTGTTTCATCCTGTGAGTAAGCCATACTTTCCTATTTCTTTACATGTCTCATAATTTTTGGTTGAAAGCTGAACATTTTGCATATTATAATGTGGTAACTCTGGAAAAGAGATTCTACTCCCTCCCCAAAGTTTGCTGTTGTGACTTGTTGTGGATTTCAGTTATCCATTTGTTTAGTAACACTGACAAATGACTCTTGCAAAGACTGTATCCTTTGTCATGTGTGGTCACTGAAGTCTCTGTTCCATAATCGCAACAATCAGCCAGTGACCTAATAGGGATGTCCTGAAATGTCAAAATTTAGCAGCTCCTTTGTTCATTGTGCAATCCCTGGTTGTCATAAGATTTTCTATTAGTTTCCAGAGTTTCAAGAGAGTTGATTCTGAAAATTTTTGCTAGGTTAATAATTCTTCCACAGAGGGATGGATCTATGGATCTCTTTATTTCATCATTTTTAGGTGATGTCACTCCTCACCAGCAGTTATTTTATTCAGGTGGGGAAAAAATAATTAGATGCTGGATATTATTTCCTCACAT
Source organism: Molossus molossus (assembly GCF_014108415.1). NCBI lineage: Eukaryota > Metazoa > Chordata > Mammalia > Chiroptera > Molossidae > Molossus > Molossus molossus. The sequence continues at coordinate 28,430,278 of NW_023425346.1, forward strand.
CCTCGTTGTTTCTTACTGTATAAGTCTTTAAAACCTTTCCTCTTATGATTTCCAAGATCACAGGCCCAAGATTAACACAGATGTGAAATAATCTTAAAATTGAGTTAAAAATTTTCTGTCTATACTAACAAAACACAATTAGGAATCATTATGAGAAAAGCCCTTTGAGGAATTTTTTTTATTTTTATTTTTTGCTTGCTTTGGGAATTTTATAATCTTAAAGAGTTTTAGGTTAGTTTTATTTAAGTCTTAATTCATACATCATTTTGTTTGTTTCTAATAATTGACTTTAGTAATAGGAATTATTTATTTGTTCCTGATATCCCATTAGTCTGAATGATTATGGAGTTAAAATTTTTACTTTTTCTCTCTAAACTATAGTTTTATAATTCTATCTATATAACTAAAAGAAATAGATTAGCATGTTGTCAAAATCAAAGAGCTTTGCAAAATATTTCATATGATGTTCATGATATAAAAGTTTATTTTCTAAAAAAAAATGTTCAGATATAGTCCATAATATGTATTGATATCACACTACTTGACAAAATTGTATAATATGCATAAAAAGTGATTTTAAATCTATATAAAATAATTTAATCTTTGTTTATTCTATATCATAAAAATATCTTAAGAAAAGATAATATAATTTCAAATAGTGTAATTTATTTTGTATATGCATCAATTGTGTTATATTTAAATATGAAAATATGATAATGATTAATAAACTGGCTTGAAATATTCTGCAGTATATATTTTTTTTTTTTTGAATAGCGTGTCTTTAATGTGGCAGCTCTTAGCAGTTAAAGAAACTTTGACAGTTAAGTAATCCCTTCAACACTTAAGTTCAACAGGATTTTATTATTAAGTACACTGCCTGGAAATGGTGTCCTTTTTTCATTCACATTATAAACAGTTTTGTTAGATTGGTAATCCTGCTTGTCAGATTTGTTCACTGTTTGATATTAATCAGTAGGTTTATAAAAGGTGTAACACAGGACAGAAATGAATAGAAAATACATTATAAATAATGTTTCCATAAATCACAAAGAGTCAGACGTTTCTAACTCAAAGGTATACAGAATATTTTGACATTTCGTGGGTGGTTTGATAGCTTCCTACTAAACCAAAAGTTTAATAGCAGAGCTACCGTCTATTTCATTCTAAGATTATAGAATTGGCTCTTCTAGTATAAATTGGTTAGAATTTCATTGGACTTTTTTTTTTGTATTTAAATCTTAACTTTTAAAAGCTTGTATTTTTCTATAATATGCATGATAAAACACTGTGATTATATTGTGAATGATAAATTTAAGCTATGTACTTTTTTATCAAGATGTCTTTGGCTTTTAAATTTTCTATATTTCAGAAAACTTTCAAATATTATTTCACCTAAATATTCCCCTGTGTAATTAAAATTTTTATTCACCAAAATATGATTTAATTCTCTGACTTACAAATGTTGGGATTACTTTGGAAGTGGCTTTAAAATTTGTTAGAAACTCCATGGTTTAAGATACATATCCGGGACTGTCACAAGGGGCCATTAAACTAACAACTACTTAACAAAAAAATGTTGGGAAATGACTCATAATAAATTGGTATAATTCCTGCATGAGCAGACAGGTATCTTTGCTAAGTTTGCAAATCGGTCTTCATTTCCAAAATATATAGATTACAGAAATGAGTATACAGACAGTGTCCAAAAGCTATTTGGCTTCAAATGTGCTCTGACCTCCCAGTGCTCACTGCATTGCCCAAGCCATGGCTATCTCCTCCTCTGCACAGTTTCAGGTAGCAAGCAGTAATTAAACGTTTTTCCATGCGGAGCTTGTGTTTCCAAGTTGCAGAAGAACATTGTTTGGTTCTGAATTCTTCTCTTTATTCTCTCATTGTTTCCCTGTTTGGCTTCTAAATCTTGCTGTTTTCCTGCTTGATAGTTTTCTCCCAGATGTGACTTTGCTGTGCAGGGGCCAGATCTCAGCTGTTGCTGGAGGACAGACAAGGAGAAAAACAATGTAAGAAATAAATACATCTGCTTTTAACAGACAAACTGGTTAGTTCCGAGTCTACAGTATGATTGAATTCCTTAATCCGTTGTTTAATGTCTGTTATATTCCTCATATGTTTAGTGGCTAGCTATGAATGAGGTGTAGTCTTTGAAGACTTCCACATCACCACGCCTTTCACTATGTAGTGACAAAGCTGAAGAATTCTTCTAAACAGACCCAATTTCCCTTGTATTTTCTTTGTGTGTGTGTGTGTGTGTGTGGGGGGGGAGATTACTGGTAGAATTTCAGCTGAGCAACAGGTATTGTAGCGTCTGTTCAGTTGTTTCCACTGCATGCATATGTGAAACCAGACTCGGGAACTGGGAGGCCTGCATGGTAGGGTGCGTTTGGAGCATGGCAGCAGGATGTATTCCATTCTGGAATCGATCACCTAGGTGATGAAATGTGGCCCAGAAAACCTGGCTTCTGGTAATGGATTCACCATTATCTCTATGCCTCTATGACTCCACCGTTATCTAAAACGACTGGGTCTCAATTTCCTTATTATTAAAAAAATGATCACACTCTATGTTCTCAATTCCCTTTCTCCTTTAATAGCTATATGATGATACTGATTGTGACATTTCTTCAAAATAGATGCTAATAAAAAGAGAAGCTAAACTATGAAATGGAAGAGACGAGGCAGGAAGCAACTATTCCTTTCTTGAAAAAACATACTACATATTATGCATAATGATAGAAAGGGGAATAAAGAAAATAATAGACCAATTACTTTTCTTATTGAGCAAATGTTTGCAGTTTTTAAGTTTATTCCTGAATTATGTGGCTTCTTTTATAGGATTTATGCATGACATGAAACTTCTTAGACATGATAATTTACTTTGCCTTTCTTTTGATATTATTTTTATAAGATCAAAAATATTATTGATATTAATTTATTACTGGACATTTTTATTCAAACATTTAAAAAGTACACTGAAGTGTTATCTGGGATAGATTCATTTTTAGGAAAAAACATAAACACAGAGAAACCATAATCCTGGTGTAATGTAGGAATCTAATTAAGACTAATGAGACAACATTAAATTTAATGTATGATGCATTTTATGTGTCTCTCCATTAGAGCTGTGGCAAGCTGTTCATCAGAGTCGATCTTTGGTGACTACCCCCCTACAGGCATTCTTCAGCTATCTGGGTTGAGGTCACGGTGCTGGGCTTGCAGAGAAACCATCAAAAGGCAACCATGATATGTAGGGTACTGTTGGGATCATCTGCTGGTGGACTCACAAATCTGGCCAATGCTGGCCAATGAATCCTGATACATTTATGCTGAGGAAAAGGTTCTTCTGAGTTGCAAGTCCTGGATGTTTAATTAAGAGACATCAAGACTAATAGTCAATGACCAAGGGAATTAGTCCAATTGAGGAGAGGAGTAGGTCAGAGAATAGAACAGCAGGTGATGGTTTACTGGGTTCCTAAAATTTAGGGCCATTTCTGGTGTGGAAAAACTGGGGAGGATCTGAGTAGAAGAATCTTTCATGGTAGAATTTGTACCGGAGGTTAGCTCATATGTATATAGGCACAAGAAAAGAGGAATTGGTTCCCAGGAATCTAGAATTAAGAGTTTCACATAACATGATAAACATCTACAATATCTAGCACAACAAATTGCAATAGCCAATGTTTATTGTGGGTTTTGTGTGTACTAATTAGTGTTTTAAGTGCTTAATATGTATTATCTCACTTAGTTCTTACAATAATCCCATGAATTAGTCATGTTTATTGTCCCCATTTTACGTTAAATAAAACACACACACAAAAAAACTCAAAAACTAAAGCAGAGAGAGATGAAGTGAATAGTTGAATCTGGATCATAACATGAACCCCTAAAGCTAGAAAAACGGGCTTATATATCCATTTTTATAAGATCAAGAATATTATTGATATTAATTTATTACAGGACATTTTTATTCAAACATTTGAGAAGTACACTGAAGTATTATCTGGGATAGACTCATTTCCATAAAAGCCCACATCTGCTAAGATGAGCCTATACTCTTTATTGCAAAACGACAATTCCTTTGTTTGTTTTAAAATTAAAATATCTATTGTAATTTGGCTTCTTAAAAATAGAAACCTGAAGTTCTCTGAGCTTGGGTCATGCTGCCCTGAAACTTTAACAAATGGCTTATAAAATTGCAACCTTTCTAGATGTGGAATGTTTCTGTTTTAAAGAGTAATGTTTTATCCTTGTGAATTGTTTTTGTTTGTTGACATACAAGTTTTGTACAAAGTTTCTGAAAGTTGAATTCTTAGCTTTCTGAATCCTACTGGTCCCAGGGGACAGTGATTCAGATGTGTTGCTAGATGGTTCAGGCAGAGGACAAACCATGGATATCCCTGCGAGGCCATGGCCAAACTCACTAACAGTATCGCGTTCAGCATTGTGGGAATTATAGGATTGATGCTCAAAAGGAGAAACAAACAAACAAAAACAGTTTTTGCTACTTTCAGTTGTTCCTTGACTATCTTAATTCCTTACATGTCTGTTTCTGTTACAGAAATTACAGCTTTAGAATGAGTGAGTAGCAGAGCTGAGAGTTAAACCCAAGCAGCGTGGCTCCGGGGCTGCCTGCTAACCTGAGTTGCTTTCCTTTGGTAAACCTCAAGAACTTGCCTCTCAGTTACTTTGGTAACTATTAAGTTACAACCTTTTATACACGTGAGGCCAACTGAAAAACGTGGTATCTCGAAGGTGAAAGAATCCTCCCTGGACAGACTACATGCCGATGGAGTTCTAGCTCACCCTTTGCAAAGAAGTGAATGTAGACAGGCGAAGATCCAAAGCTTCAGTGGCTGTGAATTATGGATTAGCTTAAACATGTTCCATTCGATGTAGAGCCTCCAACAAAGGACTTTTTTCTTTATAACTTGTGTAACTGCAAGCCATTTGCACACTGTGGTGACAATGTGGAAAACCCTAATAATTTGGTCAATTCGTTTTCTGCATCTTAATGTAAAAGGTTGATCCACTTTACTTAATAAAGTATCTCATTATAATTAGGAATGGGTTACCTGCCTGTCCTTTAAAAGTCCTGTTTCAGTCAATGATTGTCCAGTGGTTCCACAAAGGTTTCTTAAATGACTAGTAACCCCCTCTTTTTTTTTGGATTGATGATTTCATTAAAAGCCATTCTCCAGTGGTCTGTGGCTTTCTATGCTTTAATGTAGTCTGTGGGGTTCATTAGATCCAGCGTGTTAATGGCATCGGCCGGCTTTAGGTTTCATTGCAGCTGAACCTCACCATTGCTAATCACTTAGCAAACATATGCCAATATCTTGGTACCTAATGACTCCTTCTGCAGTGACTACTTTATATTCCCGTATCTTCCCCTCTGAAAGACCAAAGTGACCTCGATCGATCATCAGTGTGACCTGCCGGACCGTGGGAGACCAGCGGCTTCCTCTCTCTTACACAGCGACATAGGTGCGGGGTTCAGGATTGCTCAGCTTTGTCTGGCATTTGCAGTGACTCGTTTTCATCCCCTCCTCCTCACTTCCAGTAAAGTGGATGTCACCGGAAGCAAAAATCAGAGTTTGCATGTTCAAAGGAATGAAGACTTTTTCCATTTGCTGCTCACTTTCTGCATCCCACATTGTCTAGGCCTTGAAGCGGCACAGCTCGGAGTCATTGTAAGTTGCTTTCTGCAATCCCATTGCTCCCTGGGGACATCGAGTGAGCCCAAGAGCGAGTGGAAAAACATTGCTGATGTAGAAGGACAGTATATCGCTCTTCAGAATATTTGGTATTTTGAGATCATTTTTATCTGTATATCTTATTTTTGGTTTTCTTTGATATCTGAGAACTGAATAAAAAACACTGTCCAATCTCTTTCTCTCTCCCTTTTCTCCTAATGTCATTACAAAGGGAAAGTTGAGGGTCAACACTGAGAGGCTGCTGGATTTGGGGGGGGGAGCAGGGTGGACAGCAGCACAGGGTGATGGAAGAAAGTAACTCTGCTTCAAGGAAGATGCTGCCCAATTTTTTAAACTTAATAGGATTAGTCATGGGAACTATTTTTAGCAGAAGTTCAACTTTACCCATGTATTTTAATGTGGGAAAATTGTGTCCTTTTCCCTCTGCTAATGTTTGATGTATTCCAGCCCTCCTGTGAGCGTGTTTGAGTATCTTAGGGGATCTGGAGTGGAGGAGAGCTTCCTCTCGGATTCTCTCTGTTTTCTTTCGTGAAAATGACATTCCAAAGCTGTTTCACTTTCTGACAGGAAATGGAGCCTTGCCAAAAATGATTAAAGTCCGAGAAAGCATAACAGTTCCAAAGCTGCAGCACTTCTTTAGGAGTCCTGGGTTTGACATGGTGTCAAACAAATATGAAATATTGTTTAATAAATTTGAATAATACAGAGATAGGGAAAAAGTCATTCTTGGCTTATAGCAGTAGTGCGTGGAATCAAGTATGTAAAGGACTACCTACGTCTAATAAATTGAAATAAATATGTAAATACACTTGTGTAAGGTTAGCCCAGCCTGACTTTATTCCGTTTCACTAGTAATATGTGTGAGACAAAGTCTTATTTTAAATACATGTAAGTTTAAAAGTGTATATAGTTCTGCAGTGTTTAAGGGAAACAACTCTGCCTGTGTGACCAAACCTGTGCATAACAGATGGCAGATTATTTTGGAAAAATTGTGTAATTAATTCAATAAAGTCATCAACAGAATCACTTAGATCAACATAGTTCTGTTAAAAAGGACTAAATAATAATTAAAAACTTTAGTCAATATCTGGAATCATAAGCCCAAAGGCTTTTTACATAACAGTGACCTCAATTATTTCACTGACAACCCTAGTTAAATTGCTTTACTTTTCCATCAGAGTTATGCATTTATAAAGATAACTATGTGCTCTCCTTCCCCAAAATAAAAGTGACCAAGAAAAAAAAGGCATTTCTCTCACATTAGTAAAAAACAAAAAACACTTCTCTGAAAAAAATCTTTATAATACATTTTTAAAACTCTCTTGAAAAACAATTACATTAAAATAAACTAATTTTACTACTTATTCCTTTCACTCTTTTGGGTACATATTTGGAAAATATGTTTTTAGTGCAAAAAGTTCAAACTTTTTGTAGCCACCGACAAATACCACGACTTATGACCACTTTTTAGACAAGTTAAATTGATTGGAGAAGTCAGTCAATGTCATTGAGTTCCATTTGTCACTTCGTAAACAGCTACAGTCTGCTGCCTGCAAATGCAGAAGGACCACCAGAGAAATCACATCACGTGGTGGGAGTAGATGGTATTCCTTCATCTGTAATTGGAGTAGCCTCCCTTTCACATCCGTTCATTCTCGGGATGCTGGTGTGATTGACGCCGGCATGGGGAGGGCAGCCACTGTCAACGCCTTGCGAGAGTCTACACTTCGTTGATGTTGGTGCTAATAGAGAGTCAGCGTAATATTAATATTACATTCACGTCACCCATGTATCAAACATGCAACTCAAGCATCTAGATAGCTGATGATGTGCCCTGTGTTCTGTTCCAACAGGAGATAAGCTCTTTGGGTGTGAAGGGAGATTGATAGATGCCAGAGGAAACATCATGGTGACAGATCTATGAGAAAACAACACCAATGCTGCTTCCGGACGCTGTTTTGCTGGACATAATCATAAAGCTCTATAGTTTAATTTCAGTCACAGTTTTTTAATATATGATCAATGTATACATGATGTTTTGGCTAATTTCAAAGCATCTTCCATTTTAAGAATTCCTTTCCCTGTCAAAGCCCCAAATGGCCACTATTATAATTAATGCTTTATATTAAGTCCTAGGTTTAGGTTTTAATCAACATTTGCTTTCTTAGGGTCAAAACGCTTTCACCCTGCAACATCTGTGTGTGTGCACTGTGCTTGTGTACATAAGCACACACAAACAGCGTTTCATATATATTATACCATACTGCCACACTAACATTAAAAATTAACATAAATTAATGAAGACAATATACTTCCATAATGTCAAGTCTTTAAACACTGTAGACTCCAGGGAGATAGAAATGGACTTCAGTTGTTGCTGAAACATCTCTAATGTATTGCATTCCACCCTGCAGAGATAATGGCCACGTCTACATGACAGACTGGGAAATCCAGTATTACATAAAAACAGCTTTGTTTTATAAGATTTTTACTGTTTGCCAAGACCTTTGCATATATTATTTCACTCAATTTCATAGTAAGTGAGAGATGTGGGTATTTTCATTCCCATTTCATAGGTAAGGAAAAATAGACACTAAGAAAATAAATGGGGTACACAGTATCATCCAGACAGGAAAAGAATCGAAAGCCCACACTCAGGGCTGTCTGGCCTCAACTCTCTACACTATGATATACCCTCGATCAAACGTTGAGAACTCAAACAAATCCTTGAGAGCTAAAGACATAGTACTGATGCCAATAGGGGAAGAATTCAATCATATCCTCTGAAAACATGCCCCTTTTCTGAAGTACCACATTACTCTATCCTGGGAGCAGAGGTGTCTGCAGACACGAAAATCCTAGCCCGTGCTCGCAGCACTGAAAGCCTCAACCCCTGGCCTCCTTGATTCAAAGCCTTTCTGGAAGGACAGCGGGTAGGTATGGGACTGTTGAAAAGGGTACTGCAAGATGCTACTCACCCCAAGGACTGAAACAAGTCAGCCATTCCAACAAAAAATTCTAATTTTATTATTTAGTGAGCCAAACTCTTACACAATCTTTTGACCTACTATGAAGAAATTAGCCCTTGGAAACTGCACTAATATTCCCCTTACAAATGGAATTTATACACAACTGCCGTCACGCACCACTTATGGGGTCAGTTCTGAGAAGTGCATGTTGGGCGATTCTGTCCTGTGAATGTCTTAGTGAGTGCATGTGCACAAGCTTAGATGGTATAATCTGTTACACACCTAGGCTATGGGGGACTGCCCGGTGCTCCTAGGACACAGGTCTGAACAGCATGTTACTGTACACAACAACAGGGGATAAAATCAAGCACAAGAGAAAATGATGCAATCTAGAAACATGGTAAACATGGCACGCATGAGGCTGCCAGCCTAAAGGCTTATGGTTTTACAGCAAACCATTTTTTTTTTTATAAGCAGAGAGTGTCCACTCTAAAATATCAATACAAAATATAGTAAATACATAAACTAATAACAGTCATGTATTATCATTATCAAATGTGATATGCACTGTACATAATTGCATGTGCTATACGTTTACACCTCGGGTAGCACGGTAGGTTTGCTTACATCCGCGTCACCACAAACAGGGGAAGAGTGTGTTGTGCTATGTTGTTATGACAGCTTTGACTTTACTAGGTGATAGGACTTCTTCGTCTCTATTATAATCTTATGGGACCAGCGTCAAATTTTTGGTCCATTGTTGACTAAAATGTCATTATGCAGCACAGGCTATATTCGAACTCTCCTGAGGAATCTTATTCTTTAAGAATTTGGAATCAACTGGGGTCCTGGATGAGTGTATATCATTAGAAATTAGTTGCTGCAACTTTTTCTAAAAGATTTATACTGGAAAAGATGATTTTTTTTTTTTTTTGGTAGGTTGACTCAAATTCCATCAGACCTGTGTTTGTTGACATGGAATTTGTTTTAAACAGGTATAGTGAACCTATTGTTCTTTTTTAATAGAAAGTGAAAAGGAACCATGCAGAAATTCATTTGAAAATAGATTTGAACAAATAAATAACAAAAAGTAATTCTGGTTATTTGATCGAAGTTACAAAAAATGGCCTTCTATTGATAAACAATGCAGAATCGACCAATATCCAAAGCAGGCAGTGTTCATGGGACTGTGCTCATTGTCAACAAATGTTGGGAAAAGGTCAATGGTTAATTAAATAATCCATCACCTCAGGATAGAGAGTAGTTCTCAACTCTGACAATCAGTGACAGAAATATTAAAAGGTCAAAAAATGAGTTACAATATATTCTGTTTTGTTATTATGTATCATAAAGATGTGGCTTTATTAAAGAATTAGAAGACAGAAAAGGTTCAAATCCTTCAAGAAACGTGCTTCCCAAATGAATAAATGTAGAATTATTTACTGATACGAATGCTGTGAATCCTTCTGGAGTAAGAGGCTTTTAAAAAATGTTTGTACTTTTTGAAAAAGAAAATATGTTTTTGATAGAGAACATTTTGCCTCCATACTTAGAAAACTATGTGCTGGGGCTGGAGAAGGGTAGGAGGAGAAACTTCTTTTTCGAGAATGACTTTCACTGGAGTCGGGTAATTTCAAACTGCAATTTGCTCTGTAAAAGAACATGTTTGCAAACGTGGTAGCTTTCAACTGCTGACTGCACGCTCTTCCCCTACTGGATAACGCTATGGCTCTTGGAGAACAGTAACATCACAATGGTCTCACATCCAGTCCAGAATAGCCTTTCTGTAAATTAAAATTGCTACACAAACTTGATACATCGATTTGACCTCATTTCCTTTTGCCAGGATTGGCTTTTTTGTCGTCCTTTCCTGACATTGGTTTTTTCTTTCTTTATTTTTTCAAATGAAAATTATTACTGAATTTGGGTGGCCTTATCTAGCAAAAATTCTTTCTCCATCCTTCCTTATTTCTCCTCCTGCCCCAGAGTGCCACTGATTCATTCTGAGTTTTCAAGCCTCAAGTGGAAGCATTTCTTTCTCTGTGCTATAGGTTGACTAAAAGAAATATCACCTCTTTTAGTCTTTCCACCAGCCTTTCTTCTTTACCTCTTGGGGCCAAAATATGGAACACAGACAAGGAAAAGAGGTGCCCCAGAATAACTGCGTTCCAGGAAGCCATAAATCATGTGTGATTAAAGTAATTGGCAACAATAGAAAGAAAACATGTTCCTGTTCTTTGGCTCTTTAGTTTTGCATATGAGAGGAAACTGGTAACCAGTTGAGATCACTGCAGGTTTAGGAGAGATAATTTTTTATTTGAATAGAAAAATGAAGTCTCTTACTTCTCCCTTGAGAACGTGGGGCTTGACGAGTGATATTATATGACCGCGGCACTCTGCTGAAATGTTCATTTATATGGCTTCTAAACGAGGGGTGCTTCACCAGGGACTTTGACCCATGACTGTGCACAGCTTTACCCCCTTGCTGTCTGGGTGATCACAGCTGTTTCGAATATGGGCAAGTGTTATATGATTATTTTATCTCTTACTGTAAAGCGTTTTGAGAGACTGTATGAGAGGCAATATAAAAATAAATTGAATTGAACTATGGCTTCACCTCCCCACTTCTTAGTGCTGAAACCTTTAGAGCAAAAAGTGCAGTGCTGTGACAAAGGACAAGATTAAGACGATGTCAGGGAAATGGTCAGCTCTGGAGAGCCCTGACCCTCCAGGAGGAGTGCGTGTGTGTGTGTGTGCATGTGTGTGTGTGTTTTCGTTGTTGTCACACTTGCTATGTGTTAGTTTAAAGCCTACAACACCTAGAGAAAAAATCATATTTGTGTTTTTAAATTAGTTATTTTGAGTCATAAAATCCCTTGAATCTACTTTTAGTTAATGCATTTCTTCCCAGACAAGAAGACTTGTTAATTATACAAATATCTCTTTTATATAACATATCCTGGTGCATTGAAAGCAGTCTGGTTAGCCTCTGAAAGATCAGGGTCTGAACTACATCATATTGCTTTCAGAATCCACAACTGCAATAATTTTTCTTTTAAAATAAAATAATCTCGGCTTAGGGTAATAGGTTTTTCCTGCAGAAATATGATTTTGTGTTTTATGACACCGCATCAATACATTATTTTAATAAATGGCTCTTGGTTCACCAGAAGTGCTGTATTTTGACAATATCAGCCAACCTTTTCATTTGTTTAAGCAGGAAAAGTAGGGTGCCAAAATAAAGCTACTCCAGAAGAACATCTCAAGAATGTTTATGAAAACCCTGTTATAGCTACATTTATTAGAGTTAAAGCATAGTACTAATTTGTCATGCAGAATTCCAGGGAAGTGAGTAATTTCTGTATTTCTCTAAATGCCAGCATTTCATACCATGAGGTAACAATTTGCTTGTAAATATGAAACTAGCAACATGGACCGCACTACGACAAAAGGTACCAGAGATGTATCCTTATCTGGCAGCAGTGATTAGATGTGGGTGAGGCCATGCCGTGGTGTTTCTCATAAAGGTAAGGTGGGGAATGGACAGATTTATCACATCAGGCTCTCTGAAAATGAGCTTGACTTATTTTTATTCGAATTAGATGATTTGCTCGAGGTTAGGAACCGCGCTCTTCAATCTCCATCCTCACAACACAGAGACTTCCCTAGCATGCCTCATTCTTATCTCCATCAACACTCACTGAGCCTCTCTGTTTACAGATGGGCATTTCAGTCCACGGAAGATCAGTCTTATTTCAAAATTGTTACCACACTGACTGTGAAATTATCAAAATACAGAGTGCAAATCTTTTCCTCGACCAGAGTCCTGATTATGCAGTCGGAGAGAGCTCTCTCCTCTGTAGATTTGTTGTTTATTATTCCTTTTTATCTAAAGCTCTCAACAATATTTTTGCATAGTGAGTCAGATTCTCCCAGGTGTCCTGGGGATAAGTGGGAATATTATTGTCTCCAGGCAGTACACGGTGCCTCTGGGGCCTGAAAAAAACAAATATTCCTTCAAAGGTGCTTATTATCTTAGGATGGCATGGAGGCATGCACAGCCATTCATTTGTGTGTTTATTGTTTGTGGGACAGTATGCTCTGATTCAGAAGGGCCACTCTTCTACCCCAGAGTTAAGATAATAGACAATATGTATAATATGCATACATTAATGCACCCATTAGCATTTCTTTTTCAAACCGTTCATTTTATAGAAAATAGAGTTGTACCTAGTAATTTATACAAAGAAGTAGAAAAAGATCTCGGGGACCAGACAAGAGGGAGAGATGTAATTTTCAATTTATTGAATGATAGGTTCTAATACCTCATTTTCACGTCCTCCCTGCAGTGGACTGAATGTCTGTATCCCTCCAGACTCGTATGCTGAAGCTCATCCTCAATGTGATGGTATTTGGAGGTGGGGTCTTTGAGAGGTAATTAGGTCACGGGGGTGCGTCCTTATGAATGAGATTGATTGCCATTATAAGAAGAGACCTGGGAGAGATAATCTCCCTGCCCATCATGTGAGGACACAGTGAGAAGGCCATCATCTACAAGCCAGGAAGAGGGCCCTCCCCAGAACATGACCATGCTGCACTCTGACCTCGAACTTCCAGCTTTCAGAACTTTGAGAAATAAATTCTTGTGGTTTAAATCTCTCTGTGTATGCTATATTATAGCAGCCTACTGACTATGTCACTCTCCCCCTCACCACCCACCAATTGGATTTATTTTTCATTTACGCCATGACATCATTTCTAAATAGAATAATCAACAGATAAAGTTGCAGCCTGGATATTTACTGTATCACCTTTGTTCTCTTCTTCCCTCTGCTACATTTACCCAAATGCTTCTGTAGCTCACATGCACACATCTGCTATGCACCAGGGCCTAATACCATTCACTTTTGCTCAGTATGCCAGGTGTTTTCATGACTATGGGTCTCTGTTCATGTTAATCTCTAAGACTAAAATCACTTTCACCATCTTTGAGTATTGAAAAGCCACTCATCTTCAAAGCCTTCCTCAATCCAACTGTCAAAAATGAGCCTCAGTTTTCTTGTCTTCAAAAGGGGGAAATATATAGCATCTTTTATTTTTTTAATGGTGATCATTACAATCAAGTGAGAATGTGTGTTTGATACTGTCTAGTAAAATGCCCTGGAGTTCTTTAGTTAGTCTCTTCTTTGCTGAGAACCAGGAACATATTGTACTTAAACACCCAGTCTCTTATTATTCATACATATGGAAATATCTTTTTGTATTCCTTGTAGGCCTTGAGAAAATGCCTAGCATTATTTATGTGTATATAAATACATAATACTTATAATACCTTTGGGGCTCTTGACTTGTAGGAACTTAATAAATATTTGTTAAAATGACCTGTCCCAAATAGTCAATGTCCCAAATGTTTCAATGCACCTTCTTGGACCATTTGGATCAGTACTAAAATGAACTTGAAATTAGTCCAATTCAACAAGTTTCTTCTTATGGCAATGAGCTCGACACAATCGAAGTTTCTAGTTGCTACATTTAGACAGACTCTGCCAAAGAGGCATGGTATATGAAATACACCAATGTCATTTTTGGGTTCTGCATGATTTACTTACAGCAACACCGTCCAACTAGTGCAGTGATATAAGCCTAGAAATGGGGCTTCATTTATAGGTTTTCTTGGTGCTTAAGGATCTTACATTTACTGTTTTGTTTGTAGCATCTTGGCACTGGTTTGGCTGTATTTTGGACAGCGATGCCGTGAGGGAAAGATTAAAACCTATAGAATGAGGGGCACTCTACTTCAAGTGACTTCTGCAATGTCAAATATACGAAATATGGCACAAAGGAAGGGGGTGACAATTAAAATACTTCACTGGTATTACCACTCGGCAGTTGACTAAGCATAATGTGACAGGCACACTAAAGAATTGTAAAATGTGGTGGGTTCCTTCATCAGAATTTTCAGACTGCTTAGGATAAGCTTGGCTCCCTGATGGAGAGATTTGACACGTTCCAAAGGAAGAGTTGCAGAGTCTCATGTTCTATTCTATGTTGCCGAAACATCCTACTAGATGTCAACTGACTAGCTAGTGAAATAGGGTCAATTTAGTCATTTCAAAAATCTATCTAAATATGACTTTTAAAGTTGTTGGGTGTTTTTTTTGGGGGGGTTATATATTTATCTACACTCCACTATTCCCCCTCAGAGGAAGCTGGCCTCTTCAGAACATGTGTGGAGAGCCAAATTTATGTATTGGCAGCTTAGTGTCCAGCCCCAAAACCACATCCCGCAAGGCGTTGAGGGTGAGACAGGAGAATCCTCATAATGCCATTTTTAGATTTAGATCCCATGGCTCTGAATAAGCCTGCTCTAGAACTAGTCATTTTTTGTTTAAACATTTGCCAAATCCAATTTCCCCAAACTGTATGTACCTCTCACCTCTGCCAACCAAACCCGCAAGTTTAAATACATGGAAGGAAAAGAGCAAAAGTCATTCCAAAGATCCATTAGGTTTACATTGTAAGAAGGGATGGAAAAATAAAACTTTAAAGAAAGAGGTAAAGTTTGCTTCTCAGTCCAGGGATTTCTAAGTTCTCATACGTGTCAATGAAAGCCAACCTAATTAGTATAAATCAGGGTTTTGCATTAGAGACGCCCGTGTATAACGAGTTCTATTATGACAGATTGCAGTAGGTGAGATATAGGCTATTCAATGGTATGTCTAGGAAAAAAAATAAACATGGTTTATTTCTTCATTAGAGGATGCTTATTTATAGTGTAATATATATCTACCTCCACTGTAACATTAAAGTTTTGACTGCTTTTTAACTGTAAAATTTGATATTGTTGTGGCAGCTGCACTATTCAAATGATAGCCACAGTACAGCTGCTATCAGAGAGGGAGATTTATTGCTTCCCTACATGTATAAAGATATGTGCATATTTACTTTTAGTTTTACTGCCAGTGTCCTATATTTTAATGACACAAGGTGAGATAAAATAACATTATAATAAAGAAGTCTTTTAATTCTGCAAATACAAATGACACACTTCACATGAAACTTTGTTTTAACTTTACATAATTCCCTGTTATTTTTTAATTTTTTTTTCATCAGTGAAACAGCCTAAATCAGTAGAGATCTTTTATTTTTGCAAGTTCCCTTGATTGTTTTTGGCATTTCTTTCACACCAAAAGCACTGGTAGGAGGCGAAACAGGGAGAGGGAAATTGATGTGAGGGAAGAGAGAAAAGAATAACCTAAAATAGTTAAATTTCTGTGTGTGTGTGTGTGTGTGTGTGTGTGTGTGTGTGTGTGTGTTCATGTATATGGTAACTAATTTCTGAGAGAAGTTGGTTGATTTGGTACCTGGGATTCAACTTGAAGTCAGTTTAGAAGCACATAACTTTGATAGACAATAAAAAAAAAGTAACAGGAAGTTGAACAAAATTTTTCCTACTGATTTTTGTCTCTTGTTCTTTATCTTGATATTGTCCTGAACCAATAGCCTAGTGACAGATGGGCAGAAATCAGAGCTCTTGGCAGTTTGGATGAAATCTGATAGGCATTCAGGTCCATTTGGCATTAAAATAGGTTGGAAATAACATGAAGACAGGCTTTTTCAGGAAAGTCCCATTATTTGGGTGTTTCTGATGGCTTGAACGTACTTCTAGAGCAATCTTCGGAGTATTGGGGGATTTCATGATTGATATCAGGCAATACAGAGGTGCCCAATGTGCTTTCAATAGTATGAATCACACTCTTTAAAACAGAGAAAAGTCTTGATATGTCTTTCTTCATCCCCAAATCCTAGACTTGTAGATTTTGAATGCTATTTTAATTATTTCTTCTTGCACACTAACAAACCTTTAAAAACAGCAATATTCATGCCCATAGCATATGAGATTTAGGGGGAGGTGTTTTGATCTTTCAATTACTAGTGAAATATTTTATAGCTCTCAAAATTTCATCACATATGTCTTAGAAAATAAATGGATAATTCAAAACTTGAGTACACAGATCAGGTTATTTTACCTGTACTTATTGAATATGAAAAGACATATCCTTGTCATCTATTTCCTCTTTTGCTTAGTAATTTGGTAGCATATTTGGTATTTTTAGCTAAATTAACGTTTTAGGTATTCACTTTTGCACTAGAGTCTTCTGTGGGATTGTTCTTTGCGCTTTAGCCATATGCAAACCACATTTCCATTAAATAGTTATCAAACTGTAACTCCTAAAAAGTTCATAGGTGTCTTTTTAACAAAGTCCAAATAGCTGCCTTTCTGAATTAAACAGACAGTTTTGTTGCATGAATTATTGTTCCTGTAATAATTGCCTGAAACTGAATAACACATGGAGACCATCTTCGATAAATATAGAAATAACTGAGTTTGCTAAATAGTCTTTGAATTATTTCATTATAAAGCTATGCCAGGCAATTAATTCATCTCTCCAGCATATGAACACATTGTGCACCAAGTACTGAAATAAGAGTGTTGGAGTCTTATAATGTAGAATAGATTAGATACCTGTTTTGGGGTGGGGGGGGGAGGAAGGGAAAAAAGGAGGTATGCATATATCTTTTAATTTCTCCATGCATAAATATCTTGGTTTAAAAATGCTTATTAAAAATATGAGTAAAGCTTCAAGATACTATTTTTTTTTTTTTTTTTTAGAACCAGTCCCTCTACCCTGCATCATTATCCCTACTCCGTACCATATAACCTGGTAATTAATGAAAAAGTTTTACTACTAGTCAACCTTTTACCCAGGTTCATTTGAAAGATTATGAACATATGGGTTCTATTTTTTCAGGTGTGTATGTATCCTTATGATAATTTAATTTTCTTGTTGGTATGAAAAAAATCTATAAAAATGCAGAATTTCTATCCCAGATTTTAATATCAAACATTATAAGTGAAAGCATTTATTAAAAGTATAAAATTTTACTTTGAGTACTAGAGATGAGAAAACTTCTGCTGAAGAGAAAATCATCACATCTTTAAAATCATAAATAAATTTAAATTATTTTTATCAGGTGCTTATCTCTCGTGAATCCTAAAATTATCTTGTCTCTTGATGACAAGCAATGACATCTTTGCTGCTACAAATTTACACAAAACACTACACAATGGTGAAAGTATATTTAGAATTTAAATTTAATAATTTTAGAGTTATAATTTATTTTTTATTAATTTATTTTAGAGTTCATTGCCTAAGGAAGCTGTCCTTAATTGATTAATTGATTGATTTCAATTTAATCTACATTCACAGTTAGTTCAATCACTTTATATTGGATTACCTGAACACTAGCTATTTATTAACTGGAAACTTGAGCAAACTGGAATATATTCTATTTTAATCTTTAAAGGAGTTTGTAATTGGTCCCGATACAAAAGTGGGCAAGGAAAGTTGAAGGATTAAACTTTTTCAAATGCATTTTTATTGAGAGTGTATTGTCTCTTTTCTCATGGAGAAAAATGGTTGTATTATCTTTGCTTCCAAGTTGTGACTGCATTTGGGGATGCTATGTAAGAAGGTGGTGCTATGAAAAGATCACTGAGAAACCTGGTTCTTCATAGTAAATTTGGAACAATCATAGCATGTCATTAATAGAGCAAGTCTAGAAAATAGTTTTATTGGACATGTTAAGTAACTGAGGATTACAGAAATTAGGTAACTTGTATAAGGTCACCCAGCTATGTAGGTGGCACAGTCAAAATGCAGTAGCTACCAGAAGAATCATTGAAACTTTAGAGAAATGGTCTCTAATAGACATATGTGAACCATGAATGCAAGACTCATATGCAATTTTAAGTTTTCTAGTGACATTTAAAAGAGTAAAGGGAAACAGGTGAAATTAATTTCAATCATATATTTTATCAAATGCATCTATTTTAATTAAAATATAATAAAAATTACTAATGATGTAACATATCATTTTTTATACTGTCTTCAACACTCAGTGTGTATTTTCACCTATAGCATATGTCATTTCAAGCTAGTCACATGTCATGTGCTCAATAGCTCTATGTGGCTGGTGGCTACCAAATTAGACAGCAAAACATTAGAGTCCTTGAGAACCCAAAAGTAGCACATGGTATTGTGATTGATTTGGTAGTAATTATTGTAATTAAAATGGCTAGAAATTCCAGAGAAAATGGTCCTACTGACATAAACATTAATTTGGGGGCATGCATTGAAGAGCTGGTTTCATTAGGGAAGAATATGTCTTCTAGGGGAATATGTTACTTAGATAAATTAGAGCACAGAATAGCACAGAAAGGATAAGATGTTCAAGTCTTCTGGTTGGTGAAGCTCAGGAGACATGGTTTGCGGCTGTGTAAACTTATTAATTCAGTCATTTTCATTCCTAAGGGCTACTGTCCTTGGATGGCACACTATGTGTTAGAAATAAAAATATGAATTTGGTGTTTGTTTAGCCCATTGGTCTAAGAGACCTGTCTCCTAGTCCATGATATGCCAACATATACATACAAAGAGACAGAGAATGACAAATTCTTTTAAAACTCTACATCAACAAGTATTAAAAGGGACTGAAGAACCATACCAGCTCTATCAGCCAGCTTAATTCCAGAGTCATTATCTGTATACAGAAAAGGCAACCAATACAGCAAAAAAAATAAAAGCAGTAAAAAAGTCAATTTAGAAAATGACCAGGACCAACTGTTAACAGTTGTCCTTCATGGCTGGGAAGAATTTAAAATCTGAGAAGAAGGATTTTCAGTGACAAAAGTTCATCATTTTAGAGAATATCGGTTTTATGACTAGTGTAATTAATCAATAGCCCTGCTTATGCTATAACTGTATTGGTTTTTAAGTTCTTTTCAAATAATTGCCTTTTCTCATATGGATTTTCTCACCTATAATGTACATCTACTGCACAGTGTTGCAGTAAAAAGTAAGTAAATTAAGAATATGCCTCTGTTATCTCACAGCTTGGTTCAAATCTTGGATCTGCCTTTTATTCTCTGTTTGATTTGGGGCCAGTTATTTTCCCTATCTGTTTCTCAGTAATATCAATTGTGAAAGGAGGGCAATAATCCTACTCACTGGTTTTAGTGAAAATTAAATTAATATATGCACATGTGTTCAGTGGATATTAATTATTGTAATTATGTCATTATTATTAAACTTACCTGGAGAACTTTCAAACAATATCGTGTCCTCGACTCTGTCTCAAATCTACAGAATTGGCATCTTGGAACCTCTAGTGTCAGTCAAGTTCCGCATTGAATCCAAAGACCAGTGGAGTCCGGAAACCACACTGATGGAAGGGGGAAAACACTGCAGGTGAAGCTGATTGCCCTCAAGGTTAATTGTCAATCACGACAGCAGTGACTTGTGTCTGGACCCCACACTGGCATCACATGGGAACTTTAAACGTCTAGATGCCAAGAAAGCTCCCAGACCAATTACATAAAAATGGCTGGAGATGAGTCCCAAGCATCAGTATTATTAAAACTCCCCAAATGTTAGCTGTATGTGAATAAGGTAGAGTAGTTCTGATCTAAAGTATGTTTAAATCCTACACTCCTTTTTTTTTTTTTTTTAAGAAAAATGCTTCTAAGGTTTTAGGTGATGGCAAATTGACATAAAAATAGCCCATTAAGAAGAGCATTGTGAAAAGGGTGCTTAGCTGACCCAGTGTTATCTTTCGCTGCCCTTTTTAATATGGATGAATAAAGATAGATAGGAGTTAATTGCTCTTCAGCTAGATCAAGGTCAGTCTTTTGAACTGAAGTCTTAGAAGTAGGTTACACAGAAAGGTATTACTTGTATTACTGTACTTAACCTTGACTTGGGTCATTTAGTGCAGTGTTTTCTAAACTTAGTTGAACACCAGAATCACTTGGGGAGCAATTTCACACAGATTTCTCAGGCTCATCTTAGAAGATTTTGATTTGGTGGGTTTAAGATGGGGCCCAGGAGTCTGGGTTACTAAAATGTTTCCCAGATAAATCCTAATAATATAATTATCTTTGCTGTGTGTAGTGAATCAAGATACTAACATTGGCAAAACTGATGTTGATGTTACTAATCAGAAAATGTTGACAGGACAAAATAAAAACAATAGTTAATTGTTTCCCGTCTGGTATATAATTAGCCAAAGAAACTTGCCCTGGCCATGTGTTAACTAGAAAACAACTTTTTCCTATTTCCTGTTTGGTACTTGGCATTTAAGTTTCAAATATTGTGAATAATTTGTTAATGACACTGAGCGATTTCTAGGCACTTTGACATATACTTAATTCTTACAATAATCCTTTGAGTCAACAATATTATTGCCATTTTACAAATCAGAAAATCAAAACCTCAAATGATCAAATAAATTAGCTGAAAATACATAGCAGGTAAAAATAATGAATCCTGATTTAGAAGCCAGGCCTATGTACCTTCAAATCTCTAGTCACAAGAATTAGTATGCATCAATATTTGAATGAATGCTACTCGAAACAAGAATCAGAGGCAAACAAAAATAACTAAATCAAAATGCAAATGTCTTACTATACATTATTTAAAGAAATAAAACATCACTTTTCTGTTATGCATAAACTCTGAGTGGTAAGAAATTTTTTTCCCCAAATTTTTCTAAGCAGTTGGGTTTGAGAGACTCTCTATAACCATGACCATACTTTCATGAGTTTATAATGAATGGGGTTGTCACATTAAACAAGAAAAACCTCTGTGATTAAGATTGTCTGACTACTGTGTTTTGATTGACCGTTGAATAAGTAAGTCTTTATAGAGCAATAATTTAAACCCTCAGGTACGCTTTGGAGTCAATTTTAGGACAAAAATAAGAAAGAGGTTCTAAAAGACCCTTAATGTTTCTGAACCTTAAGACAACATAGACCAATTTTGCTTTAACAATGAAACTGAAAGGGCAAAATATTCTCCAAGTGACAATGAGAAAGAGGATATTGTCAATTGTGTTATCTGAAAATATTTTTTTACTTAGTGTTTGCTCCTTTGGACAGTTGAGTCTATATAGGCACGGAATTGGTTGGTAGCACTGGGAATTAAACTTCCTGGTGCCTCAGATATCCTTCCTTGTGCCCCAGTAGAATCTTGTGCATTGCTCTGCTGTAGAGCTCATTATGTTCTAGTATCATTGTCAGCCTAATTGTTCCTCTCCTCCCTAGGACTGAATATATTCATCAGTATCTAGCTCAAGGTCAGACATCTGGTTGGTTCTCAGTAAGGGTCTGTTGGAAGAATGAATTGATGGGCTGAGTGGATTGAAGAGATTGGAAATATGGAACAGATTTCTCATCAGATTCTTTGTTTAGTGTACAGTGATTTGAGCTTTGCTTTCCATATATAAGTAGCTCATAGAATGATGAATGACAACATCCAATCAAAACCTTTTTTAATCCCACAAAGGAGTATTGGGTATATTCAGAAGTAAGTAATTTATGGGTGGGCACCAAAACACTTTTAATTAAAAAAAATAAAAGTAAAATACTTATTATTCTGACTTTTGATAAGAAGTTAAAGAAATACTCACACAGGAGCCTGCAGTTGAACCCACTCTCAACAGTCTGAGAATGGCTCTGTATTCGAGCATTAGCATCACAGTTCGGTAGGCGAAAAAACGGAGAACAAGTAGCAAGGGACACATGATATATTCAAAAAGATTTAAAAATGTATTCTTTCACCAAATGGTTTAAATTAAAGTAAGCTGTCCAACTGACAGCACAATAATGCCATCTTCACAGTAGTACATACTCTACCACAGTAAATATTATACCAATTTTATAGAGAAATTAAAGATGAGATCTGAGGAAAAATAGCTTAAAATGCCTTTTTTTTTTTTTTTTCAATTTTAGAATCATCATCACTTGCTCAAATCCACTCCAAACATAACCAGAAGAATAACTATAATAAATCATGATAATTTATATCACAGCTTATTTTAGGGAAGCAACATCAGATACACTTCACACTACTTACTCAAACTATAATTATTTTCATTAAACTATAAAATTGCTTACAGCAGATTTACTCTAAACACATAAAATCATATCCTTAACAATGAGCACTACTAGACGACAAGTGTTCAAAATAACTGAAGTCAAGTGTAAATCAGCAGTCCTTGATTTATACTTTTTAATTATGTATCTTTGTAGACACAATCAATGTACTTTTGTGGGTTTATAATATACTCCTTTTTATTTTGTTGAAACATTTGACAGGCTTATTCAGTCTCCATCTTGTTAATTAAAAGGTAGTGTGAAAAAAAAAAAACTTATGAAAATGATGTCAGGTGCCTATTAACACAAACTCTCAAGTAATTTGTGTCTGTCAAGAGTACAGATTATTCTAGAAATGAAGGGTCTAGCGGAAAAGTGACTGAATTTTTTCTTGTGAAATGGGGAGTTGATAAGGAAGGTGGTTGAATAATCTTGAAGAAATTGAGGAGACCTAACATATTTCTCTGCTTGAGTGATATATTTCATAGCAAATGAGGGAAAACTGGATATAAAAAGTAGTACATCTGAAATTGTATATCTTCTGATATTCTTGATACCAACCAAAATATTTAACAAGTCCCTCAATAGCTTTATTTTTTACTGCCATCTTTGCCAACCGAAGAAATGTTTATCTTTGAAAACTTTGTCCCAACCTGTGATATCCAGGAATTTTACTTGATATAAACAAAACTGGAAATCAAGTGTTATTTCAACATTTGTTAAGGATGTTTACAAGGTTTTTACAATACTAAATGGCTATAATTTGTTACAGTTGAACATGGCATTATAGCCTTAAAATGTAGATACAAGTGTATTTACAAAGATGATATTTAGCCCTGGCTGGTTTGGCTCAGTGGCATGAAGAACAAAGAGTCCCGGGTTCAATTTCGGCCAAGGGCATGTACCTCGGTTACAGTTCATCCCGGCACCCAGTTGGGGTTGTGCGGGAGGCAACCAATCGATGTTTCTCTCTCTCTCTCTCTCTCTCTCTCTCTCTCTCTCTCTCTCTCTCTCCTACACACACACACACACACACACACACACACACACACACACACACACACACTGTCTGAAGATAAATGTAAAAATATCCTCAGGCAAAGATTAAAAAATAAATAAAGATAATATTTATTAAAACACTTAGTACCAGCCCTGGCTGGTTTGGCTCAGCAGTTAGAGTGTTGGCCCAAGGACCAAAAGAGTCATGGGTTTGACTCTGGTCAGGGGAACGTACCTTGGTTGTGGTTCAGTCTCTGACCCTGGTCAGGGTCCTGTAGAAGGCAACCAATCAATGTGTCTCTCTCACGTTGATGTTTTTCTCTCTTTCTCTCCCTCCCACTCTATCTGAAGATAAAAATAGAAAAATATTCTGGGGTGAGGATTAAAAAAAACTAAAAACAATACCAGAAAGAAATTTTAAATTTTGTATTGCTTATAGATTTGACTCTTTAAGTTCTTTCTGATGCTTTGATTAAATCTTTGTGTACATATCCCCAGGAATTACAGAGAAAAAACAATTACTCTATAAATCAACTAAAGAAAAATATCAGGTTTACAGGCAATCAAGAGCACAAAAAGATGGCGGAGGTTGCACGGAAACAAATACAGCGCCATAGATCTAAATTTTAGCCCTGACTTGCCCTTTAGTAACTCGGATCTTGAGCAAACCTCTACACAGATCTAGGCTTTAGTTTCTTTATTTATCAAATAATTTCTTATAGCAATAAAATTGAATAATTCTATAAGTAATGATGCAACCCAGAATAAAATTGTGATCAGAATTGGCTGGGGGCTAACTGAGCAAGACATCCAGTAGGCACATGTTTGGAGCAGCTTGAAGTTATGTATATTTGGGGAAAGGATTAGTAGAGAAAAAAAAATAATGAGGTCTTTCCCAAGTGAGGTTAAATAGAAAACAGCAGCAGTGATATGATCCATTTTGAATTAATTTTTCTGAAAAGTGTAAGCACTGTTCTAGGATTATGTCTTTTGCATGTGGATGTCCAGTTGTTTCAGCGCCATTTGTTGAAAAGACTATTTTTGCTCTCTTGTATTGCTTTTGCTTCTTTGTCAAAGGTCAGTTGACTCTATTTATGTGGGTTCTCTATTCTGACGCACTGATCTATATTGTTTGTCAACACTACATTGTCTTCTTTTTGGGGGGTATGTGCCTCTAGTGGGAACACAATGCTAAGCAGAGAGGTTGAAGGACTTGAACTTGGCATGAAAGGGAACTGGGCTGGTGTACATGCAAAGCAGCCCAGACTCAAGGTGATATGACTGACAATGTCTGTTCAGGGAACTAAAATTGAAAGTCTGCCAGGTAGTCCAAATGAGGCATCAAACTGAAGAGGGGAGAGGCAGATTCCAAGTAGAGGGTGACAGGATAGGAAATAGGAACACCAGATCTGGGAGAGGTTTGGAAGAGAAGATGGTCAAGCAACGAGATGTTGTTGGTTACTGGAATGTTGTTGTAGGCACAGTTAATACAGAGTCCCATAGTCTCCTTAGTTGTTAAGACTGCTGAGCCATCTTTGATACCACCTGGAAAACCCACATTCTATTTTTGGCATCGAAATCCTACTTATTCTTCTGGGACAGCTAAAAAGCCACAACCTTTGCAAAATATGCTTGCGTCCCTCTTCCCATATACCCTATCTGGAAATTCTCTCTTTTTTCTTTGACTGCAATAACATGTTGATATTCACGCTTACATGTAATTGTGTCTCTGTGTTTCCCATACTCCATGTGAAAATCAGGAGGGTTAGCAGTTGTTTATACACAGGAAGTATTTAGGAAGTATTTGCTGGGTGAATATAACTGTGAAAATAAATTCACAACTTAGAATAATTTTGAACCTGAATTCTAAGCTGCAAAGGAAGTTACAGATGAAGTCAACATCAATAAGTGGTATTTATTAAGCAATCACATTTACATAGTGATGTGATAAGCAGCATGCCAAGTAAGTTGAATAAATTGCTCCCAGTTCTCTGAGAGCAACTCACAACCTTATGATTCTGTGAGGTCCAGAAATGAATCGACTAGAAATACATGTGAAATGCAGTGAAATCAAAAAATAATTTACAAGGGAAGCAGAACATTTGACAGAGTCTGACAACTAGAAAAAGATAAGATGATAGTAAGAAAATTTAGTTGTGGGTTTAAAGATAATAGATCATTATCATTATTTTTTTGTTAATCCTCACCCGAGAAAGAGAGAGAGAGAGAAACATCGATTGGCTGTTTCCAGAATGACCCCAACTGGGGCCAAGATCAAACCTGCAACCCAGGTACGTGTCCTTGACCAGAATCAAACCCATGACCCTTTGGTCCACTGGCCGATGCTTTAACCACTGAAGCAAAATGGCCAGGGTCATTATTTTTTTTCTTTTATACTATCACAAAATAGGCAGCATTGAACTTGCAGGCAGAAGACATACGGGCCTTTGCCATGTTCTAATCTTGTTCTTGCTGGTAAATGTTAAACATAGACAAGTCACTTACATCTTTGAGTTTCTTCCCCCCCCCCCATAAACTGAGAGTATTGAAGTACATTAGTAGCCTTCATTACTTTTTCAGTGAACATTTTTTTTTCTGAACAAATTTATATTCCAAATTGCAATATGAAAAGTAGATAAAATTGGAGTTGCTGTGGTTGAGTCTAGCCCTCATGGTTATATTCCCCAAATCACGTGTGACTGACCCTAAACCTTTACAGACACACATAATACACAAAAAGTCCTCTGGTGTGGAGGCCCCTTCCACCATTGTTTCTGCGTTCACATTCTGTATTGTACAATGGGTATTTCCTTACGTACAGAGAATAAAATGTACTTTCTAACAAATTTTCTCAGTTAATGTTAGAAAGGCTAGAATGAGATTAAGGCAAGTGTAATCCCTAAACTAAAGATACAGAAATTGAGGCAGAGAAAGATCAGGGACATGAGTTGGCCCACTTGCCAAAGCATACCTGTCAGCCTATCTGCACTGCTGTGTTCTTCAGAGTTCATTTTGCCACTGGAACTTCCTGAAAATGTTGTGAACTTTCCTTTCCGTTTAGTTATGTTTTTATATCATGATGAAATCCGAGAGACTTGATTGCTGTTCTTTCTGTGTGTGTGTGCGGTATCTGCCCCTAGTGGAAACCAAACCCAGGACTCTCTGTTCCACAGGCTGACGCTCAACCACTGAGCCAAACTGGCCAGGGCTTGATTACTGTTCTCAGGTGGAAACATATACCTTATGAGTATATTTGTATGCTCAGGGATTAAGCTCTAAGGAGGGTAGCTAACACCTGTGGGTAGATCAATGCTATAAAGGAAAATATGAGTTCTAGTTTCAAATATTCTTTACAATTAAGACATGAGGTTGACAATTAGAGACACAGAATTGACATACTAGCTTACTCTGAAGGCCCTTTGTCTTGGAATGTAATAAGAATTATACCACTGGTTTTTCTTTCTCCAAAATGTTTATTCCACAGCAGATATAATGTGTTTTTCTGAAGGAAAGAAAAAAGAGGAAGAGGTATGAGAAGTATGATTTAAACAGAGGACTGCATTTGCTCAGGCCCCCAGCCTGAAGAATTTTAGAGTAGACGATGAGTATGGGTGTTAGCGTAGTTCTTTCAAATAACATTAGAAACATCCTTGTTTTTTTAAATTTTTTTTTGGTACATGCCCCCAGTGGGAACCGAACCCGGAACTCTCTGGTCCACAGGCCAACACTAAAACCGCTGAGCCAAACTGGCCAGGGCTGAAACATCCTTGTTTTTGAGTGACTACCACCAAAAACCATGCTCCTTCCTGCACATTCTTTTTTGGAAATAGGACAAGCCTCAGTTTTATGAAACCAAGTGCAGAAGAATAATGCTTGTTTTCAAGCCAACTGGAGGAGGGCAACATTCAAGTCATCACAAGTATTGTTATAAACACGACAGTGACATTGGCAACATGATTTGGTCTTTGTGCCATGGGTGAAATTAATGTCATATGCTCACCCTAATGAATGAATAGAAGTAAGTTTCCATAAAGCACACTTAAAAGCAATGGTGGCCTCTCTCACTTCTATCTTCCCTTCTGATAAGTCAAGGAATCCTCACAGGCTATACGAACTAGTTGAGGATTGGAAATTGCAGAGGAGATTCAGAAGTTTGTTTAATTTAGAGATATTTTACTCTTCCCTGGGAAACGAAGAGGCAAACAAACACACAAACAAAACCTTCCAAAGGTATTAACATTTCAGTCGGCAAAAATTGCCTCCATTCTCTCTCAATTTCAAACACCTTCCATGATCAAATAAGTTCTTGCAGATGTTAGGAAAGTACATTATGATGTGGGTGCTGGGAGGTTGGCTAGATCCAACTCTGGCAAATGCCTACCATTCCCAGTCTGTGTTACTCTGCATTCATTTATTTTATGAACCTCCTCTTCTTGTGGCTTGTTGCTTTGTTAAGAGGTTAGTAACAAACGAACATAAATACTTTCCTAGGTTATACATTTTCACTTTTAACTTGTGCCTTACCAGGTCACCCTAAGACAAATAAATGAGGTGTAGTGTGCTCCCAGGTTGAGTCAGCAAAGGCATGTAGCTGTGAATTGATTGCACATGCAAGCTTTTGATTTTGTGTTTGCTTCCTGGCCAACACTCCTGAGGAATCATTCATTTTTGTTTTGGGAAAGCAGGAGCAAGAGAGGTGTTACTTTTGATATTTCCACCTTCCTGTCTCAAACTATGAACTTTCAAAGGGAAAATATGCACTGGGGAATTTGTAAGAACCGATGCTGATCAATAGGCAAAGTTGGATGGTGATTCATTATTGAGTTAGGTAAAAGTATAGTTCTTCTGAGAGGCTTTGGATATTTATTTGAAAGTCAATTCAACTTGAATTTGAAAAAACAAATATGTTATAAAGTATATTTTTATACTTTAAAAATATATAAGTATATTTTTAGCTGTACTAAATGTACACTGATAAATAACATGACAGGTTTCATTTTACTTAAAATACAGTGGGTGAAAAAAGTGAAGGGATTAAGAACTACAAATTGTCCTGGCCGGTGTGGCTCAGTGGTTGAGCATCGACCCATGCACCAAGAGGTCGCTGGTTCGATTCCAGATCCCCAGGTTGTGGGCCTGATTCCCAGGGGGGCCATGTAGGAGGTGGTCAATTGATGTTCTCTCTCATTGATGTTTCTCTCTCTCTCTCCTGCCTCTCTAAAATTAATAAAATAAAAAAATTAAAATAAATAGGTAAATGAATGTACAATATTATTTTTAAAAAGTACAAATTGGCAGTTACAAAATAGCCACAAGGATGTGAAGTACAGCATAGGGAATATGGTCAATAATATTGTAATAACTATGTAAGGAGCCAGGTGGGTACTAGACTCATTGGGGGAATCACTTCGTAAGGTATATACATGTCTTATCACTATGCTATACCAATATAATATAGAATGCCTACTGTAATTGGAAAATAAAAAAGTTAAAATGCATTAATATAAGATTTTTCCTTCCCTTGTTAAGCTGTTTATTTTTTATCTCAGCCTAAAATTGGAACAAAATATGAATGGCACATATTTTGTTATTTAAAAGTGTAATTGGTCACCTTAGAGTTAGTCTTAGGAAAAAACACTGCGACCCACCTTGGCAGTTGCTAACAGCCAGAAACGATAACCAAAGTTCTGTGATGTGGCTCTTCACAAACACTGGCAGAGATGAGAAGGTTGCTGGAGTTGGAGGGATATCACTGGAGGCTCTGGGAGTTCCTTCTGAAGTCATTCTGAATTAGCAGCTAATGGGGAGCTTTCTTTGATAGCACTATTATAATTAAATGCAGCTGGATGAAAATCAACCACAAAGCGAACTCGTTTGTTTATCATTACTTCTGACTTTGTTAGCAGATGTTTTCGAGGTACCGTAGTAGCCAGCTTAATTTGTCTCCGTGTAATGTGAAGCAGGTAAACTTTGATTAATAAACTGACAAGTACACTTCTTAATTTCTTTTCTGAAGTTTCCTTCTGTGACTCTTATATAGCACATATGTCAAATCCGGAAAGCACACGGATAAACATTCAGTTTCTTTTTATATATGTCAGGCCAGTTGAAATGGAGGTGTCAGTCGGCGGTGAGCTGGCTTGTCAAATGTTCATCTTGAAAGCTGCAGCAGTATTATCGCATGTAAGTAGGCTAGTGAAAAAGATAAACACATATGGTATATACATACCAGACTATGGAACAACAGCTCTCTCGGTTGTAATCATGATTGGCTTCCATAAGGGACTCAATAATTTTCAGTAAATTGGATCCTTTATGGGTTTAAACATTAATTCATCTATTTAAAAAGGGTAATTTTGACATATCCTTTGCCTATAATAAATGCCTCCTCCACTTAACAGGCAGACTGCCTCACCACCCACTTTGTCTGTTCAACACACTGTACCTCCAGTCTTCCCTCAGAATGCACTTTCTACCTATTTTCCTCCCCAACACTCCAAAGGGCTTCTTTCCCATCTTTTAAAGAACTCTTGAAAATTGCACCCCTTCTTCCAAATCTTTCCCACATACCTGGAAAGAATGTTTTTGTTTTTTTTAAATAGGCTCAAGAAAGGTCAAGCATGCAGTATCCACAATTCACATTGCATTAATTACTAATACAAAATATTCATGTGCACTATGATTTTGTACTTGTGTTATTATTTGCTCAAGATAAAGTTGCATATGTATCTGCATGTCCTCTGGTTTTTGTGTCCAGATCAATGTTATCAGTTTTACATTGTGATGTCTACATCTGTTTTAATTGCCGTAATACGAAGCACAGTACTTTGTATGTACTTGGAAATTACTTTTTTTTTTTTAATGCTGGTGCTATAACACCAACTCTTTATTCACCCAGTCATTAATTCTGAAAATTTGTTTCTAGAGATATGTGTGTGAATGTGTATATTTATGTATGTGTTCCTGTTCTCACCTATTTTTTTGCACAGGATTTATTTGGGCTTAAGTTGGGACAAAGGGATGGCAAAAACTATGGCTAACTCTGAAGTTCCCTGTAGATAGCATAAGGAAATGTAGTCTGAGGCACCCTTCTACACCCCTTTCTTTACAGCTCTGAGGTAAAGATGTTCTTTATGTAGGCAGAGTGGATAGGAGGAGCATGACCCTGAGGACTAGATGGGACAGGGACTGGATGCAAACACTGTCCCCGCCAACTCCCTGAGCCTCAGTGCCTTCGTCTGTAAAACCAAAGACAATAATACCACCTTGTGAAGTTTAGAGATGTAGTATAGCTAAAGATTCTGGCACATAAAAGACCCTCAGTGTACATTAGCCAATGCTATTAGATGTAAGGAATATGCTCTTTCAGTAGAGGAGAAAAAAGTTAAAAATGGTCACTCTTATGTGGAACAGTGTAGGCGTGGCCTTCTGTGCTGGTCTTCATGGGTAATATTCACAGCCTGTATTAGTTCACCAACTTAGATATTATTTTATGCAAAAACTAACTGAAAATGTTATAACTGAAAAGCAATAGACACTCATTAATGCCTGTAGAGTAGTTCTTGTGAAAAGAGAACAGACACCTTTTCCATGACCAGCTGAACGCTGACTGTATGTTCAGCTCTCAACTACCTATTGTCATTTGATTAAAAATAATCTGTCTCTAACTGATACTCTTCTAATTGGGGAACTTTCAAAGAAGCTTCATTAAATTTCCAGTCTCTAAAAGTGTTTTTTTAAAAAATAATTCGCTGTATTAGAAATGTCAGGATAATTAGTTAAATCACAACCTTAGATTTGTATGTACTGAAGACCAAATGCATATTGGTACCTCTATATAACTTTAGCATATTTGAAAATTTTTTCTGACTTTTTTTCTTACCTTTTAAGCTTTTTCTCTAATGTGAATCTGTTTTTACTTTCATTTGGGGTAAGGAGAACAAGATGAAAGTAAGAACATTTTCATGGAACTGCAGATAAGCTAATTTTGGGGAAAAAAATTCTTGTTAAGATAATTGCTCTTGAGAAAAATTATTCATGTGTGAGTAACTACCCTTGTTATTTCATCTACATTGCTAGAGAATAGAATTACCTGACAACACTATAAAGCAGGGTCATATACTGGGCATGAAGAATGGCTCACAAACACATGGCATGCTTTCTGGAAACATCTGCGTGAAGATGGGTCAGAGAATTCAGGAGGGTGGCCATCACATGTGACTTTGATTCTTGGCTCAGCATTTTAA
Source organism: Molossus molossus (assembly GCF_014108415.1). Classification (NCBI taxonomy): domain Eukaryota; kingdom Metazoa; phylum Chordata; class Mammalia; order Chiroptera; family Molossidae; genus Molossus; species Molossus molossus. The sequence continues at coordinate 28,462,217 of NW_023425346.1, forward strand.
TTTATTTCTTTAAGATGGTCAAATTTATAGTCTAGCCAAAAAATAAGATATCCAACATCCTCTTGACAGGATGGAGAGTGGGGAGTCCATGGGCTACTGTCCTTCACTTGAAAATAGCTGAAATTAAATTATGTGTGCCTTTCTTAAAGCTGGGGAGAGGGATATGCTCTGTGCCAGGGTGTTGACTTCCTCTGAGATCTAGGGAAACCATACTACATCTTGAAAACCATTCCCAGGGATTGCAGTGTTCATCGGGCTGGTGTGAGTGAACATAAGACACTAGGTTGTCAGAAAAGTTGAGGGTGTAATTGCTTAAATAATGCTAATTGAGCAGTTGATAATCACATACCATTATTTAAGTAAGATGACTCTTTCACTATTGATGGATAGAACCTGATGAGTTGTGAGATTCAGAATAGATATTGAAGTTTCAGATACCATGCCATTTCTTTGGTATTTGTTGAGTCCCATAGAGTAATGCTATTTGGAATGTACTCAGGAAGACATTTGTAAGTAAAAAAGAGGAATCTCTAAAGATGTTGGTCTGAGGAGACCTGAGTCCAGGTAGACAGTAGATCTCAATGATTTTGGGGGAAAGCCACATGCTCTTTGCAATTAATAAGTCTCCTACCAGGTGCTACTGAAAATTGATGCCTGATACCCATGATTTTTATTGTGCTCTCTGGAATCTGAAATATTTGATGTGTGTGAATCAAGAAGAGTCAGGTTGAGATGGTTGTCATAGCTAGAAGCAAAGGGTCTGCAAAGGTGATAGGGGTTCTGTAAAAGGTATTGTCCAACAGGCAAATCTGGCTTCAGGATGCTGCTGGAATGTGCAAAATTTGTTCTTTGTGTTGAAGCGAAAAAATGCATCCAAATGTAAGGAGACCAATATAAGAACATATGTGAATAGTGCTAACTGTAATACTTCTGGTGACATGTGTCTGCTTTTACATTTCCAGAAGACTTGACCCTGACTTCAGTCTTAGAAGCTTATCTTTTAAGCTGTTTCTGGGCCTTAATTCTTTTGCTCTCAGCCTGTAGAACTCCAGGAGACTCGGACTGGGGTGACTGTGGCCGTGACCTTGTTGATGCAGGAGATTTCCAGTCTCTGCCGCTGAAAGATCTGTCAAAGGACGGACCCCCTAAGAACTTCATCCCTCCTTGAAATTAAAGGGAGAGGGCATACTAATTTGAAGGATTGCTTTCTAGACTTTTATTTATTTATGATTTTTATCAAGCATCTTTGGTGAAAAGTTCCATAGCTAAAGTCTGCAAAAGAAAACAGAACAGATGATGGAAACTGATGACTAAAGTCAGCTGTTCCCTAAAAGTGGCAATAATGTCAAGGTAGTAACTGGATAATCCATTCTGTTTGGGGCTTTGTCTATTTTTCTTGTATCTGGATTGTCACTTGGTTGTCTCATTTATACTTCCACAAATGGTTCCCAACGTGTGTGTGTGGAGACATGTGAGAAGTAGCTGCATTGTAATATTTATCATTAAAGAGCTGCCTTTGTTTCATTTACAAGCATCACACTGATGATTTGAATAATAAAGCTGACTGGCTTACTCACTGAAAGTTGCTTCCATAATGGAACAAATTTATGTACAGAGGTTCTCGCTTTCTTTATTAGATAATTGGACAAAATGTTGAGAAACTGCTACTAATTGAGCACTCATTCCAGCTTTTGTCTATATTGAGGCTGGACAGGTTTTCTGAGGTTTGCAAAAGAATTAAATATCCACCAAACCTTGCAACGGTTTCCCTTTTCCCAGTACGTTTTTATTAACTTTAACCAAGTCCCTGGGCTTAAATGTGGTTTATCCCAAAATTTTCACACTCACCTTTTATAAGAATCACATATTGGAGGATGTTTTCATTTTAGGAAGAAAGTGTGATCAAAGACAGGTCATATGTTTCCTCCTTTGAGGCGGCAGAAGCAAATGGGCAGGGTTCAGATCAAATGTTTTTGCTAGCATGATATTCAATAGGTAACAGTTGCCCCAAAGCAAGGCCTGAAAGAGTTAGGAGAAAAAATAATAGAAACTGAAAAACCTTTGAAAACCCATATAATAGAAGGTATTTGGGGAATCAGAAATTTAAAAAGAATCATTTATAAGAAATGCACCATAAAACATAAGCATGCTGTTTCATGAGTCTTTCTTTTCCCTCCCACTACAGCTGTTTGAGTTGGAGTCATGACGATCCCTTGTCTGTGTCTGTTAGGACAGCTCCCTTAAAGCACACTTTGCCTTCACACAGTGTGTCGTACACCAAGTCTATCTTTCACAGGAATTCCAGGCGAATTTTCTTGAAGCACATTTCAGGTCCTGTTACTGTTATGTTAAACATAAACAATTCCTCAAACCTAAAATAATAAAGCTTTTAATTTGTTAGCATGACATTATTTAACCTGACCTGCTGCAAAGACTTATTCTTCAATATTGTGCATTCATGTTCCCACCACACTGGAATAACCACTTGCTCTTCTCTAGCAAACACCTATGTGACCTTACCTGTGTCTATGTGCTCAGTCTCTTCCTAAAACCCATACTCCTCAACTCTTTACATATCTACCAGTTAGAATCCTACCTATCTTTAAGGCATACTCTAGCATGCAGCCTCTGAGACGGTCCCAGCGATCTTGTCTCTTGTACTCCTGCCTATGTAATCCCCTCCCCTTGAGTGTGGGCTGCACCTGTGACTCACTTCTAATGAACGTAGGGGTGAAATGTCACTCCTGGGATTAGATTGCACAGAGACTGTGAAACAAGTCTTGCTCGTTCTTGCTCTCTTGTTCTTTCACTTTGAGGGAAGCCGGTTGCCATTTTGGGAGCGATGTTATGCAGAGGCCCGGACGGCCTGGATTGGAGGGATGCCTCTGGCCAATGATCAGTGAGGACCTTAGGTTCTCAATGCAATAGCTTGAGAGGAACTGGATCCTGCCAGGAATTAAGTGAGTGCATTAGAAGCAGATTTTCCCACAGCAGAGCCTTCAGAAGAAACTGCAGCCCAGATGACACTTTGAGGGCAATTTTGTGAGAGGTCTTGAGACAAGGGCTTCCGACCAAGCTGTACAAGGATGTGAGGTAGAATGGTTAAGATGATAAATGTTTAAGGCATTAAATTTGGGGGCTGTTATATCATAATATATAACTAATATAAATTTTGGGGCCAGGAATTGGGTTTAAATGCCTGAAACCATCTATAATTCCTTCAATGAAAATTAATACCTCTCTTTTATATATTGCTAGAATGCACTGAGTGTACTGGTATTTTGAAAATTTCAGATTCCGCCTTATTCTGTTTTCAGTTGTACATGGCTTTTCTCCCATATAAAATTGCAAACTTCCTTGACGTCTGAAGCCATACCATATTTATCTCTGAATTCCTTCCCTCCAGTGTTTTGGCAACAGGTTTTATATAGTAGATGCTCAATAAATAGTTGTTGGATTAAATTTAGTGAATATATTTACTCATACTTCAGTGAACAAAAGTTACTAAAGATCAATTGACTGATTCATGACTAAAAATTTTACAGCTCTTGAAATTTGTCAGGAATTAGTGAGTGTGAGCTGGTGGTTTATTGAGGGACATCTTCCCAAATATTTCATGATACTTGACATTAATTCTTATTTTGGGGGTATGTGAGTTGCAAAAAACACATAATTTTGATGAACTCTGTATAGATTTAATTAATATTATCCAGTTTCGAATATGAAGAATCTTAGATTTTGTTATATGACAGTACCTATTGGACTATCAGGATTGTGAGGGTGTATTTGACTTAAAAATGATAGCCACCAGGATAACTTCACAGCATCAGTTTCTCCTCAAGATTTCGGTTTTCTTTATTAAATGGTTTCATGTGGACATGGGTTTGCTATGCTCAAAAACTCACAGATTACTTTTGAGTTTTGCCACTGCCATGGAGTAGAAAGTGTTGGTTTTGGGGTGAGATAGTTCTGCTTTGAATTTTGACTGAAGAGTTTTATTTGCTGTTTGATTATGAGCAAGCTTCGTAGTCTCTTTGGGCTCTCTACATATGACACAACAGATCCAAGCCATTGCTTTGGAGGAATAATTTTATACACACACACACACACACACACACAGTGAGGCAAAAGTAGGTTTACAGTTGTGAGTGCATAGGAGTTTATTCTTGTATAACTATTATTTATTCATTATTGCATTATTTTTCATATGAACAACTGTAAAATCAACTTTTCCCCCATAATGTATGTGGAGAGCGAGAGAGAGAGAGAGAGAGAGACTATATATGTATAGTCTATATATAGAGAAACTATAGGGACTATCTATATATGTTGAATCTATCTATTTATCTATCATCTATCTATATTCATCTATTTATCTACAGAGTAAAAGCTTACTACAGTGGATGACAATGAGAAAGTATGAAGTAAATAGTAGCTGAATACAAGACTGTTAAACTATCTAGTATAGTTCATAATATTGAACCATTTTCTTCCATTTCCAATTCATATTCTTGTGAAATTCATAGCTTTTCTTTCTTTTGTTTAAGTTGACAGACAAATTTAGAAAAATCTCCCTTGCCCATCTGTGGCTTTACAGACTTACCATTATTATAAATGCGTTTAATCTTTCCCTTTACTTGGTCATCCATTCAACAAATATTTTTGGGTCCTGAACAGAAATAAAGGCCTGTTTACTATCACTTCTCTGAATTCCTGGTGAATTTGATTATTTGAAATAATCACTTAATAGGTTCCATCTATTACCTTTTACTGTTAGGTATCGCTTACTGTGGAGGAAGACTGGCCCTAAGCGGTCACTTTGTAGTTATTTGACCTTGATGCAGTTTCCTACTCTTTCCCCTGCAGCCGTGTCACCCTGGGTGAATCACTCAATTTGATAAGTTATATGTTACCTTAAGTATAAAATATGAGAGATAATGGCACCTCATAGGACTGTTGTATTGATAAAATATGATATTCACTATAGCATTCTGGGCCCATGGTAAGACATAGAGTGCTCAACAAAATTGAGTAATCATATAAGTATGGCGTGGGTATATCTTGTTTCACAAGTTTTACATGTTTAAAATTATGTAAATGTGCACTGTAAACTGAAGAACTCTGTACTAGTGTGGGTGGTCATTTCTAGTAGTGTCTGGGATGGAAACTATTTCTAATGCCTTGCTAAATTCACAGGTCCAGCTATTGATCAATAGGTGATCAATAATGGTTTGCTGTTGCATATGATGAGGTATTGGTAAGACACCAGGCAGGCCTCATTTAGTGCTGAACAAGCTGATTCTTTAAGGTATGGGTCAGCCAATAAAGTGCTTAATCATCCTCTTGGCCAGTAAGCATTAATATCCCACAGTGTTTGCCTTTCTTTGTTTATTCTTTCATGTTCTCTGTTATGCCAATAACATTCTATTTTGCTACCAAAGATTTTTTAATTCCCAGCAAAGAATTCGATTCTTTTCCAAATGGCAAACAAACATGGGATTCTTTTCATGGTTAAAGTACATCAGATATTGTAGCAGGTTGAGGGTCTAGCCTCAGATGAATGGGAGAGTCATGCTATGAACCTCTCACCTCTCATTAGAGGAACTGCCAAGTATTCTGGGAGACAAAGGACATCATTCTATAGACCTTTTAAAAAATTATTTTTATTGTTGAAAGCATTACAGATGTCCCTCCTTTTTACCCCCCATTGAGACCTTCCTCCCCATTTCCACCATCCCTGCCTTCACCACACTGTTGTCTGTGTCCATTGATTATGCATATATGCATGTATGTTCTTTAGTTTATCTCTTCTTGCCCCCCACCATCTCCTTCCCGCTGAGGTTTGTCAGTCTGTTCCCTACTTCCACGTCTCTGGATCTATTTTGTTAATCAGCTTATTTGGCTCATTATATTCTACTAATACGTGAGATTATGTGGTATTTTGTCTTTCTCTGACTGGCTTATTTCACTTAGTGTAATACTCTCCAGGTTCCTCCATGTCATCTCAAAGGATAAGAGATCCTTCTTTCTTACAGTTGCATAGTATTCCTTTGTATAAATGCACTACAGCTTTTCAAACCACTCATTTACTGATGGACACTCGGGCTGCTTCCATATCTTAGCTATTGTAAATAGCACTGATCATGAACATAAGGGTGCATATATTTTTTCTGATTGGTGTTTCAGGCTTCTTAGGATAAATTCTTAGAAGTGGGATCACTGGGTCAAATGGCATAAAAATCGTACAGGAAAATGTAGGCAGGCAGCAAAATCTCAGATATCACATGTCACAGAATTTTCACTGATACATTGCCTAGGGCAAGATAAACAAAGGGAAAAAATAATAAATGGGGCTATGTCAAACTAAAAAGCTTCTGCACAGCAAAAGAAACCACCATCAAAATGGAAAGGGAACCCACTGTATGGGAGAACATATTTGCCAATGCTATATCGAATAAGGGGTTAATTTTCAAAATATATAAAGTACTTATAGAACTCATCACAAGAGAGAGAAATAACCCAATTAAAAAATGGGCAGAGGACCTGAGTAGACACTTCTCCAAAGAGGACATACAAATGTTTAAGAGACATAAGAAAACATGCTCAATGTCATTCTATAGACTTCTGTTGCATGTTGATTTTAGATGTAGCAGCCATGGAGATGCACAGTTCCTTCAAGAGAGCATACTGCCTGGAGCAGAGTTGACTGGCAGCCCCAGGGCCCCCACCATGTGAACTCTGAGGCCATTCTTCCCCTAGCTGCTCCACTCAGTGGCTGAGTGTGAGAAGGCTTCTAGTGCTGGCTTGTTCCCAGAGACTTGGAACTTCTCCCGTTGACCTGGCTGAGAATTTCTCACAACTGCCCTGCTGTCTGAGAGTGTTTTTACCCAATTCTTCCTTTTCTCTATCTTTTCACAGGTATTACACTAGATTTGTGATCTAAAAATCTCTTCCTGTCTATTCCTGTTCTCTCTCCATTTACACACAAGAAAAGTTACCCCACAAATCTTGCATATCAAATCCTGCCTTTGCTCCCCAGAAGACCAGCACTGACACAGTTGGTAATATGTTGCCATATTGGAAATACTGCCCTATCCGGTGGGAATGCCATATTGGCCCAATATGGAGCTATTGTACCAATGACCTCATGTCCTGGAATCAGTGCTCTTGCATTGAACAAAATATGCCTGTTGTCTTAGTCATGAGAAATCCTGTACATTTATTACTTTTTGTATTTAAACATTTTTTCTTGTCTTTATTGATTTTAGAGAGAAAGGAAAGGAGAAGGAGAGAGAGATAGAAAAATCAATGAGAGAAAACATTGATTAGCTGCCTCCTGCATGCCCCCATTGGGGATCAGGTCCACAACCTGGGCATGTGCCCTGACTGGGAATTGAACCGGCGACCTCTTGGTGCATGAGTCAATGCTCGACCACTGAGCCATACTCGCCAGGCAAGATCCTGTACATTTATACAGGAAAAAAGACAAACTCCTCACATTTGTTAGCATAATCATGGGCTCCTCAACTCAGACTTACAGTTTGTATCTTTGTGTATTCATATTTATTTAATATGACTGCATGTTTGTAATCATTAATCTGCCAATTAGACTATTATTTCCTTGAAGGCAGTCATTGTCTCCAATTTATATCAATTTGGGCTTTCACCTGTGACATGAAATACTCTCGATACATGACAAGAAATGTGTACAAAATGAGTCATTCCACAGTGAATCCAAGAAGGCTCTGAACATGCAGATCTAGGTTAAGATGCCAGTTGTGCCTTTCTTGTTTGTGTAACCTTGGTCTTGTGAGTTTTGCCTACTTGAGCCTCAACTGTCTCATCTGGAAGATGAGATTTGTGAGGATGAGATGAGAAAGTATAGAGAACATGGAGTCTTTGGTGCAGTTAGCTATACATATATATGCTATCTAGTGTTAATACGCTTCATTGAAAATGAATGGTAACTATTGCTGTACATTGCAAATTCTCCCATAAGTGCATTTGAGAACAACACGTATTTTACAAAATACTAACTTTTCAGGACCACAACTTGAAGGTAATAAACTTTTATCCAGGACTCTGCCCTCTAGGTGCATAATTAACACATTATCCTGCTAAAACAATAATAATATTAATAATATCTTTCTATTATAATTAAGAATTATAGAATTATCATTTTATTATAAAATAGAATGATTAGTAACACTTAATATTGTTAATAATAATTAATATTAATGCTAATTATTAATTACCAAGAATTAGAGTGGCCTTGAAGTATTTTAAAGTATAAATAGTATATAAGAAAGCAGTGTTCTCAGTTGAGTTTTTACTATACAAACACACATCTTTATATAGTCTTGCTTATCTTACAGCCTTTATAGGTTTAGAGTATCCTGAGTGAAGAACTCGCAGTAATTTTTCCAAGGCCTGTTCTGGTGGCTGTTGTGAAACAGGAGGCAAAGATTTTCCTCAGCTTACCTAGCCTCCATATCTTACCTTCTCATGGCTGGGTTTCTGTCCCTCCCAAGGTTACAACTGGCTGATGAGAATGCGTTACCTATGTTGATACGTTCAGGAATAAGACTGAAGGCAGTTCCCAAGGCTTTTATCTCTTGCAGGGTGATGGTACAGTTTCACAGTGACCTCCAGATGAGGACCTTGTTTTTTGTTTTTTTTTCCTAACTGAACTATCCTAGGTCTCAAGAATTTTAGAGTATGTTACAGCAAACAACTGGGGAATGTATTTTGGGTGTGTGATTAGCCCTGAATTATAGCAGAGGCAGCCACATCTACTAATCACATCAGGGTGAGCCCAAGTAGTTCTCACCTTGATGGTGTCAGAGCATTGAATATTGCTTGGGCACATATCCTAATTCCTACAGAAACTGGAGTTTTTGATAACCAGATCAAAAGACATGTGTGATTTCTGCCAAACATCCAGTTCTCTATTCTGCAATAGTGAAAGCATACTCTTCCTAAATATCTATAATCTTTTAAGTTCTTATGGTATATAAGCCTAAATTATCAAAGAATTAATTTAAGATGTCCATGAGTGATAAGCTGCAGTAAGGAAGAGTCTGATTTAGGGGTATTACACTCACCATGTGCACTTTTTGGCAGATGAGAAAAACACTGAATCATAAGATGTTTTGGTGTGTTGTCTGCATGGACACAGGATAAACCTGCAAACCACAGCAAACAGAAATGATGACCTTCTGTGTTAACACAGTTTGTAACCAGGACTACTGACAAAGTTCTTTCTGTTAGCTAACCCAAATGTTTTATGCTGCAGTCCAAAATTATTTTTTCCTGCTTCCATATTTTAAAGTACTTTTTGATTTATAGTAGAATTTTCACATCATCTTTTCCCATCTGCTCTTAATTTGCTACTAGAATACCTCTGCCTTCCACTGTTCTACCTCCTCTGTTATGGAGCTGCCTACTCTGCCTCACCTCGCAACCCTAGATGCACTTCTAGCTTCACATTCTGACCAGTATACAGGAATGTTTGTATGCATATACTTGATAACTATAACCATTATCTTCAGCAATCATCAAACACTGATGCTATTAGCTCCTCAATATTTCACAATTCAAACCATATGTCCCCATCAGCAAAATCACTGGCTCAGCACACGCTTATCCAGAACAATGAGGTCTCTGAGCTTTTGTTTCCCTGCACTACAACTGCTAAACATTTTTGAGCCTGTGCCTCCAGTTTATATCCTTTATAACTGAACTGCTGTATTGATACATTATATACATTATAAAATGAATGCCTAACGTGCAATTCCTTTTTTCTCCAAATGAACTGTCGTGCTCTTCTCCTTGGGAGAAATACATCCTGGGTCCCTCTCTTTGGAGACGATTATCCTCAGATATGACAATACTATTTTAACTCATGTACTTGCCTTTAATTTGTTGCCTTAATTTCATCTCTACTTCACTGTCAAGGTGCTCCCCATGAAATGTGTACTCGGTACTGTCACCCCACTGCATAAAGTGATTCAAAGACTTCATACTGGGCCTCTTGCACTATGAAGTCCAAGTCCTCACACAGAGCTTCTCACACCCGTTCCACGAGCTGCCTTTCCATCTTAACCTCTCTCTTTTTGTAAAAAAATTTTTTACCATCTTAACTTTTTTATTTAATTAATTAATTTATTTTTGTTACAGATGTTTCTCCTTTTTCCCCCACTGATTCCCTCCTCCCCCTCCCTCCCTGCCCTGCCCCACCTTTGTTGTCCATGCCCATTGTTCATGCACACATGCATATAAGCTCTGTGGTTTATCTCTCCCCATCCACCCTTTTTTTTGGGATTGTCAGTCTGTACCCCACTTCCACATCTCTGGGGCTACCCCATTCCTCAGACTGTTATGTTCATTATATCCCACAAATAAGTGAGATCATATGATACTTGTCTTTCTCTGTTTGGCTTGTTTCACTTAGGATAATACTTTCCAGGTCCCTCCATGTTGTCTCAAAGGATAAGAGATCTTGCTTTCTTACAGCTGCATAGTACTCCATTGTGTATATGTACCACAGCTTTTTTATCCATTCATCTACTGATGGACACTTGAGCTGTTTCCAGATCTTAGCTATTGTAAATAGTGCTGCTACAAACATGGGGGTACATATATTCTTTCTGATTGGTGTTTTAGGCATCTTAGGGTATATTCCTATTCTTTGCTGAAGACTTCCCATTTTTGTAACGTGAAGTAGCTTGTTTTTTAGCTGTTCACAGCTTACTCTTAACATCACTTAGTGTCTTTGCTCATTTTGTTCCTTGCACCTGGGATGACATTCCCAATCTTCCTGACTCACCATTCAAAGATACACTCTTCAAAAGTCATCTCAGGCATCTCCTTTTCTAAGAATCCTTGCCAGTGTTATTTTAACCACTATTATGTTCATAGAGAAAAAGCTTATGGGGTTAACTTATGCCTACTATAAATGTTAGCAACCAGAATAAGGAAAAAAAAAGGTTGTGCCCTGGCCAGTTTGGCTCAGCGGTAGAGCGTCAGCCTGTCGTCCAGAGAGACACTGGTTTGGTTCCCGCTAGAGGTGTGTACCTCGGTTGCAGTTTGTCCCTGGCCCTGGATAGGTCGTGTGGGTGGCAACCACTTGATGTGTCCCTTTCACATCGATGTTTCTCTCTCTCTCCCTCCCACTCTATCTAAACAAAAAATAGAAAAGTGTCCTTGGGTGAGGATTAAAAACAAAAAGAAGCTGCAAAATTGAAATGAATAAATATTTAAATATTAAAGAACATAACATGTCATTGTGTCAACCAGTCAACTGCTATGGCAACTCAAATCAAATAGTATATATTTATATATAAATTACATTTACTTGTGATATGTGGCATGTTTTATTAAAATACTTTTTCTTTATTGATTTTAGAGAGAGGAAGTGAGAGAGAGAGAAAGATAGAAACATCGATGAGAGAGAACTTCGATTGGCCACCTCCTGCATGCTCCCCCCTGGGGATTAGGCCCACAACTTGGGCATGTGCCCTGACTGGAAATTGAATGGGTGACCTCCTGGTGTATGGATTGACACTCAACCACTGAGCCACACTGGCTGGGCAATATGTAGCATCTTTCAAATGTATTTACTGTCACATAGGCTGGGACCTCCCAATTCGTAGTTAATCAAGTCTACTTTCTGATGTTACATGACTGAGCAAATCACACTTAGATCACTCAGACTTAATATGGAAATAATCTCATATGTCTCTTTCACTTTCTCTAGGAGAATGCAATCATCATTTGAGAACAAAAGGACCCTATACCAAGGTTTATTTTAGTCACTAGAAGTTTATAAAACAAAATTCTCAGCATTAAAATTTTTTTAATCATTAGAACTACATATTTAATACATCTCAAGTGCAACACATTTATAAATATATAAAGCATTAAGTTAAATTTATATAATTATAAATATTATGCAGACATTCTTACTCTAACATAGCAAATTAAATTGATGCATAAAACTATTTAAAAATAACAAAATGTACAAATGAAGACAATTTAATAAAAGTAATTGAAATAAAAAATTTATCTTTTAAAAATAATCAATCTTAAAAGACAAGGTGTGGCCATTTTTGAGTTGACAGTATGTATTTTTGAAAAAAAATTTCAGTGGCTGAATTCTTTCTGAATCTATACTAGTTGGAGAAATATCAAAGAACTAGATGTAAACTGAAGCCAAATTATATTCCTCTAGTTAGTTCATCTTCAAATAAAGTAATTTTTTATTTAATAATTTTAGAAGATAATTGTAAACCTTCTCCATGAAACTTTATCTAATCTTTTATTAATAGCCATGTTTAGTTTTGTTTCAAAGAATACATTTGTAATTCATATTTATTTTGTTTTATTACATATAGATGGAAAAATCAATGTAGAGTTACTTTATCGATATTAATATTGGCATGCTTGAGTCCATTTGTTCAGAAATTCTTTGTGGTAGACTAAAATTATTTTTGTGGCAACAACTATATCAACTCTCATTTTCCAACTGTTCTGAATTATTATGAAATATTTTTAAGTGGGAGCACCTTTATATCATTTGTGATTGGAATTCTGTACATAACTCTCTGGGTTGAGGTGATGTTCATTCAGCAAGTGATTTCATCACAAACTAAAAATTTTTATTGATGTTATGCTCAAAATATTTTTATATTTATCCATATATTTACCATTACAAAAGAACTGGATATTTTCATATGCCTTTGCGTTACTGTCCAGCATCCTTACATTTTAACTTGAAGGGTTCCATCTATATTTCTTATAGGAAAGGTCTAGTGGTAATGAACTCCTTCAGCTTTTGTTTTTCTAGAAATGTCTTCATTTCTTGCTCATTTTTAAAGTATAGTTTTGCCTGAGATAGAATTCTCAACTGGCAGTTTATTTATATTTTTAAAATATATAATACTATGGCTTTCTTACCTGGAAGGCTTCTGCTGAGAAATCTGCTGACAATCTTATTGAGAATCTTGTGTACGTGATGAGTGACTTTTCTCTTGTTGCTTTTAAGATTGCCTTTGTCTTTTTCTTTTGACAGTTTTAGTAGAATATGTCTTGGTGTGGTCTCTTTGGGTTTATCTTAATTGGAGTTAATTCAGCTTCTTGCATTTGTATAATCATGCCTTTTCTCAAATTTGGGACACTTTCAGCAATTATATTTTCAAATGAGCTCTTTGCATCTTTTTCTTTTTCTTCTCCTTCTGGGACTCCCATAATGTGTATATTGATCTTTCTAAGAAGTCCTGTAAGTCCTTTAGGCTCTGTTCTTTTCTCTTAATTTCTTCTTCATTTTTCTACTTGGATTCAGTAATTTCTAATGACTTGTTTTTAGGTCCACTGATACTTTCTTCTACTTGTTTTAGTTGCTCTTGAACCTCTCTTGTGTATCTTTCAATTCAATTATTATATTTCTCAGGTTGAGAATTTGTGGTTTTCCTTTTTCATACTTTATCTTTACTGATATTATCATTTTGTTTAACTATTATTTTCAAGATTTTTAAATTTATTTTTATTTTTTTGTATTTTCTTTTAGCTCTTTCAGCATATTAAAGTCAATTTTTTTTTCAAGACCTTGGTTAGTAAGTCTGATGTTTGTGTTTCTTCAGTGATGTTTTGTGGAGATTTGTTTCTTCTAATAAGTCAAATTTTCCTGTTTCTTTGCATGCCTTGTGACCTTTTGGGATACCTCTTCCAATGTTTGCTGATGGAATCCATTATGAGAGAATGGCCTTTGCTAATAATAAGTTCAGTAGAAAAGTTTGAGGTCCTCTCAGGCCTTTTCTGTGCAAGCATCTTCTGTCGCCCTGTGTGTGCGCTTTCTCCCTAATCTTCCAGTATACATGGCTGCTTTTAAATGTGTTAATCTTCCTAGGTGTCTTATCCCTGCTTCTTCTTGGGCCTTAGCTGTTCTGTGGTATCCCTCTGCCCTTCATCTGTTGTCCCCAGGTGTATGAAGGTCTGTAGTCTCCTTGCAGTTTTCACAAGTCATGCCCACTGCTTCTTGTTGATTTTCCTAGCCTTACAGTATCTGAGATACTGTTGTCCAACTGTGCTCTAGGTTGGGTGACACATAGACCAGTCCCTCAGGCAGCTTGTAAACAGGTTAAAAAGTTAAAAAGTTGCCTTACTCAGCTCTCTTTGGGTCACTGAGCGGGATTGGGGACTGACGGCACTGCTGGTTTTTTTTTAAACAAGATGGACCAAGTGTGAATTAAAACTTCATGAAATTTTCTACCATTTTCTTTGTGGGTTTATTTTTATTTTTTATTTATTTTTATTTTTTATTGAGTGTGCTTGGTTGGTGTAGACTTTGAATTAATTTCCGGAGTGCCTATAAAATTATTTTTGTCAGTTTTAATTTATTTAGTATTTCTGTGGGGGAATAAAGGGTTGGAGCTTCCTGATCTACATCTTGTGATGTCACCAACTTCAGAATTTTAAAAAGACCATAGTAGCCCTGGCCGGTTTGGCTCAGCGGTTAGAGCGTCGGCCTGTGGTCTGGAGAGACCCGGGTTCGGTTCCCGCTAAGGGCGCGTACCGCGGTTGCAGTTTGTCCCCGGCCCTGGTAGGTTGTGCGGGTGGCAGCCACTCGATGTGTTCCTTTCACATCGATGTTTCTCTCTCTCTCTCTGTTCCTCTCTCTCCCTCCCACTCTACCTGAACAAAAAATGGAAAAATGTCCTCGGGTGAGGATAAAAAAAAAAAAGAAGACCATAGTAGAGGCCCCTTCTAAGTGCCACTGGCCTGAGTTTTCTGGCTCTACTGCAATAGTTGCTCCTTGGACTCAAGTGTCCTTTTCTGTGGGTGACCTCTTGCTGTGGCCTCTGATGTACCTGGCCCAGTTGGGCATTAATATTTTTCTCCCATATTTGACTCCTCTAAGACAAATATTCAGAACCATTCACTCCAGGCAGCCCTTTTTCTCTAGCCAGAAGCTGTATAAGGAATTTTTGTTCCTTTCTGCCAACTGGAGAATAAAAGACCTGTTCAGAAGATTCTTCCCATCACTTTACCTTTTTTTTTTTTTTTGGCAGTGTTGGGGACTCAGGTAGGGACAGAATGGGTTGAGGAGGAAAATTGCAGGAGCAGAATAAGAAAAGGGACCATGTAGGCTTCAGGTGAAGGTTTCAGGGATGAGAGGTTAGAAAGGGCAGAAGAGAGAATACTGAGCAAAGTTATTGGCTTATGTTCAAAATAATGTTATTTCCTCTGTTTTCCCTCACACTTTTAATATTGTACAATGACATGGTCCACTAAAAATACTGTATGACAATCTGATTTATCTTTGTACTCTCAGTATCTAACGGGGTATATCAAGCACTTAATCAGTACTCAAATATGTTGAACTAAAATGACAATTATTAGCGTAAAAGTGGCCCTGAATGCAGACCTTTAATATATACTTCTTCCATAAGAAAGTTAGTTTTTATTTCCAAATAGTGTTATATGAAATTGTACAAAAAGAATATAAAAACTACTTAAAGTTGAAGTATATATAAAAAAAATCATTTAAAAATGTATGCCACTTTTATCTTTGAGAAGTCTGAAGAAGATTCTAGTGTGATGAATACTACTTTTTAATATAAAAAATTCCAGTTTTTCTTCTATTCTCTCTCTCTCTTAATCAGTCAATTATTTGTGTTTGCTCATGATTTTCAAGGTGCTATAAAACAAATATCATAGCACTGGTCCTAGAAGAACAATAAAATATAAGTGTTCTCTTCTTTTCAGTCCCATTAAGCAAATAATTTATATCTTCTATCTGGGACTTTCTATTTTTTTAAACTTCTTCCAATTTTATTTTAAGTTTTGTGAGTGAGAAGTAGAAGAAGGTGGAAGAATAATGTAATTTTCTCTTGAGAGACAGCTGGTGTATAAGAACTAGCCTTAGACTCAGCAACAGAATATCGAAGTTCTAGTCTTAGTTCTTTTACTCTTTACTGATGTGTACTTATTCAAGGAAATTTAATTCTACATTACCTTATCTATAAAATAATGATAACCATAGTTGCCTTACATTCCTTAACAGGGTTTTCAGTTTTTATGGGGGTTCAAATGAGATCATGTGTGAGAAGATGCTATAAAATGTGAATTGTTATGATGGGTTTTCCCTTTACCCGCCCTTTTGTTCCACTTTGTCTTTTGGAGGAAACAGACATTCAAAAGATTGGAGGGCAGAAGTTGGCAGCAATAAAAACCCAAGGTGGTAGCCCATGGAGGGCACAGGTTGTCAACAAATCTTTGTGTGTTGAAAACAGGAATATTGAAAAGTGCACGGGTACGTGTGTGTATGTGTGATACCTTCATGTTCTTCCCCTGCTTACAATCCCCCAGGGACTTTCCAAACCACTGAGTATAAAACCCAGTGTCCTTTGCATGGGTTTCAAAACTCTTTCTCTTACTTGAAACTTATTTTCTCCTCACTCCTCCTCACTCCTACATCTCTGCTGTTTCCCAAGCATTCCAAGCCCAGTTCTGTTCCTTCCTATTCCTCTTTCTATGAGGCTCTCAATCCTCACAGTTGCATGACTTATAGTTTTCTTTATCCAGGTTTCTACTCAAATATCAACTCTTCTAAGAGGCCTATCTATCTAAAAGAGTATCACCTGTCTCTCTAGTCTCATGAGCCCACTTTATTTTTGTTCACAGCACTTAATGCTTTCTCTCTTTCTTTTTATATTCACTTTTTTAGTTTGCATTCTCTACTAGAATGTAAACTCCAAGAAGGCAGGGGCTTTGCTTGTTATTTTTGCAGGTCTATGCTCAGTGCCTGACATGTTGTAGATGCTCATTAAGTACTTATTGAATGAAATAAATGACTGGCTGAATGAATGAACAAATGTGAGTGTCCATTGCATAAACTCTACATAGGATTTGTAGCCGTGTCTATATTTTTAGAAGTGCTGTGTCTTGTTATAGATTAAATACGTGATCATAGTAGCACTTAGCTTTTTCCACTTTTTATAATGGCCCACTCTTTTGCACTTACCTCAAAAACCTGGATGGATTCTTTTAAGCCATTGATTTGAAGACATTTGTATATTTTTGTAAAGATGTTTAATGAGTTGGAAATAACCATGCATGAAGCACTTTTAGTGTAGCCTTTACAAAGTTAGCTTTTGCAGTTTAGAATTCTTGTTAGATAACTCACTGGAGAAAAATGTATTCATTTATATCAGATTGTTTCTATTGTAGATGATTTTTGAAGCTACTTTTAAAGTTATTTAAAATATGTGGTTAGAGTAAAGTGATGAGACACAGATCCCCAGAAGACAGAAATTCAAAGTGGGCTCACGTGAAACTCAATGAACAATTTTGCTGGCTGCATCACCACATGGGGAGTTAGAAGCAACTCTGTGTACAAGGCAGTGGTTTGGCTGCTGGCACCGCTGCTGAGGTTGAGAAAAGCAAAACTAATTGCAATTAGTGAGATTCTAGATTTTACTGCCCTAAACACTTAGAGTAGCTGCCCTATAAGCAGAGGGCAATTTAGAGAAAATGGGGAGTTATAGAGACCTTAGCACAGTTGTGTTGGTTCTTAGTTGGCTACCGCAGTAGTGCTGAGTTTTATATTACTGCAGTAATATTTTAGCTATAGGATACATAGCAAAGTGTGCTGAGATACAAGGACAAGGAGCAAAGGAGAGAAGATGAAAATTCTCTGTTAGGTAGATACTTGAATGTTCATAGAACATGTAGTTCAACAGATGAAAATGTGTTTTTTCCTTAAGTAAAAGTAAAACTCTAGCACTGCTCCATGGAGGGTCTACAAAGCGAGGAAGTCACCTTCAAAAAGTGTATTAAAAATGTGTGTAGGGTGAAAGGAGAGGACTCATGCAAATGCATGTCTTTGTAGTCTGTGCTACTCTCTTCTTATAATTGAGAACAGTTTACTCCCAGGTTTGGCTAGGAAAATATTTACTCTAATTTTCTTTGTTTGATTTTTTTTTCCCCTTTTAAAGAGACAAACATCTTTGAAGGAAACATTAGCGTGATATGCTAGGAAGTTTCTTGCTGAGCTCTGATAGGACAATGGAGAACATTGCTGTGAGCCAACCAGGTGCTGCCTGTGGAGATGTTTTTGTTTGCAGCATTTTCACACATACTTATTCAATAAAGCTTTTGTTTTACTAACATTGGAAAGCTGCATTATGCTGTGCTTTTGAAGTGACACTGTCAGTGGGACTGGGGTTTAAGATTTGAAGTGAATTGAGGCTGAAAATGAAAGCTTTGTTTTTGCTTAGTTAGGAAGGAAAGTTAAATTTAAGAATTTTTTTCTTCTCTTGCTCCTACCCCACTGGAAAAACAAAAACAACCAAAACAGCTAAAGAACAACAACTGTAAAAACAAATTTGGGTCTTTCTTGCACTATTTTTACTGAGAGAACGTCATTTCAAATATAATTTTATATTTCTTTGGGAAATAAGAACATTGATGGGTAATAAACAATTAATGCTCAAATAATATAGTCAATGTAGTTGCAACCTGACATTCTGAAAAGTACCTATTTAAACTGGATACAATAATATATACCAGCAAAGAACAGCACCTGTTATCAGGTTTCCTGTGGTTAAGTCCAAATCACCCCACATTTCTTCCCCTCAGCTAAAACTGATCCTTCAACCTTGAAGTTCGAAAGGGTAAGGCAAGGAATGATGATAAACAATCGCAGTACAAATTGGCTCTAACTTTGCTGCTGATGTTCTGATTGACTTTGGTGCACCCTGGAACCACTGCAGAGGTTTATCTTCATTCAAGAGAATGAAGGAATTAACTGCAGTGTTTCTAATATGTCTTTCTGTTCTAACACTCTAGGAATCACTTTGTTTTGGAAAATAGACAATTTACACACTGTGGTGAGTCTTTTAATAACAGATCAATAGGATTTTATTCTTCATATTAGTGCATATGACTATGTGTACAATAGAATATCACCTGGAAATTACCATTTAGCATTATTGAGTTAAAAATACTACTGACCTTTGCATTCATGTAATTCTAATAATACTCTCACAGTTCTGTTTTATTTTCCTTTTATAGCACTCATGATTTTTGGTAATTATGTTTTATGTCCTTGTCTTCCATTAAATTCTGCTAATTACTTTCTTTAATGATATATTATAATGTCTCACATATTAAAAAATTTAATTTTTAATTCTACAATAATCCTCATTTTCTATCACTCACCTCAAATTTAAGAGTAATTTTTATCCCACTTTATTACTTGCTTTCCTTATTTTCCTAATTACTTATTAATAAAACGATTTAATAGCACTTGACCTTGTCAATTAAACCCCACTTTTTCCAAATTAATGACCAGTCAGTCAAAATTCTCAATATTCTTTGCACGCTCCCCAAATTGCAATAAACATGAAACTTAGGTGTTTACTGAAATTGAGGCCTGGCCTCCTCTGTGCACTTTCTCCAAGGTTCTAATTCATACAATTGAGTTATATGACCTTCAGGTAACTTATATTTCCCAAATTTTTACCTGCAGTTAAGTCATTGCTCATAAACTCTACCTTTCTTCTGGTCAAAGCTTCCCAGACACCTCACTAACACTTTAGTTTCAACATGATCAAAAGAGAACCTCTTTCCCTACATTTGAAGTCAGATATCTATAAGCTCCCCAGATTGTTTTCTCTGTGTTACTCTCCTAACCCAGTTAATAGGCCCGACCTTAGAATTTGCCCTCTCCCCTTTCCAAACCCACTAATATTGCTTGAGATTAGACATTCACCACTTAACACTAGAGCTACAGTATTGGTATGTTATCAAGATTCTCTGTCCGACTTTGTTCTTCCCACTCGTTCACCATGGTGAGGTCAGAGAAATTATTTAAAACTACAGATATGATCATGTATATCACCCAATGAAAACATTTTATATTTGCTCTTGACTTCTAGACAAATCCAAATATCAGGGAATGAAAGGCCTGTTCTTTTTCTGAACCCACCTCTCCAGATTCATCTCCTGTACTTCCTCCACTTGTTCTTAGAAGCCGTGCTACAGGTAAACACAACTACTAACATTCTCCAACCATGGCATTCTGTTTTATATTCCAATCCCTATACTATTTTCATTACCTGGGGTGCCCTTTATACCTGATCAGCCTTGTAAACTCCTATTCATCCTACAAGACCCACGATGTAAAACATTTTATGATACTCCTCATAAGCTCAAGTGACTCTTTTCTCCTTGGGTTTCCTGAGACTGTTCTCTCATATCTTGTCCAGACTACCTTTATCTTCTCTCATTAATCATGTTTTATTTATATGTGAATGCCCAGTGCCTAACACTGCCCTGATTACTAATAGTTACTCAATACATGTTGAGTAAACAGTGCACACACACACACTCACACACACAATATTTGAGGAGTAGGATTGATCATGGAACAACATTTGCTGAGGATTTGGTGATCATTTTTGTGGCCCCTTTCTCCCCATAAAAAACAATTAGTGAATAAAAGAATAAAACTGGGAATAGGTTGGTATTAAAATCTTGAAGGATAATGTGGCTGTCGATAGGGAAAGATCAAGAGGAGGAAGCTGGAGTATTTTGGGCACTTCTGAAGGGGAGATGGAGACCATCTGGAGAGGAGGATGCTGCGGGAATGAGTGCCAGGATGGAGATAAAAGTGAATGGAAAGGAAATGGTGGCTGAACAACATCAAAGAGGGAACTCGACTGCAGAATTGAACAAGTAACTGTGCACTCACTCTGGCAGAGATACAAGTGGGTGGCATTGGGTGATATATCCTAACGGTTCTGACAAGGACTAAGAAATGGGGACATACTTTGGTTTAAGAGAGCTTCCTCCAATGTGGCTGGGCTTATATTCTTAGGACAAAGTAACAGAAACACTGGAGTATATTCTGATGTTTTCAGTTTCTCTATATGTGCAAATGTATCTAAGTATGTTTTTTTACACTGTAAATAATACTAACTTAAACTATTAAAGTAGCCCATATTAACATGTTTAATTCTTATTTCCTTTTCAAAAAAATCCATCCAATTAGTGCAAGTACACCAAGAGTGTTATTTAAGATGATATTTCTCCTTTCTGAAATCAATCATTTCTGTGTTCTGCCATGAATTTTTCTTAGCAGAGTTCAGGTACATCTGTGTATGGACAGCAAATTCATGAGACAAAAACAAGATACTGTATTTGTTTGACTTATAAAAAGGTATAAATACAAACATCTTCTTCAACCATTTGTTTACAATTAATTGCTAATAATAGATAGAACGCTTTGAGAGCAACAGGAAGTGTAAATAACATAGGAAGAAAAAAGAAAAAAGAATAGTGTTAATAATAGTTGCAGATGGTTAACGTTTTCTCTGGAAAGTATTGTTTTAAATTTCTGTTAAATCTTGCCAGATTTCGGGAGATTGTTTGATCTTAAGTAGAACATGTTGCCACTACTCCAGTGATAGTAAAAGCTGCTGAAACACTTGCAAAATAAAAATCAATATACTGGAAATGCATGGACTTATATGTTTAGGTGATAAATCCATGAGTGCCATAAAGAAGTGACTTTTTGCGTGGTTACACTTCCAGAAAATCAAGTTGGAGCTGTCGAAGTATTCATGCAACAGCCATGATCTGAATTCCAATTTTTCTTGGGTGGAATAAGTATTTAAAAAACACCTTTTCAAACACATGTAGGTATACATATTTTCCTAAACATACCTGAAATTAATTTCTTTTTTGTTTATGTAAACAAAGAAAACAAAAACAAATAATGTAAGTCAGTAATTAATATTTTTACTAATCTAGATACTGGGCTAGTTTAATAGTATAGTTGCGAAGAAAATATTTTAGTGTGTTCTGTAGATGCTTGGCTGACTCATAGTTCACAGCTTCACATAAGGGTGAAATGGTAACACATTTACTATTGTGCTACAGTCAGGCTTACTTGGCTTTTTATCTAAGGAATTTTAGTAAAAGATGCGATAATTGTATCATCTTCAATTTGAGTGAATGAGAATATGGCACCAAAAAACAATGAATATTAATATGTAAGTAGTACAAAGTAACAGGAATGGAAAAAAAAATTAAACTAAACATAACAACACAACATGACCCAGTAATATTTTGGTTACTAATATAGTATTACTTATTGATATGTATAGAGGGTGGGCATTTTAATAACTTTCACTTTAAGACTAATTCTACTTTTGTCTACTTGAAAGTCCAAATAAAAGCAATAGGTTAGTACTGGGTATCGTTCTGGACACTGATTTATTAACAAATCTGAACAAGAATCTAAAACAACTTTAAGAGCTTCTTAGAATAAGAGGGGTTATTCTAACAAAATTCTTTGAAAGTTGTCCCTCTTGAATTTACAGTCACAGATTTATATTTCCTTTGTGATCTAAGTGGAAATGATCTATCTTCTGTTCAAATTACTGGTCAATATGTCAGTCAGATCAAATGCCACTAATAAGATGCTAAAAAGTGCTTCTGAGAAACAGGGGGATTTCTTTAACAAGGCATAAAGTGCTTTTAAATCCATTTCTTACTTGTAAAAAGCATTATGATTCTCATGGATTGTTATGTCATGATGTATTTTTAATCCTTTATAAGAAGGAAAAAGACATTGTAGAATTCTAAAAATAGGTTATGAATTGAGTCCGGGTAGCCTCCTTAATAAAGCCCTACCTATAATGTGGGTAATAAGATAGTTCTTCTGGAAGTACTGTGACCAACGAAATGAGGAAGACTTTTAAGAAAGGCTGTAAAAATATTTGGCAATTTTTTAAAAATGAAATAAGATTTCAAAACTTGCCTTAGATTTCCAAAGAATTTTCTTTCTCATGTTCTCGATCAAGTCCACCAACTCCAAAATACCAAACCAATGAAAATAATGGGTAGCTTATGAAGAAGCAAGATATTGTTGCCTTCTGGCCTAGAATGCTCTATTTTTTAAGTGAAATTCGGTTACCTCTCAGAGTAAGAACAAAATTAGCAATGTTTTTGTGTTTCCGGTTACATCATTTATCCCATTATTTATCTGCCTTTCTTCCCATTTAAGTATAGTGACCACATCTTTGATTAAATCGAATTCTATTCCACTCATAGGTAAATGTTAGATGCACAACAGTGAGTAAAATCCTAAGAGCAATGGAAAGGGATAGAGACTGGGATAGGGGAGGTGTCAAGGTCATATCAATCTGCTCGCTGCATGAAAAATGAATTGTAAAAGGGCAAGTAGATCGGGTAGCATACTATTGCATTCATCTTCATGTGGCATGGTGATGGCTTGGATTAGGGTGGCAGAATTGGTGATAGGTTTGGGATTGAAAAATACTTCATGAGTCAAGTTGTAAGATATTATGTTGGTTTGGGTATGGGGGAGGAACAGGGTGGGGTCATGAGTGATGCTTTGTGTTACTCAGTAGATGGAAGAAAATGCTGGAAGTAAACTGGGCTGGTGATGGAGAAATGGGGATAGAAATTTGGCTTGGGATATTTGGGACATATAGAATCTTTTTCACCTTTGCTTTCCACACTCCATTCATATAGTCATATCTTAATAAAATGCAAATAAATGAGTCAGTTAGTGAGTGTATGGCCCACATCCTTTATATATAAATAAAATGAGAAAAAAACAAAACAAAGCAAAATTATATATTTTTCAACATGCCATCATTCGTATTTGAAGCTATAGAGATATTTCATCATAAATGTTTTCTCAATTAGGATTTATGTAGTTGCTTTTTTTGGCTCTCTCAACAAAATTTTTAAAA
Organism: Molossus molossus; assembly: GCF_014108415.1. Classification (NCBI taxonomy): domain Eukaryota; kingdom Metazoa; phylum Chordata; class Mammalia; order Chiroptera; family Molossidae; genus Molossus; species Molossus molossus. The sequence continues at coordinate 28,486,006 of NW_023425346.1, forward strand.
ATTACATTGTCTTTGATTCTTGTCTTTTAAAAAATATCTTATTTACTGTCATTTGACTAATGGTTCATACATGGAGTGTACATTTTTCAATTCCCAATAGTCTAATAGATCATGATAAGCACTTAATTCTGAGTTTTTGGGTGGTAAAAAGTTCCAAGCATGGTTTTTACACTCATATTTTTAAGAATTTTATTATCTCTGCCTAGGAATAGGTGTTTTTGCTTCATTTACTTTAAAAGAGCCTTCTCTGCTTTATCTCCAAGACCAGTAACTAAAATTTGACAGACAACCCCCCCATACACACAAAGAGATACTCATGAATTCTCTTTTAATCAAAAAATGAATTTGAAAACTATACCATATGTATTTCACCAACTTGAGAAAAAATGCTAATTTTTTTTGTTCTGTCTATACTGGCAAATGATAGAAATTTTGTGGTAATTGATTGAATATTACATTAAGAAAACCTGATTTGAAGATTTAGTTTCTCATTTCCTAAAGAATTACGTACAAGGACCTTGGCATGGCATTGAAGTGTCCCACAGCCTGCCGCTGAGCTACTCCTGTCTTTATCCTCTTCTAGTCCTCTCTGCAAGCCTGTGCTCCAGACAAACTAGGCTGCTTGGCACTTTGTACTTTTCCTGATACTGTTCTCTAGACCTGAAATCTTCTGCTCTCTGACCAGATTACTTCCCTTCTTTCCTTCCATTTCCTGCCCATCTCCTACTAAAAACTCTCAACATGTTGACTACTTTTTTCCTCAAGGCTTGTCTCAAATGCTAACTCCACCACAGCAGTGCATTGTTATTTGCAAAGAATTTGCATGCTTATCTTATACTTTAACCTTGTAAAGTTGCTGTTCATGTCCTCTGTATCCTTGTATCTATCATAGTGACTTGCACATATTACGCAACCAATAAATATTTTTTGAATTAAGTTGAATCATCCCCACTGACAGCCCCTATTTACATTAGGCATTGGAAGTTATTCAAATCACGGAATCATCTTGTTTGCATAGACAAAGGTACTGTACCAGGCCCTTCCCATTATATTCCCTCATCAGGCCTCATTCACCAAACATGGGTTGAACACCTACTAATTGCAGTGTGCTGTGTTACTCTGTCCTGGAAACAGGACCAAATATAATTACATAATCATGTGTCAGAAAAAATATATAATTATGTGCATCTCACATATTCAAAATAAATTTCTAAAATAAAATAATTAGACTAGCTTGATATCAATTAAATCTTGCGCAAATAAAGACTGAATTTCGGCTTTGTTCAATCTCATGTAAATGCTGATAAAGAGAGTTAATCTTTCACTTGAGAAAAACAATTAACACATATCTCACCCAGGCACTCATTTATTCAATAACTTTCTCAACTAAATTCATAAGTGAAGAAAAAATTTTCTTCTCAGCGCCTTGGTTATTTTTCAAGGACACTTTGAAAGATTTGGTTTCAGAGTGTCTGATTTTAGGTATGCCTCTCAGAATTAGTTATAAACAAGGCAGACACAGAGCCAAAGTCTGGTGGCAGCAAACAATTGTGGAAAATCTGTGAAGTAATGTTGTCCTTGCGACATTTTCCAGCCTAGTTTTCAAGACCCATGGGCTTCAGATAAGCATTAGGTATGTGTCCAAAACAAACCACTGAGGTTTTTAAGCCACTGTCCATCCTCGCTGTAACTTTCTCACAAACAATAAACTTAATAAAATACACTACTTTTCCCCAGGACTAAAAATGTTGGGAATGAGGTGGGGTGGGGAACTACCTAGGTACGTGTGATCTGACAATGTACTTTTTAAATTTAAAACTTCTACCCAACATTGCATTCATAAAATGACCACATGATGATATGTAAGCCAAAAAGCATAAGAAGTGCATTATGGGTAAGGAGTTTATTTTTGTTATTCTTTTGAAATATTCAGCTGGTATTAAAAACAGATCTTTTGAGCTGGAACAACAGTGGTACAGGTAGACTTCCTACTTTTGGAAAAGATCTGGTCTTTAGCTTATGGGAACCGTGCCGAAGCAGATGTGAAAAGTTCAACTAAAGGAAGAACAGATTAAACGCACTTTTGTGGTTGAAAAACCAAAACAGATGTTATTATTAAACCACAAAAACCTGGGTGCATTTAAGTAACACTAGGTGTCTGAATTTTAAATTTGTATTTGAAATAATTAAGGCAGTTAAGGCTACGCAGGCTGTTGTGTGTGTCTAAACTCCTTAATCTCAAATTGAGGCGTTTGCATATTTTTTTTAAAAAAAGAAACTTTTAGGAACATTGAGTATCTGTCACTGCACTTGTCATCTGAAAATGAGAAAGAAAACATCTGACAATGACAAAACCTTTCGGTGATTTCTAAATGATTTTTTCTAACACATTTTGAAAACATTTATTTACATAACTTTTTGTGTCTTTCCAGAACAACCCCGAAATGTCTAGCTTACTGACTGTTAAAAGGTAAATCTTAGCGAGATCAAGTGACAGAGCAGAATTAAGGTGATGCCAATACATGAATTCACAGACCATTGGTCAATTGACTGGAATACTTCCCCACACCTGACAACCTCTACTGAGGGATATAAAATGGTGCAGGAAAAAAAGTATAAATCAGAATTGTCCCACAGTGGTGTGGCTGCTCTTTGATATTTAATTTTGGCTCTCTCAATAACTTTTTGTTCTAATATGCCACCTCATCTACTTCAACCCGAAGAGGCTAGAAGGCTGAGTCAAAAGGACACGGAGACCAGGTGTTATCCTGTGAAAAAACCCATGCTAGAGCAAAGCCAGCAAGGAGAGAGTGTGGTAAAGGAGAGGTAGCCGTGCTGTGTTTCCTAGTTAGCAGCCTTTGATGATTAATCTAGATGTGTTTTACACATTAAGCCAAAAGAGATGTATTTAGCTAAAATGGACATTAAGGATGTAGCCTTTCCCCTGCATTTGAAAAAATGAGTGTTGCACGATGTGGGATGATTTAGCAGATTGCTGGGAGGATGCCAAGTGTCGACATCATGTAATCTTCGGGTGTTATTAGTGGAAGAGTCTCCATTAATTATCCATTCCCCTTGGAAGAATTCTGCTCTGATTCTCAAAATGGGGGAAGGAATGGGGTGACTTCTACACTGTCTGGTGCATTGTTTTCAAACCACACATGCTTTTGCTCTCTACATGAACATTTCAAAGGGTTTGTGAGAAGATTCCAACTCCTCTCATTGCCTCTAACATTCTGTGTGGAATGACCGGTCTGAGAAGCAGGGCTTTCTAACGTTCTGTGTGGAATGACCACTGCTCTAGGTTAACACCCTGGAAGATTCATGTTATGGCCAGACTGCTACCATCCCCACGTAGTTGATATAAGAACTTGTGTCACCACATTGATTACATGTTGGACTCATAATATTCAGATACATATTGGGTTGAATAAAATATATTATCACAATTAATTTCCCTCTTTATTTTTAAATTTTCATTACAGCTACTAGAAATTGTAAAGTGATCTATGTGGCTTGCATTATATTCTTATTGGACAGCTCTGTTCTATCTGGGGGGACAGAGAGAGAGAGAGAGAGAGAGAGAGGTGACTACTTTGGGAAAATAATCTTTTTTTAAAAAATATGTTTTTATTGATTTTTAGAGAGAGAAAGGGAGAGGGAGAAAGAGATAGAAACATCGATGACAGAGACACAATGGGGATTGAGCCGGCAACCTAGGTATGTGCCTTGACCGGGAATTGAACCAGAGATCTCTTGGTCCATGGGTCAATGCTCAACAAATGAGCCACACCGGCTGGGCTATAATATATCTCTTTACTTGCAGCTGTACTTTTCCTTTAATAGCAATAGTTTTGAATGTGACTTTCATTTAAAGATAGGTTAGGCAGTTAGCAGCTCTGAAGGTAAAGAGTGGGCAAGATCCCAGAGCAAGCATCTCTTGGGTGGCTAGGCCAATAATGAAGGAGAGGAAAATGGCATTTCAGCAGGGATGCATGTGAGGGAATGTCCTGGCCTGACCTGAAGACTGTGTGTAGACGGCCAAGGATGGTATAAGCCACACTCTCCAGGCAGGTGCCTTTCAGGTAAGACCTAGATGTGGATAATCCAGTGTGGAGTTCTTTTGAAAAACTGTGGGAGAATGTGAATAGAGAAATGAGAATACAAGAGGAGTGCAACTTTCTAACAATTAAAAATCATTTATTAATGCATCTTTTAATTTCCTATATACCCATTGAACTTCTCTTGAGGTCTATTCAAGCATTTTTCTAGACAGTGGGAAGGCAATCAAAGGAACAAAATGTCTGTCTCTGTGACGTTTGCATTTAAAGGGGAATAGAAAGATAATAAATCAGCAGACAAATGGTTAATACAACAGCTTTTTTTTTTTCTCTCCAAAATAATAAAGTAGAGCAAGAGGACAAAGTGGGAGTGGAGGTGATTTTAAAAGGTGTTTAAGGAATCCCTTTTTGAGGATCTGACGAGATGAGAGAGCAAAGTGAGTGGCTAACTGTGAGAAGACTGTTCCAGGACAAGATAGTAGATGTTCAAAGGCTCTGAGGCAGGGGTTTTGCAGTCTGTATCTGAAAAATAGCAAGGGCACCAGAGAGGCTAGAGAAAAGTGACTAATAGAGAGAGTCCTAGCAGGCAAGGCTACAAAGGTGATTGGGGTCTGATTGAGCTGGACCTTGAAGGATCAAGTAAGGGTTTAGGAGTTTATTCTAAGCACGATGACCAGACATTATAGAGTTCTGAGCATCATACCAATATCTTCTGGCTTACAGTTTAAAGGATCCCTCTGTCAGAAAGTAGAACACAGATTTTCTGGGACAAGAGGAGAGATAGTAAAGAAGCTGTTTAAATAGTTTAGGTAAGAGCTGGAAATAGTTTATGCGAAAGGGCTAGGAGGTGGTTACAATGGTTTAATTTTAAATATATTTTAAAGTTGAATCAACAAATTTTCCTGATGAGTTGTATTTGTGGGAGAAAAAAATGTTTAAGGATAACTTCAAGGTTTGTATAGGTGTGTTCCTATAAAAATTGAATTGTCATTTATGAAGACAAGGGAATTTATAATAGACAGTAATAAGCCATGGGCTCATGTTGTAAACTATAGGGTATCCACTAGAGGAAAAGTTCGAAAATGTACAACTAAAAAGCTAATACATAAGAAAATATTTGATTAATAAAAATGAAAAATGAAGAAAAAAGGACAGAAGTGGTGGATCAAATAGAAAACAAATAAAAGGATACCAGTGGAGAAAGATGGCAGTGGGCAGGACCCGAGGGAGGGTGAGTGTGTGAGAGAGTGAGCTAGTGTGTGAGAGAGTGTGAGTGGACGTGAAAGTGGACGACCAAACTCATGCGGTGCAGAGACGCAGAGCAGAAGGTCCCTGTGCTGTGGATGGAGCAGCCGGCTACCACAGTAAGCGGGTCTTCAGGGGCTTCTCCCTGCGCTGAAAGTTGATCCCACCATTTTGGAAGATCCTGGGTCTTCCCTGGGAGGAGGCAATGGGAGCGGCTAGGGCCCAGCAACCTGAGCCCACCAGCGCACCTGCCACCATCGGACCAGTGGACACTCTGTGTCAACACAGACAAGTGCACAGTAGTGGAGCTGCTGAGATGCCAGTCGCGGAAGTTGCAAACGGCCAGGAGCCCAGCACCATTCCCTACAGCAACAGAGTAGCCTAATCAGAGTAGAGATATACCCCCAGCAACAGAGGCTGGGGAGCAGACATCCATCCTCAGGCAACAGAAGCACAGACCAGCAACTGAGAACTATCCCCAAAAACTACAGCAAAGGCTGAGCAGGAGTTGAGTCCCATGGGGCAGCAGCTCTCCCCAGCCGCCAGTGGTGGGACCTGGGGCTCCACAGAGGCCACTGCAACACAGCTGCCCACAAGATAGGCCTAGAGCCCACAAGAGTGGTGGGAAGCCAGAGCCCTAGAGGGACTGGTGTGATCCAGCTGCCCGTGGGACCTGCGGGGTGCTGGGGCACCAGAGAGGCCTGTGCGACCCAGCTGCCCACGAGATAGGTTTGGAGTCGGGTCTCCAAGGAGACTGTGCGATCCAGCTGCATGGTACGGGCGGGGAGCACAGCTCCGACAGGGCCTGAGCTATACAGCTACAGGTGGTACCAGCAACCAGCTGGGCACACAGCTCCAGAGGGGCCCACATGATCCAGCAGCAGCACCTACCAGGACACACCACTACCAGCCCCCAGTAGTCAATCCTTCAGGATCCACAGCAGAAAAGAGGCGACACGCAACAAAACAGTCTGGGAGGCACAGTAACCTTATTTGATATACAGTGAGCTGCCTACACATCCAAACATCCATCACCAGGTCTAGAGCTACCAGATGGCTAAAGTAGGGAGACAAAAAACAACACCCAAAGGAAAGAAAAAAGGGAATCACTAGGGAAAAAAAACAAAACAACAAAACAAAACTACAGGAAATGGAAGAAAGCAACCTGTCAAATAAAAAGTTCAAAGCAATGATTTTAAGGGTGCTCAAACAATTTGGTAAGAACTAAAAGCAACTTAATAAGAATTATGAAGAGCTCACTGGGAACTACTTCAGCTTAAAAAAAGAGGTAGAAGCTACGCATAAAGAGGCAGAAGCTATGAATAAAAATCAAGAGGAAATAGAGAATGACATAGTTGTTATGAAAAATACCTTAGAATGGTTCAATAGTAGATTAGAAGAAACTGAAGACCAAATCAGTGGCTTAAAGACAAGATAGAGAAGAACACTCAAATAGAACAGCAAATGAAAAAAAAAATTTTTTTAAAAGCAGGAGGAAAGTTTAAGGGAGCTGTGCAATAATACAAAACATAACAACATTCACATTATAGGGATACAAGAAGGAGAAGAATCAGAGAAAGAAATAGAAAACCTGTTTGAAGAAATAATGACAGAAAACTTCCCGAAACTGGTGAAGGAAAAAGTCACACAAGTCCAGGAAACACAGAGTCCCAAGCAAGATGAACCCCAGAAGACCCACAGCCAGACACATCATAATAAAAATGGCAAACTTTAAAGACAGAGAAAGAATCTTAAAGGAAGCAAAAGAGAGAGTTACCTACAAGGGAGCTCCCATTAGACTGTCAGCTGATTTCTCAATAGAAACCATGCAGGCCAGAAGGGAGTGGCATGAAATGTACAAAGTAATGCAAGGCAAGGGTCTGAATCCAATACTACTCTATCCAGCAAGGCTATCATTCAAAATTGAAGGAGAAATAAGGAGCTTCACAGATTAAAAAAAAAAAAAAAGCTAAAGGAATTTATCACCACACCAGCACTGCAAGAAATGCTGAAGGGACTGTTGTAAGAAAAAGAAACAGTGAGAGAGAGAGAGAGAGAGAGAGAGAGAGGAAAGAGAGAGAGAGGAACACAGGCATAAAATTAAAATGGCAACTAATAAGTATCTATCATTAATTACCTTAAATGTAAATGGCTTAAATGCTCCAATCAAAAGACATAGTAGGGTAGCTAACTGGATAAGAAACCATGACCCATACATATGCTGTCTACAAGAGTTCCACCTCACAACAAAAGATTCACTCAGGATGAAAGTGAAGGGATGGGAAAAATTTTTTTAAGCAAATGGAATTGGAAAAAAAGCTGGTGTAGCAATACTCATATCTGACAAGATAGACTTCAAAACAAGGGCCATAATAAGAGACAGAGAAGGTCACTACATAATATTAAAAGGATCAATCTAACAAGAGGATATAACCCTGGTAAATATATGCACACCAAATATGGGAGCACCAAAATATATTTAAAAACTTCTGGAGGATTTCAAGGGAGAGATCTATAGCAACCCAAACACAGTGGGTGACTTTTACACATCACTGACACCACTAGATAGATCTGCTAGACAAAAAATTAACAAGAACATAGAGTCCTTACAAGACAAACTAGATCAGTTAGACTTCATTAATATTTACAGAACATTTTACTCCAAAGCTGCAGAATGTGCATTCTTCTCAAGTGCACATGGGTCATTCTCAAAGATAGACCACATATTAGGACACAAAGCAAGTCTCTACAAATTAAAGAAAATTGAAATCATATGAAGCATCTTCTCAGATCACAGTAGCAAAAACTAGAACTCAATTACAATAAAAACATTCAAACATTTGGAGGCTAAATAACATGTTATTAAATAACAAATAGGTTACTAATGAGATCAAGGCCGAAATTTAAAAATTTCTGGAAACCAATAAAAAGAACACACATCAACACAAAATTTATGAGACACAGCGAAAGCAGTCCTGAGAGGGAAGTTCATAACACTACAGGCCTACCTCAAAAACAAGAAAAAGTCCTAATTGACTTTCTAACCCTACAACTTAAAGAACTAAAAAATAAACAAAAAGAAAAACCTAGAGCTAGTAGGAGGAAGGAAATAGTAAAAGTCAAAAAAGAAATAAATGACATAGAGACTAAAATAACAACTCAAATGATCAATGAAAAAAAAAGCTGGTTCTTTGAAAAGATAAATGAGATCAATGGACCTTTAGCCAGACTCACCAAGAAACAAAAAGAGAGAAACCAAATAAACAAAATCAGAAATGAAAGAGAAGTAACAACTGACACCACAGAAATACAAAGGATCATTGAAACATACTATGAATGATTACATGCCAACACATTGGACAATCTGGAAGAAATGGACAAATTTCTAGAAACACACAGCTCCCCAAATCTGAACCAGGAAGAGACAGAAAACTTGAACAGAAAGTGAACAGAGGATCTAAATAGACACCTCTCCAAAAACGACATACAAATGGCCAAGAGACATATGAAGAAATGTTCAACATCACAAATCATCAGAGAGATGCAAATTAAAACAATTATGAGGTATCACTTCACATCTATCAGAATGGCCACTATCAACAAATCATCAAACAACAAGTGCTGGTGAGGGCGTGGAGAACAGGGGACTCTAGTACATTGCTGGTGGGAATGCAGACTGGTGCAGCCACTGTGAAAAACACTATGGTGTTTTAACTCAAAAAGTTAAAAATTGAACTGCCATTTGACCCAGTGATCCCACTTCTAGGAATATACCCTAAGAAGCCTGAAATACCCATCAGAAAGAATATATGTACCCTATGTTCATAGCAGCACTATTTACAATAGCTAAGATCTGGAAACAACCCAAGTGTCCATCAGTAGATAAGTGGATAAAAAAGTTGTGGTACATGTACAAAACAGAATACTTTGCAGCTGTAAGAAAGAAAGATCTCTCATCCTTTGAGATGGCATGGAAGGACCCGGAGAGTATTATGCTAAGGGAAACAAGACAAGCAGAGAAAGAGAAATATCACATGATCTCACTTATTTGTGGAATATAATGAGCTAAACAAACTGATGAACAAAATTAACTCAGAGACATAGAGGTGGAGTACAGACTGACAAGCCTCAGAGGAGGGGGATTTGTGGGGGGAAGAGATAAACTACAGAAATTTCATTTATGCATGACCCATGAACATAGAGAACAAAGGTGGGGATGGGGTGGGGCGGGGAGGGGAGGAGGGTGTCAATGGGGGAAAATGAGGAACATCTGTAACAAAAACAAATTAATAAAATAAAATAAAAAAGAGAAAACAAATAATAGGATGATAGACATAAACCCAAATATCAGTAATTATTTTATATGGACTAAATACCCCATTTAAAACTAAGATGACAGAATGGTTTCCAATATAAATTGAGTAGAAAACCCAAGAGTAAGAATAGGTAGGAAAGCGTAAAAATTAGAATTCTGTTTTGAGTATGGGAAGTAGAGATGATTAGGTAACATTTGAATATGGAATCCTGGAGTTCCCAAGACACATCAAGGCTGAATGTGCACATCTGGGTCTAGAATTTTGCAACCATGAGGAATCTGCCTGTCAAATTCATGTTTAAGTGGTGACTAGGTGATCAGTTAACTAACTACTTACAAGATGTGCTGCAAAAGAAAAGAATTTAAAAAAAATTTTAAACACTGTATTTTTTTCCATGGTGACTGCACCGATCTGCATTCCCACCAGCAGTGTACTAGAGTGTCCTTTTCTCCACACCCTCGCCAGCACTTGTTGTGTGATGATTTGTTGATGGCAGCTATTCTGGCAGGTATGAGAGGGTACTCCGTAGTGATTTTAATTTGCATCTTTCTGATGATTAGTGACACTGAGCATTTTTCATAATTCTCTTGGCCAATTGTATGTCCTCTTTGGAGAAGTGTCTATTCAGGTCCTCTGCCCCATTTTTCAACTGGATTGTTTGACTTCCTTTTGTTGAGTTGTATGAGTACTTTATATGTTTTGGAAATTAACCCTTTAACTGATGTATCATTGGTAAATATATTCTCCCACACAGTGGGTTTCCTTTTCATTTCGAGGCTGGTTTCTTTTGCTATGAAGAAGCATTTTAGGAACCAGTGATTGCAATTATAGGAATACATCATAAGAAGCCTGAAACACCAATCAGAAAGAATATATGCACCCCTATGTTCATAGCAGAGCTATTTACAATAACTAAATTTTGGAAATAGCCCAAGTGTCCATCAGTAGATGAGTGGTTAAAAAAGCTATGGTGCATTTATTCAATGGAATACTATGCAGCTGTAAGAAAGATCTCTTATCATTTGAAAAGGCATGGAGGGACTTGAAGAGCATTATGCTAAGCTAAATAAGCCAGTCAGAGAAAGACAGGTATCATATAATTTCACTTATTTGTGGAATATAATGAACAAAATAAGCTGATGAACAAAACAGACCCAGAGACATGGAAGTAGGGAACAGACTGACAAACCTCAGAGGGAAGGGAAGGGGGTAGGAAGAGAAAAACCAAATAACTCATATGCATATATGCATAACCATTGGACACAGACAACAGTGTGGTGAAGGTGGGGGGGATGGAAGCAGGGAGGAGGGTGTTAAATGGAGAAAAAAGGAGGATGACCACAATATTTTCAACAATAAAGATAAATTAAAAAAACCAAAACAAAACAACTATTAGCAGATTTTTAAAAAAGAAATTCAAACACCATAATCTTACTTGTATTAGTAAATTTGTAAGATTTCTTTCCTTCTGGGATTATGTACACTGTCAAAGAAGTATTTTACTGAGAGGGAATTCAGACCAGATGGTTGAGCAGTCTTTTTCAAATCTATACCTCTACCATTATAAGGTGAATCTATGATCATTGCAGGTAAACCATTTTATTTATTTATTTATTTATTTATTTATTTTTTATCCTCACCCGAGGACATTTTTTCCCCCATTTGGAGAGAGACATCGACATGAAAGGGACACATGGAGTGGCTGCCACCTGCACGACCAACCAGGGCCGGGGATAAATTGCAACCGAGGTACGTGCCCTTAGCAGGAACTGAACCTGGGTCTCTCTGGACCGTAGGCCGACGCTCTAACCACTGAGCCAAACTGGCCAGGGCGGTAAACCATTTTATTTCTTCACAATAAAAAGTTATTGTTTCATCTAAATCATAGAAAACAACTATGAAGGTTGCTAGCCATTAAACTCTTTTTAAGGAGCTCCAAATTGCCCTCAAACTCATTCATCTACCTTAATAAAATGCCATTGAAACAATCACTGATAATATGTATTTTGCTAAAATTTTATTCTGTTAAAAACTGTTGGAGACTTGAGGAGTGTGTGTGTGTGTGTGTGCGCATGTGTGTGTGTGTGTGTGTGTGTGTATGCAGACATGCACATATATATGCTATTTGTCTCTATCTTTTATTACCACCCTATTCTAAATGTATCATTAATAATAAAATCTAAACATGCTTTCCTACCATGTAGTTGCTATAGATTATTATTCTAACAGAGTTCTCAGCACCATAGCTCTTGATTTTTGGCTCATATCTAACAGATGTTGTCTTCATATAAATTTAGTTCTTTGTTACATTGAACTTAACTGACTAATATTTGGAGCCTAGATCCACAAACTTATATTTTGCTCTGTTAAATGTTATCCTCCTGTGTAATTTTAGATTGTCAAAATATGTTTGTATATTGACTCTATATTAAAAAATATTACCCCTCCTTCCAGTTTCATGTTAGCATAAAATATGAATAAATTTTCTTCTACATCTCTTAATTCAAGTCATCTGCAAAAATTTTGAGCAAAATAAAAGAACAGAAGCCCATGTCAGGCCATATCAAATATGCTTCTCAGCTTGATAATGGTCAAATGAGTACAGTTGCATTTCATCAGAGATGAATTTCACTTGCGTTAATTGCATTATCTTCTCTGCGTGATTCAAATAAGAGAGAGATGTGAGAGAGGTAAAGAGAAAGAGAGAACACTGTGCATGATAAGGGCTTTTCTTTTTTTCATTCCCCTCAGTTGATGTATGCCTCGTGGGTTTAGTGCTCATAGCAGTCCTGGTTTTCATGGAGGTCTTAGTTTGATCATTTTGAGGGTGATTCTAGTTTTTAAAGTTGTTTTTTTTTTGGGGGGGGGGATATGCTATCTGGTTTGTACACATGAACCAATTAGTTCATATAATGCTTATAGAAAAAAAATTATTAGTTCCATAGTGAGAGGAAAAACTGGTTGTGTTGTTCTTTTTTAAAATTTTCTTTTTCCTTTATTGATTTTAGAGAGAGAGGAAGGGAGAGGGAGAGAAAGATAGAAACATCGATGAGCGAGAACATCGATTGGCAGCCTCCTGCATGCCCCCCACTGGGGATCCGGCCCACAACCTGGGCATGTGCCCTGACCAGGAATCAAACCGGTGACTTGTTGGTGCATGGGTTGCTGCTCAACCACTGAGCCATAGTGACCAGACGTCTGTGTTGTTCTTACTGACACATATTTAAAACAAAACAAAACAAAACAAAACAAAACGTTTTAAGGGCGATTTTGATCACACAGTATTATTATTTGACAAAAAATAAACAAACAAAAACCCTTGACTAGATATAATTCCCCTTAACTGTGCCACGATCTAACCCACAATCTTTAGCTTCTCAATGAAGATATGATGTATAATTTTGATGGGAATAAATATATATTATTCTTTTGCTTTTCTCTACTGTCCCAAACTAGAAATATGGCCATAAATGAAGCTGAGTCATTGAAATGTTCCTTATTACCTATGAATAATTGCTAGCTCCCAGTTGTCCCTTTCTTTTCTTTTTTATCACAAATTATGTTTTTCTTAACATATGTAGCTTTCAATATTTTCTAAAATTCCTTTAAAATTCAGTAGCATTTTTCACATTTAGATATTCTGGCATGAACGCAGAGTGCAGTGCTAGATACTTCTTGAGAAGAATTTTAGTTCTCTCATTTGCACACTGCTTAGTACTTTATTTTCTTTTGACTTTGTTTTTGATCTTTTTAAAATTAAATTTATTGGGGTGACATTGGTTAATAAGATATAGGTTTCAAGCATACATTTTGTGACACATGATCTGTATATTGCATTGTGTGCCCATCGCCCAAATTCAAATCATATTTTGTTATCATATATTTGGCCCCCTTTACCCTTTACTAGCCTTTTCAGTCTCTGCTCACATACTTCTCCGTAACGTCATTCATACTGCCTTCCCAGCCCAGGCAAAGATTCGGCATTTTCATGAAGTTTTCTCTGAACAATAATGTCCTATGCTATAGCTCTCCTCTTATAATATATTCATCACTTATAAAAGAATCATTCACTGTTAAAAAAGGTTGCCTTGTGATCATTTATTCCTTTATTATCATTATTATTATTTGTAAATATAAATTGAACACTTTCTCTAGTGCATATATTACTCTAAGTATTGTGAATACAGCAGTAGCAAAATAGAATATTTTATAGTCTAGTCTAGTTGTAAAGATAGTACAAACCAAAGAACAAATATGCACATAAGCTTAGCCCCTGGTCACAGACAACAGTTTGGCAAAGGCCTGGGATCAGGTGGGGGCTGGGTGGAAAGGTGCAAAGTGGAGGAAATGGGGGACATCTGTAATACTGTCAACAATAAAAAAAAAATGTATCTGCAATGGTGTAGGGTGTGGTTTAAGATAGATCATGCAGGTGGTTCCCCTGGCTGCACACTGGAATCACCTAAAGACCTTTTTTAAAATATGCCCATGTCTGGGTCTCATGCCCTTGGTCTGATTTACTTGGTGTAGAACAGAGCTGAAGCATGAGTAGTTTATAGTTTTCTAAGTGATCCTATTGTGCAGCTAAGGCTTAGAGCCACTGGCTCCCACTCTAGCTGCATGCCGTCTGCAGAGCCCTGCTCTACAGGGTACCAACACGTGTTCCTCTGGCGAACCGTCAGGACCTCATTGGGCTCTTCGGCTGTTCAAGAAGTTTAAAAACAATAGCTTTGCTTTTAACATCCATTTTCTGGTAGAATCTTAGGTACTACCAGGAAATGACAAACCTGTGGATTTTCTGCTGTGTAGCTGCCGGAAATAGCAGCCCCTGGAATTCTTTATCACTCATTTGATTAACTGATGATCAGGCATTCGTGATCAGAAAGTGAATAGCATCCATTTTATTTCCTTTATCAATGATATCTGGGCAGTTAGGCCTTATGTTTCAGCGATACTTTAATTTTAAAGTTGGTTTTCTAAGCTCAGGCACTTTCATTTTTTTTTAAAGAAAAAAGAAACAAATTCTGTGTCTACGTTGGTTAAAAAAGACAAGTAATCTTACTAGCTAACCAAGTATATAGTACCAAAGGAAATTATAGAGACATTTAATCACTTAAATCAGTCTAAAAATACTACTGTTTAAGGTATAAAGGCAATTGAAGGAATCAAATTTTTTCTCCACCCACTATTTATCTGGACAATTGCCTCACTATTTATCTGGACAATTGCCTTATTTTCACACCCTTCATAATCCTGTCCTGCTAGTGCTGATGTATAAACAGCTTGGCCTTACCTTTTGTGCTGTTTTTTCTTAACTAGGTACATTTCGAAGTTTCTATACAGAAGATAGCAATTCACTAGTTGGAACAATCCAATTCAAAACACCCAAAAGATAACAGGTTTAGAGAAACTGGCATATGTTAGTGATTATGCAATCATTTATTTCCCACAGATTTCTTTTTACAGGAAACTTTGGAAAATCCCAAAAGAACTGACCAAGTCATTTAAACCACAACAGGTTTCTTTCAACATCAAAACCATGGGTAGGAGTGGGTGAGAAATAACTTCTTTCTTTTCTTTTCTTTTCTCTCTTTCTCTCTTTCTCTCTTTCTCTCTTTCTCTCTTTCTCTCTTTCTTTCTTTCTTTCTTCTTTCTTTCTTTCTTTCTTTCTTTCTTTCTTTCTTTCTTTCTCTCTTCTCTCTTTCTCTCTTTCTCTCTCTCTCTCTCTCTCTCTCTCTCTCTCTCTCTCTCTCTCTCTCTCTCGCATGGGCAGCCTAGTTCTGAGTGTGCAAAGCTGAGATTCCCTTCCTATGGATGCCTTCTGAACAGCCGATCTGACTTCCTCCTCAAACCAAAGCATCCTGAACACATCCAAGCAGAGGAAGCGTTTTTTCACCATGACGTGGGAAAGGGCCACAGAGATCCAAATGGAAAAGGACATTTCATGTGAATGACTGTTTCTACCCCAGCTTGGCTTTTTGCCTAATTCAACAGACACTTAGGTGGCTAAAGAGGGAAATTTTTCTTAAAGGAATCCAGCTCTGAGTTGGACACAGAGCCTTTGGACCAGGGGCTGAATTCCTTCTGCTGGCTTTCACAATTAGTAAATTTTTCTTTTAGTTGTTGTTGTTGGATTTTGAAAATACTTCCTTCATAGGCAATAGTTCTCTTTTTTTCTCTGGTAGATAAAGAGAACGATAACTTCCATCTACACCCTATAATACGTCTAGCATCTTAAAAATTATTTTCTCAACAAGGCAGGATCCCCTGAAGACACTCTCACTCACATGGCCTCTTGACAGCTGGCATGTAACCAAGTGGTCTCAGAGAAGTCCTCCCTTTCCCTGATTGTGTATGTCAGTGGGAGTCTGTTTGCTGTCATCAGAAGGTTCATCTTACAGGGATGGCCATGGGAGCTCGTGTGTGAGTGTGTGTGTGTGTGTAAGGAGTGGGAGTGGGCACAGTGCCTAGTTTAAAGCTTTTATGAATACTCCAAAGTCTGTGACTGAAACAATTAGGGCTTAAGGTGGCACATCTTTCCCTGTTGCTCCCCAGGAAACAACATAAAACATCTTATTATGGGCCACCTACCATATGGATGTCATACCAACCATTGTGCTAATAAAACATAGACGGTCTTCTAGGCTGGTGGCAGAGTGAGCTGACACAACCTGTCTAGATGGTATTGTACCATGCACGTCAAAAGCTTTAACAATTGTACATCTGTACTTAGGAATTGATCTTAAAGAAATTGTATAAGTGTCAAGTAAAATTTGTTAGTGAGTAATTTCATTGCAAAATAAAGAGTGAAAACAACTTGCTCTGGTTGGTGTGGTTCAGTTGGTTGGACATCATCCTGTGCACCAGGAGGCTGCTGGTTCGATTCCTGGTCAGGGCACTTGCCTGGTGGTGGACTCCATCCGTAGTACAGGGCATGCAAGAGGCAGCCCATCGATGTTCCCCTCTTACATCGATGTTTCTCTTTCTCCCTCTCCCTTCCTCTCTCTCTTAAAAAATCAGTAAAAAAATATATATATTTTTTAAAGTAAAAACAAGTTCGGCCCATGTGGCTCAGTGGTTGATCATCAACCCGTGCACCAAGAGGTCGCTGGTTCAATTCCCGGTCAGGGCACATGCCCAGGTTGTGGGCCAGATAACCAGTGGGGGGCATGCAGGAGACAGCCAATAGATGTTCTCTGTCATCGACGTTTCTATCGCTCTCTCCCTCTTACTTCCTCTCTCTCTAAAGTCAATAAAGGGAAAAAATTTTTTAAATAAATAAAGTGAAAACAACTTAAATGTCCAACATGTGAAGGCTGGTTAATCAACTATGATATGTCCATCTAATGGAAGATTTTGTAGTTGTGTTTTTAATAAAGATCCAAAGATATGGGGTAAGGTTTTTGATGTAATGGAGTGTGGAGGAAAATTAAGAATACAAAGTGAGACAGGTCAATAACAAATTTATGTAAATATGCATAAAGTAAATGATTAAAAAGAAATATCCCAAGTTGTAATAGTGATTTATGTCTGCAGTTTGGTGTTCTAAGTAGAATGAATGGATGGATGGATGGATAGGTAGATGATAGGTAATTACAGATAAAAGCTTTTTGTAGGAAGGAAAATGTATTTTATTATATATAAAAAGAAAAATGTTTACCAAATCTATAAGTATTATAAATTATGAGCATATCCATATCAAAGTATATTTAAGACAATGATGTTGTAAGTATAATCACCACGGAACAGAAATAGAGTAAAACAAGATGACAAATTCCAGACAGGGCAGTGTTCTCAGAGAACACCTAATGCTCTCCACCTTCCCGGCAGAGACACGAGAAGCACAGAGAGGTGATACCTCTTTTATCAAGGTGAGGGTTCCTTCATGATAACACTGGAACAAATCCTAGCCCTGAGCTCATGCCAATATGTAACACACTGAACTTTACTGTTAATGCTGTTCTCTGTGTACATATAAATTGATTTAGATTAAAGTCTGGATTATTTGGTTGGCATATTTGCCACCCAAATGGTCACCTGTTTCTTAATATTGGGGGTGGTTTGATATTCTAAATTCAAGAAGGTTATCATAATGTTAACAGCAGCCTTACACGTTGTGTAGACGATGTCTGGTTAAGTGTTGGTGCGCAGCAAGAGTGTCTCTCTTCGAATAGCTTGGCTCTCTATGCATCCGACTTTCACCATGGATGGCTTTGAATCTGAGATGGTCTAATAAAAAAATGCAAGAAAAATAAACCAAAATAAATGATTTCAAATCTAGCAACACAAAATTTCTTTAGTAGGGTATTCTTTTTCTACAACAAATATAAAGCCTTTAAGAACTCAATAAATGCATGATGTTTTCAGAAACACTTTCCTGATCATGTAGAATTATTAGTCAATAGTTAGAATTGTTGGTTAGAATTGACAGCATTGTTCAAATAATTCACATAGGTCTTTTCTTAAATAGTTTAATGAAATAAGACTTTTCCAAGCACAAGGGTAGGTTTATTTTAGTTTGAACCCTTCCCTATCCCAACCAATAGTTCTTATGTTGCAAATATCAACTGTGAACACATCACATAATATCCACTTAGTGTTATAACCTTACTCTCCATTCAGTGAGGATTTGCACTTTCCAAGTAGGAAATATTGAAGGTAATGAGTTCTGAATAATACTTATTAAATATGTTTTAATAACCCATCCTTTTATTGAAACATCTTTTAGAAATTACTTTATAAATGCAATGTTAATTGTTTTACCATGTTCATAAACCACCGCTTTCCTAAGAATAGAGATGAAATGGTTCAGGTTTAGAGAAACAAATCCCGGTGCTAATCCTCTTGTAGTTCTCTTTTGGAGATGGCTACTAATGTCTGATAGTAGCAGCACAGGCCCCACCACAGGACTGTTTCCATAAAGCTCCACTGAGTTATTTGTCAGGGATTTGAAATCCGGTGAAAGAAACACTCTAGCCTTCACACTTTCAGAAACAGACTTGCTCTTGTCCAACAATTCACAGAACTGGCCTCAAAGAACAGCTCAGTGATTCCACCACGTAGGACTTCACCAATAACACAGGAGCTCTGGGTCACATTTATAGACTTATTTTCAGGATTCCTAGAATTGAATATCCAGGCTTCTGTATGACATGAGCTATTGAAATGCCCAGAGTAAGACTGATGTACCTGTCCTACTGTGGTAAAGTGTTTAGTTTGATCACAAAGTCTTAAAAAAAGGGGGAAGTATTACATAAAAAAAAAAACAAAAAAAAAAACGGTTTCCAGGTCCATTTGATATACTGGGGAATCTGCCAACACTGGATTCTCTTCCTCTCCTGGCAGGAACTGACCTCTGTTGGCTCAGGGCTAGCTGTTTAGACCACACAGGGCACTTCACGGGCTGTGCCCTGCCTCTGACCTAGTATGATTCACTCTGATGTTAACACAGTGTCCATTTTCTGCTTGGTCAGTATGTAAATTTGATTGTTTTGACTCTTGTCAAAGGAAGAAATCATTGCCGTTCCTTTGCCCCAGGTATGTTTTGTAGTTTGACTCAATAATGAATCCCATATTGCATCTGAAAGTGCACTAAAATGTCACCAGGTAAATATCTTTTATGTTATTTTAAGTGTGAATTATAGGCTCTCTTTATTCATTGTTTTCTCTTCTGTTTTTAAGGAAATGACGCAAGGCTTCTTAACCTTTTATTTTTTTTCTCGCTGCTGCAGTCCTTGCTTTTCTCCCTCTCTTCTGAACTCTTCTATTATTTCTTTTTTATCTCTAAAAATGTAGCTATTAAGATTGGCACTTTATATTGCTCTAACATTCAATTCAATTCAATTCGATTCAATTTTTTCTCCATGAAGAGCAAGGATCATGCGTTTTCCTAATATTACATATATTACTAATAATGCACTAATATTAATTTACTCATATTCTTGATATTACAGAACTTAGTAGAGTGTTGAGCACACAGCAGAACTGCAAGTGTGTTCATTGATTGAATCACTATTTTCATTTTTTTTACTATTTAATCTAAAATATGAATTTTCTTCAGCTTAAAAATCGTCTATTGAATTTTAACATATCACCCATAGTACATAGCAAATGAAATAATATCAATTTCCCTTTCATGTCTTGATGAAGAGGTATTTCTAACAAATGCATAATACAGAAATGTACCTTCCTGCCCTGAATTTCTATTGCCTTACACGTTTCTTACGACTACTGAGCCAATGTTTGCCTCTTTTAATTTCTCTATTAACTTTAATTAGGCTCATGAGTTTGCTGGCCAGGTGGGTTTTCCCTAAATGCTCACAACTCCGGTTTCCAGGCTAGCAGTAGAATTAAGTTAAGCTGCAGATTTGAGGCAGAATCTACCATTATAAGCTGTGGAGGTTTCCAATGCTACCACAACTCATTTCATCCACTGAGGATTTCAGCAGGCAGCACTTTTAATAAGCCAGGCTCGACATTTTTCAAGGAATACTTTGGGATCCATTTTTGAAAGCAATATTGGTTATGATTCCACAGCTGGAAGATTTCCGAGGAAATAATGTTTGTCCTCTTGAAAACACTCTTGGTCCATGCAGCGTAAAGACTATAACAACTCTGAGCCACTGGTTCTAAATTTTACAACAACGTATCTGCAATATGTAATTTTCTACCAGCATTGCAATGGGCACATGATGGAAGGATAGCAGGGTTAGTTCCAATTCACTCTTTCATTTCACTTTGTCTTTTAGGAAACATAAACTTGCCTACATTATTTATGTATTTCCGTGCATTAACATAGATTTCATCTGTAATTTTCTTACTAAAAACGAAAAGAAGAGAGCTGAAAATCTTCCTGCGATCCTACAGGGCATTAGATCGTCTCAGGTACTGGCTGCTGGTTTAATAAAAGGATAGGATTTCCATTTACTCCAGGCAGGCTTAATGTATTGTTCTCCGAGTGAGACAGTCAGAATGAGTCAGGAGCCAAAGAATACACTTTATAGACACAAATAATCGTAAATTCAGAATGTCACCTTTAGGCAGAGGCATTTTTATTATTGTTAGTGGAGCTGCTGAGTAGGTTTGATGTTTTATTCTCTTGAGGACTCAATGTTCCCGAGTCCTGGAGCCCTGTCTTTATCAGGCTCGCAAGGAGGGAGCCCAGCCAAACTTGCTTCCTATACTTCTCTATGATTGATAGCAGATGGCATGCTTTAAAATAAACCTATCCATTAGCAGTCCTCAGTGTTTTTACTCAAGGCATTTACAACTGTCTCAAGCAGAAAACACATTCACTCCATGAGCTAGTTTCAGTCCACAACAGCTGTACAGGTGCAAATCTCTCATTAACTCTTAAATAGTAGTGAAATAAACAATGGCTTTTTCTCTGACTTTCTTTAAGGGAGTATACTTCAAAGCTGCTGTGGAATTGCTCTCCTCCACAACAGAGCTTCAAAGGATGGCGTTTTATTAAAGCTGAGCAATATTATGCAATGATATGCTAGTCCAGAAAATATATAGATCATATGGTGGATGTTATAGCTTAAAAGTTGGTTTCTATGCACACAGATTTATGGTAAATTACCAGTCTCACAGGAGTGTTTGTGAAGAGGTAGGGAAGGGAGGAAACCACGGCAAGGGTCCCTGGCAGCACTCTGGCCCAGGTTACCTGCACCTCTGTTCCATGTGCATTGTCCATCCTCACTGCCCACTCCTGGTTGCAAAGGGAGTGTTCAGCCTGAGCTTTTATCAGTAAGAGCCAGTGGGTTGTTTTAGGCAGCCAATTGCACTTCCATACATATTTCTAGTTAGACAAAAGCAAAGTCATTTTAAAAGTTAATTTGTTACCCATATTGAATATAGGTGAGAAGGTTTATTTCTGCTCAAGGGGAGAAAAAACACACAACAACTTTGTAGTTTTAAAAAAAGTATTATATTAATGTTGGCAAACACCTAATCTATGTACTGTATGCCAAGTATTGGTCTAGATTTTTACAAAAATTAATTGTTTATGTCTTATCACAATCTTGAGTAAAAGGCTATCAATATCCCTAGTTTTACAGGGTAGGAAGCTACTATGTTTTATAATCTTTGTTCTAATTAAAAAAGACCCCTAACAAGAACATGTCATGAAAGGAGAAACTGGGAGAATGGATCCTAAGGCCACACTGCCTGGGTTCAAATTCTTGCTTCAGCATTTATTAGCCCTATGACTGTGTGCATGTCATTTGACAGCGCTGTCTCTGATTTCTCTCTTGCTGATAATCATACTCAGTTAATATGGTTTCTGTGATAATTGAACATAGTAGTGTATATATAATGCTTACAACAGTGGCTGGGTACTTAGTAAATGCTATGCAAGTTTTAGCTATTACATTGTCATCACCACCATTATTAAAGGTATTAGATTGACATTAAGCCCTTAATGCAAATTAGTATTCTTTGATTATCTTACATGTCTGGGACTCTGTTTTGAAAAAAAAAATTTTTTTTTGTCCAAACAAAACAATTCATTTGTTTTTATTTCACACTGTATTAATCAAACATGTGCAGGGTTGCCAATCAGGGACTCTGATCAGCATGAGGTAATAAGAGTTTTCATATGAAATTGATAAGATTTTGCCTCAAAGCAAAGTAATCCGACACTCTAGCTTTAGCAGCCTTATTATTGGTGCGTGTGTTATTCCCTTAGGCCTTCTGAAATAATGAAACTGCTTAATGGAGCCCCTCATTACAACCTTCCATGGGTCCCCATGGGCCAATGCTGCTATGATAGGTAAACCTGAGCCAAAATATCTCTTCAATGGGCAGCTGGAAAGGCGAAGCAATGAGAGTCATAAAATATGTCCTATGACTACCCTATCCGTGGCTATTTTTTTAAAGGGTAGTCTGTGTTTAAGGGTTTTTTGTTTGTTTGTTTGTTTGTTTGTTTGTTTGTTTTTTAGAAGAAAGGCCACATAATAGAGATTTGCCATTGATTTCCCAATGAACACTTAATACAGATAGTTCTGAAAAACATGGTGATAGCATCCAAGTGTTCATGAGGCACTTCCATTATAACTCAGCTTCACAGTTCTGTGTGTTTCCTCACCAGGAGCCTTTTGTAGAGACATTTGTTTTCTTGTCTCTATGAGTCCACTCCACTAAGTTTTAGAATGAATATACCTATATACAAGGTGAAAAATAACTTATATGACTTGGTGAAATGTAAGCGAAGAACAACACCTATTAGTAGAAGGTTATTTTATGTTAATATTGGTATTAGAGATACAATGATTACAGTGGTAACAACTATTTGGTTACATTTCATTTGGATTTCTGAAATGTAATTCTACATAGGGTGTGGTTATAGAAGTTATATGTAGGCCAATGGGTATTTCATACTTCTTGCAGTAAACCTCAAGGGAATATGGCTTGAGATTATTCAAGGGCTCCTTGTCATGCTTTTCAGAAGTTTGTATATTAATGATTCTTCTACACTTCATGACTTGTTTCAGGTTCATACTGAATAGATTAAGTCAGTTCAATTTCTAAAGTGGCTGAACAGCTTAGAATGTCTAAGGAATGAAGTCTAAGTAGAATAGTACATTGTATTGTCCTAGAGAAGAAAAATAAAATTTATTAAGAAATATTTTTAAAGAAAAAAATGGATATTAATAGACAAAATATAGATATCTTGAAACTATTTAAGAATATGTTAAAGCATGAAGATATTTTGGTAGTATGAACTAAGAATATGCTGTTATAGAAGTGCAACTGTGTATTCTATTTACCGTAGAATTTCCAACAATCAGCATTTGGAATGCAGTGATAGGAAGAGAGGATAGGAACTGGCTTCAGGACCTCTGTATTCTACAAAGAACAACCCATTATCTGTCTATCCTTAGGCCAATTACTTCAGCTCTTGATTCATAAATGCAAGCTCCCTATGTTTCAGATTCCTCAACTGTAAGTTATGAGGGTTGAACTGAATGAGAAAATCAAATAAATGGCAGGTGGGCCTGGATTCCCCCCTCCTGTAGCCATGACAGGCAGCAATAATTGATTACAGACTTTTCCCGCTGAGCCAGTGTGAAGCCTTCAAGTTCTCAATGCAGTGACCCAAGTAGCCTTCCTGTGGTCCTCATCACTCAAAGTGAACTTGCAGTGAGACTTGTTGGCTTTCCCTGTTAGCTGCTAGATGGTCCCTAAAATACAAAAATTCTAGATTAATAATGTTTCTCACCATGAGGTGGGGGTCCACGTTTAAATAGGCAGATGGGTTAAATGAAGAAATAGATAAAGCCTGCATGTTTTGTTGAGCGTGGTGTTTTTATATTACTTTCAATGGCTGCATTCTTGTGAGAAATGCTTCCTTGTAGGGAAATTTTGACGTCTTTCCTCACTGGTTCATTTCTTTACCATTTCATTTAAAAACTCCCAAGCCTATTGTTTTTATTTAGTTGTTCACTTGGCCCCTTCAATACTTTTTGCTAGTTTATACCCAGTGTACATTCTTCCACATGGACCCCAAAACTGTGTTCCTGATGTTCTCTTCAATAGCTCTTTACCTCTTGAGACCCCTTTTTTGTTTGTTTGTTATGTTGAAGACTTGTTTTCGTTTGGCTAAAAACTTGAAATTAGAAATTTCTAAGTAGTGTACATCTGTCTCTATCCCTCTCTCCAGCTCTGTTTTATTGAAAAGATTTAGAAGTTAAGGTTTATTCTAAGCATCGGCCACTATTGGGTTTATTTGCCTTGTTAGTTGTGTGTCAGAGTAGACAACAGTTATCCAAAGCTTTCCAGCACAAATAGCAGCCTTTGCAAAATCAGGAAATTATTCTTATATATTTATCCATGAAGTTTATGAAGCTTCATGGATAAATATATGACCTATTGTATTATCTGAAATAATAACAATCTCTTAAGAACATATTTAGTTTAGTACCCTCCCTTGCAATAATTCTTCTTTTTAATATACATAGTTTCAGATAGATAAACAAACTATCCTAGTTAAGAACTTTATTACTATTAAATTTTTAATAACATGTTACATTTTATAGAGTGCTTTGTAGTTCCTATTACTGGTGATTCAGTAAGAAAATGTGGTCTTTCCAATATGATTATGGGTTACTACTTAGGAGACAGATTTTGGGGCTTCACTGACTCTGTCACCCCTGATTTGGGGAATAACGACCAGTGGCTTTGTTCCTCTGCACTTAAGGTTTTGTCTCTGTAAAATGGGTGCAATATTGCTAATTTTGTTTGTGTGTGTGTTAAAAAGAAATATTCGACATTATTTTTCTTAAGCTCTTTAAGAGAAGAGAGCCACTTAGGCATGCAAAGTGCTACCTACTATGTCATCTAGGACTTTGTTTCCCACCCTCATGTTTTCTTCCTCACAAAGAAATATGTGGTGAAATGGTCCTTGAGCCAGAGGAGCGGCTGGTAGTAGCCAAGGATTTGGGTTAAATTCCTAGTGATGTTTGACATTTGGGTTAATCAACTGGCTTTGTCACCTGGAGTGATGTTCAGTTAGATTTGTATGTTCAACACAATGAAACAAGAAAACAGATTTTTAAAATATCGAACATTTAGCACATTAACATTTATAAAGCTTCATATCCAAAGGCAATAAAGCTTTGTTATACAATTAAAAATAAACAAAATTTACACGGACAATAAATAAATATATACTTCAACTTGAGGAAACGTGAGCAAATATATTAGCAGCAATTAACACATAATACTTTAAGCAATATTTTATTTGTTCACAAAACTAATTTTTCGATTGCACATTTACAGCAGGCCATTAATCAGCCAGGTTCTGAACTGCCGACTCTCAGATTTGAGAAAAATCAGGTCAAAGGCTCCCTGGTACAATTTCTCCTATGAGAAATCTTCCTGCGACTATTCCCAGGGTGATTAAACAAAACAAAACAAACAAAACAAAACAAAGCAAAACAAACAAACATTAAAAAAAAAAGAAGAGACAAAAATACTTTCTCATAAATAGCAATATAACTTTATATAAAAATTACATTTTCAAAGGATCCCAAAATGCTTCTAAAGTATCATTCAAACCACACACGGGAACCTCGGAAGCACAGGCACGTCTTGGCTCCAGAAAAGGAGCAGAGATGTCAGTTGGAGAGGATGTCCTGCTCTGGAAGGGGTGTGGTTTGCATGACCGAAGAGGGGTTTTCTGGCTCTAATTTCCGCAGTGCTGCGTGGGTGGAATTCCTCTGCTTTGGAGCTGCGTGAGGCGGAGGCTGGACTGCTGTGGGAGGTGGGGAAGAGGGAGCATGGAGTAGTGGAAAGAGGAGGCCTGGGAAATAGATTGTTTATGTTCCTGTCGCCAAGCGACTGAGACTGCAGCACAGGCACCAGTTGTCAGGGCTTCCTGCCTCTGGGGTAGAATAACTGTCCCAGGGGCTATTTGAACCAAGTTACTTGAGTTCCCAAATGAAAGACTCTTCTCCTATAGGAATCTTTTGCAGAAAAAAAAAAAATTAATTACAGATTTAACTGGCTCACATGCAAAATCATAGAATGTTAGAACAGGGTGGACCCTGGAGCTTAT
The DNA here is from genome assembly GCF_014108415.1 of Molossus molossus. Classification (NCBI taxonomy): domain Eukaryota; kingdom Metazoa; phylum Chordata; class Mammalia; order Chiroptera; family Molossidae; genus Molossus; species Molossus molossus. The sequence continues at coordinate 28,512,189 of NW_023425346.1, forward strand.
CTAGTCAAAAACCTTTATGTTATCTTTGAGAAAACTAGGACTTGCAGAGCGGAAGTGGTAAGAGTACTACCTTAGATCAATATCAGAAGAATCACTCAGTTGGATGAGACGTTAGTGACTAACTAGTTACATCCCTCCCACAATTATAGAAGGACTTCTTAAACCTTTCTATGTGTTATTTCAGCAACTCTGTTGACTGACAAGGACTTATTGACCTCAATGAACATCTCTCATTGTTGAAATTCTGTCTTTAGGTACATTCTTCAGAAGACTCACTCTTTCATTTATTTAATACACATTTATTGAGTGCCAATCATGTGCCAGCCATTAAACTAGTCTTTGAAACACGAAGGAAGATAATACTCAAACAATAGCACATAACTTATTGAGAGCACCCTACATGTTAGTTACCATGTGCTTTACAGGTATTAAGTCATTTACCCTGCATTAACAAGCCTGCGAAGTGGAAACTATTATTTACCCCATTAAATGTAAGAAAGACAGTGCAGTAACTTGCCAAAGAGAAGCAGCTAAGAGTCGGACCAGGAATTTAAAGCAGTCGTGACTGTATTAGAGCACATGCCCTTAACCCGAATACCATACCCTTCTTTAAGTTGCCAGCTAAACAAATATATGAACAATGTAATAAGTGATTCTTATTAGAACAATAAAATTAACAAGCAAGGTTCTGTAGAAGGCTTAATGGAGGAACCTCATTAGAAACAGTGGACAGGAAGGTCCTCTTTGAAGCAGGGGAGTGTTCCCAAAACAGCCAAGAGAAGAGCCCTTGTCAAAGGAAGAACAAGCTGAAAGACTTCCCCAACAAGATAGGGAAGAACCTGATGGATGTTGGAACCCAAACTTTCTTCCTCTAAAATTCTCCAATTTATTTCTACTCTTTAAATTACATAGAGTAAATTGAATCTCTTTATCATATACATTTAAGATAAACGAAGCTCTTTTCTCTTGAAAAGTATTATATAAACCATAGATGATTAATTTTTTAAACAGACCTTTGCCTTTGAATAAATACCTTTATAAAAGTATTAGTTTTGTCCTTCATCTCTGTTTCTTTATTTTATTGTTTTTATCACCTCACTTGCTCCCCTACTGAATACTTATGTTTGTTAAAAATGACCTCCGCTGATCTTTGGCACATTAAGGGAAATAACTTCAGTGTATTCAGAGATTACTATGTAGTGAGCATTATTAAAAGCACCTTACATACTTTATTTTGTTTAAATCTCACACCAAAATAAGTTGTATCATTAAATCATTTTATACATTGAGGCTGGAGAGATTAAATTTGCCGTAGGCCACCTAACTGGTTTTTATCCAGCAAATTCTGGATTTGAAAGATTTATCTGCATGACTCCAAAAATTTCCCCACTCTTTTTTGCCCATAACTCACCTAAAATATGTATAGATTTACATATGACAGAGGCTTTCTAAGACAATATAGGAGACTTAAGTGGGATTGGAACTTGATTTTTTTAAAACATATATATCTCTGATCTCAGGATGTGTCTAATAATTGATGGCATCTTATAATCCAGTCATTGCATAGATGTCATTGCTTATTTATGAATGCTCTTTTTCATGAATAATTATATTGTTTTATTTCAATTTCATTTTATGGGGAAGATTAGAAATACATATATTGAGTGTAATAGGTTTTAAAAATATTTTGCTGATTGTTGTCTGAACATTTGCTATTGACTCCTTGTGATCAGACCAAGATGTATAAAATCAAAACTTACAAAATAGTTTTGAGTGATTTGGAAAGAAATTTAGAAACAATGGTGCAGCACTCTTGATGAAATGTTCTGCTGGCATATATAATACCACTGTGTTAAAAAAATTCTAATAAATAAGCATGCATCAGGTCATCATTTAATTAGAATTGCTTTTATTTTCTTAGTACATAAGCTAATTCTCAGCACTAGATTCTGTGACACCTTAGAGCTAATGAAACATAATGAATAACTTGAGCAAATCTATATAGAGGTACTGACGGTGCTCACAATCACAAAATTTGTAAAGGGTCCGTAATCTTGATTACTAAACTATCCTGCCTTCTAATAAAGTGGTGAGAATTTTTTTTCTCTACTACAGATGGGCCAACTTATTAATTGTATTAAACATGAAAATGTATTCTACAATATACCTAGATAATCATATATAATTTAGAACATGACATAATAAAAATATATCTTCTGCCATGTTGGTTGCAATCCCAGCATAAGAGAGTATGCTTTCAAATAGTAATATTTATTTGACTTCCTACATTTCTTCTTTAAACACAGTGGATTAAGATGGTAGCCATTTAATAACACACAATGTTTTTATTCTTCATGCTAGATTTCTCCCACATTATACTTCTTTTTTTCCTGATATAAAACTGGTCGTGTAACATGTAGGGACACCTGGGCTTGACATGTAAAAAGTACACTGAGACACTACATGACCTTAGGGTAAGAACAAACAAGGAAAAACAAAACTACTTGGGAAAGAGTTAAAGAGTTTCCACATGAAGAAATATCCTTGCAATTAAACATTTTTTTCTATGCAAGTTGACATTTAAAATGTGTGAATTAAGAGAGATAAGGAGAAAATTGTGAGAACCATCACCTTAAATATTTTGGATCCCGTTTTCGTGAACGATGCAGCGCTTGGCACAACTTCTAGGTAAGAGAAACACTCTAGGGTAATAGAGTATTTGTACCCACTTTATGTGAAGTAGGATATACACATATACACAGTTTTATTTGTGGTATAATGTACTAGATACATAGAATATGTCTATGTAAACTTGTTTTATGTGTAACATTTCCATCCCTGTGACTAAATGTTGGCTCTTTAAATTTGCCTTTATGAATGCTTTCATGCTAAATGCATGGGTCATAGATAGCACAAATGTCATTTTAATTCTTTATGGGCAGTCCAAATGTCATTTGAGAAGTCACTCCAGAGCTATCCTTAAAAATGGCATGCTATAGACTAGACAGAACAGAGCAGCACAAGAAATAAAATGAAACTGTTATCGTTGGCTATTGTTTAAACACATTAAAAACTCTCAGAAGATCATCTCCAGTAGGGAATAGTGCCGTGTTGGCACAGGCTGGACAGGATGACCTAATGAGTCTTCTCCATCTCTAACTCCTGTGATTCTGCAGATCTAAGAGATGGGACCAGTAATTGCTTGCGACATAAGACTTCTCGCTCTCTCTCTCTCTCACCCTCTCTCTATTTCGCTCCCTTTTTTTCTCTCTACTTTTTTTTCCCCCTTCCCTAGAGCTCAGCAGAGAATCTCTTAAAATAAACAAAAACTGTGAGAAACTAAGAGAAGTCAGGGACTGGCCCACTTTTTCGAGGCAGAATGTGGAAAGTATGAAGCACTGATTGGACTGGAAGTGCTGGAAGCAGAGAGGCCTGAGTTGTGCATACTACAGTCAGTAGTTAAAAAGGGACAAAAAAAGAAAAAAAAAGAAGAAGAAAAAAAAACCTTGAAAAAATGGGTGTAACCCTGGGCTTTGATACAGCTGGCCTTTCGGCCCCCACTTGAGATTTGAACATCCCCAAGGGAAGCTGTGGTTTGGAATAAGAGCGTGCATTTAATTTCACTCAGAGAACTTATTGGACTTGGCACCAAAAGAAAGAATTTGCAGTATATTTTTTGTCATGATTAGTGGCCCCCTCACCACAACATTTGATTATTTTGGAAAGGGAAAAGTTAAATCCTTGTAAAGTTGTGATTTACAATTTGCGAGCATCCAGGTAGGGAGCATGACTTCTGCCAGCTTGATCATGGGATCCACATTTTTATTCTAGCTCATTGATGTGAGAAAACAAAACAGTTCTGTGGGGGGAAATAGACTTGGAAATCTATCCCTTGATTATCCTGGGAGATTTTCTCTCCACACTACATCTTTCTCAGTCACGTTGATTTTGGTCTCCGCTGGAACTTGTAGCAAGAAACTGGCATGTGGCTGGTTTACTTTTCATTTCTCATCTGTACTATCTGGTATTTTTATCACTTGATTTCTTTGCCCTTACGGTTATGTAAATATTGAGGCAAAGGAGTTAAAAGGAGGTTCTAATTTTATACCTGAAAATAACTTTCACTGGACATTTTTTTCTCAAGCTTTATAATTAAGATTGGAGAGCTCATGGGTATTTTAATACTTACTAAAATACACCCAAATAGCCAAAGGGAAAGTGAATGACCAACTGGGTAGGCTGATGAATATTTTCCTGGTAGATGCACAACTTTCCCCACAACTGTGATGCGTTATCCTTTGACATTAAGAACACTGTTTGCAGAAATAACATTTCTTTGAACACACAGCTTTTTGAAATGGTGTCCGGCTGCAAGGACTGAAGTAGGGTAAGTCTATTGTCCTGCACTGAAATGGTCGGTGAGGTCTTCAAATAAATCTTGAAGTAGAATTAGTAATAATAAATTCCACCTCTTCTACTGCTTTTGAATTACATTTGATTTATTTCTAGTTGGATATGTGCTTGTTAGGTAGTGAGTTCTTACCATGCGTAGAAGCAATTTTCTGAATAATGCAATGTAGCAAGATTAGTGGTATTGTTGCAAGAGGAAAAACACTTTTTTCTCTCATTCTGGACTTGGACAGGAGAAAAAAATAAATACAAGAATTTCATTGGCATTTGGGAAGTGCTATACTTGTCCCAAGTTGAACATGGTAGTTAAGGGAATGGATGAATATAGACAAAGAGTCTAGGTTTCTATCTCAGCTGTTTGTGTAACTTTTGGTCAAATTGTTTATCTTCTCTAAGCCTCAGTTTTCTTGTCTATACAATGGAGTAAGTAAAACTGATTATTTGAGGGGAATGAAAAGAGTTAATGTAAACGTAGCATTGATGGTGTATAGTGATTGGCATGTAGTGACCTCATTTAGCAGAATATTTCCAGGTTATATTAGGTTATGTATTGCGGTAAATTTAGATTCAGTTTCTCTGTGAAAATAAAATACAAAATCCGCTTTCTCTTTACACTCGCTGAGTTAATGACAGTGAGTCAATGAGAGTTTTCTTATTTGACCTTACCTTTGCCATGCGATTGTAAAATTTGGATCAAAAGCTAATTCATTTCGTATTAATGAGACCTCTTTCAATTAACATTGACAGAAAACCAACTCCAACTTTTTTTTTTGTAATTTCTCATGTTTCTAGAAAGTCTGACCAGTCAGCTCTTCTCTCCTCTTCCCTCCTGCCATTTCTCCCCCACACACATATACCTTTTTTTCTCTCTTCACCTTCCCTCTCCAGGATTTTCTTTCCTCCATGATGGTTGCATTTTAGGCAAGTTGTCTCCACATGATGGCAAGTGCGTCCTCCAACCACCCTACAGTCGCAATCCTAGAGGATGCCCATTGGCATACGGCAATGATGTGGCACAGAGACAGTTCCCATACCAAAGACTAGATTTTCCTCAACTACCTGTCATGGATGTACAGTTACAAGTCCCACTTGTGGCTCACTTCTCTTTACATATGCTTTTCCATATAAATGAGCAGCTTTGTACAATACACAGATTCACCCTTTCCAAAACAGACACAAAGCCCAAGTCTCACCCTGTTGCTGCATCCCAGGTCCAAGTTCAGAATCTTTGAAGGATGTATATTTGCCTCTAGTCTGATGCAAATGCAGCAATTTCATGGTCCACTCACTGATGCTAAATGGTATTTTCAATCATGGACAATGGAGGAGGACAAAAGGGATGGATTCAGTAAAACAGCCATTTAGGAAAGAGAAGGGAAAACACCTTATAGTGGTCAAGAGGTGTAGGCATATCTCTTACTCTGCTGGACTAGAGCAGCAGGGTCTCTTCCTTCTGGTTGTGGAGAGGATTCTATAGTCTCCCAATTTGTCAGTTCTGAGACCAGCTCTCCGAGAGATCCTCCTTGCCTCTTGTATATTATAGCCTCATCTCAGAGGACAAAGGTTCTCTTGCTATGACAAGGTGACTTGTATCACCCTCACAGGGTATTAGTGCCCTGGAGACTGACCTGGGGATAGACAGTTTCCAGACCTTTTTTTGACAGTCTTTGATGTTCTTTGATAAACACCTTTAGAGCGCAGGAGGCTACCGGCCTCTTGGTTTCACTTTAAGAGTTCCACATAATTTCAATTCTAAGATGCATTTTTTTTTTTGTAATTTTTAACACTTCTGAAATTAGGAAGGGTGTTACAGTGAAGAGTGGCTTAGATTAGATAAAATGAGGTAGTTCCTAAAGTCAATAAATACGCGGAGTCAAGGCTGAATTCTAGACCTTGTTCTGGGGATTCCTTCTTTTATCAAGAGCCTGATATGTTGCTCACACCTCCCGCGCTGCCCATGATGCTAACAGATACACTAAGAAAGGAGGAAACAGAAACAGACCCTTTCTCAGTGAAAGTTCCGGTAGAGGTGTGTTTTAGAGAACCGGAAGGTATTAGTTACTCAAGGAGAGATTGAAAAGAAAGTGGGTACAATAAATGGACCCGGAACTGAGAGGGCTGGATGGAGGATAAATTACCTATGTCATAAGTGAGACTAAGCTCTGCTCCTTGTAAATATACTAAATACAATAGTTTGAGAACCGACTTAATCTGAAAAGACAATTTTGCTGATGTCAATTTTTTAAATGCAATCTACAAACTAATACTTCAGAAGAAACTATGAATGGAGACAGGACTGGTGAGTGTACTACTACATAAAAACATTTTTAAATGCCAGATTCAATCATGACCATGTTAATCAAATCCAACCTTGAATGTGTCTCTGTGAGTAGCAGCAAGAGATGTTTTGAAAGAGGATGTAATAGATACCCTAGATGATGTAAATATTAACATAAATGGCCTTGATGAACATCAAAGGAATTAATAGTAGTAAATAGTCAAATTTTTAAAATCATAAAGATAATTAATGGGCATGTTCATGAGTTTTGACTTTGCCCAATATTACTCTCCTCATTCCCAACCTCTGTAAGCAGTGAACTATGTAGGAACATTTGCCTTCTTCTTTTTTTTTTCTTAATATTTTTTTCTTCATTGAGTAGAGAGAGGAAGGGAGAGGGAGAGAGAGATAGAAACATCGATGAGAGAGAACATCAGTTGGCTGCCTCCTGCATACCCTCCACTGGGGACCTGGCCCACAACCTGGGCATGTGCCCTGACCGGGAATTGAACTGGTGATCTCTTAGTGCATGGCTCGACGCTCAGCCACTGAGCCACGCTGGCCGGTCAAAATGAGTCTGGTTTTAATTAGTTTTGCTGTGATTGGACTTAATGTCTGTCCTACTTGCACTTTTTTGCTTATGCTGAAACAACAAGGGAGGATCCTTTTCACTGAGTAGACTGGAGAGCTGATGTCACCCTTTGTCTATGATGCATGACTAGTGAAAGCTCCATTCACACATATTAAAAACAAAATTGAGTTTAGAGGACGGGTTAGACGAAGGTCTAGAACCACGATTACCCAACTTATTCATAGAAATTATCTGAAACATTAAAAAGTTTCCTGAGGCCTATTACAGATTCATAAGGTCAAACTCTCTGGAATAAGGTTTGAGAATTATTTTTTTAATGATCTCTCCAGGCAGTTCTTGTGACCAGGCAAGTTGGTCTCAAATAAGCCAATAATGGGAGAGGATATAAACACAGGAGAGCACAGTGGATGCCACAAGATACTTTGTGATATGCAAAAGGGGAAAACTTTGATCTAGCTCCTTCAAGTATATTTACAGTTGGTATAATCACTGAAATGGTATCGTTCCTTTTAGAGCTTATCTTTCCTATATTGCAGACTTTAACGTATCAGAGAGGTGGAAGGTTATATGCTGTTTGAAACCAAAGAAAATAAATGAGACTACATCCTACAAGATATGAATATGAGGAGTCTGTGGGAGAGAGATACATTGCTGTATCCACACACAGTAACAATCCCTTGGTCTTGTCTCCTCTATCTCCTGCAGAGTAGCTTTACTCCAAATTGAGAATTTATTTTCTTATATTTGTTAATATACTTTGATCTTTCTTTTTTAAATAATATTTTTACTTATATTTTTCCAACATTAAAGAATAATTGATGAATATAATTGTATAGATGTAAAGAGTCTCACTTGGTGACTTTATATATATATAAAATTAGCAGATCAAGATAATTAACACATCTATCACCTCATGTAGCTAACTCTGTGTGTGTCGTGAGAACACTCAAGGTCTACTCTCAGCAACTTATAACTTTGCAATACTGTATTATTAACTGTAGTCATTATGCTATATATTTGATCCTTAGAACTTATTCTCCTTATAACTGAAAGTTTGTACCCTTTGATCTACAGGACCCCAGCCACTGGCAATCACCATTCAGAGAGAATTATGCTAAGTGAAATAAGCCAGACAGAGAAGACTGATACTGTATGGTATCACTTAGATGTGGAATATGTATATATATATAAAAATGTGTTATATATTTCTTTACCTAGTCTATGCTGCAAATATCTTGAAGGAGGGATAAAAACCAGGATAATCAAAGATTTTTAACAGAAGGTACACTCCAAAGTGTGATAGACCCGTATTCAACACGACCTTTCTATACCAAGTATTCAAACCACTTCATGATTCATTCAAAATTTCTGATGTTAATTATTAAATTTATGTCTTTTAAGTGGCCTGTAAACTGGGTTAGTACATAAATTCTATTTCCATTTAGTCTCTGCTTTATAAATCAGTGGCCCGTTACTAGTGGCATTTCTGTAAGCCTAAAAAAAGAGACCAAACTGCTCCAGGTCTGAGATCATCATTCTTCTGGCCTTCGAGATTTCCTTGTGTAAGAATTTGTGAACCCAGCAAAGAGAAAGAGTTAAGCCTATTCTCCTAGTTGGCAGAAACTTTGTAGTTTAAAATTACATACTGCCTCTGGTGTAGAGACACAAGAAATTATAGAGCAGACACTGTCCAGGACAACGTATAATTTAAAATGTACTAAAGAATGTATACCGCATGGCAAAGTAAGTGAAGTACTTCTTCAAATATAAGTGTTCTGCATAGAAAGGCAGTAATTATCCACTCCTAGGGAAATGTTTGCATTCATTCTAAATCAATATTTACTATTCATTTCTTGTATTCAACAAAACAGGGATTTAACTTTTCAAAAATTTTAATGAAGCACTAAGACTCCAATAATTCTGCAACGTAATTGTCTTGATATGAAATATCACGAAATGATGTTGCTATTTTGAGAAAGAGCAGTGTGAAATGGAAGGGTATCCCTATTTGTGAAATGTTATGTTGGGAACATTCAGTTCAAACTCAGCCAAGCAGGGCGCCTCACCAATTTTCAAAGATAACTTAAGCCGTCTCCTTGGTAAGGCCCTTAACTAGGATCACTCAGATGAGCATTTGCCTTCAGATTTTTTCCCTCTTTCTCCTAAAATACACTGCCTGATCATGATTCTGTGTCAACCCACGTATTGTCTTTTGAGGTGTGTATGTGTAAGAATTCTTCTGTGCAATTATTTTTTCTGCAGGAGGAAAAGATTTATTTCCCCCTTTACCCTCCCAATTCCTCCTGATTATTTAGTTCAAAAGAACCTCAAGGAACATGCTGGAGGAAAAAATGAGAAAATAGGACATGTGAATACTGTACTCTGAGACACCACCGAAGGTCTCCAGCATATTTTTATTTATAGTGTTTATGATCTGATCATGCTATGACTTTTCTTTGGAAAATGACTACAATTTTTTATTACGGAGTCTAAAACGAACTGTACGATATAACGATATGTTATATTGTGACATGAATACTCTTTTGCTCAGCAACAGAAACAATAATGGCTTTGCCCCTGAGTTCCAGGTCAAAACTGAGTCCTTCTGTGCAGACCACCCCATTACCAAACACTGCACAGATGCCCACGTTACTGCAAGCTGACACTTCCATCCTCTACGTCCGTGTACAGTTCAGGGCCCAAGATTTTCTGTTGTTGTTGTTGTTGTTGTTGTTGTTTTTTTGCCTTTTTATTTTTGCTATTACCTTGGGGGGGGGGGGGGTGGGACCAAGGAGACATCTTTTGAAAACTCCATCACTATCATGAGGTTTTTCAGATTTTATACGGACTAGCTTTTTCTCATTCAATTTCATCAATATTATATTTTTCAAATTTGCAGATTCTATAGTGTCTGTCATTTATAATGAGATTTAGAGCAGAAGGGGTATCAGAAGTAAATTATACGCCTTTACAATCCTGTCACGTAGTTTGCCTTGCTTCTGTGACTTTAAAATGTTCCTGTAACAGCCGTGCGAAGTGGATCTGTTCCTAGGTTCCCTCTCTGCGCCTTCCTGCCATTCATAATTCATGCACGCTCTTTGAGTGAATTACTATTTGGTGTGCACTCTGGGGACAAATAATATCATTTATGTATTGTGATTGCTACTCTATTCTATTTTCCTTTTTATTGACAAGAAACAAGGGTGTTGCTTGTAGTTTTGAAAGCAAATGGGGTGCAGAAATCGTTCCTCTCTTTCTGAGAAAGGCACCTTCTTTCTGCAGGAAATGCTATTGTAAACTGTACCGTTATAAATGGTGTGTTAGTTCTCAAGATATTCCTGTCTCAATGTATGAAGTAACAAAGTGTTCCTTTAGCATTCAGTGCAGAGAGCCAATGGGAAAGCAGGTGGTTAAGGGCACGTTCCTAAAGTCTGGAAAATCAATGGGACACTAAAAAGGGAACTGAAGTGGACCGGAAGAAACCTCTTGAGGGTCATTTAAAAAACCAGAAACTGATTATGAACAGAGCTTTTACCCAAGGAACTGGAGGGGGCCAGCAAACCCATTCTACTGCACTCCAGTTAAATGTCTAATAGTTGAGATGTTTTCTGCACAGCCCATAAAGGATAATGAGGAAGGCTTTGATAGCTTTAAAGAAAGTCGCTCTGTGGCCTCTCACAAAAACATGATCTGAGTGTAAGTGGCAAATGCTTGCAGACCCCAAAATGAAAAAAAGGGCAATGCCGGCTAGGTAAGGAAGTTACCTTGCTAATTGCGCAGGAAAGGGGTCCTGATGTGAGTTTGTACCTGAGGGAAAAATAAAAATAAGGGATGTCAGACTATAAAATCTAAGCTCAGATTTGCTTAAGCTGAAGCCTTCTGGAGACCTTGAAATTATCTATGATTTCACTTCTGCGTGATAATTATTTAATGTAGGTCAAATTAAGGATTAACCTGCATTCTTAATTTTATTGTATTGTATTTTTTTTTATTCTGAATGATTTCTTACATTAGTTAAGGTTTTTAAAAAATTATTATATTACTTCTCTTCTATTGCAGTCATTTCTGGGAGTATTCTTGTATATAACCCCTCCAACTCCAGACAAAATAGACCTCATGAATAATTAAAAAAGAAAAAAGGAAGAACATTCATGTTGAAGTATTTATATTAAGTTTGGTAATGAAGAAAACAAGTTTCGTTAACTGTTCTTTTTATGGTGCCTTTGCTACTCTTAGCAAAAGTCTATTAAAAAGAGAAACCCTAAAATCCTCTCCCAAGGCACTGAGGACGCTGGTGCTGACCTTGTATTCACTCTTTCAGAATATGACACAGTTACATTGAATAAGATAGTAGTCCAATACTTCTATTCACGGAAGTAATTTGCTACATGGTTAATATGCTAGTTCAGCAAGAATGAAGTAATGGTCTCTCCTGGACTTTAGGAAAGGATTAATCAATCAGTTGATCACTTTACAAATGTTGATAATACACATTGTTGGTGTGACATTCAAACAAGTGTTGAAAGTTAGCTGAAACAGGACACATAGAAACAGAATGCAGAATAATAGGTGCCCCCAAATTCTTCCTAATGTATGCACACTTCCACCAAAATTTAATGCACCATAGAGGTATATCCAAGAAGGAGGCATTCCATAAAAATCAAATAACAGTGCTCATTGAATTGATGATTTGAAAAAAGGGGCAACAAAGTGTCCTACAAGGAGAATCCTCAACCACTCACTGTAAACCTCCTGCTTACCGATGTCCTGGTGAGATTCTCTCATTATCCTAGCACTGCAGTCCTGGATGACTGACTGTCAGATGCAGGATGAGCATCAAATCAAGATGGATCGTCACCCACACCTGGACTTGTTTGAGGTCCAGTGGTATTTGGTGCACTATCACTCATGGACACATACCTCCTTTTATGATTATTTCACTATGTCAACACTTCTCAAACTTTTTGGTCTCAGAACCCTATTACACTAAAAAATTATTGAGGTCATTCAATAATTAGGTGTGGTATCTATCTATTTACACTAATAGAAATTTGAATAATTAAAATAGTAATTAATTAAGTTTTTGCAATTTTATTAATTTATTTTGTTACAGATGTTTCTCCTTTTTCCCCCTAGACACCCTCCTCCCCATTGCCCCCCCCCCAAGCATTGTTGTCTATGTCCATTGGTTACTCATTCATGCACATAAGTTCTTTGGTTTATCTCATCCATCCCTCCACCCCCTCCTCTGAGGTTTGTCAGTCTGAACCATACTCCTGTCTATGTCTCTGGGTTTATTTTGTTTATCAGCTTATTTTGTTCATTATATTCCACAAATAAGTGAGATCATGTGGTACTTGTCTTTTTCTGATTGGCTTATTTCACTTAGCATTTAATTTATTTTTTAAAATAATAACTCCATTACATTAATATAAAGGTTTTTTATGAAAAAAAAAAAAAAAAACAAAAAACTCTCACTGTCCAAAAGAAAAAGTATTTAGTGAGAAGAGTGTCAACTTATAAGGAATAGACAGGGAAATGAATCTACAAAAGCTATAAAAAAACATAGCCTGCGAGTTATAAATTATATGTATCAATATTCTTTTTAAAAGCAATAGAGGCTGACTATCTTAAGACGAATTTAAATTTATTGAGGACTATCCAGAGATAATAGAAGTGGAGAGAACATGGAAAACAAGATTTGGAAACTGGGGATGTTAAGTTCTGGAGAAGCAGCTAACACACATTCTAACAAACAATGCAGCAAGAATTGGTCCCAGGGAGGGGATCTGAACCTATCACCACTGCCAGCACATAAATATGCTATCTAACCAACCCTGCATCTTCAATGGTTCAAGCTTTAAAGTCCCAGGAGAAGGTGTCTGATGGGCTGAGCCCTGCATACAGCACTACCTCCTGTGCTGGGACAAGAGAAAATGGTGCTGTCCCTTCAGCTCCCATAATGGGAAGCAGCCATTGACCTCCCACCAAAACTCCACACCAACGGAGCATTCTCCAAAAGGAAAATAGAGATCCCAATAAGAAAAGCAAGGGTTGGATGCTGGGTAGAACAACAACAACAAAGATCACTATGAGATAATAGCTATAAAGCTGTGGCAACCTTCCAAATAGGGATGAATCTGAAGAGAAAACAAAGGCTTCTTCATGGGCAGCACCAACAAGGAGGTCATCGGTCACGGTGGCACGAGCAATATGGGCAGAGTGAAGGTGTTATAATAGATCGAGGAGTGAGAGGTGGGTGACAGAGTGAACATGCAGGCAGTCATTTTAAGACGTTTAGATCATAATAATGTAAGAAGAAATTTGCTTTTATGACATGGAAATGCTCAAAATAGCAGAGAAACCAATTTTACCCTTAATCAAGGATTTTCTCATTCTGATAGTCCCAGAAAGAGTTCTAAAGCTTGCATGACCCCAGATGGGTAAATTTCCACATCTGGGCATTTGCCCATGCTTTGGAATCCCTCCTTCTTTTTTCAGGACATCGATAAGTGCACAACTGTGTAAGTGGCTTTGTCTTTGCCTATTAAGGTCTTGGCCATGGGATTTATCCCTTTAATGCCTCAATGTATGCTGCTGTTGTGCTTCACATTGTTGTCTTGGTATTTTTCTCTCACTAAAATTTCACTAGGATTTCAAACACATGGGCGGCAGGGAACTCTTTATTCCCACAGCACATGCCACAACCTGTGGCATGAAATAGTGCTCATGCTCAGGGACTATTCACTGATTAGTTTATTGAGTTTTAAGAACATTGACGTCAGTGACATTTACCCACAAATCTTCACAAGAAAACAGATATTTTTGTTTTCCTTCTTGAAGTTTCATGGATGTCTCCCCCGGTCCCTTTTACCATCTCCCCTATGTAGAGCTGTTATGAAAATGCATGAAGAAAAGCACATGTTTCTGCATTTTAAGGTAGGATAAACTTTTAGATTAGAAACTTCCAAAACAAACTGAAACCAATGAAAAGTGTATTTTACTGCTTTATATCTAAAAATGGCACTGCCCAATTTAAGTTATTTTTAAAACCTGTATATTCATGCAGCTTGCATACCAAAATGAAAATTGGTGAGCTATAACCCTTTGAAAAACAGGGTTTATAATGGAAACAGTAATTGACCCTTAAGTACAACATCAAAAATACAATACTATATAATACAAAGCCCAGGGCTTGGGATCCCATCTCTGCTCTAACCTCAGACTGGCACACTAACCCAACACCACAAAGCCAACTAATAGTTATATTCCGAGATGTTTTCTTCTTACATGGCAGAGAAGTGGATATGTGATCCAACAGTCATACGCAGCTCAGCTTCACACAACCAGTACCCCAAATGTCTTTAATGAGCTCGCGACTCCAGAACTACAACTCTATTAGATAATTGGACTTGCCTTGAAAAGCCATTTACTTTTAAAAAAAGAAAAAGAAACGAGAAAGTACTATTACCCCAGAGGTTACGCTGTGTTGCATCGTGGACTTTGGGTATGTGACAATGTAACATTATACCACAGGATGCAGTGAGGGTAGAATGACCAATTGTCAGGAAAGCTCATGGAATTGCCGAAAATACTCGAGAAACATTTAGAATTGTGTTCAACTTTGCTCCAGTTCATAGCTGGTCAAGTTTCCCATTTTCCAACCCACAACTATCCATTTTTATCATGAGAACATGCAATCTAAACTGAAGAGAAAAATAAAAGTATTAAACTGACCTAACGGAATTTGAAGGGTAAATCCACATTCCAGGTTGTCCCAGGCTCTAGGCAAAGAGGTATAAAAACCAAGGATCTTAACCCATCCTGTGTTTTGTTTTGTTTTTCTCCTTTTCCTTTATGGGAGGGAAGGAAGAGGTTAAGAGAATTTGTTTCTATAGAAGGAAAGTTCAGAGATTCCTTTCATTTTAAAGTTGAAATGTAAGAACATTGCCAGCTTATTCCTTTAAGAAGCTTCCAAAGAATTCCTCAGCTAAGAATAGTCAAGATTTTGCCTTTTAAAATGTCATTTATTCACACAAATTTTCAATGTTTATCAAGGGACAATTAGCAAGACTCTTTGGCCTTTCCTTGTTGGGCCTTCTGTTTCTGTTGCTACCTCAACAAGTAGTGAACTTGGTAAAACGAAAGGAAGTAGAATATTACTGACTCTGCTTATAGTATCTCTTCATCTGCAACCTGTGTTCAGGAAACTAAGTGGAATTCGGAGAAAGGACCCCGAGAAAAGGTTGGAATTGGGACAGAGAGGGATATTTCTTGTTTGGAAGGTTTTGGATTTTAGGGGTGACAGTGTTTATTCTGGGATTATGCAATTCTGCTTGTTGCCATTTTGTATGATGACATGAAAAACTGACATGCACCTCAAATTTCCAGTGATCAAAATAAGTCTGATGTCACAGCTGAGAACGTCTATGATTTTTTTCATGTCTTTCTCCAAATACTAAGATCTCAGATAACTTCATGGTATGTTCTACTTTCATGTATTTGAACACTGAGATACACTTTCTTCTCTCGTTTCTTAGGTTTTTGTTCCTTTTTTCTTTCTTTATGATGATTTCATTTACTGATTTTGCTTCACCCTATTCTCTCCTCTCCATGATTCTATAAATTTATTCATGGCTTGTTATACCATACATACATAATTATGTGGTAAAACAAAGTTTTGAAATATGAACTAATGTTTTCCATTTTCCTTATAAACTTTGATCCTTTCCAGAAAATGCGGGGAAGAGATAACACATCCAAATGTAAAAATGAATAAAGCCTTCACTTTAGACTGGCTTCAAAAGCTTGCTCCTTGGTGGACACAGAAAGAGCTCAGGGCATGGGCAAAGTATTTGGAAAGCTACCTGATAAGTAAAGAGCCAAGTTGCCCTGTTGCTCGTTAGATAAAACATTCTCAGGCTGGGAGCATAAAGAGAAAGTTGGAAAATAAACATTTGAATATATAGAATGGGTGGGTCCCTGAGAAAAGAAAAAGGTCTGGTTTCAGTCTCTTTGGCTGAAGGTGTAAGGGGTGGGAATGGGGTCAACAATAACCCTAACCAGGACTGAGTCTAAGTCCCAGGGGCTTACACAGACACAGCTTCAGATAAGGGCCCC
This sequence comes from Molossus molossus, assembly GCF_014108415.1. Classification (NCBI taxonomy): domain Eukaryota; kingdom Metazoa; phylum Chordata; class Mammalia; order Chiroptera; family Molossidae; genus Molossus; species Molossus molossus. The sequence goes on from NW_023425346.1 coordinate 28,528,589, forward strand.
AGAGATCAGGGGGACAGCCAGGAGAGCCTCTGAACTGTCCAATGTCCTGTTCTTCATCCAACTTAACCCAGGTGCTTGAGTCCTGCCTGCTGAGTCGATTCAGGACTAGTGGTTCTCTCATTCTTCATTCTTTCCCAGTCTCAGATTGCTGAGCACATTCCTTCTCGTCCATGGCCTCCTGGGGTCATGGGAATCTCTCAGAGGCCTTTTGCCATAGTTTTGGCTGCACTTAAGCACATGGGAATAATTCTACTGTCATGAGTTGCAAGAAACGGTTTGCTCCAACCTGAGTTGACTCACCTGGCAGCCTGTGGTCAGCTGACATCTCAGATTCCACATGGAGGGTGCCCTGGTCTCCCTACACTCAATTCCCAGCCTAGTCTAGGATTTCTGTTCTTTTCTCGCCTGGAGCCTGACCAGGTACAGGAGAAAGCGAGGAGCTGGACATCGATCATAGGGACCCACTCATATCTTAGCTCTCAATGTGTACTCTGTGATCCTCTAGGAAATTTTTCATCTTAAAATATGATGTGTTGGATCTAACTCAATAATTAATACATTTTTTATCACCTGAGGTTTATTTTCCCACTTTCTTCTGAGGACCAAGCTAAGAATATTGTTTGGTGTAAATATCTTTTCAAGTGGTAATGGCATCTCTTCTCAGAAGTAAAACCACGCAAGGTATTCATTGATTAAATAAGAAAAATCCAAGGGCCCCAAGAAAATATATTTTTCTAAAATATGGGTGAACACCTAAAAATATCATCCCACCAAAAATGTCTGTGCAGTTTTATTTAATATTTGTCTCTCCTGCTAAAATATAAGCTGATGACGACATCGTTCTGCTCATCACTCTATCCCTAGCACCTCCTACATTGCCTGAAACATAGGAAGTACTCAATAAATATTGCTAAATAAAACCGTAAAAGAAATGCCATAAACAATTGTTTTTACTGTTTTGTGGCACGACCGACCAGTTCCTCCTGGAGGACCTTAGGAGATTTATTTGATCCACCTTTAACTCTAGAACCTACTGGTTGCAACCGGTGTTTGATGAGACGTCCTTCATTTCCTCCCTGGTTTGGCAGATGTAATATATCTGTAATGCAAAATAAAGAGAGATCCCAAAGGCAGATTTGTTTTTAAACCACTATTGCTCTGAGTCAGATTTGAACGTATCTATGGAGAGAAAGTAGTCATTTTTATTATTAGAGAATTTCTGACAAATTGGCCTAGAATTGTTAAAAATGTATGTTTTTTTTTTTTTTTTAAAGTGTAATTATACAAGGTGCACAAGATTGAAATGAGAAATAGAAGACTCGTGGAAGCTTATTTTGTTCTTAGTTCTGAGTACTAGTTATAAAGTAACCTTTTTTATTTTTAAAATACTGTTCTAAGGTTTTTATTTTTTTTCTTGGCTCAAAGCAAAGATTTAAGGTGAATTCACCTTTGATTCTTCTGTGAGGTGCTGTCTAGACTCTGTTTCAATAACAATCACCTGCTAAAATCCCTTCTCCCTAGGCCCTTGTACCTGCCCCTGGTTCTCATTGACCTAAATGGAGGTTAAATGTGTGTTGCTGAAGGGAGAATTTGAGGCTCCAGAGAGGATCTCTCCTGTAATGTGACAAAAGTGTGTGTGTGTGTGTGTGTGTGTGTGTAGAAGTCACTAAACCACATATTTTCAAACCTGCAAGAAACGTAATTCAATTCTTAGAACTGAAAACTAGAATTAATATCTACTTCCAAACACATAGAACATATGGACTAACAGAAAAATATTTCCACTCCAGTCAACGATTCCACAGAGATAGATTGCTTTGTTCCTAGAGACTGTGAGTGTGTAATTGCCAATTTGTGGGAAAACGGTATGATTAGAATCAAAATGATACAAATAGGAGTAAAAGGGGGAGAGGGCATTTCCAGTAGATCACCCAGCACCAGTGATGGCTGTTTACACTCCTTTACTGTGGATCTAATTTGGGTATTCAGCTCAAGATAAATGTTAATTTAGCCATCCAGGCATAGCTTTATTAGAAATGTGAAATTCAACTTTGAAAAAACATTGAATACTTATTGAACACACATTAGAAAAAAAAACTTCAGCTAGTCAATACATATAAAGTACTTACTAAGAACTAATATTTTTACTTAAAAAAAAAATAGTTCTTTGATGTAGTTGAAAGCTCATGTCCTAGAAAAAAAAAAGATTGAATATTGAGCAATTAGCAAGTAAATTTAATTGGTAGAGGAAGTCGATCAAACTTGTTTGGTATTTTTATTTTTTAAATTCTCATCCAAAGATATTTTTCCATATATTTTCAGATAGAGTGGGAGGGAGGGAGGGAGAGAGCGAGCCAGTGAGAGAAACATTGGTGTGAGAGTGACACATCGATTGGTTGCCTCCCTCATGACCCAGGCCAGGGCCTGGGATAGAACTGCAACCAAAGTACGTGCCCTTGACCAGAATCGAACCTGTAACTCTTTGGTCCACAGGCAGATGCTCTAACTGCGTAGCCAAACCGGCCAGTGCCCGGTTTGGTATTTTTAAAATAATTAGCCAACATCTTTACTTCAGATTAGATAGATAAAAAGAAGAACCCTGGCTGGTGTGGCGCAGTTGGTCATCATCCCACATATCTGGGGGTTGCCAGTTCGATTCTCAGTCAGTTAGGGGGCTTGCAGGACACAGCCAATTGATAATTATGCTCTCACATTGATGTTTCTCTCTCCCTAAAGTTTTTTCAATAAAAAAATTTTATTAAAAAATAAAAAGAAGTAACTTCCCTAGATATTTCTGTAAATGTTTGTATGTTAAAGATATTTCCAGAGGCTTCTTCTCAGTGTTGGGAAAATTATATCTTGTTTATTTTAAATTCCTGCATATCTTTCTCTCATAGGTCACTCCAAAAGGAGAAGTATACAAAATATTCATTCATATTTGGAATTCTTTAAATTTAAGAAGCCATCAGCAATGCTTATTAAAAGCATTGAAAACAGCACTGGCCAATTTGGCTCAGCGTTTGGAGCATCTGCCTGCAGACCAGAGAGTCCTGGGTTCGGTTCCCGCTAGGGGCACGTACCAAAAAAAATAAATAAAATAAAATAAAAGCATTGAAAACAATTATGTGAATGCCACATTGGTCTTGGGCAATAGATCACATGTGAAGACTTTGAGTCTGTTGTGGCTTTGACTTTTCTAAAGCAGTCACCGTGAAGTATAATTCAAAGTGCAGGTTTTAGGAAAGACCACAAAATACATATTTATATTGTAGTTTTCTAACTGTTCCCTATTGTTACGGGCATTTGTCCTGCCTTTGAAATTTTGAAATAGAAAAGCTAAGAAGAAAGCTATGTTTCTTTAGGGATATATTTTAGGTGTATGTGGATTTTATTTCAAAGGTATGTTCCATTCCTTCCTGTATTTCTTTTTCATTTTATTTTTATTTGATTCCTATAAGAGTATTAAGAGCACAGCTATATCCTTTATCATCAGCTGAACGTGTCACTTTGTGGGCTGGCCCTGCACAAAACAGGGTTCTCAGTGAATCTTTTGATTGGGTCTGCTCTTATTTCTCCCCTTCCTTGGGAGATGGGCCTTAATCTTTGGAGTGGAGCCTTCACAAGTGTTATTATCAAGATCTAGTAAATCAAATGCAGCTAATGGGTTATACTCTCTACTGTGTTGTTCATTACCTAGTTTTTTATTTTTAAATTTTTCTCTTCTTTGCTCCTCACCCCTCTCCCATCACGCTTCCTACTCCAGTTCCACAGTGTTCATACAACACCAGAACTTTAGTCAATAATCATAGCTGCAATAACCTAGTGATCATTTTACTGAATATTTAAATGGAATTTAAGTAGCTTCACCAAACTTCTAAACATGTGGCTACTTATGTTTTCTTGCTATTAATGGGGGGAGAAAAAAATGAAACTAGATGCTACTAGACAGATTTGATCTTTTCATAAAAATATAAGGTTAAGGTGCATATTGAGCATTGTGACAAAATCACTGAGATCCATGCATTATGTCTTCTATGTGGTGAAAGCTGAGAACATTTGTTTTAGCTGGAACGTACCCAAATCCCACTAAACAAAGCTAAGAATATTCTTAGCCTCAATATATTGTACTGGAAATGTCTGTGTTTATGATGACATTATTGTAATATAACTTTTAAAGTATTGATTAACACTAGGATTAAATAAATCTATGTTTGATTTGTGTCTGAAAATAGTCATTCACTTTTTGAGCTGAATTAGATGCATATACCACTTCTTTCACTCACATGCACTATCTACATATGCTTCAAACAAAATCTAGTTCAATTAAGGTCATAATCTTAAGGAGAACAAACTGACAGCAACTTCATATTTTAATTCAATCTGGATGCAATTTGTTAATGAAAATAAGTATTTAAGAGCTGTTCTGTACCTAACACTGTTCTAGGATTTGAAGGTCAAAAGGTAAATAAAATGCCTGTAGGGTGTGTGTGTGTGTGTGTGTGTGTGTGTGTGCACATGTACGCGCACCTGTCCATGCATGACAGGGAGAGAGAGAGGGAGAGAGAGAGAGAGACAGAGACCCTGCCAATGGAGCCTACATTCTAAAGGGAAGACAGTATTATGCAAAGGACTACAGAGATAAATATGAAAAATATAAAATTATAATAGCGTTAAGTGCTTTAAAGGAGAAAAAAGTGTTATAAGAACATTGCCTACTTAAGGAGGTCAGGAATTACTCTTCAGAAAAAGTCAAGACTGAACTGAGATTCACATGAACTGTAGGAGTTCTTACATGAAGGAGGATGGGGGAAATGAGGAAGGAAAAGGGAAGAATCCTGAGCAAAGACCCAGCACTGGGAAAGAGGAATGATGAGATGTGAAAAGCAGGCGGAATCAAGACTGTAGATTTTAGCCTTCACACTGAATGCAATGGGAAGCAACTGACACTTTAATCAGGAGATGGGAAAGGCCACAGTGTGAATACAGACAGAATCTGCATCTTGGAAAGAATATTCTGGCTGTGGTATGGAAAACCACATTGACTGCAAATGGGTACCTTTGATAGGAGGTTGCTACAGTAGTCCAAAAAAAGAGGGAGTGAGAGTTTGGATTGGGATGGTGGTAGGGACAAGAAGAGAACAGAAAAGAGTCAATATATGTTACTTATTATAGGATAATAATAAACAAAGTCTATTAGCTTATTATACGTAATACATTTATAATTTATACAGGGAGGGGCAAAAGTAGGTTTATGGTTGTTTGTATGGAAAATAATACAATAATAAATAATAATACAATAAACAGGTTCACGTACTCACAACTGTAACTCTACTTATGCTTCACTCTATTGACACATATGGTAATTTATTTAATATGCATATGTCTTATATATTATAAATTATTATATATTATATTTATATTCTATATTACTTTATTTAATATTTTTACATAAATGAATTGACATTAATTTATGTTATAGTATCTTGGGGAGTTTGATATGGAGACTGAGGAGCTCGGGACAGAGTACCTTACAGCTGGTTCTCTGTGCTGCTCTTTGTGAGGAGAGAGAGGTGCTGAGCAAGAGGCCAGGATATGTTGGATTTCGACCTATAGTCTTTGAAATACACAAGTGAAAATATCCAGAGAGCAATGGGATTCAAAGCCTCAAGTGCAGAGAGATCCAGACCACAGATATACAGCTTTTGTGTGCAGCTGGTATGAAAAGACACTGCAAATGGATCGGGTTCCTAAGCAGAGGATAGAGGGAGAAGAAGAAAGGAACAGAACCTGACCAGAAAACTGCAATACTGAAACAATGAGGAAGAGTTAGAGGCCAGAAAACCACACCAATGGTCAGGAAAATGGGAGGAAATAAAGGGAGTATACGGTTAAGAAAGCCGAGGAAAGAGAATGTTTTAAAATGGAGGAAAATGAAATAAATAAATAAATAAACAAATAAATAAATAAATAAATAGTTTGCTATGTATCCTGAACCAGAATGGAATTGATAGTTCTTTATTGGCTCTGTTGCTAGAAGATGCTCAAAGCAGATATAATGACACCATCTCACTTGAGACAGGTAAACAGAAATAGGTATGTGGTGTGTAGAATCACCTGCATGACACTGGTTCCGTGATTATATTATTAGGTCACTAATTAGTACCGTAGATTTTTTTCTTTCAGAGCACTTAATGTGGTTTCTAACTTTAAATTTTCCCCCTTTCTCTACTCCTTCCCCTCTCCCCCTCTCTCCTGATGCCTATCTCTATCTCTTAATTTCATTACAGAGACCATGTCTGGTTTCTCACCATTGTGTGTCCAGCACCTAACATAGTGGCTGCTGTTACTGAGGAGGCTTTCAATATTTGTTGATGAACAAAGGAATGAATCTCAAATATGGTTCTCAAAAAAAAAAAAAAAAAAAAAAAGCTCTGAATTAGGAGAGAAAGACACTTAGGTCTCATCTTGCTCTTGGTCATGTGTATTGAAATATCTAGGAGCCTCTCTTTACTAAAGTAGAAAAGCACATGCCTTGACAGGAAGACTTGCAAGATAACTTCTGATTTAAATTTCGTTGAATCTGTTTACATAACTGCTGACAACATTGGAGCAGATCTCTGAAAAAAAAAAAAATTAGTCTTTTAAAAAATACTATTGCCGTTCAGGTTGACTTTAAACTGTGCCAATGATATTTGAAGAGGGCAAATATCTTCCAGACCTTGTGCCCAATCTCATGTCCTCTAGCGGCATACCTGTTTGCCATGCAGCGAGCTCAGGTGAGCATGATAGTTCTAGTCTCAGCTGCATCCTGTTCTGTTGTTGTCTGCCCAGAGCTTCTCCGCAACCTCATAGTTCTAATGAAAGACTGGGCATGCGCACGTCAGGAAGGGTAGCAAATTCACATACTGAAGCAATCTGACCAATAGGGAGTGACAGCCATGAAGAAAGACAGCAGTACCCCATTTTATTGCGCTTTGTGTTATTGGGCTTCACAGGTGTTGCATTTTTATTTATTTTTAATAAACTGAAGGCAAAGCCCTCCACCAGCAAAAAGATTATGACTTGCTTTATTGTGGTGGTCTGCAACCAAGCCCACAACATATCCGATGTATGGCTGTACTTGCCCCTACACTGGACTTCAATGGGGTGAGTTCTACATGATTTCTCTCAGGTTCCCAGAACACTGAGCCCCAATTTTCACACTGAAGACGATTCAATGATACTTTCCCTCCTCCTCTCCTGCTCTGCTTTCTCCAGCTCCCAACCCCAGAAGTTCCCTGGGGGGAATTTACCAAAATAAAGTTCCTGACCACAAATCTTTCTCAGGAGGTTAATTTTGAGGGGAACTCAAATTAAGAAAAATGCCTATTGGATCCATATAAGTATATGGAGTTCTCTTTACCCAGCTAAGATAATTTTGAGTGTAATTCAAATTGTTCTAAAGTGGTATTTTATTGCTCATTGATTTATATTTCAATTTCAGAAATGCAGTGTTGTTATTTTGATATAAAACTTTAATTGGCACAGACTTCTAACTCTTTCAGAATCTTACCTGAGATACCCTCCAGCTTTTATTCCAAACAAATAATTATTGGTAAATACATGTTTAAATGTATTAGCAATGCAGTCATTTAAAGAAATGATTTATTAAGAAATAATTTATTTGCTTGTCACAGCACAATTCCCTGCTTGCTAGCATGTGTGTTTTCATAAATTTTATCTTGGACTATAGTTTTGGTTTTGTCACGTTTGATTAGATTTGAATCCTTATTGCTACTGGCCTTTATTAGGACTTGCAGATTTTTTTTTTTATTTTCATAGGAATGACAATGTTTTTTTCTGATCCACAAATATGTTAAAGTGAATAGTATATACATATAGATGTTTCTCTTTTTATTGGGAAAAAAATAAAGTATTTTCCTTCAGCTGTTCCCTCAACCCATTAATCACAATACAATATTTGCTATTAATTATGCTTAAATGTAGTTTGCTTATATAATTTGTGAACCTCCAATAATTCAAGATTTAAAATTATTTGTCTTTCATGTGGACATTTTGATTAGAAAACATTCCTAAAGCTAGAAGAAGGAATAATAACATAGGATTAGAACTATGAATCACCTTTTGATTAAACACTTGGTAGCCTTTGTTGTTAAATCTTCACTCAGAGAATAATTCTAAATGCCATTTAAACTTGTAGATTTTAATTCTATATTGATCACCGTAACCTGGTAATAGCAATATATATTTACTCGAATAATAGTTTGAATTTAAGCTGGATATTTCTGCTTTGTTATAATGACAGTGGTCTCTAATCGTGCAGCTCCAACAGATAAAAGCTGGATATTTCTGCTTTGTTATAATGACAGTGGTCTCTAATCGTGCAGCTCCAACAGATAAAAGGGAACAAAGTAGGCAGCACAAAGTGGACAGTGACATTGGTGACTGTCTCCTTTCAATGTTGAATTTCATGTATGTCCTGAGTTAATATATTCACTCAACTCCATCTCTATTAGAGTAACAGACTTCTCATAAAGTCTTATAGTAATAATAGGAATAATGGATGCCATTTATATATGTTTTAAAACTTTTTACACACATCATCTCATTTGACTTGACAAATTATCTTTTGAAACAGGTGAAGGAGCTACAAATATTTTAATTTAGGCTCAGAGAAATGGTGTTACGTATGACCATATTAAAAGAATAATAAATGGGAAATTAGGAACCAGGTGTCTGGGTCCTGGTCCAGTGATCCTCCTGGAATCTGCCTGTGCCCTGCTTTATACACTCACTAGGCCATTGACTTCTCAACCAGTGCTTTCCCCAGTCTCCTGCTCTCCCATTCTTCTGTCCCCACCTTTCTCACCAAATGGTGAGATATGTACTGGGAGCTGCTTTGGACCAGCTGTATCTCTTGCCTTCTTACTCAGCCTGAACTTTGCATGTAATCTTTCTGTGATGGTTAATTTCCCATGTTCACTTGGTGAGGCTATAGTGCCCAGTTATTTAATTAATTCCAAATATAGATAGTGCTAGATTATGGTTAACATATATAATAACCAGTTGACTTTGAGTAAAGCAGATTACCCCTGATGGATGAGCCTCATCCAATAAGCTGGAGGCCTTAAGAACAAAATGTGAGGTTCCTTAAAGTAAACCTCTTGTTATATTCTTATATAGCTCTCTTCTATTGGTTCTGTTTCTCTGGAGAACACTGACTGATATTCTTGCCTTATATTTTTGTCTAGACTATCAGTGTCATACAAGTGTGCTTCATCAAGATGTTTCTGTTCCTTAAATAATCTCTATACATTTGCTCTTCTTCCTGTTGTCCCTCCTCCTTGTCAAAATATAAATTTTCAATTGTGCTTTGGATTCCATAATTATCTTCATTATAGGACCTGTTTCATCAACATTTTCTCTCTTGCAACTCCAGTCTTTCCATTTCTCAGTTAGCAAACATAATCCTGAGGTATAGGACACAATTATTGCTTTCAGCCACCTCCCTTCAATCTATTTATTAATAAAATGAGGGGCACTTCAAATTCTTCAAATACCTTATAGTTAGACAAACATACACACTGAGTTCTAAAGAATATATTTTATTTTTGGTGTCAATCATGTATTTCAACCTATTTTTGCAACAAAAGCTGAGGAGCAAGAAGTCAACTATGAACTCAGTCACAAATATTGACTTTCCTAATTAGGTGTTGAATACTTGATCTTTATGGCTATTACATACTAATAGCTAGTATGCAAATATATCCTGGCCTCTTGCTTCTTAGGTAGCCAAGCATTTTGGGTTGCCTATTAGAATTCACCTGGATATTCTACATGTAACTCAAATTAAACCTAGTCAAAATTTAGCTCTATTTTTTTCTCCCCAAACTATCTTTCTCTTTTCTGATATTCTCTATTTGGCTGTTGGCAATATCATTGATAGTTTTCAGTAACTCTTGATTCTACATGTTCCTTTACTTTATGCCTGCAATTTGACCCCAGTCTTACTAGTTTCTTTCCATTACTAAATGTGCCACATTCTGTCTAGCTTTTATGCTTTTTTACGATGATTCATTCATTTAATAAATATTTATTGAATGTGTAATCTGTGTCAGGCATGGTCATTAATGCCCAGGATACATCAAGAAATAAAGCAAAGAAGTGGTGTAGCTTGTGGAACTTATATTTTAGAAGGATAAGATAGATAATTAACAATTAATATAATATATAAGTAAATTATATGCATTAGAAGTTAATATTTTCCCTCAAAAAAAAAATAGAATAGGACAAGCCTCCATTCCCCTGGAAATTGGCTATCTCAATATTTATTTAATAAACATTTATTACATGAGTGATTAAATGAATAGTATTTTAAATTCCAGTATATCTTACACTCATTGTCTTGGAAGAAATGAATTATGCTTAAATAAGGACTTAGTTCATCTGTTTGTTTGATTGAGGATTTGTTCTGTCCTGTTGTTTGCTTCTTTGTCTTTGGTAGAATACATGGGTGAAGTCCCAGAAGATGCTGACAGTTTAAAATACCAAGTGACTTGTTTAAAAAAGAAAAGATAATGTGTTGCTCTAATTCTCCCTCCCTTCTTTTCTTCCTTCCTTTCCTTTAACTTAGCAAGCAACTATGCAATTCCTACTATGATGCAGGGACCATGCCTGGCACTGGAAATATAAGGCTCACTAATAAAGATTTACTGAATTTAAAAATCGGACAGCCAGATGGGGAGGCATAGGTCAATAGGATGTACCCTGGTGGCTGAGAGCCAAGGTTATGGAGCTATATTCTCATTCTGGATCCTAGGTTACTGCCTCTAGGCCACAGTTTTCTTTTTATGAGAAACAGAGATCATAATAAGACCTACTAAGAGGGTTGTGTTAAGGTTAAATAAATTATTATTTGTAAACTGCATAGAAAAGTACTCGATGTACAATAATTACTTATTACATTTTCACTCTTAATAATAAACATAATGTGCTATAGTCTATTCAAAGAGAGAAGGCGTCCTGCAGATTATGGAAGTCTATATGCATGGTAGCACTAAAAGTAAAGGGACAGTTCTCTGTAAATTAAGAAGTGAAATGAGATCCCCAATGTTGGGATGGGGATCACATGAATGATGGGGCTCAAAGAGACAGTACGTTTGGAAATACCCCTCAGTGAAAAAAACTGAAAGCAAACATGCTGAAGAGGAGGACTGTGTTTGAAATTTTCAGACAAAACATACTGGAGAATAGAGACATGGTAGAACCATATGGCAAATATATATGGCAAGGAAAGAGACTGTGTCTAGAAAGCAATGAAAGGAAGAGTGGAGTTTTTACTTAAGTGATTAATCTAGAACATTATCATTAGTGGATTATTTATTGTAAGAAGTTACTCTTAGTACTTTAAGTGTAATCATTAACTTTAAACCACTAGTTGTTTGGGAATTGAGAAACTTGGAATTTGCAATTTAAAATTTATAGCATTTATGTGGGTTTTAGTAGATTTTTATGTTTATTTTTTACAAACTTGTGTTTTCTTACCTGTAAAATGGACTCGATATTATTAAAGCAAGTATATTCTCATTTTAATCTTGTTTCTAGTTAAATTTTCAAGCTATTGAATTTCATGTGTTTTAATTTTTCTTGGCAGATTTTCTCAGGGGGTGTAGTTGAGTTCATGCACACTTTTACATGATGTGCAGTTATTAACACCCACTTCAGTAAATTAGATATTACATTGCATTGCTTCATTCATTTGTTAATGTAGGACTGGAAAATAATTTTTCCCCAAAATAAAAAGAGTAGTGATTTACTTCCTGACTGACATAAAATAATCTTAATACAAACACGCGCGCGCACACACACACACACACACACACAAGTTCATGAAAGCATGCATTTGTCTTCAAAGAGCAAAAAATGATTTGGATAAAAGGGCAAACTTGCTGGGATTTTAAATCAATATTTGTATGACACATTTTTATCTACTGCTTGGAAGAAATAAAAACACATTAAACTTTTTAATAAAAGTAAGTTAGAGTAACTGAGAACATTTTCAATCACATAATAAAGATTTGTTTCAGACATAAACAATGACTTTCTGTGAGTTCCGCCTTGACATCTAAAGAATTCAGAATGACATTCACTATCCAACAGGGTTTTTCCTTCTGAAAACACAGCCCACTAAGAATCCCCAACCTACTCTGCCTCTTTGGTTCCTGTGTAAAGCACCAGGCAAGCATGAGAAGCCGAAACTGGCGGGCTGAGGGTTGGTAAAGAAGCCTGCACCATGGGGAGGCTTAAGCAAATTTTTCCTAGAAGCCTATAGCTGCCAAACTAGGCCTTTTTCTGGCCAGGAACCAGTAGGGGCCAAGGAGTGATAAAAAGAAATGAAGACCACAGGAGTGGATCCCGGAGCACGTAGACCACATCCCGAAGCTCTATGTATCAACACTCATTCATTTATTCATTCAACATATCTTTGCATGTCAGGTATTGTTCTTGGTGCTAAGATAAAGCAGTGAGTAAAGCAAAGTCCCTGAATCCAGTCCAGTTCAGGAGACGGACAATAAACACAAATATATGATAAGTTAGGTGTCGATACTGTGGAGAAAACTAAAATAGAAGGAGAAAAGGGAGTACTGAGGTGGGTTTAGACTTGCCAGATAAAAACAAGACACTCAGTTAAATTTGAAGTTTAGTTAAATTTGAATTTCAGATAAACACCAAATAATTTTTTTAGTATAGCATGTCTTAGGAAATATTTTAGATGTGCTTATACTAAACAATGAAATACCAAGGATGCTTTCTGATGATATGACCAAAAAAAAAAAAATCTGGTCAAGGGCATGTACTTTGGTTGCCATTCAATCCCCGGCCCTGGTTGGGGTCATGTGGGAGGTAACCAAATGATGAGTCTCTCTTGCATCAATGTTTCTCTCTCTCTCTCTCTCTCTCTCTTCCTCCTTCCCTCCCTCTCTCTCCCTCTCTCCCTCTCCCTCTCTCTCTCCCTCCTACTCTATGAGGTTAAATGGAAAAATATCCTTGGGTGAGGACTTAAAAAAAAATTAATTAATTAAAAAAAACAAAAAAACAAAAAAAAACCAGAGACCTACATGAAGTATAGCAATGAACCATGCAGATATTTGGAGGAGGAATGTCCACAAGAGAAAATAACATGTAAGTGAAAATGCCCTGAGCTAGATGTGTTTCTGAGAGGCCAGTGTAGATGGTGAAGAGTGAGGAATAAAGTGAGAGGATGCAAGGGGATGAGCTCAGAGAGTTGACAGGGAGCCAGATCCTGCAGAATTTTATAGGATAGAGTAAGAACTTTGGCATTTACTCCAGAAGGGATGAGAAGTCACTGGAACATTTAGGTCAGGCATGCCATGATCTACTTCAGATTTCAAAAGTATATGTCTGCTAAGTGAGGACTGAAAGGAAGAGCGGAAGCAGGAAAAACAGTTAGGAATCAATCTCAATAATCCAAAAAAGAAATGAGTGTGGTTTTATGCAATTGAGGTAGCAATGGAGGTAGTGAAAAGTGGACATTTTTGGAACTGATTTTGAGGGTAGAGCCCACAGGAATATTTGACACACTGAATGTTGTCAGTGAGAGAGAAGGCAAGGGTAGCAGGGGGTTTGGGCTTGAGCAACTAGAAGAATGGAAGAATGAAGTTGACACGGATTGAGGAGAAGGCTGCAGAAGGTAGAGCTTTATGTGGACCCTCTGAAGTGGGTGCCTGAGGAGGTAGGTTTGTAGTGGTTTAGCTATTCATGCAGAGATGGCTGAAAGGCGATAGTATATGTACATCTGGAGTTTACAGGGGAGATCAGGAATGCAGACATGCTGGGAGTTGTCAAATATGGATGTTATATAAAGTCACAAATAAAATTACCTAGAGATGAAAGCAGATCCAAGGATTGACCTCTGGGCAGTATTACAGATAGAGGAATAGTAAATACAAATTTTAAAAAAACCTGATAAGGCCTGGGTTGTATGGCTCAGTGGCCTGAGCATTGTCTCAAGAACTGAGAGGTCCCAGTTTGATTCCTGGTCAGGGCACGTGCCTGGGTTGTGGGCTCGATTCCTCCTGGAGGGTGGGGGAGATGCAGGAGGTGGCCAATTGATGGTTCTCTCTCACATTGATGTTTCTATCTTTCTCTCCCTTCCTCTCTCTCTAAAAAATCAATAAAAACATATTAAAAGTAAAGAAAATAGAAAAAAATTGATAAGCATTTAGAGACATAAAAGGAAAACTGAGGAGAATAGTATTAAAGAAAGCAAGGGAAAAATATTGTGTTAAAAAGTAAGATAATCAGTTATGTTAAATGGTATTGATATTTTCAATAATAACAGTAACAATAACCCCCGAGTCTTATAATTGCATTAGTTTCACTGAAAAAAATACAACAAAAGATAAAGCACATGATACTTATGATGGGTCTCCTAAGTCCTTCTACTTCCCTTTAACTTCATCTATCTAGATTAGAAGTGTTTTGGTAAACCACTCAGAAATATAAGAGGACAAGAATGAGCCAATGCTGATCATTCCTGGCTCTTAATTCACTACGCTTATATTTATTTCACCTTCAGTGAACTTTTCCTTCTCCTGCATTCCCCAGGTCTCCTATGAACATATCTGTTCGTTATCTGAATCTCTACTTAGCATCTACTTATCTTTTATTGGCATTTTCTGTACTCACCACTGAGATTTTTATATTCTTAAATATATGAATGCTGGGCTAGGCTAAAGCTTGACTTTTCTGACCATCTCCATCTATTACAGCTAATAATCCACCCAAAAATATCTGGGGCATTTATTTCCTTTAAATAAAAACCTCATCTATTCTGTGATTCACTTCGTTAGTGTTTTGCTAGTTAATCTGAGAAACAAGTCCAATATGTTGAAAAAGTGATAGTATACTATCCTCCCTTTCAAAATACTACATTTTAGAAGTATCTATAGCACATAGTAGTGACTGAAAAAAATAAGTTGAATAATTTCTTTATGAGAAGTTATATCTTCCTATCAATTTTGTCCCCAAAATTGATAGGAAGATATTTTGGGGCAGGACTCTGGAAACTCATCGTCAACTCACCGAAAGTGGCCATTTGCCCTCTTTTCCAACATGGTGGTTCACTTTTTAAATATGAATGGATTGCCTCATTCTTTTCCCAGGTCAAGTGAAATGCATATTTTGCAAAATATTTTGGGATCATTTTTAATCAATAACTTTCTGGATTATGTAGAAAGACTTACAGTATTTTTTCTGCATAAAAAATATACTTCTCATAGTTCCCATTAACATTGTTACCTAGAGTGTTATGCTATCAAGAACATACTTATTTAATAAAAATAAAAATTACAGTTAAAATCAAGCTTTGTCATAGTTGTGTTCCCAAACAAGACTGTCAAACATCTGATGCGGAGTCTAGATGTGACCAGGGAATCCTTTACCAGAACCATCAAGCTCCCAGGAAATCCTCTTCTGGCTTTGCAATATGTCCCCTAGGGTGGGGCTCTGCTCACCAGTTCACTTCTGATTAGTGGAGTCAGGTGATAGGACTGTGTGAGTTGTAAAAATGCCACCTTTGTTGATCTTGAAGACCTTTAGTGCCTGGGATCTATTGAAATAAAATCTGATGCTAAGTTGCTTATCTGTTTCTTTCCAAGTACTCAGAACCTCACAAGTTAGTTTGCAAAACTGGGTTGTAAATTTGGCCAGATTTCGAGAACATCAACCCCTGTGTTCGCCAACAAAAATCACAAGAGCAGCCTTTTTTGTGGTACTCAGGCTCTTCGGATTTCAGGCTCAGTTAAATACCAGGCACTTTCTTCTTCCTTTTTGGGTGGAAAAGTAGGGTATAAAAAAACTAGAGGAAAGACAAAATATCTAGACATTTAAAAATTAATGTTTTCATTATTTTCAGACCCCTGATTGAAAGTAACTTAAACTAATGAATTGGAATATTTTTTGTTTGAAGTAAAAAGAGCAGCATAGAAAAAAAAATTGGGGTGATCTCTGTGCCAAGACCAAAGGGTAATTTTGTGTCCTGGCAGTTCAAGTTGTGGGTTACTTTTCCACAACTATGCTTCCACTGTTATTAGTCTGCTCAGAGTTCTACCCTGACTAGTGCCCACATAATCTAATAATGAGCAGATGCTACTGCTGTGGATGTAGCTCTAGGATGATGATTTTGGGAGGAGATTTAACTCTTTCATGATCGCAGGAGACAACAGAATGGGAAAAAAATGAAGAGTAGCCTAACTTCCTAAAATAATATTGCTTACAAATGTACATACTGTACAAAAAGAAACCTCAATCAACAATAATAGAAAATCAAGAGAGAATTATGTCTTAGAAAATGTTCTCTTTATTTTCTGCAATGTTTAAGGGTCCTGGTAATTATAGTCAAACTACCTAAGTTTTATTAGGGACCATTTATTAAATAAAGACGACATAATTTGTCAGAGGTGAGATGTTTTCATGTTGTGGGTAGTTGAGTGATATATGTTCAATGTCTAGCAGGAAATGTCACCTGGCTAAATGATGGTCCCAGGAGCAAGGTTCGGGCTTTACATTTTGAGGAAGACAAAATACATGTAAAATGATAGGTAGCTAGACATTCCCCCTTTAATAAGACATCTGTGGACACCTCAAGAACAATAGGTATTCCAGATATCTACAGAATAGATTATACTTAAGAAGCTGCTCCAGCCCTGGCTGGTTTAGCTCAGCAGTTGGAGCGTCGGCCTGCGAACCAGAGAGTCCCGGTTCGGTTCCTGGGCACGTACAAAAAAAAAAAAAAAAGGAGCTGCTCCAAATATGTCTCCTTTAGGGTACAAATTATAAATTTTGATTTTGTTGTTTCAACCACCGTCTCTTTTGGAACCCACCCTATAGTTGTAGAAACAAGAGTGAACACATTTACCCCGTGGAAGATGGCAGAGTCTCAATTTGATTAATAATTTTAAATATTTTGTCTAATTTTAACATAAATAATGGAAATATAAGAGACATCTCTAAAACATATAGAATAAAATAAAATTTTATTTCCACTACCCATAGGTGAACATTGACTTTTGATTTTCTTTTTTTTTTATAGAACTGCATATATTAACTTATATTTTGTTTTTCTATAAAATGGCATCATTTTCTATATAATTTTTGCACTTAGCATTATATTTAGAGTGGATTCTATGCTATTAAATATTGTTAAAAACATGTTTCTTGATAGTTGCATATTATTCTCTGTATGATGTACCATAATTTATTAAATCATTTCACATTTGGGACAGTAATGATGATTCAAAGTTCAATTGCAAGTGATTAGTCAATAAACAACCTTATAGATAAAATTTTATAAACATTTCTCTTGACATGTTTTAGAAGATTTTTTTCTGTGTAATTTCTACCTCAAACTATATAATAAATTTTAAGATTTGATACATACTGACAAATTATTGTCCAGAAAACATTTGTTAACTCCAAAATCCTATACTGTGAATATGTGTGTGCGTTTCAAGCCTTTCACAGTGTTGTCTGTATCCTTTGTGTTTTTGTTTTTGTTTTTTACTGGAACTTGGATGTTGAATAAGATTTGTATTTGTTTCACAAAAGTTAGCTTAAAATTATACCTTATTTTAAGAACCTTAGTCTCTCATCATTTTTTAGATAGCATAGTGTTTTTTTCTACTATGAATATTGTGCTGCCTAACATACCATCCTAAAACTTAGTGGCATAAACTAAGAAAAGTTTTATTATGTCTCACAATTTTTTTGGCTAAAAAATCAGTTAGGGCTCAGCTGGATGACTTTTCTACTCCATATTTTATCCATTGGTACCCATTGTTGGTATTCAACTGATAGCTTGGCTGTCTATAGGTTTCAAAATGGTTTAACATACATGTTGGTGGCTTGGTGGAAATGGTCAGAAGATTGGGCTCAGTTGGGACTCTCTCCTTTCCTACATAGTCTTGTTACAGTAGGTAGGTAGGTAGGTAGGTAGGTAATAGGAAGTGGCAGCTTCACAGACAGCCCAGGGGACAGATGCATCTTCTATTAAAGGAACTTAATCCCCAGGCAGGTGGTTTTCCAGTCTCCTCAGGGAACAACAGGTCCATTCCCACAGATAACTCTAGGGGGTGGGATATGAGGGGTATAATAAAGGGGAAATTCCTTTGCTGGATGCATGCAGAATAGAAGCCAAGATAGCAGGGGTTGAGGGGGCAGTGCAAGCCCACAAAGAGCCAGAAGAGAAATTAGTTAGTTTGAAAGAGAGCTTGTTCTTTCCCAAGCACAAGATAATATAATCAAAGTTTAACAAAGGCCCAGGATCCAATGACTCATGTGTCGGAGCGCTCCCCGTAGCAGCCACATGGGCCTGGTTGTAGCAGGGCTTGGGGCTAGACAGAAAAAAAGACTGTGCTACACTACTGGAGCTTTGGACAACAATGCCCAGGTCATGGCACAGTATCTCTGGATCCTGGTCCTCCTGGGCTTGATGAGGACAAGTGTGTGGCCTGAGCCACCTGGTTGTGGATGAGACATCACCTAAGGCTTTCCTTTGTTTTGCTTCAGTAAATCTTGCCATAATACAGCCCCTCTTCCTATGTGTGTATTCTTGAAATGTGTTTCCTGAAATAGCATGAAAAAAATCATATTTCCATGTGCAACAGTCTCAGGGTCTTTCCAAATGATATCTCTAGCAGAGTAATCACACTTATGTGGCAGCTCATAGCATAATTAAGTATTACACAAGGCCTTGGTGGAAGCTGAAAGCTTCTTGTGACTTAGATTCAGCCTCAGAAGTTGAATGATAATTTGCTGTCTATTGAGCAAGCTAATCACGAGAGTCAGTCCTGATTTAAGGGGAAGGAAATTAACTCAAACTCTCCACGAGAGGAGTAGAAAATAATTTGTGGCTATCATTAATCTATACCATCCAACCTTTGACCTCAAATTATTTACTTTCTTCAACACATGAAATACTTTGATTTCCTCCCAAGATCTGCAAAAGTCTCATCTTTCTTACTGCATTAGTGTGTAGTCCAGGATTTTGAAATCTAAATCAGGTCCACGTGCTCTTTGCACCTCACCCCCAACTTACAACAATGAGATAGAAACAGAATCAATGGATACTCCAATTAAGAAAGGAGAACAGGGGTCACTTAGTAGTCAATGGTTCACAGCAATTCTGATATGAGATACTGAGCAGTGTTTATGGTCTAATTCAGCTCCCTGAAAGGAGATTCTTTGAGAGTCTTGGCTATACCCTCTGAATTTCTGCCTTCTTGCTCTGAGTCAGCCTTCCTTTCCCATTAGAAATTGCCAATAGTTGAACCCATGTACCTTTTTCAACATGCTTTGCATATGTAGAAATTTTGAGGTTCAAAGATCGCTTTATTTTGTATAGTTTTTGTCCATTTCAGGTTCAGTTTAACCTCATATAATTACTTTTTTAAAATTTATTTTCTTTCTTTTTTTTTTTGTTTTAATCCATCATATACTCCATTAGACAAAACCATGTCTGCACACATCTCTGAGTTAGTCCATTTTTTTTTTTTATTTTTTATTTTTTTTTTTTTATTTATTTTTTTTATTGATTAATTTTTGTTAGTCCATTTTTTATTTTAGGCTTCCTGTGAGATGGCTGAGGGACAACACCCTTTGACGTCTTAGACATATTATCGTCTATGGATGACAATTGTCAAAATATTTACCCTTTCTGTGACCTATGCCTCCTCTTCCTCTCCGAATTCAACCCATTCCCTCAGTACTTTGCCAGTCTTTCCTGTGCTTCTTTCGCATCTTTATGGTGATCACCATTAATACATATCTATAGTCTACATATAGATACACATTTTTTCCTGGCACTTTCGGTGACCTGCCACCACTAGCTGTCCCTGACCCGTTCTTCATGTTTCTAGTAGCATTCCTTTGCCTCTTTCTGCAGGGTTACTGAAAGGCGTTGTCATACTCAGCTGCCTTCATCAGCATTTCCACAATTTAAAATTCGTTTTCTAATTTCCCTGGAAATAGAGTTCATAGGTTTTGTTGTTTTTTTCCTTCTGGTCTAGTTTCCAAAAGAAGAGGGAAGCTTCGTATTTAAAACCTTGCCATGTCTTTCCCAGATTCAGAATAGCACTATTTTGAATATTTTTTTAAACGTTCGCCTTTGAGTTGAATACCAGTCTGATAAGAGGTAAAATAGACTATTTAAAAAATTTATTTTTCTTTATTGATTCTAGAGATAGAGGAAGGGGGAGAGAAAGAGAGAGAGAGAGAGAGAGGGAGGGAGAGAGAGAGAGAGAGAAACATCAGTGAGAGAGAACATCAATCGCCTACCTCCAGCATGCCTCCCACTGAGGATTTGGCCCACCACCTGGGCATGTGCCCTGTTGGGGAATCAAACCAGTGACCTTCTGGTGCATGGGTGGATGCTCAACCACTGAGTCACACTGTCTGGGCTAAAATAGAACATTTTTAAATGGCTAATTTGCTATTGCCTAAATTTCTATGGACACAATTAATGAGGCCATGTGGGTATCACAAATTTTAATAGCAGAAAATATCTGAAATGAAGCACCCCATCCTTCCTTTCAATAGAGTTCAGTTCAGTGAGAGTCAGAGACAAGATGAAAAAGAAAAAGGAGGAAGAGATAGAACAAGAGAAGGAAGACAATATCCAACAGTTTGTTCATATGAGTCAAAGTGAACTAAAGTCAACGCAATTAAATTGAGAAGGCCAGGTCCAAATGGGCTACTCCATAAATCTGCCTAACTTTGAGAGAAAAAAAAGACAAAGCTGTATTTATGTTAAAAGAAGCATGTGTATATTATAAAAATATAATATAAATGTTAAATAAAGTCTCAAATTAATATAAAATATATACATATTTTTTTCTAGAATAACCTGCAACCTGATCTTACCCTTCACTTCTCAATTTAATGATAACTTACTGTGGAAGGCCTTCTCTGAAACTCCAACCCAAAGTAGCCCTGAGTCTCCAGCTTATCAGTTTGTTTTCTTCCTTACGGCACTTTTCACTCTCAGATGTTTTCTTGTGTGTTTATTTTTCATGTTTTCATCATCCTCTGCTCCACTCATCCCAATAAGTTATGAACTCCAGAAGAATGGGGACTTGTGTGTCTTATTTCAGTTCTGTTTTCTCTGCCTCTGGACAGTTCCTAGTGCCTAGTTGAAGCATGATCACATTTTGTCTGTGAATGATAGAGATGACAGAAATTTCAGACTGGTAGCAATGTGCCACAGGGGTTTCCACTTCCAAGTACCTAGTCACTCTTTTCTGTTCTCAGGCACACTTAGAGGCAGATGGGATTTTGTTCCAATAAATAGGTTATTTCTAGTATTTATGAGGTTAAAGACTTAATAATTTTTTTTTCTGTTCTATTTGACAATGCGGCCAACATTCATTAATTAATACACTTTTTAGATTGTGTATTTAGTTTCCAGTGTGATCTGGTCATGAAGATGACTTTGACTTCTTCTTGCCATAAGTTTTCTGCTTATTTTGTAGAAACTCTTTCACTGGCTTTTTAATTGGCCAAGACCTTCCCAACATTATTATGCAACAACAGTTGTGATGGGAAGTCTTTCTTTGTTCCTGAATTTAATGAGAATATCTCTAGTAATTTAAAATACAATAGGTTGCCCCACCAGTGTGGCTCAGTGGTTGAGCATCAACCCATGCACCAAGAGGTTGTAGGTTTGATTCCTGGTCAGGGTAAATGCCCAGGTTGTGGCCTAATTCCCAGTGGGTGATATGCAGGGATGGCCAACTGATGTTCTCTCTCATCAATGTTTCTATCTCTCTCTCCCTTCCACTGTCTAAAATCAACAAATAAAAAAAAATACAGTAGGGTGATTATTTAAGAGCTATTCTATATTATGATTGTTAAATAAGGATTACATTTTATCCAGTCAAATATCTTTATTTGTTTATTAATGTTACAGATGTTTCTCCTTTCCCCCCACTGATTCTTCCCTCCCCCTCCTCCCCGTCCTGTCCCCAGCTTTGTTGTCCATGTCCATTGTTCATGCATACATGCATATAAGTTCTGTGGTTTATCTCTCCCCCTGTACCCCTGCTACTGGTGATGGTCAGCCTGTACCCCACTTCCACATCTCTGGGACTACCCCATTCCTCAGACTGTTATGTTCATTATATCCCACAAATAAGTGAGATCATGATACTTGTCTTTCTCTGCTTTACTTGTTTCACTTAGGATAATACTTTCCAGGTCCCTCTATGTCGTCTCAAAGGATAAGAGATCTTGCTTTCTTACAGCTGCATAGTACTCCATTGTGTATATGTACCACCGCTTTTTTATCTATTCGTCTACTGATGGACATTTGGGCTGTTTCCAGATCTTAGCTATTGTAAATAGTGCTGCTACGAACATAGGGCTACATATATTCCCTCTGATTGGTGTTTCAGATTTCTTAGGGTATATTCCTAGAAGTGGGATCACTGGGTCAAATGGCAGTTCAATTTTTAATTTTTTGAGGTAACACCATATTGTTTTCCATAGTGGCTGCACCAGTCTGCATTCCCACCAGCAGTGCACTAGAGTCCCCTTTTCTCCACACCTTCGCCAATACTTGTTGTTTGATGATTTGTCAATGGTGGCCATTCTGACAGGTGTGAGGTGATACCTCATTGTTGTTTTATTTTGCATTTCTCTGATGATTAGTGATGTTGAGCATTTCTTCATATGTCTCTTGGCCATTTGTATGGCCTCTTTGAAGAGGTGTCTATTTAGTTCCTCTGCCCATTTTCTAATTGGGTTCTTTGTCTTCCTTTTGTTGAGTTGTATGAGCACTCTACATATTTTGGAAATTAAACCCTTATCAAATGTATCATTGGCAATTATGCTCTCTCGTACAGTGGGTTGCCTTTCCATTTTGGTGGTTGTTTCTTTTGCTGTGCAGAAGCTTTTTAGTTTGATGTAGTCCCATGTGTTTATTTTCTCCTTTGTTTCTGTTGCCTTAGGTAATGTATCAGTGAAAATTCTGCTGCGTATGATGTCTGAAATTTTGTTGCCTACATTTTTTTCTAGGATTTTTAAGGATTCATGAATCACATTTAAGTCTTTTATCCATTTTGAGTTTATTCTTGTATATGGTGTAAGTTGATGGTCTAGTTTTACTTTTTTGTAGCTGTCCAATTTTCCCAACACCATTTATTAAAGAGGCTGTCTTTCCTCCACTGTATGCTCTTGCCACCTTTGTCAAATATTAATTGAGCATAATCTCTTGGGTCCACTTCTGGGTTCTCTATTCTGTTCCAATGATGTATCTCCCTCTTCTTGTGCCAGTACCAGACTGTTTTGATTACAGTGGCTTTGTAGTATAACCTGAAATCTGGCACTGTAATCCCTCTGACATGGTTCTTTTTTATCAAGATTGCTGTGGCTATTCCGGGTGTTTTTTGGTTCCATATGAACTTTTGAAGTATTTTTTCTACTTCTGTGAAGTATGTTGTTGGTATTTTGATGTGGATTGCATTGAACCTATAGATTGCTTTAGGTAGTATGGATGTTAATGATTTTAATTTTTTTAATGATGTTAATTTTTCCAATCCATGAATAAGATATGTGCTTCCACTTTTTTTATATCTTCCTCTATTTCTTTTCTCAATGACCTGTAGTTTTCTGAGAATAGGTCCTTTACTTTTTTGGTTAAGTTTATTCCTAGGTATCTTAATTTTTTTGCTGCAATGGTAAATGGGATTGTTTTTTTAGTTTCTCTTTCTGTGACTTTATCATTGGTGTATGAGAATGCTGTCGATTTCTTGACGTTAATTTTGTATCCTGCTACTTTGCCAAATTCATTTATTAAGTCTAGTAAATTTTTGATGGAGTCTTTGGGTTTTCTACATATAGTATCATGTCATTGGCAAATAATGACAATTTCACTTCCTCCTTTCCAATTTGGATCCCTTTTATTTTTTCATTGCTGTGGCTAAGACTTTCAGCACTATGTTAAGTAAGAGTGGTGAAAGTGGGCATCCCTGTCTTGTTTCTGTTCTTATGTAAAATGCCTTTAGTTTTGGCCCATTGAGTATGAAATTGGCTGTAGTTTTTTTATATATGACCTTTATTATGTTGAGATATGATTCCCTCTGTTCCCACATTGCTGAGTGTTTTATTTTTTATTTATTTTTTAATTATTTATTTATTTTTTTGTTATAGATATTTCTCCTTTTTTACCCCATAGGCACCCCTCTCCCCACCCCATCCCTGCCCCGTCCCCGGCTTAGTTGTCCATGTCCATTGGTCATGCATACATGCATATAAGTTCTGTGGTTTATCTATTCCCACCCCACCCCCCACCCGCTCTTCTGAGGGATGTCAGTCTGTGCCCTACTTCCATGTTTCTGGGTCTACCGTATTCCTCTAACTCTTATGTTCATTATATACCGTATATAAGTGAGATCATGTGGTATTTGTCTTTTTCTGCTTGGCTTATTTCACTTAGGATAATACTTTCCAGGTCCCTCCATGTCATCTCAAAGGATACGAGATCTTTCTTTCTTACCACTGCATAGTACTCCATTGTGTATATGTACCACAGCTTTTTTATCCATTCGTTTACTGATGGACACTTGGGCTGTTTCCAGATCTTAGCTATTGTAAATAGTGCTGCTATGAACATGGGGGTACATATATTCTTCCTGATTGGTGCTTCAGGCTTCTTGGGGTGCTGATTGTTTTTATCAGAAATGGGTGCTGGATTTTGTCAAATGCCTTTTCAGAGTCTATTGATATGATCATGTGGTTTTAATTTTTTATTTTGTTTATGTGTTGTATCACATTTATTGATTTGCAAATAATGTACCAGCTTTGCATCTCTGGGATGTATCCCACTTGGTCATGGTGAATAATTTGTTTAATGTATTGCTGGATCTGATTTGTTCATATTTTGTTAAGAAATTTGGCATCTATGTGCATCAGGGATATTCACCTGTAGCTTGCTTTCTTTGTGGTGTCTTTATCTGGTTTTGGAATTAGAATTAGAATTAGCTGGCCTCATAAAAGGAGTTTAGAAGACTTCCTTCTTCTTGAATTTTTTGAAATAGTTTGAGGAAAATGGGTATTAGTTCTTCTTTAAATGTTCAGTGAAATTTCCCTGTGAAGCTGTCCGGTCCTGGGCTTTTGTTTGCTGGGAGAGTCTTGACTACATCTTCAACTTCTTTTTTTGTTATTGTTCTGCTCAAGTTTTCTATCTCTTCCTGGTTCAGTTTTGGAAGACTGTGTTTCTAGAAATTTGTCCATTTCGCTCAGCTTATCGATTTTGTTGCCATATAATTGTTCATAATATTTGTTAATGATCCTTTGTATGTCTGTGGTTTCAGTTCTCATTTCTCCTCTCTCATTTCTGATTTTGTGTATTTGGGTTTTCTCTCTTTGTTTCTTGGTGAGTCTAGCTAAAAGTCCATCAATATTGTTTATCTTTTCAAAGAACCTGCTCTTTGTTTCATTGATCCTTTCAATTGTTTTTTTGGTCTCCATGTCATTTATTTCTGCTCTGATCTTTACCATTTCCTTCCTTCCACTTTCTCTTGGTTTTCTTTTTGTTTGCTTTCTAGTTCTTTAAGTTGTGAGGTTAGATAGTCCATTAGAAAATTTTCTTGTTTCTTGAGATAGGCCTGTAGTCCTATGAACTTCCCTCTCAGAACTGCTTTTGCTGCATCCCATAAATTTTGTGTTGTTGTGTGTTCATTTTCATTGATTTCCAGAAAGTATTTAATTTCTTCCTTGATCTCCATGGTAACCCATTCATTATTCAATAACATGCTATTTAGCCTCCATGTGTTCAAATATCTTTGCATGTTTTTGTTGCAATTGATTTCTAGTTTCATGCCATTGTGATCTGAGAAGATGCTTGATATGATTTCAATCTTCTTGAACTTGTAGAGACTTGGTTTGTGCCCTAATATGTGGTCTATCTTTGAGAATGTCCCATGTGCACTTGAGAAGAATGCGAATTCTGCAGTTTTGGGGTGTAATTCTCTGTACATATCTATGAAATCCATTTGATCTAATGCTTCATTTAGAGTTTGTATTTCCTTGTTAATTTTTTGTCTAGATGATCTATCTAGTGATGTAAGCGGGGTGTTGAAGTTCCCTGCTATGATTGTATTGCTGTCGATTTCTCCTTTGAAGTCCTCCAGAACATTTTTAATATATGTTGGTGCTCCTATATTGGGTGCATATATGTTTACCAAGGTTATATTTTCCTGTTGGATAGATCATTTCAATATTTTGTAGTGGCCTTCTTTGTCTCTAGTTATGGCCTTCATTTTGAAATCTATTTTATCAGATATGAATATTGCTACCCCAGCTTTTTTTCCCTTCCATTTGCTTGAAAGATTTTTTTTTCATCCTTTCACTTTCAACCTACGTGAGTCTTTTGTTGTGAGGTTGTTCTCTTGTAAACAACATATACGTGAGTCATGGTTTCTTATCCAGTCAGCTACTCTGTGTCTTTTTATTGGAGCATTCAAACCATTCACATTTAAGGTGATAATTGAGATCTACTTATTTATTGCCATTTTTGTTTAGTACTTTATTGCCATTTTTGTTTAGTATGGTTCTATTTTTCTTCCGATTTCTTCTACTAATTACTGTAGTCCTTTTAGCATATCTTGCAACGTTGGTTTGGTGTTAATATATTTCCTTAGCCTTTTTTATTTTTTATTTTTTGGCCTGGAAAGCTCGTTATTGGACCTTCTATTATGAATGATAGCCTTGCTGGATAGAGTAGTCTTAGATTCAAATCCTTGCTTTTCATGACCTCGATGACTTCATGCCATTCCCTTCTGGCCTGTAGTGTTTCTGTTGAGAAGTCAGCGGAGAGCCTTATGGGGGTTCCTTTGTAGGTAACCTGTTGCTTATCTCTTGCTGCCTTTAGGATTCTCTTTTGTCTTTAATTTTTGGCATTTTAATTACTATGTGTCTTGGTGTGGGCCTGTTTGGGTTCTTCTTACTTAGGGCTCTCTGTGCATCTTGAACTTGAATGCCTTCTTCCTTCACCAAGTTCGGGAAGTTTTCTGTTACTATTTCTTCAAATATATTCTCTAACACTTGCCCATTTTCTTCTTTCAGGACTCCTATGATGCAAATGTTCTTACGTTTTTAGTTGTCTCACAGTTCTCTTAAGCTGTCTTCCTGTTTTTTAAGTGTTTTTTTTTTTTTCCTTTTGGTTTTCTGATTGGTTGATTTTTTTCTACCCTGTCTTCTAATTCACTGATCCGGTCCTCAGCTTCCTCTACTCTGCTGGTTAGTCCTTCCAATATGTTCTTAATTTCTGCTATGCCATTCTTCGTTTCCACTTGGTTGGTTTTCAGTGTTTCTATATTTTTACTCATGGTGCTGATGTCCTTACTCATGCTGTTGAACTTCCTCAAGATCGTGGCTATGAACTCGACCTTTGATAATTTGCTTAGATGTAGTTCATTGATCTCATCTTCTATAGAGTTCTCTTGTTCTTTCATTTGGGATTTGTTTCTTTGTTTCACCATTTTTGCTATCTCAGTAGGTTTTGGAGCCTGCCAAATTTTCCCTGAGGTGTTGGTGGTCTGCTGTTTGTGGCTCCCTCTACTAGGTTTGGATGAGCCTGGGTGGGCCCACGTTAAACTCTACTGTCAAGTCTTACTTTCCTGGGTAGATTTGCAAGCCCAGGCAAGGTTCATTTATCCTCTAGCTTGTTCCTGGTGGCTAGAAGTCTCAGTTACTCAGTACCTTGGAATGTAGCCCTGGTGTTCTGCATAGGAAGATTTCCAGAGGGTGGGATAGATGCTGGTTATTAATGAGCCTCAATTTGCATTTCTTTGCCTCACCTGGGAAAGGCTGAATCTCCAAAGGCGGGGGTGGGCGGGGGGGCTGCTGCTTTTCCCCACAACTCAGGGAAGGAGCACAATGGCCACTGTCCTTTGTGGCTACAACTCAGCAAAAGCTCTTAGTGCCCTCCAAATCCTGAGTGTCCCTACAGAGTTCCAGCCCAGTCTGCCCTCCCTCTGCCAGAGCACCCAGGTGAGTGGCTGTGGCTATTTTAGTGCTCTGTCCAGGCTCTCTGCACTGTGGAATGGGCTTGGTCTTTATTCCCCAAGGGCACTACTCACAGCTTAGACTGCTGCTGTCTGTGGGCTCCCAGCCCACCACACTCTCAAGATCCTACCAGTGTCCCTGGTTATATGGTCCTGTCCTGCTGTTTTCTGTTGCTTTTTTCTGAGGATTTGTCTTTATTTTAATTGTAATTTCTATTTGGTCTTGGGAGATTGTCTGTGTAGCTTCCATTTATTCCACCTCCATTTTCACATCCTTTACGCCTATCTTCTGTGCAGCTGGGTTGCACAGGCCTCTTGTGCCCCAGCACCCCACAGGACCCACGGGCAGCTGGATAGCACCAGTCCCTCTCAGACTCTGGCTTCCCACTGCACTTGTGAGCTGTTGGACTGCACAGGTCTCTGTGGAGCCCCAGGTCCTAGCACTGGTGGCTGGGGAGTGCTGGTGCCTTGTGGGGCTCAGCTCCTGCTCAGCTTTTGCTGTAGTTTTTGGGGATGGATCTCAACTGCTGGTCTGTGCTTCTGTTGTCTGGGGATGGGTATCTGCTCTCCAGCCTCTGTTGCTGGGCGTATATCTGGACTCTGATCGGGCTGCTTCTGTGGGGGATGGTGCTGGCCTCTCAGCTGTCCATGGCTTCTGCACCTGGCACCTTGGCAGCTCCACTACTGTGCACTGGTCTGTGTTGACACAGAGTGTCCACTAGTCTGATGGTGCCAGGTGTGCTGCTGGGCTCAGGTTGCTGGGTCCTAGCCGCTCCCACTGCCTCCTCCCAGGGAAGACCCCGGGATCTTCCAAAATGGTGGGATCAACTTGTAGCGCAGGGAGAAGCGCCCTGAAGAGCCGCTCACCACGGTAGCCGGCTGCTCCTGTCCACAGCACAGGGACCTTCTGCTCCGCAGCTCTGAACTGCACGAGTTTGGTCATCCACCTTCACATCCACACACACTCTCTCACACACTCGCTTACTCTCTGACACACTCGCCCTCCCTCCAGTCCTGCCCGCTGCCATCTTCTCCTCAGTCAAATATCTTTAAAATGCTGAATTTAATGCTGTTACTTTATTTGGTATTTTCACATTTATATAACTAAGATAAGTGTATAATATTCGTATTTTCTTGTTATCCTTATCAGGTTTTGATAATTTTTTAAATTAAAAGACTATCTTTTATCCTTTCCAGGCTCAAGAGTGAGTAATAGAGAACTAATAATTTGATTCTTTGAAAAGTTAATAATAAAAGCTCCTCAGTTAAAATATCACGTTGGCCTAGAACCATGTTTGGATATTTTTGGTAATATTTACAATTTATTCAATAGTTATTTGCATATATGGTTGCCTATTTAAAATGGCACAATTGAGAAATGTTTATTTTACCAGAGATTTCCAAGTTTACCTAATTTATCAAAATAATTAGGAGTTATGCATTCTAATCTTTCATGGCATTTTTACCAAATGATTTTGTTAAAAATAGTATAGTTGTTGGGAGCACAGATTATAGAATCAAGGACAGGAGATGCTACATTAAAATTCCATCTTTGATACTTTAGAAGCTTTGCAATAATAGTAAGTTAATCCCCCAAATTCAGTGACCATATTTGTAAAAATGGAAAATAAACACTTCATAGTTCTACCTTAAGGAAGAACTGAAATAATATACCAAGCATTAAGAATAGGATCAGCTACAGAAAAAGCACTCAGTATATCCTAGCTATTTATCATTATAATTATCATCATGATCATTTTACTCTTGATTTTATGTCTAGGATGTTTTTCTGTTGTTTTATACTTCTTGAATTTATTTAATATTTCTATTGTCTTCCTCTTTTATAATACATTAATTTCTGCTTTTATCTTGACTATTATCTTTCTCCTATTTCCCTCTGATGTATTTTCTTTTTCTAATTTATTAAATTGAATGCTTGGTTTATTTTTCTTTCTTTTTCTTATTAATTATAAAAATGTTCCAAGGCTGCGAATTTGGCTTTACATACCACCTTGGCTGCATCTCATAAGTGTTTAAGTATAATATACCAATTGAAGTACTTTCTAAATAATCTGTGTTAATTTTAATTTGTTTTAAGTTGAAATAAAGTTATTTTAAAAAATTATTGTAAATTTTCTAACAGAAATTTTGCTTGTTTTATTTGTTCTTTTTTTAATTATTATTTTATATATTATTGCTAGTGGTCAGAGAACATGCTCTGCATAATTTTTACTTTGTGGAATATATTTTGTGAAACTATAGATAACTATTTGTCTACATGTTTCATGAATACTATATATTTTATATCCTTTGTAGAGTTTATATTAAAATATATTTATTAATTCAATGATATTAGTTTTTAAATTTTATTTATTTAATTTTTTAAGATCCTTACCCAAGAATATTTTTCCATTGATATTCAGATAGAGTGGGAGGGAGGGAAGGGAAGAAAGAGAGAGACAGAGTCAGAGAGAGAGAGAAACATTGATGTTAGGGAGACACATTGATTGGTTGCCTCCTGTACA
Organism: Molossus molossus; assembly: GCF_014108415.1. Taxonomy (NCBI): domain Eukaryota; kingdom Metazoa; phylum Chordata; class Mammalia; order Chiroptera; family Molossidae; genus Molossus; species Molossus molossus. The sequence goes on from NW_023425346.1 coordinate 28,559,196, forward strand.
ACCATGACCAGGGCTGGGGATTGAACCACAACCAAGGTATGTGCCCTTTACTGAAATTGAACCCATGACTCTTTGGTCTGTGGGCTGATGCTCTAACCGCTGAGCCAAACTGGCCAGGGCATATTAATTACTTTTTAAAAATGGTTTATATTTTCTCTTGATCTACTAGAAGTATCAAAGACAGCAGTGTTAAAATATTCTACAGAAGTTCTGTTTCTACACATTTTTTTTTACATAATGTTTTAAGTACTATTTATTTAGCATATAAAGATTTGTGACATTTCTACAAGTTTATTGTAAAGTTCACTTTTTCTGTATAAATGAATTTTGTAATACGATTACTTTTTTTTTTTTTTCCAAATAACATTTTGGTTTTATACTAATACTATCATCCCTACAATTCAACTTAGGAACAACTTCTTTGGGGAAAAATAAAAGTTACCTGAAGAGAAATGAAAAGATTAAGGTCCATCATGATATATTTACAGCAAAGTAACTGCCCTTGTTCTTTTCTGGAAAGAACATCTTTGAGTAAAGAATTTTCTCCTTATCTGCAGGTGATAACAAGCAACATTAGCATGAAAAAGTATGAGAAATAAGGATTTTCCCTTGACTAGTTAAGAAATAGGCTTAACAATTCACAAATTTCTTACAGGATTAGACTTTAATATCTAATAATCACCTTTGTCAAGGAAAATGTATTCGGCACTGTGGGAAGTAATTGCAATTTATGGAAATGTTTGGAACCAAAGAAAGAAAATTAAAAATATTGCTATCAGAATGGTAATATGAACTTGGCTCACTGTACTAGAAGGAAGAAGCATTTTGATGAGCTCACCTCTTGGTTGTCCTCAGATAAGACTTCATGTCTGAATGACCTTCCTAGCTTTGGTTTATGAAATGTGTACTTCATCATCACAATTAAAATCCCTTTTCCATATCACCTTAAAGGGGAGTTTGCAATCAATTTCACAATTGCTTCTTCTCCTTAACACTTTATTTTGTACAACTATTTTTTTTTTTTTTTACTTTGAACTACTTACGCAAATCCTTGCTTAATGCTTTTATATTTGTTCATGTCTTATTTTTCCAGTCACAGATGGTAAGCTTCTAAAAGACAGGAATCTCCTTGACTGCATTTTCTGTACTAGGCTGAGCACAGAAACATGCTTAGAAATCTACCATGATGTGCCAGCTGTCTCCTTTAACCAGCACTGTCAATCCATGCCTCATCCTCCTTTGTTTTTGTCCCTAGAATTGGAAAAAAAAAAATTGATGCTGGTCTAAGTGTTAGGTAGAGAGAGGTGAGGTATAAAGATGAAAGAAATTTTAATTTCCTTTTAAATCTTTCATCCTCAACCACAATTATTTAAAAACTGTATGTAACAAGGCTTGCGATAGTAATATACTTTACAATATTTTCATAAAATTCTCAACTGCGTAGTTAATTGGATGACAGGGACGAGCAGACAGGTCAGATGAAAGTTGTTGTGTCATCTCATCAAAGGAGTCTAAGTTGCCTCTTGTCTCAATCTATTCATTAATTTTCATTTATGTTTCAATTACTTCATAATCTACTGATTACTGAATGAGCTATCTATCTATGTAGTCTGATATTTGGGAGCTTTAAAAAGACAATTGTCTGGAACACAAATACCTGGTGGAGGTTAGAATAAAATAATGCCAAGATCACGCTGGCTCAATCTCAGGACTTCTAGGACCCCTAAATAGTTTGTAAAGTGAGCATTGTATTATGTAAAGGAGGAATACATATTTGAATTCAGGAGTCAGGGGGGAGGGGCAGAAAACAAAAATCAAAGCTCAAGTAACATCAGTTCCTGTTCTTGGCAATGACATTAATAATGAAAAGCTCTGTTGTTATTTTGCATTTTATACCACCTTACTGAAAATGAACTCTCTAGCATCATCTGTAATTTACACAAAGACCCTGACTATTTTGAGTGTTAAAGGGAAGCTTTAACAGGTTTAGCTATCAGAGTTTTAGAAATCTTCTCCCAAAACTTCTTATGTGGAACATTGAAGTTGAGCATGAAAGCTGCTGACAGTGTTAAGAGAAAGAAAACCCTTAAGAGTGAACACTGTTATGGTATCTTACACATAAACTGGGCAGTTGGGAATAGCCTCATGGGGCCACTTCCAGAGAAAACCTCACCTGGTGAGGTCAGAACCTCAGGAGTTTTAAAGCAAGGGCATGCTTCATTGCAAGGTGGACTGGAGGTGAGCACACAGATTCCCATCCCTCTTTAGAGAAGTGATTTCAAGGCTCGCCCAAGTGCTCAGGCATAAAACCCTAGCAGGAGGCCCTTTAGAAGGGGTTCAGACAAGTTATAGTACTACCTGAACGTGAGCCAGGCCAAGCTGCGAGGGCCCGAATTAAAAGGAAACAGTTTATAAGCTGTGGGACCTCTTACCAATCCATCTTTTTCACTGGGGGAAAAAAATCCCTTTTGCTGAGGCGATGAAAACCTGTATTAAAAGGTGATGCAGCAGAATAAAAGGGGGCTAAACCAATTGGTGAGTATTTCAAAAAACAAGAGAAAAAAAGCCAACATGGTTTTAAAAGTACTCCAGCAGAGAGGGGGAGAGGGAAGAAAAATCATGGTATATCTATTCTATGATGAACAGTTCCAGGACAAAAGATATTGGTAAAAGAACATTTAGAAATTTTTCAGAATTTTTTTTATATTTACGTAAACCTCTTCGTTTTTTTGTTTGTTTGTTTTTTTGCCAACGCATAAATGCAGCAATGAACCCTTCACAGTGGTGTGACGTGAGATTTTTAAATGTAGATACAGCCAATTAAGTAGTCCCACAGCTGAAGCCAATATTCTTGATGAGTCTAGGAAGGAGAAGTCAGCCAAAGCACAATTTATGAATTTGAAAATTGCTCTTCTCTGCTATGAATATTAGCCTATAGATGACCTCTGGTATACTTCAAGCTCTCTTTCTCATCCCAAAAGCCTGGGCACTTGCAGAAACATGTATACTTCAATCTAGATCATATAGATGTATTACCATTACTCATTACAGTTGAAACTAGAATGAACAGTAATACAGAGAGAGTAGTATTATTAGTGGTCTTTCAGAAAGTGCCCACATAGGACATATCCTTATATTTTGGTGTTAATATAAAAGGCATAAGAGGATTTTCTAGATGGTTCAAGACTGAAAAGAAGGAAAATATTTCACCCAGATCCTTCTATAAGAAGAGACTTATTGTTCCAACTGTGAGCAGATAGTCTTCATCTATTAATTAGCACTGTCAGGGTTTGCTTAAGTCTCTGTGGGCTGCTTCCCCCAAGACATGTACTTTTTTCCCCATCCCAACCCCATCCAATGACTGACTAAGGTAGGTATAAATATTGATCCATTTCGGCCCAAGTCAGGACAACTCTGAACGGGTATACAGCTCTAGAACTCCCTTGAGCTTTTGACCAAAAGTTATTGGATTATCATGACTGTTGAACTTCTGTCTCTGTCCAATCTTGATGCTTTTCCTTACATGTTCTGCTTGCCAAATTCACTCTAAGTGTCTGCTTCCAGAGAAACCAACCTGTGAATGTGACCATGTTTAGAGTATTTCTAATATGTATTCTGTGCCTTAATATTATTTTATAGATTGGGCAATGAAAGTACAAAATGAAGAGAACCTACTTGGGGTGGGCGAATAGTAATTATATATTAGATATAAGGGCTACGATTTTCTAATCTCCTGATTAGCCTCTTGTTCTTCTGATTGTAAGACTTGCCAGGGGCATTCAATAAAAATGCCAAACTTTGAAAGTTGTAGTTTCATTGGCAAGTTAAAATCTAGGCTATCAAGTGGCTTTAGTTGTATATTAAAATCATGTATATGGTAGCTAACAAACTAAAACATGCAAGATATTAAATAATTGTGAATCACCATTGTTTTCATTTTTTCTAAAAGATTTCTGTCATAACTCTTACATTTTCAGTAGAATTATGTAACTGGAGAGGGTCACAGAGGTTATGTAGTTACCCTTTATAATTGGTAAACAAATAGAACTTGAAACTATGATCTAAGAGTAAAACATTAAAAGTGAACAAGATGTTTTGACTGGGCCACAGTTAGATAAACCCAAAGAGAGTCAATGCATAACATGATATTGGAGGTAGGTATAAACCATACACCAATCAAGGTGTAACCCTCTTCATGATGATTAGCCAGTTTTTGCTAACCGGTTTCTAATACACGTTTACTTGCTTTAATGTGTGAAATGTTAATAAACCTATATGACCCACCTCACCACTTATTTTCATATATTTCAAACTTTCAAATTGAGTAAAAAATACTCATTTCAATGATTAAAAATGTTTATTTAGTATGTGCTCTGTGCTAGGCAGTGTTTCAGGTGCTAGGAATATAGTGGTAAGGAAACACAGAAAGTCTCAGACTCATGGAGCTTATATTTTTGGTGGAAGAGATAACAATAAATGAGAAAGCAATAAAGTAAATGAATAAATGTAATCCATAAGTATATATTATAACATCAAGTAAGTTATAAGAATACATATAAAGTAGAATAAGAAGATAGTGACATTATCAGATGCTCTAGGTAGGATCGTAAAGGTTAGACAGAGAGGTGAACAAAGTAAGAGCATAGGGCATGCAGATATTTGATACAAAGTATTCCAAGCAGAGGGGTAAAGCTCTGGATGGGAAAGGCTTTGGGGTATAACAAAAAGATCAAGTACGTGTTGGTGGAGTGCAGTGAGTAAGCTGAAGTATGTAGGAAATTAAGCCAAAGTGGTTGCCAGAGGCTGGACCTTGTGCAGACTTAGAAGCCACGTAAGGATGTTGAATTTTATTCTAAGTATGATGGGAAGGCACTGGAAGATTGAGAGCAGATAATATAATATGATTTATCACTGACAACTGTGTGGAGGAGAACCTATAGGGAGCAATAGAAGCAAGTAGTGTGAGGGATATTGAGAAGGCTACTGTAGTAGTACAGACAAATAAGTATAATGGCTTGGCTATGGTGGCGGCCCCAGAGAAAATGAGAAATGGTCAGATTTGATAATGATTTGGATGTGAGTTGTGAGAGAAAGAGAGTGGTCAACAATAACTCTCAAATTTTGTTCTGAGCGACTATGTGGATAATGATGTCATGTGCAGAGATGGAAGCCAGTGTGGTAAAAATAAAATGGTGTCATAAGTAAGCATTGACCTATTGCCAGTGACTCATGCATGAAGGAGTTTCCAAATCTCTTCTTACCTAATTATGGCTCTGGTGTTGGTTCTAAGTCTTTCGAAATTGAGTCGGGGTCAAAACAAGTACAAAATAAGAATGTGGCATGCCAGGATGTCAGATGAGGAGAAATGAAAACTGGAAAGCATAAGACTGGAGCATGGCAGAGAAGCAGCACCTTGGCAGAGCGTGTGCGTGTCCTTTTCTCTGGAATGGTTACGATAAGCAAAAGAGGTGGTCTACCCTTCTATCAGGAATACAGAAAACAACACGAGAGTCCTTTAAAATTCTATTAAGCCCCCCCCCCCCCACTTTTAAATTGATGTTTATTTCTAAAATAAAGCAGGACGGAACTATGTGAATGACTTGCTGCTTGCAATGTCCACTTCTGGGAGCCCGGTGCCTCATCCACGGCCATGTGTTCAGCGGTAAAATAGACAAGTATCAGTCAAGGTCCCAGTGGCCGCTTTCCTTCCGCATCTTCTTGCTGCCTTTAGTAGAGGAGTCTTTCAGCTGTGGCTTCATGGATGTTTCTGATAAGGAATACTGGTTGCAAGTAGTGCTTGAAAGATGGTGTTTACATTTATGTTTTCTTTTAAATTTTAGTCACAGTACTTAAATTCAGTTTGCTTCAAAAAACATAAGGTCACAGCCATGGCCTCAGCTAGGATCCCCTGAGATCCACAGTGGGCATTCGTGCCAAGAGACTAATATTTAAAGACTTTATGTTGACTGATTCAGCCTCCTCTCCTACCAATCTTCATTCAATCAGCAACAAACTCCGAAAAAAAATGAATTGGTAGTCAGTTCTGACAAGACGTGCAATTGCTTTAGGAAGGTTGTGCCAAAAGCAGAACATGTTGGTGAGGAACCGAACCAAATCATTCCATCATTATTATTGTCAACGTGATACATTTCTTGGACATGGGTGGCAATACCTAATCTCGTTTCCACATACCTCATAGACTCTTGTGCCTTAAGATTTTTTAATGAGCATGTTCAGAGACTAGTAATGGTAATAATAAAGCTAAACTTAATTGATGTGCTACAGTAATATGTAGCTCCAACTAACTCTTATAAGGTGGCAACCAACCTATGCAGAAAAATTCCAGTCCTTAATTGTTATGAATATAGCTACCTATGTGATTTACCTCTGAAGACATTTCAATGGGCATTGAATTTTCAATATGGGCCTATTAATGTCATATTAATTGCTGTTATTACATTGCCCCAATTGACCTATTTTATATTTGCAAGACTCCAATGTGAAGGAGGAAAAGACAACAGAATAAACCTTTCCTTTTAAGCTGCTGTAATGTCCCATCTTTCTGGAATTGCATTCAGAGTAAAGATTTTTTCATGAAAGGGCTTCAGGAAGTTACAAAACTCCTTTACATGGCCTGTTGGATCTGTGTACAATTTCCAGCATTACCCAGAATAAATACCAGGAGACTGGTGTGGTTTATACAAGAGTTTATAGAGAAAAAAAATCCACCCACTAGCTCCCATGCTGAGGATTACAACCAGGTCCCTGCTGCCAAGTTCTGTGTTTAGGTAAAGCATGAGAAAATCTGCCATTTTTTTTTTTTAAGTCACAAAAGGGTTTCTATAGTAAGGAGTGGTAAGAAGCTGACAGCTTTTTATGCATAAAAGGCAGCTGTTCCTTCTCAGGTAATATTATTAATAAACCCTAAGGTAATGTTTGCTCTGAAATATGTTTAATTGAAATAATTTACTCTGACCCTTGGAGAATTATGAAACTGTTTTCATCATGTTCACACACAGCAAAATAATTATGAGATGCCATATGGAAAAGCCATCATGTGGTAGATGTCTTTCTGAATCTAGATTTTGAAAAGTTTCCCACAGATAAATCATATAGCTAATGGACAAAGTAGAGGTGAACAGCCCCTTTCCACGTGGAGATTTGATATGAAATGTTCGCAGTTCCAGAATATTAACAGGGGTGTTGACATCAGTAATTACTATAGTTATGAGACATTTTTCACAAAGTATTATGAGAGCAATTCTTGGTTATACGGGGTGGGGGGGGGCGGGGGTAGGAGATTTTGTATATAACATAATGAAATGTCTAGGTACCGTCAGGCTCAGAAAACAGTGTGGGCACATTGATGACCGAGGTGCTTTTTTGCCTTTAGCATAAAATCTGTCTGGAAAGTTCCAGCAGTTTCCACTGAGATAGCACATTTGGCAAGATGAGGCTGAGTGTGGTATGTAAGGACTTTCGGGAAAACTTGTCAGCTTTCACAGAGAAAGGTCCAAGTGTTTATGGGAACTATGAAGTGGTGTTGGGTGGCTCTCAAAGGGATCTGCGGGGTCATTTGGGACAGGGATTTGAAAGCTTTTTGATCGAAACTCTTCTGAACTTATCAAAATGAATGGAAGTCTGGCTGTGAGTCTCCTGAGAGCAGACTTTCTTGTGAAATTTCTGGTATGGTACTTTCCTGCTGGGGTGAGAAAATCTTAGTAGGACAGACTTTCTCACCATATTTTAATGCTTGAGATCCATGTCCTTGTTAAACCCGGGAAACGAGAGAATCACAGGAAACTGAGCTTTACTTGAAACTTCTAGGAAGTCAGGATTCAGATTTCTCTCGCGTTTCAAATGTTTAACTAAATTAACTTGCTTAATTTCCTGATTACACTCCCCCAAACCCCACCACCAAAAAAGTGTAAGAAGAAAGGGGGGGGGGTTTAAAAGTGTAATTCACTTTTCCATAGCTTCTAGTTTCTCCAGACTTCTCTTAAATAAAAAAAAATTTAAAAAGTATGTAGATTATAGCTAAGTAACCCCGTGGTAGTGAAAATGACTAGTCTGTGTTTCCTACCTATCCAGGGTGGTATGGAGAGCCTCTTGGACCCTTAGCATTGTCACAATGATGACAGGGATCTGCATTCCCGATGCCCAGGCTGGATTTCAGAGCACTTTTCACAATGGCAACAAATGAGCATTTTCTTCTTGCAACAGCTCTTTGGAGGCAGACTCTAGGATGTGGATGGAGAGTCTGGCCAGCGAGTGTCATCCTCGCAATTAGCAAATAGTTGGCACGTTACAATCCCAGTTCCAGTCCCCCTGGGTCCTCACAGGAACGGCCCATTTGTTTACAGCCTCGTCTTACTTCAATTTGCAGCATTCACTTATCCTTCAACTTTCAAAGAAAAACAAATTTACATAAAAGCTCATGTATGTGTATACAATCCCCCAAATATTGACAAGGTTTTTAAAGAAACGTATGACAGAATTTTTTTTCACTTTCCCAAAGTTACAGTTCTCCTCTCAACAACAGAACATGGGAGTAAAAAAAAAAAAAATAAATAGTGAAACGCAAAACTGGAAACCTGACAAAACGATGAAACTGTGGCTGTTCCCTAATATATTTCAGGTCAGATCCTTGCACTTCCCATTTTCAAACAACTGCCAAGCATTTGTTTTTATATCTACTAGACATCTGTGCTATTGGGGAGCACTATTTCTAGCTATTGACTGTCCTAAAATAAAGGTAACATTTTTCTGTGATTTATAGTCTATCATTATTTTAGCGAAGCCTCTGACTGCATGGACTAGAGATTTATTGCACACTCGTGTCTTATCCCCGACTCATGTAATAGAGGAAAGGTAAAATGTCTTGGCTGGTGGAGGGCTCCCTTCTTTAAGCAGCTGTCTTTTTTTGGTATGGTACTTGCAACTTGATTAAACTACATCCAGAAGGTCAGTGACCAAAACTTTGCCTTTAACAGTTTCCCATAACATGTATTCCTTATGGGGAGCTTTTCTCAGCTCAGGTTATTTCCAGCAATGTTCTCAAACCAAAAGAATGATTTTTGCAGTAAACTAACAAATTCCCACTTTTTATCCTTTATCTCACATTTAAGCGATGACAGCATTTATATTTCTTTTGCTGTCTGAGCCAAGAGAAACTAAATTAATGAGGCTGTTTCTTTTTCATAACTGTATTATATTCTTTCCATGACCTTTCAAGACATGGGAATCTTCAGTTTCATAAAACCTCTTAAGAAGGGGAATTCCCCATCTATTTGCTTCTGCTTCTCACCACATTTTGCCCCTTACATGTCCAACAATCAGTGGGAATATGCCTTTGGTTCTCTCCCTCTCTCTCTCTCTGTCTCTCTCTCTCTCTCACACACACACACACACACATACACACAAACACCAAACACATTCCAAGCACATTAACTAGAAATTTAAAGTATGCAATGGAAGTATAAAAAAAAATCTTTACTGTAGGGTTAGATTCCCACCTTCTGTTACCCTCCATTAAACTTCTTAGAGACACCATTAGAAAAAGAATAAATTGGACAAATGTTTCAAGAAAATATAATGGCTAATAGTGAGTGAACTTAGAAAGCTATTTTGACAATTTCCTCTTTGAAAAATATCGCTAATATTTTTATATTTTCCTCACTCATCCTTGCTTATTTATAGGTCCTGATTCCTGGTTATATATTTTTTTATATGTGAATGGCTGATAACTATTTGGAAATAGATACATGAGAATATGGGAAAATTCACAAAGCCAAATCCTAACTGGTGCTTCTTAAGCATCCCTCAGTCAGGCACCAAAGTGCTTATACTTATGTATTTTAGATTCCAGACTCTCTTTCTGTGGTTAGCAAGACCTGTTTTCTTTTCTATTATTTTTCTCCTATTTTTAGTCTGATGAAGTTTAGTTGAGACGAAGGTAGTGAATTGATTATGTCTAATAGACAATGTTGACTTTGGGCAATTTCTCAAGATGTTGCAGCACAGTTGGCTGGTGAGTGGTGAGGCTGCCCTTTGTTCTCAGAGAATCAAAACAAATGCCTGCATGCTGCCTTGGGGTGTTCCGGTTCAGACCCTCACTGATTTTTGTCATCTCAGAATCAGGTGATACTTTTAGTAAACTGAAGCAGACAAATTTTTCTATTTGAGTATCATTTAAAGAAACATATTTATAGAAATTCTACACCGACCCCGCCTTGTGAATGAAGAACCACAAAAGGAGCTGAAATCTAACCACTCAGAAGTTAATTGCAAGTGAAAATGAGTGTTTAGGACTATAAAAATCCGGAGGCTAGGTGTTTTCACAAATCTCTAGATTCCACAAACCATCTGCCAGTTGGAGAAATCCATTTTGCTATCTTACAGGGATCTGACAATGAGCCCATCTAAAATGGAATATCTAATTTTTACCTCCAAACTGTTCCTCCTTCTTTCTGGTTCCTCTCAATAAATAAGTTTTATTGTTCATGCAGTTGCTCAAGACAGAAAACCAAAAGTCTTCCTTAATTCCTCCCTTCCCTGCCTTCTTATCTCTCTCTCTCTCTCTCTCTCTCTCTCTCTCTCTCTCTGTATGGAATCCCTCTATATGTCCATATCTCTTGATCTCTATGGCTAGCACCATTAGTATCCTGGTTTAAACAACCTGAAATAGCCTTGGGATCAGTCAGGATCAAGTAAGGAAAATGGAATCAATGCCTACTAGCTGAACTTTAGAAGCATAAAATGTATTGCAAAGTTATTAGAAGAGCTGATAAGTCAAATAAAGATGCCGTACCAATCCTGACATTAACTATGTCAGCAAAGTACTACCATTCCGAGGCCTGAAGGGCAAAGGGAGAAGTGATATTAAGAGGGCTAAGGAACAAAGACCACTCAACAGGAGGTGAAATTACAATGGGAGTGCTGTCAGTTGAAAACAGACTCTTCCATGGGATGGGGAGAAAAGCATTCAAGGATTTACCCACGGAAGATTGTGATGTGGGTGTGGCAAGATGATTTATTTGTGATGCCTGCCTCTGAGCTTCCAGTGGCCCATTCCCTGCCTCCCACCATGGGAAAAGTCCAACCATGTCTTCAGCAGAGCCAAAATAAAAACCAGTGCCCAGAGTTTCTGCTTCATATTAAAGCTTAGTCTTTTTGGAGACGTGGTCTGCAGGCCCCAGTTGCTGCTAGACCTGCATGGTTGTGTGACACCAGAAGAGAACATGCAAACGAAGAGAGAGAGAGAGAGAGAGAGAGAGAGAGAGAGAGAGAGAGAGAGAGAGAGAGATTCTTTGTTCACCTGAAATTCTGAATTCTCTGGCCTGGGAGGAACTAGAAGCTTTTTCAAAATTGCCAGTCAGCTTCTCAAACTTCCCTGGGCTTCTGATGGATCCATTGATCCTTCACCCAGGTTAGCCTTACAGGCCTCTAGGGTCAAGTACATTCCCCTGCTCCATTTGGACTTTTACTGTGCATTTCTCCCCCTCACCCCTTTGTTCTGTCCCTTTCCCCAGTGATCTGCAAGGAAACAATTTGGTGGTTACCTGTGAGGAGTGTGACGTTGTAGCTTCCTGGTGAAGCAAATCAGCTCAGTGTCCAATACCCTTTGCTCTTTCCTTTTAATATCTAAATACTGTAATAGGAGGGACTGTTTGGAACCTGAATTAGAATTACAAACATGAATTGATGAGGCCACTGCCAGAGGTTCTACCTAAAGCAGTGGGAAGATTGGTGCATGGGGCTTAATTTCTTCCTTCCTTTGGCTTCAAACTCATATCACAGCTTTCTGTTTAACCCACCTCACCAGAGGGCCATTGAAAAAAGTAGCTTTGAATGTGTTAATTGCAAAAAGCCAATTCCTGGAGAGCAGAGCAAAGTCTAGAGATGAATCTGTGAGCAAAACTGCAAAGCAGTGTCATAGTCCACCCCTTCTGCTATGTGGCATGTATTCTCTCCTATCATACAACTATTTCTTTACAGCAATTTCATGCCTGTACCTAATAAAATAAAACCCAAAACACAAATGAAGCTATTCTTCAACCTCACACAAAGGGTCATACAGAGTCTCTTCATTCACTGCTCACTCTCAAAATTGAAGATCTCCTGGTGATAACTTCTTTATCAGGTTTAGATGCAGTTCTTCAAAGAATGGTGCCTTATGAATGAAAATGAAAATATAAGCATTACCAACACTCTTCATATATATAGTAGAGAAAGAAAAAAGGGTAAAATAAGAATAATTTGTTAATATATAACTAACAAAAACACAGATATGATATAGCTTTCATTTCTGTCTCTAATCAAAGGTGCATCTTTCATTCACCCCTCTTGCCTTCAACCAGAGGCTCAGCTAGTCAGGGTCTTAGTTGATGAACCAGCACTTATTTCCCAAAGGGTCTGAACCCTTAGTTGTTCTGGCCTTAATAGGTAACTATTTGGGATTTTACTACTGGGCTTGGAAATATTAAGTGGTAAGGCCCCAGTGAATTTCATCATGTTTCAGAAAACCGATTTCTTGTTGAATACTCATTACCCTTTTCTTTGCCTAATGGTCCAATGTGAGAAGAACCCCAAACTATCCAGGTAATGGTTTCAACACTTATAATTCAATTGTTGTGTCATTGATTGAAGTATTTCTCTTTTGGGAACTAAGACTTCTAAACCTTTAGAGTGTGGATTTAAGAACACAAAGCACAAATTACACAAGTATACATATTTGGTGTAATAGTAAAAACAGTAGTTGCTACTTTGATTCCTTAGCTCTTAAGCCCTTATATACTGGTCATGAGAGAATCAGCACCCTACACCAGCTCCTTGTTCAAAGCACCCAGCATTACCAGGATGTAGCCTTTCAGCTGACTTCATAAGTGAGTCATCAGTAAGTCATTCATTAGTCTATCAGATCGGTTTCCTTGGTAAAATAAGGTACATTGCAACACAAGTAGATTTCATGGGTAGAAACCAATTGCTGCACTTTTTGCTATGAAATGAGATTCAATGTGTTGTGGGAGTCTATGAAGATAAGTAAGATATAGCAAATCCATTTATATAACAGGCATGTATTATAGTGAAGATAAATTGCTACCCTCTCAAAATTATAGAGGTTCACTTCCTTCCACCTGCTATCAGGAAGTTTCTAATCTCTTTGGGAATGATGCTATGTCAGGTGTTAAATGTTGGCTGCTGAAGTCATAGACTGGAAATTACGCTGCGTGAATAAAGTGGAGATAAAGTCTATGCTGTTGAGCCCTTTTGATGCCTCTATTTCTGGCACGATGGTACCTTTGAACATGGACCTATTGAATAAGCACTGGAGTCTCTGGGGAAGAATGCTGCCTAATATCTATTGTATGAATTATTTTACCTACTTTATTTAAGAACCCCTTCAACTGTGGATGTCTTTCACTAAATATTTCACATAGAATACAAACACCTGTATGCTTTGTGCTCATTCTTAGTACTGTCGCCTAACTTTTCCCAGAACAATGTTTACCAGTATTCCAGTGCATTTCTTCCAGTTTCTGGAAACCAGCCAAATAGTGACCACTTATAAATTACTCTGTCCATTGCATCGCTTCATTTTCCAGGAAAATAAGATAAGCACATTTACTGTCCTAAGTTTTGCCCATGAGAGAAGATATCCTGCATTATATTCTTTGAGTGGGCACTAATATTCATAAGCCACCTGTGTGGGGGACTATAGTAGAAGAGCAGTCCACTGCTGGCTGATGCCAGCATATCATGCAAATCATTTGTAACCAGGTCTGAGCTTCTCTTCTTCAGTCAAAGGGTCATAGGAATGCCCTAATAGGACACATGTGGATTGAGAGAGGTAGTGAGAGTGTGTAGTACTTGACCTAAAAATAAAGTCAATTTTATGTGACTGTAAAATCGCGATCTCTCTTTTCTGCTCTCTGGAATTATCTACTTGTCTACTCTTGTCAGTCATTTCTTTGGAGTGTTAGTATATGTGGGTAGAAGAAGCTTTATCATTTCACATGGGTGCTAGTTTCAGTGTCTGGGAATTGTCTGAGTAAAGTATCTTCTCTGAAATCCTCAGAAATTCTGCATTCTGTCGACTAGATGAAATAGTATTGTGTAGATTTCTATTTCTTAAATCTGGACCCTGACCTTCTTTCTCTGAAAAAGTTCTTTCAGTAGAGATAATTATTACCTTTATTAGTCAAAGTGTTTATAGTCAAATGTACAAATTTGATAGAACTTTATGAGTCACAGTGTATACTAAGTGGGATCTGGAGAATCCAGCATCTAGCAATTCCTTTGTTTTCCCCGTAGCTTTAATTTTATTTTAATAATTTCCCAGTGTCTATGTCATTGGTCAAAAACTTATCTTGGGGAGGAGAATTTTATTTTATAATTCCATAAGTCATGGGTCCAACTTACTCTGGTTATTTTACTTATTATTATTTTTTAAATATTTCTACTTTATTGATTTTTAGAGAGAGAGGAATGAAGAGGGAGAGAGAGAGAAACGTTGATCAGTGAGAACATCAATTGGCTGCCTCCTGCATGCCCCCCCCCACCCCCCGGGATAGGGCCCACAACCTGGGCATGTTCCCTGACCGGGAATCAAACCAGCGACCTCTTGGTGCATGGGTCAATGCTCAACCAGTGATCCATACTGTCCGGGCTACTCTGGTCATTTTAAACAGATGACCAGAGCCTCTTCCCTGGATGCTCTCAGTAGGCTGGCCTGGAGCAAAGCTTTGTGAGTCAAGGGTCTGAGGAAGAAGACCTGTATCTATCAAGATTCTTAGCATAAGCCACAGAAATAAGCTCTGGATACTTGCAGCAGAAAATGGAGTTATTAAAGGACATTACAGTGTTTACTGATGGCCAGGGATCCAAGCTACACCACTTAGAACAATATCCAGAATCACAGTAGAGGTCTGTCTATGAGGACATATTGTTGCTTTCATGCCTCCTTCACCACTAAGGCTTTTGATGTTGGGTGCTGGACACAGCTGGGAGAAGCGTTGCACATTCCCATTTTGATATGTTTTGATTTGGAACTTTTTCAAAATACAGGCGTATTTTGGAAATACTACGGGTTTGGTTCCTGATCACAATAAAGTTAATAACTCAGTAAAGCAATATTGAGTTAATAACTCAGTAATCTGTTTGTTGGTGGAGAGTCTTGCCTTCAACTTGTAAAAAATGCAACATCTGTAAATCACAATAAGTAAACAGAATAAAATAAGGTGTGCCTATATACATAAACATTTTTGTTTCTGTCCAAATTGGGATATAATTTTTAAGGTAGCGATATATTTTGAACAATTTCATCCCATTCTCAGAAACTTTTTTTTATAATATAATTTATAGTGGTACATAGCAAGATTGTCACATAGGTCTACCATCGTATTGCTTGTGCCCTTTCCAAATCTTTTCTATCTTACATAATGCTTTAATGAACATTCTTGCCTTTGTATTTTATACCCATCTCAGGTTAATTCTTAAGATAAAATTCATGGAAGTTGAATTTCTGGTTCAAATATGGAGGTTTTCAAGTCTACTGATTGATAGTGCCAAATTGAATTCAGAGTTACCTTGAGGAATGAGGTGCAGGCCTAAGGTTATTTGTATGTGTGTGTGTGTGTGTGTGTGTGTGTGAAACTATTTATTATGGAAAATAGAACAGGCTAAAAGATTCTTCACTCTGTCATTCCTACCCTCTTTTATCTGCATCAAAATCCAATTCTGACCTTCCTCTCTTCTTATAATGTTGTTATGAGTATTAAATTATATAATGTATAAAATTGCTGCTTACAACATGCCTTGCAAAAACTAAAAACAATTTGGAGGTTAGTTATTTTTATTAATTTTTTTCTCACTCTTCTCATCATTGATAGCCAACTCTCACTGTTACAATGTCATTTCTCTGCTATGTTCCCAGGACTCTCAATATTTACAATATATGCATAAAACATTTTACCCTTTGAGAACTTTGAGATACAAATTCAAATGATATTATTAAGATAAAAGTGATGGACATAAAAACCACTTCTCTACTAGATCTGGCATTCTTAAAAAATCTCTGTAGAAAGTAACAAAGTAATCTCACAAATTGGAAAATATTAATTTCACTGATATTCTTAGACATAGTTTGGAAGAAAATGTATTTTAAATTCATCTTGACAGAAATAATTTGTGGCAATTACATCACCAACACATATTTATTATATATATAATACATATATATATATATATGTCATCTTGACTTAATAGTGAGTGACCTGAGGAGGAAATTTGTAGGTTTAGCAAATCCCTTCTAGTAACACCCACAGAACTGAAAACATATTCTCCTTCTTGGTGGTCTTCTGCCCATCCAAAGCTCCCGAGTACCATAAAAATATTGGTTCCTCTCCTAAACTGCTATAAAATATATCTTGTGAGACCCCGGGGACAATCTTTCTGAGGTTGAGCATTCCAGGGAGACTCCACATTCTGTATTTTGAATGCAGCTAGAAGTGGAAATAGATTTACTTCTCAGGATCTCTTTGTTCATAATTAGGAATATAAAAAATCGAGTTCAGAAAGTGAATAAAATATGATTGAAAGGAAAGCCTTGATTTTACATATAAAATTTCTATACCAGATGTGTGAACTGGGGTAATTTAAGATAGTAGTTAAAATTAAATAGCAATGATGAAACTATGAAATACAAAACCTTGGACACCCATGAGCTAGTTTCTAAGAAGAAAGATCATCATATATTGTTAATGTGTTCAAACATGTAACAAATATTAATGTTTGTTATATATAAGGCATAAAAACTTACACATTACTTTTCAGTAATCTTTAACAATAGTAATGGTGCTAGTAACTTCAAGGTAGTTTAGTTAGGTATTTTTTTCTCCTATTTCTTTTGAATTTCCCTAATTTAATTTAGTCTCTCATTTAAATATAACCTTATTTAAATATAACCTCTCTTGTTCCAAAAATTATTTATGACAAACATATTTATAATTTGGGTATTGTCCCACCAGTCTTGTCTTCCATTTTCCCATTAGATGGAACTAATTGCTGTGATCTTTTTCTTTCTTTTCTTTAAAGCCATCATATAGAGAACTCACTCCCTTGTGTGCACAATTCAATATCAATAGGAATTCACAATCTTTAATAACATTTACTTTGAGTCACAGTGATAGAGACTTAGTCAAGATGTTGACACTGGGTTAATTAGAATATTTTGTATGGTTGGGAAACCTAGTCATTTGGGTTCTGCGATCTGTTTTAGCAGAGAAAACCCATTGTTATGGGCTTAAGACATTATGTTCTATAATTGTATTCTGGAAGAAAGGGGAGACAGTCTATCATGTGAATTTGTTTCTCTTTTCTCAGTAATCCCTACAGCAGCCTTCTGTTTTATTACTTTCTCCACTTTAAAGATGAATTTAGAGAGGTATAGCTGGGATTTAAATCCAGGCTTGACTGTATTTATTCAAACAACAACCGTGTATCATATGCCTCACCGTGTTTTAGGCATTGTTGTAAAGGGAGTGTTATGGTAATGGAAGTGATTCTAAAGTGGCTTCATATTCTACTATAATGATGCTGGAAACATTTTAGGTGCTTCCTTGGTATTTTCTGAAGCTTAGAATTAGAATGTAGCAAGTCAAAGTGAATTTGTAATTGAATTATGCACTTGAAACAGCAGCAGTCAAATACACCAATTGTGTCTATTCTGGCTTTGCCATCAACAGGGGCAGTTTTTGATGTAGTATGGTCCAGTCTGAGAACCTGCAGAATGTGCAGTGTGGATTTAAGGCAGATACTCAGCTGGGATGCTCCAGTACAGCCATAACCAAAGGTGGATTTTCATAAAACGAATGATACTTAAGCTTCCAAGCTCCTAGGAGAGGTCCTAGTAATGATTGTCTTATTTTCCCTTTTATTTGGGAAAGCAAGGCAATTTATATTCACTTCCTTCATTAATATACTCAAAATTATAGACATTTTAGCCCAAACAATTCCCCTATCCACTTCTAACTCTACCAATTTTTAAAATATTGACCTATTCACATAACTGGTGGTTACCAGCCACAACTCAAGTGTTTAGGGATCATCGTGTCCCCTCTAACTATAGTAACTTCTCCTTGGAAATCACCTGGCTCTCTTTATGGCCCAGCAGCTGAGAGGCTATGCCAGTACGGCCGGGAGGCTGCAGCACCCTGGTCCAGGGCCATGGCTAGAACACATTTGGATTGGTTGTTTATTTTGTTATTATTGGTGGTTAAATATTTTAAATACCACTCCATGTAAACCTGAATATCCAACTGAATTTCAAAACTCCCATAGCTATTGAAGGACAGCTGCAAAGCAATTTCAACTGTTTCGTAGTATCCAATTAAGTTGAAATAGTACATAGGTAGAACTTGAACCCATCTGAATGCCCAGAGTTTCCAAAGTTTTTAGGACAACCTTGGTTAGGTATAGAATTGAGCATTCATTTGATTAATTTTATTTGTTGTAGTGTGATGTTTGACTCTCAAGATCTTGGGGGAGAGGAAGAAGTAGGAATAGATAATGGTTAAATATTTTTCCCTTTCATCTCCTTTTCTGAAGTAGACTATGTTTTAGGAAATGGCTGTTCTCTTACATACTTCTCACTCATTCCCCTGATTATAAATGTTAAGGCCTATATGACTAAATAATTAACATTTTAAATTTGACAAAGCATTATTTATATTTCAAACTCATATGGTTCCCAAATTGAATCAACCATAAATCCTTGATTCATGACACATTAAAAACAACCTCTTTAATTTATGTTAATTAATTAATTACTTAATTAAAATAGAAGGCAGCTCCATGAACTCACCACTCAACCTAAGAACTGAAGGATGACCCCATGTTCCAGTTTACCTGAGAAAGTCTCTGTTTACTACTATTATCCCAGTTTAATTATTAATAGGACCCCCTTTCACTTAAAATGTTCCTGATCTTGATGATATATTACATTTTAACTCACCCCTGTACCTTCCTTTCCTGTCTCATCCTTCTGCTTTACCTCAGTGGAAACACTATTCTTAATGTTGTGTTTATTGTTGTTTGGTGTTTATTTGATTTTTTATTTTTGTCACACACAGGTACATGGCTAAATATTATTTTGTCTATTTTAAAACTTCACAGAAAAGATGCCATGTGATTTTACTTTTCGGGTATTTGTTTATTCACAGTCAACATTATGTTTGTAAAATTTATCCATTCTGTTGCACTTAGAAGTAGTTCAGTCATTTTAATTTTCTCTGCTGTATTACATTCCATCACATGAATATACAATGCATTATTTCCCGGTAATTGTTACATGGATTGTTAAAATTTTAAAGCTGCTACACCCAATCAGCTATGATCTGAACATTCTGATACCATTGTAGAAGCTGCAAACAAGAATTTATATTGGATAACATGTCTGTCTATCTATCTATCTATCTATCTATCTATCTATCTATCTATCTATCTATCTACCTACCTACCTACCTAACTACCTATCCATCCATCCACATATATATAAACACATATATACACACACATGTAAATGAGTAGAATAGCTGTGTATGTGTGTGTGTGTGTGTGTGTGTATGTATATATATATATACACACACACACTCATCTATTGATGGGCACTTGGGTTGTGAGTTGAATTGCTATAGAGTTAGTCAATGTTTAACTTTTAAAATACAATATTACAAATGGATGTTATTTTTTATTATTTTCTCTCTCAAACTCTCTATAACAAAACATCAACAAGTTTTAAAGATTTAACTTTCCAAATATACCTTGTCTGTCCATCTCTTTCCATCTCCCTGCTGTCATTTGCCCTAATTCAAGTCTCTGTCATTGCTCACCTGGATTAATAAAATATTTAAAATATTTTTATCTCTGGTCTCTTTATCTCTACATTTGTTCTTTCTAACCCATTATTAACTCTGCAGCAAGAATCATTTTTTTTTGCAATTTTTATTAATTTATTTTTGTTACAGATGTTTCTCCTCCCCCCCGCCCCAGACACCCTCCTCCAGATCCACTCCCCTCCCCAGCATGGTTGTCTTTGTCCATTGGTTATGCATACATTCACGTAAGTTCTTTTGTTTATCTCATCCATTCCCCCACCCTCCTCCTCTGAGGTCTGTCATTCTGAATCATACTCCTTTCTATCCTTTCTACGTCTCTGGGTCTATTTTGTTCATCAGCTTATTTTGTTCATTATATTCCACAAATAATAGGTAAATCTTACCATATTATTTCCTGCCTTGCAACTCCGAATGGCTTCACAGTGTATGCAGCATAAGTGTTCCAAATTCTCGCCATAGATCATGAAGATCTAGATGATAAGGCCTCTAATAATCTTTCCAGAATCTTCTTTCATCCCCCCTAAATTTATTATTCTCCAATCACACTGGTCTTATTTCAGTTCTTCAAACTAACCTGCACTTTTCTCTTCCCAAGATGTTTTTATTCCCTTTTCCTATGATAATTCCAGTTACCCTTTGGGCTTAAAATAAAGGGTTAGTTCCTCAGAAAACATTGCCTCACCCCATTGTGCATTTGACCGAGGATCCCTTGATAGCATCTGGTGTTCTTCCTTAGCAGCACTCATCAGGCTGTAGTGTTACATTTCTGTGGTTATTGGCTTCATTCCTCCTACTCAACTGGAAATATGTACACACCTGGGGGCAAGGGACCATGACTTTTTTAACCTGACCCATAGTAGGTGCTTAGTACAATTTTTCTGAATGAATTAATGAGTCAGTTGAATATTTATTGTCTAATAAGTTTATTATTTATATTGATTTCTGCCAACTACTCATATTTATTTATGTCAATTAATATTTATTACCATTCAGTGCAGTAATCATCTTGAAAGAGGAAGAGTGTGAATTAATTAATAATAAGCAAAAACTCCTAAATGAATAAACCTCTAAACAGTTACAGGACACAGGAAGACAGTACAAAATTTAAGTATAATCATATTTGGTTGCAACACGTAACGGCTAGAGGAATGCAAGGAAGGAAGAGATCATCTGGGGCTCCAACAACTGGAGTGGGTGGCTCATGAACATAGGATTTGGTCATTTCAGACAACAGATATAGTCTCTCATAGCCAAGTATTTTTCTTTGCAATTGTTATTAATTTATTTTTGTTACAGATGTCTCTCCTTTTTCTCCCCCAGACACCTTCCTCCTGATCCTCCCACCCCCAAGGCCAAGTCTTTTTTAAAAAATACATTTTTATTGATTTTTAGAGACAGTGGAAGGGAGAAAGAGATAGAAACATTGATGTAAGAGAGATACATCAATCGGCTGCCTCTTGCATGACCCCAACTGGGGATTGAGCCTACACCCCAGGCACGTGCCCTGACTGGGAATCGAACTGGGACCTCTCAGTCCATGGGCCAATGCTATATCCACTGAGCCACACCAGCTGCATGCCAAGTCTTAATTATAATAATTATTGATTTTTTACAGCAGTTTTTTTCACTGTTGTCAAGGCCCTCACCGTTATGTTATTAGTTAAAATTCCTTTTTTTCATCTTGACATCAAGCAATGCTATGCCTTCTCTAAAGGAAGGGACTGTCCCGAATCAGAGCTTTTGGAAGAAATGGTGTTCGTGGCACCAAAGTGACAATCCCCCACCCCCAGCAACAGATGAAATATTTCAAAGGAGACATCTGCCACCACTACTGAGATTTTATGGAGTACCCACACAAGTAGACTCACTAAAGTGGGCATGACAGCTGAAAATTATTAAAAGTGTGTGTGTTTTTAAAAACAACTTATGGTTAAGAATTAAGAAATGACTTTTAAATAAGAACAGGATTTTTTTTTTTTTTTTGCAAGTGTGTATATATATTTTTTTGAAGACCCCACACTTGCAAAATCTTTTAGGTCATGTGTTTGCTTTACGAAACATTTGGCAAGTAATAGGTGCCATGGGAATATATCCACTCCATCTGGAATCGGCAGATCCTCCTGGTTTCACTGTACCTGTATTACCACCAGTCCCCATGGCACGCAAATGTTTGTGTTTTCTTTCTTTAATAAATTTTGGATGCAATAAGTAAATGGATGAACCTTATTAAAATGAGTTCTTCCTTAAATTTTGTAAGGCAAATCTTGGGGAAGAAAATAAATATATATATATATGCCAATTTGATGTTTACAAAAATGAAACTTGTGTAGAATATAATTACTTCTTTTCTTGGTAGAACAATTCCTTGCACAAAACAAGGCCCAGTGAACACACGTTATTTTTGACCTAGTTTTTTTTTTGATCCCCCAGAGGAAAACTTTTTAAAGGCATTTCATTTTATTTAGATAATGACAAGTTATGGGTCATGTTGTCCTAACTTTCGTGTTCCTTTTAAAAATTGAACAGATATTGAAACTGGAAAAATGATTGTGTTATCCGATCCATTCAGGGTCAGAGTAAGATTGTTTCTTGCTATATCTTTTTTTATTTCAACTTTTGTCACCAATTGAAAATGGTTATATAATTTTATAAAATGCTTCTGGATTTCTACCCCTCCAATAATTTAATTTACTGTGTTATTTTTTATTTTATTTTATTTTAAAGGAGAGGTTATGTAGAAAATCAAGCTTATAATCTCAGAAATACAGCGTGCCTTGCTTGATATTTGGATCTTTCTTCTTTCATTTTGGCAAGAAATACTGTGGGAATAAGTGTTTCTGCCAAGTATCAGTTATTTAAATATTTCATTACCTCACACACTCACACACATACAAAAAAAAAAAAAAAAAGGACAGAAAAATAGCTTCTCTAAGACAATTGGACAAAGACAAATTCTTGATATACCAAAGACTGGGTTTCTGCCCTTTCTTTAAAGTAATACTAGAATTTTTTAAGCCCTTTTAAACAACTCTAAAGGTATTGATTCTATTAAATTAATTCAAATGTTGACAATTGAAGACATAGTTTTCTAACTAGGAAACATTTTAGTATTTAAAAAGAATTTTTTTCCACAAGAGCAAAAACAAAAAAACAGAATAACAGCAACCAAAAAATATAATAAAGTACTGATCTGAATACACTATTTTTTACTCATTCATTTTACCCCCAAATCATGACCAGAGATTGAGGAAAATCTAGGTGATAGGTGGCATTATTAGGAAGAAGAAAATACACACACACACACACACACACTTTCCAGTGATCTTTTTTCTTCAACATTTTTTTATTGAAAAAATTTTTTTTGGAGAGTGAGGAAGGGATAGAGAGAGAGATAGAAACATCAATGTGAGAGAGAAACATCAATCAGCTGCCTCTTGCATGCCCTCCACTGTGGATTAAGCCCACAACCTGGGCATGTGCCCTGGGAACTGAACCAGTACCTCTCAGACCATGGGACAACACTCGGTCCACTGAGCCACACCAGTCAGGCTCCATTGATCTTAATGCTTCTGCCATTTTCTTCTTACACACAAATTTCTAACTGAAAAAATTTCAGAAGCTAGTAGTCACAAAAAGAGCTTGTGTGTGTGTGTGTGTGTGTGTGTGTGTGTGTGTGTAAGCAAAAATTGTAAGCAAAACCAGATATCCTATATAGAAATTATTATTATTATTATTTTTTATCCTCACCCGAGGATATGTTTCCATTATTTGTTCAGATAGAGTGGGAAGGAGAGAGAGGAGAGAGAGAGAGAGAGAGAGAGAGAGAGAGAGAGAGAGAGAGAAACATCGACGTGAAAGGGACACATCGAGTGGCTGCCTCCTGCACGACCCAATCAGGGCCCGGGACAAATTGCAACCGGGGTACGTGCCCTTAGTGGGAACTGAACCCAGGTATCTCTGGACCTCAGGCTGATGCTCTAACCGCTGAGCAAAACCGGCCAGAGCTAGAAATTATTTTGTATGTGCTAAATTTTTTGTTTGTTTAATTGCTGCAAATACAATTTTGTTTTGTGGCAAGCCATAAATCTAAAAAAATTTGACCTTTAAACTTCACGCAAACCTAAATAGTATTGTCTGGTTTATCTGGCAAGAAGAGTGAAATCATCTTTAGTAGAACACATTTCTAGTTTCATATTTATTTAATCTACCACTTTTTAAATGTGGCCCCATGTCTTTATTGACAAACTTGCCAAAAATAGTCTCAAAAAGGAAAGAAAAGAAAAATAAAGGACTAATATAAATTTTCCAAAATGAATCTTATTAAAACATTGCCTATAATGTTAGGGCATTTGATAGGATTGCTTCTTTTGGACTGAGTTCAAGGGTATTCACTGATAGTTGCAGAATGTCCTTGCTTTTAATCAATGTCAGCCACCTTAAAAACCCATAGTATGGATGTAAGGAAAGCATATTATCAAATTCCAGTATATTATTATTATATTTTAATTTTCTAATGGCATTTCCTTATGTCAGCCTGTCGCTCTATGCCTGATTTTAAATTTCCATGTTGAAATAAAGTGAATTCTTCCACTTCAATTCAGTACAAATGGCTTCTGAATGATAGACACTGAGCCTCAGAGAAGCTGGAGATAGTCAAACCTCTTGGACACAACTTTCTGTGTCAGCTGGGTATAATTTGAACACCAGGAGGTTACACATTGTAGGTTTTTTAAAATTTTCTTTTTCTTTATTGGTCTTAGAGAGAGAAGAAAGGAGAGAGAGAGAGAGAGAGAGAGAGAGAGAGAGACATTGATGAGAGAAAACATTGATTGACTGGCTGCTCCCTGCATGCTCCCCACTGGGGATTTGGCCCACAACCTGGGCATGTGCCCTGACCGGGAATTGAACTGGCGACCTCTTGGTGCAGGAGTCGATGCTCAACTCTGAGCCACACTGGTTGGGCTATACATTGATTCTATGTCAAATGTTAAGTCTCTGATTTTAATGGATGAAAACATCATATTTTTAGATTTTATCTCAGAATAAGCCCTATCAATATCTTATTACCTATATTTTTGTATAAGATGATATTATAAAGATAAAAAGAAGAAATAATTATATTATACATTATAGACAGACTCAACAGTTATTATACTGTGACTTTTGCTGATATTTACAGGATTTCTTCTTAATAATATTTCTGAGGAAAATCTTCTTAGACCTACTTATGGTAAAACTCTAAACATTTCCATAATATATGAATCAGGGGACACCTTGAGTCGGATTAGTACTCTCAAATCTTAGATGTTATAGAACATTAAATTACAGAAATAATATATATCAGTATTTCTAATTTTATTCATAAAAATATGTTTTGAATAGTTTTAATTTATTTGTAAATCTTTGAGAATAGCTTATTTTCTGGTATTATGACGCAGAAGGTGTTTCACAAAATAAGCAATTTCTGAGACATTCTCCTGTAAATTATGGGTTTTCTCCTTTTCTTAAATGTCTTGGCTTAGTCACACACACACACACACACACACACACACACATACACACACACGGCATTTTGTCAAATACATGTGAGTGTTTTTTATTTTATTCCCTTGACTGAAATATTTGGTCAAGGGATTCAAAATGTGAGAGCTTGGCAGAGGTGGATGTAGGTATCTGAGTCCTGAAATGTGTATCGAGGAATCCTCCTTGAGAAAAAAATACAAAATTATAAATATAAAAATAGGTACAGAATCTTGGAAAGAACCCTTGCTGGTAAGGTGCCCAAGTCTTATGCTTTGTTAACTTCTCAGAAATATTCCAGTGAATATAGGAATATAAACTGAGGGAAGCTTCAGATGTTACTCTAATCCTCTTTTCCCTTTCCTTTCTCCTTTTCCTTAATTCCCAAGGGGAAGTGTTCATGCTGACCATCAAACACATTTACAATACTAACATGCAAATGTACTTTTCTCTCTCTTTCTCTCTCTCTATCACTCTGTCTCTGATCTTGTTGGAGACTCTTATCATCCCTTCCTCTTACTAGTTTTAGTCTGGAACATGCTTTGAGAATACCTGGTGGGACAGTCATATTGTTCTTGTTGAGTAAGAAGCGCTCCCCCTTCTCTCTGAACTCATTCTTCCTTGCCATTGATGCTTTCAGAGATAGAAGGCCAAGACTCAGGTGGAGAATTTAGATGAAATTTAAATCTAAAACCAGGTGATGAAAATGGCGAAGCAAACCTGACACGAGACACAGCGATGAGAGGCAGAGACTGGAAGTTGTGCTTCATGAATGGAGCAACAAGGCTTTAGCACAGAACGAATGTTCCCAGATCAACATACATTTCCAATGGTGTGGATCTTTTTTTTTGTTTTCCCTAGAAAAATAGCAATCTGGGTCTTAGAATATTAATATAAAATATAAAATCTTCTGATTTTTAAATTTTGCAAATAATTCCATATTTTCAATAATACACTGAGGGCCAATACAACATGAGCCTCTTGTAGCTAATAGTCACCCATTTCAGGTCTGTAGAGAATTGGTAAAAATGAGGCTGTCAGTCCACTTGGGGTATATGTTACTTAAGCCTGCCTATAGCTTAGGAAAGAGGAATCATCTCTTCCAGCTTAGGTTTTTAGGGATTTTCATACTGTATCAAATGAACAAAGAACATTTTTTAGCTTAGCCATATTCAATGCAAATTTATCTGTCCTCCAATGACCTTATGGGGTGAAGATGGAGATGGAAGAACTAAGAGATAATGGTTGATGGCAAGACAACAGTCAGGTATTCATAATCCTGGCTTTCAAATAAAATAAATACATTTCAGTTTTACCTTAAATGTTATTAACACTTTTATTAGCACTTTCAGGGGATTTCTGTAACTTCTAGTCTGTAGAATTGGTTCCTAATTCTTTGGTGGCATTTCATATCTCAAATCCACTCAGGAGTGCCAAGCTATTGAGGACTATACTATTCCCACATTAAACACAAGAGAAACATAATTATATCTAATGCATTTCCTGTCACTTGGTCTCTTGACATTTCCAGTATGCTCTAGAGCTGAGCATGGAAGAGGTTTTGTGTGCAGTTTAAGTCACTTGCAAAAAAAAGTAGGTCTGGAATCTCATTTCTTTTTTCCTCTAGGGAACATCTATGTGCTAAATTGACATCAACACATGATAGAAATTGGTCACTCCCTGATAGAGTCATTCAGGAATTATTGCTATTTTAAGGCCTATTATTATTTCCAGCAGTTGCTCCTACATTATTCATCACAATACAGTCATCCAGAACTTCCTGACATATCAGTAGTCCTGTTCTTGTTTTTAACATCCCAGTAGCTGGCCCTGCCACCTATGGAGGACATGATAGGGCAAAAGCTCATGGGTGTGTCTCTAAGAAGAAATTCAGTGCACTGGGCTTTCGTCCTTCACTTTTTACATTTCCTAGGAAACTAGATTTGTTTGGGAACCCTGAGCCGTCTTATCTGAATGAAACGAAGCAGGTTTGATTCTGCTTCCTGCCTCCACTAGTCCAACTGTATCTGCAATTTTTTGTGTGTGCATAATGAAGGACACGAACAATGGAAGTGAAGAGAGCAAAGAAGTCAAACACAAAATTTGTTGTGAAATACACAGTGCAAAGAACAAAAACAATGAAGAGAGCCCTGGCCGATTTGGCTCAGAGGTTAGAGTGTCGGCCTGCAGTCCAGAGAGACCCGGGTTCGGTTCCCGCTAAGGGCACGTACCTCAGTTGCAGTTTGTCTCTGGCCCTGGTTGGGTTGTGTGGGTGGCAGCCACTCGATATGTCTCTCTCACGTTGATCTCTCTCACGTCGATGCTTCTCTCTCTCTCTCTCTCTCTCTCCCTCCGTCCCTCCCTCCCACTCTATCTGAACAAAAAATGAAAAAATGTCCTCGGGTGAGGATAAAAAAAAAAAGACAAAGAGAAAAATATAAGACAATAGGAACAAATAAATAGGAGGGAATTGGGAGTAAAGTATGCTCAATGACAAGTAACTCTTTCTTTTTTGACTTGTAAAGAGTATTTGAGTGTTTTACAGAATTCCTTCAGTTTTGTACGAGGGAAATCAATATGACAAGGATTTTTTTTTTTTTTTATTTACTCCTTTCCTCGCTGTCCAATATGCTGATTCACTATAGATTTTACATCTTTCTAGTTACTAAATTAATGTTTCATAGGACATGATGCTAACTGATTGCTTCACCTTACATTCTTTCTTAAAATGTCTTTGTTTTATTTTTGAGGTTTTTGAATCTCTAAGGTTTCAAAGCATGGAAGACTGAAGATTCATTAACTTACGCAATAATGAGTTTCTAATTAAAGGTTTGTATGGATGTAGCCTTACATATGTAAACATTTAACCAACTTCAGAGAATAAATCAACTGAGCATGGCAGGAAAGAGCATGTGAAGTCTCTGCAGCTGTAAGGACTTTGGAAAAACGTAATGGAAAAGGAGTCATTTTAAACCATAGTTCAGTGCTTTATCTGTTTATAGTAGGTAGTATGGACTGATTCTGAGCTGTTGTTTGCTTAGAAGACTGAGTTGTCATTTTTAATTAGTTTTTGTATTTCTTAAAGACTATTTGCTTTTTAAAATCAAGATTACTTGATTGCTAATGACAAGAGTTATTATAGTTACATATTTTTAAAGATAATTTCCAAACCTACCTAACTGGACAGAACTATAATATCTTTAAACTTTAAAATAATTTTATCTTCATTGTTGAAAGTATTACAGATTTCCCCCCTTTTTTCCCCAGTTGATCTCCACTGGGCTCCCCCAACCACTTGGGCCTTCACCACACTGTTGTCTGTGCCCATTGGTTATGCATATAAGCATATCAGTTCTTTCGTTAACCTCTTCCTGCCGTCCCCAGCCCCCCTTCCCTCTGAGATCCATCAGTCTGTGCAATGCTTCCATTCTCTGGATCTATGTTGTTTATCAGATTACTTTGTTCATTAGATTCCAAATATAAGTGAGATCATGTGATACTTAGCTTTCTCTGGCTGTTTCGCTTAACATGATACTCTCCAGGTATGATGTACACATTTTTACAACCAGAAAATTCATATTTACTAATGTTAGTTAAATAAATAGTTTTGGTTTTGGCAAGATGTTTGCTACTAACATTAACATATTTAACAAAACAAACACTTGTGGTTCTATTTGGCTTTAAAATATACTTTATGTCTCCATTTTATTATACCTGTCATAGCCTTCTGAACAAAACACTACAGCAACCAAAAACACATGCCACATACAAAAGGCTTTTACTGATACACTTTTGGTACATCTATGCCATAAGGATGTTTCCCTCTCCAGGTCTTCCTGAACTGCACCGTGTCATCCATTTTTTGTTGCCGTTGTGACTTAATGTATATGATGTCTAGGTGGAGATTAACTTTAGGGTGTTATCTTTGGCTATAAAACACAGATTTTCTTACTGCAGCACCTATTGGTTCACAGATTAAACAGGTGATTAGGTCTGTTCCCACTCGAACAAGCAGCCAGCTAAATTAGACTTAATCAAATTCCTAGGGACTGATTGCAGGGTGCAATGTTCTGAGCACATAGCACATGCCAGGCACTGTCTACAACGTAGGGAAAAAATGACAGACAAAATGCTTATCCACAGGGGGCTTCTATTCTAATGGGAGAAGAAGGATTATGAATAAGCCGAATAAGTGAACTGGGTGGAACATTCCAAGTCAATAAGTACCATGGGGAACAAGTGAAACGGGAGGGTGGGGGTGCAGGCAATTATATGAGAATCGTAACGTACAAAGGGAGACCAGAAGTGGCCTCACTAAGAGAAACATCTGTAACAAAAATAAATGAATAAAAATAGGGAAAAAAAATAATGTTATAAAAAAAAAAAAGACGACATTTGAAGGAAGATTTGAAGAAAGTGAGGAAGTGAGTCATAGGAATGAGTAGGGATGTGCGCAGATAGACAGCTGCCAGGTAGGAAGCCCAGGGGCAGGAGTCTGCCTGGTGGCTTCAGTGAAGATAAGGCCCCTGTAGCCTGAGAGGAGTGAGCCCCAGAAGAGCAAAAGGCAGTTAGGTCAGAGAGATGAGACGGGTGGATCTTTGAGGGCTTGTAGACCCTCAGGAAAAATTTGAATTTTAGTCTTCAGATGGGAAGGAAGACGCTAAGCAGGGGCGAGTCAGCATTTCTGTAGGATCTACCAAGATCTACTGAATAGTGAACAGACAGAGGAGGGCAAAGCTGGAGGCCGAGGGATCATTTATGAGACTAGTGCAGTGGTCTAGCCACAAAGAGACATTTTTATCAATTGCCTTTAAAGTTTCTCCAGTTATCACCTTTGAATACTTTAGTTCACCACCCTCACAGAAAAAATTAGTCAAGCATTGAGAAGTCACCCAGAGTACAGAATTCCACTCTTCACATTTTCCCCTGTCACAGAAATGGCCACGAGGAAAGTCTCCCGTCAAACCTTGTGACATTTTGGTAAATATGTAATTATACATGCAGCATCTTCATATGTTCGGTTCAGCAACCAATTAATATAAACCAGATGTGCGGCAAGCCAGAATGTGCTCTGGAGGTTGTCCTGAGAAAGTAAAGACGCAGTGATTTAGAGCGCACACCTGCAGTTCTCGCTGCTGTGTGCTGCTTCTGCTGCAGCTTCGACATCAGGTGCTTAAGGGAAACCTCAGCTCCCCAAATCCTCTCCTGTTGATGAAGTGGAGGGACACTGGGTCAACAAGATCATCTAATCACCTCATTGCAAAGCACAGAGCACTAGGGAATGGCATCTTCGTAGAAGAGGTCACTAAACCTCAACGGGTGTTTAACATGATCTGCTTGCTTTAGAGTGAGTTCGAAGCAATCGTTTCAAGTGATTTGTGAAAATAAAGGCTCAGAAAAAATGTAAGAACAGGTAGGAATATTTGAAAAGTTGCAAGTAAAATTGTAACCTTGTTCTGTTCTCCTCCTAAGCCAAGAAATAGGAATTTTCACTTTAAACAAGATCATGTACGTAAGACATTTAAAAGAACGATAAAGAAACATGGCTTAAGTTAACAAATAGTCAAAGAAAAGGAAGGAAATCTTGAAATTTACATTACTTATAAGAATAATCCAGAATCATTGTCAAACAAAGCACTAACCACAGCTTAGATCAAGTGGTCTTGTTGTTTATTTTAAATTTCCTTGCTTTGCTGCTGAAGTGTTGAGTGGAACTTTACAATCGGAGCAATATGCATACTTAAAATGTTTTTTAAAAATATTAGAAGTCCAGTTATTATTGAGGACATTGGCAATAACTCCATCCTACCTGGATCCTGATTTTTTTTTTTTTTTTAGATTTTAGTTATATCCACTTAAATCATTACATATATATTTTAAATGAAATACATAATTGCAACAATGCTTTATTAACAAAGATTTTGTTAACCTATCACCCAAATTTTATTACCATTGATTCTTCTCTTGAATAAATGAATCCCAATTTCATATAAACCATACAATGTCCAGGATGGAATAATTTTTGCATCTAGTAAGGTGCAATTTGGGTTGTTTTTCTCTTGGTCAGGATAAACTTGGACTTCCTCCTTTTAATCAATAGATCAAGAATATTTTTGCAATGGAAGTGCAATAAAGAGGTTTGTATTTTAGGTTACAGGAGCAAACACACACAAATGGACAAGAGTTGTAAATGGCGATGGCAGAATGCATATTCTCTTAGGACAGGAAAGTCAGAGTTCTCTTCAGTGCTGTTCACTCCTCCCCGTGACGTAACAATGGATCCTAGAATACTCAGCTCTGCTGAATTTCTCTTCGTTCCTTAGCAGAAGTCACTTGGATTCTGTGGTTTTATTTCCTCACTTAATAAAGCAAAACAATAGCATTTCTTCTATAAATATTAGGGTGATATAAATAATGATGTTTGATTTTTTAAATATCTGGACAAGATAAATGACTAGAGAGCAAGGAAACACCCATGTTCTCTCACTCTCTTTTTTTTTAAGAAAAAAAAAATTAAAATTAATTTCATTTGAAGAAACCCAGATGTCCTCATGATAGGTCCGGTCTGCCAAAAGAGTTCTTTAGAAATTCTCTGATGAGTCAAAATTCCAAGGTTCTTTCCCATGTTGGCTTGTGTGGTTCTCCAATATTGCTTTGAGTTAGGTCAGAGTGATAAGGCATCTCTTATTAAAATGTTCCTGTAATCCTCTCAGTTGTCACTTAATTCCAAATCTAGAATTTCTCCAAAGTCTTATCCCAATAAATCATTTTTCATTTCCCACTGACGCATGAGCAGAGCTATAAACTAAACAATGAAGGGAACAGTATTTGTATGAATGTTTCAAATACCAATTGATTGATGATTGATTCAAATACTAATTGGTAATATCTGTGTACAGTAGTTTTCATTGATGTATGTTATGCTTAACTAGTCATCTGTTTAGGATATCAACACTGTATTTGGACAATATTTATTAAACTTTGTTTAATTATCTTTTATAGATTATCAATAGAGCATTTTAAAAATGAGTGAAAAGTGTGCGCAGAATGCTTCTTCATAACTGAATGGATATATATAATTTTCTCCTTGGTAAAATTTCCCAGAGACCCTCCTCTGAAGTAGTCATTTAAATGATAGTGGTCTTTGGATGATGCTTTAGGATTAGATAATAAGGGTATGACTCATAAACATGTCATTTAAACATGGGAACAAGTAACTAGAACCCATTCTCTCTAGCCAAAACCTCTCATTTTTATGGGTTTTTCCACCCCCATGAATAGCGTACACCTCCAGTCTTTAAACTGGCAGGTTTTCTTAGAAAAATGACCAATTCTATGATGAGAAATACCTAAATCCCACAAGTAAAAGAAGCAACCTCTTATTACTCTTCCTGTTCAGTATATGAAAAGCAAAAGTACGTGAGAACCAGACCCAACCTGTAATTTGGTAGCCAAACAACAGATCTGGGCTGTAACAGGAAAAATAAAAATATAGCTTTACTTTGGTATTCTTGGCTGGTCTGCCCTAGAGGAGTGAAACTTAGCTTGATTTTCTCGCTTCCTGAACAACGTTCTTGTCTGCCACTAGAGTCCAACTAAAGAAGCTTATGCACATGGGGAGTTCAATGCTTGCATCCCTTTCAAGGATGGAGACTGAGAAGTATATGCTTTGTGTTTGCTCTGTCATGTATAAGACCTTCCTCTACTGATCACACGCTTTCTGCAAAGTGCATTTTAGGGTTGAACTGTTTTAGGCTGTATTTTTTCTCTCTCTCTCTCTAAGTATGTGATAAAAGATAAACTGAGGCACATTAACATTTTCAAGCATTTATTTCAGGCACATTATTTGAGCATTTATTGTTTGAGTTGGGCAGCACCAAACCGAAGGTGGTTAGGAGCACTGCATCAGCAGAAGCTACAGGGGAGGTTTGCACAAAGGAGGGGAAGCAAAATAAGATTACTTCATTAGTTATAGTTTAAGCAGCTGTCTTATTTGGGACGCCTAAGTGGCTGTTTGGAATTGGTTGTTCTTAAGTGTAATTTTTGCAGATTCAAGTGCATTGGCTCTGGTTTAGATTTTTGTTTGCTTACGTAGGCTACCAAGTCCTTAGAGCCACCTCAGTCTACTGGTCTCCTTGTTTAATTAACAATAAGAACACCGTTAACTTCACTATCGGAATAATCAACATTCCTCAGATTCATGATCGACTGCAATTTGCTTAGTGATAAAAAGGACAGATCTTCCTATTTTAGTCTTTAATGCAATAAAAAAGAAATTGATGATAGCTTTTTAAAAAAACTCAATACCACTGATATACATTGACCCTTTTGAGTAAGGTAATAACATATTTAGATCTATCAATTTCACTATGAAAAAAATATGTGTGTATGCACACATTCACACATATAAATATATATATCTCTATATATGTACACATACATAAAACACACATATACATTTATAGTATATACATATGTGTATGTAGTTTAATGGGGGATATTTATATTTACCTTGGTCTTTATAATAGCAACAAAAACAATGAAGACAGTGTGATTATTCTATAACTGTCATTGAAGACAAGATTTTTGTCATAGATAAGTAAAGAAAAGGAAATTTGGCACATTTGTAAGAGAAATAGGTTTTAATCTATGCAGAGTCCCCGAAGCACAAATCACTCCATCAAAATGTTGGGAATCTGAAACTCAAAAGGAGGCTTGTTGCCTTGCCAATACCTCTTTATCTACTAAGTGATCTGGAGTCAAAGCAGGGATTAGACTCAGGCCAGTGAGTCCCCCTTATTCTAGATTGCCTTGTAACCTGAGGTGTTTAGATTTTAGGTGTTACTATTTTTTTACGTCCTTAGCATTCAATTCTATTTCCCTTTTTATTGAGTAGTGTGTGTGTACTAATCAAACCTTGACACTCTAAAGAACATGTGCAAAATTGTTTCCACCATTAAATAAAATTGTAAATGATAAGATTTTGTGTGCAGTATGTATTCATAAAACAGTTTTGTAAGATAGAGTATTTTCCCAGTATATGGGAAATCTATAGAATCTTTTGGTGGGTTCATTTTTTATGAGAAGAAATAAAATGTTACTAATTCTGGCCCTGGACAGGTGGCTCAGTTGGTTGTAGTGTCATCCTATATATCAAAAGATTGCAGGTTTGATTCCTAGGTGTGGGTTGTATCCCCAGTCGGGGTGTGTAAGAGAGGCAACTGACGAATGTTTCTTTCCCACATTGATGTTTCTCTATCTCTACCTTTATTCCTTTCTCTTTTTCTAAAATCAATAAATGTATTCTTGAGTGAGGATAAAAAGAAAGAAAAATAATATAACCAATTCTGGCAAGCCTCTGTATTTAACATATGTGTAGCACAATAGGAAAAATACTAGTTTTTTCCATCTTCCCTAGCTTGGCCCTAAATTAGTCAAGTTGATCTCTGTGTTGCTAGTTGCCATTACTTCCCAGTTCTCTTCTGGGACTAGGAAAGGTGAGGGCAAGGAGAAGTAAAAGATGTTTGTGCTTCAGGACCATTGATGCGAGTGTGAGAATGAAGGCTAATGCTTTGAGTTGATGAGGCTGTTACAAGGGGATTTGGGGAAGAGAGGTGTTTTTAGGATGTGGAAAGTGTTTCTGAGGCTAAGAAATAGACTTCATATCTCCTAAATTACTCCAGTGTTAGATATGCTTAACCCTGAGAGATGCCAGTATCACTCATGAGATGGTTCACAGCTTCTGAAGGTGGGAGCTAACCATTAACAACTATGGCCTTGAGGGTCCCAGTGAAAAACACCTGCATGTAGCAAAGAAGGCTCCTGATGGTCTCATCTGGTGAACTTAAAAGCATTGTCCAGTGTGTACTGATGACTGGAGTACCCTGCTTCGAGTGGTCTGGAATGACCCAAGAGAAAATCATGACTAAATAACATTATTCCAGAAAGACAGGAGGGAATTCTGAACAGATTGTTTGGTAAGAGAAATTTGGAAAAAAAAAAAAATGTTGAGGACTAAAGGTCATTTACATAACAGATAACCTAGCCCACTCGGATGGGTTCTCTTCCCACACCCTTTTTGGTCTATGTGCATATCCTTCATCCAAACTTTGAAGTGAGAAAGATGAGTTGAAGAAAAAACACCATGAACATTATTTCCTGGCATCTCACCCAGGAATGAGTGATGAATAGAGCCTGGAAACAACTTTAAAAGCCATTTTCTTTGCTCATGTGAGGTCGGGAGGTTTCTCTGTGAAACTCTCTGGGCACTAGAATGAATGAAAATGGCACAAAACACACCCAAGTTCTATCATTGATTTAAAGTGATTGATGGCGGGTCTTGTCTGATTGTGCTATATTGTCCAACCATCCATCATTCCAAACAAACACTGTACTCCATAGTCCAATATACACTTACATGTGGCCAAAGAGTTGAGGATTTGCTTTTTTTCCCAGAGAGCATTTGGTTGTGGGCTGGGGGGAGAAAGAGAACATGTTGCTTCCTATTATGAAACTGCAAGATATTTGTCTGTGAGGAAGAAAATACTCTGATGACACATGCTAAATTCTTGTTAAGTTTATGTAGGAGTGTGTTCATTGCTATTGAGCAAACCACATTTCCCACACTTTCCTCAGGCCGTGTCTTCCCCAAGCTTTTCACAAGGTCTAACATTTGTCCTAATTCCTAGACCAACCCTGGGTTGAGACAGGAAGTTATTTTTTTTAGAATACCTAAAAAATAGTCATTCCTTAAAAGTATTCCTTACTCATTACCCCAAACATAGGATATAAAAAAAAATATGAAGAAAGAAATAAAAATCACATATGATCCTCTCTGACCTTACATTTTATTTATTTATTATTATTATTTATTTATTAATTTATTTTTGTTGCCAATGTTTCCCCTTTTTCCCCCTAGACATCCTTTTTCCGATACCAGCCTCCCACAGAATTGTTGTCTATGTCCATTGGTTGGTTATGCATAGATACATGTAAGTTCTTTGGTTTATCTCTTCCCTTCCCCCACCCCTTCTTCTGAGGTTTGTCAGTCTGAACCCTACTCCTTTCTATGTCTCTGGGTCTATTTGTTCATCTGATCCCACATTTTAAAGAGTATCTTCACTCTTTCCCAGTATGAGATGTTTCCTAGTTGTTGATATTTATATCTAGTTTGTTATACTTACATCTTTCTCCTTTGACTATAAAAGTAAGATCACACTATATATGAAGTTTTGTGTTCTCCCCCCCCCACCCACACACAATATTATATCATGAGCGTTTTAGTAAGGTCATTGCAAAATCTCATAGTACATGATTCAAAGGCAGACAGGGAGTGTTAGCCTCTCCTGACTCACTCTGCTGGGTTACTAAGGCTGTGTAGGGCTGTGCTGTTGGGCACTAAGGACAAGCTGCCGTTTCTGAGTCACCATCACTGCTTATCTCACCCACGATGTGGTGTACTGTACTTACCTCTGGGTTCCAAGGTCGAGCTCAGAATCTAGCGCCTCATATCCTGCAACGCCTCCAGTCACATAACATCTCATGTCCAATCCAGCCCTAGGTGCCACAGTTACTAGTTCCTAGAACTTGGCTTTTATCTCAGTCATCATTCAAGTCCCTATTTTCACATGGTAATGAGGACCAGGCTTTGCTCTTACCAGGTATAATACCTCTCTACCTTTCTTTTCTGAACACCTGTTTTTCTAGAAACTAGAGAGGCATGCTGTTCTGGTTTAACATCTGAGTATCACTAGCTTTGATCCAAGCCTACCCCTCCCTGCTTCCCTGATGCTGCAATATGATTATCTCTTAGCAAGTTCCACTGTGTCTTAGATCCTGGAGCTAAGCCTGTGTAATGAATATGTGTGGCTGTATTCCATGGGTACACTTTGTTTTCTTACCTGTTAACACCAGCCAGACCTTCTACCATCATCAACTCTTAAGTCCTACAGAAAACAGATTCTCTTTGGCTAGCTATAGTTATATGTAAGCTACTTAGATGAAGGAATTTCTCTAGGTTCACTTTCTTCCATTCTTTTCAAAACTTTATCCTAACTGGTTTCTTTAATACCTAGAGTTTTCTTCTTTGGGAAGCTCCTTCAAAGGGAAATTTTATTCAGGTGGTTTATATGAATTTTAGGGTTCACATCTCCCAAGGTGTTTCATCTTGGCTCATTACCTTAAGCAAGTGGTTCTCAACTGGACTGGGCTTGACTTTGCCCCACAGGGGACAATAGACAATGTCTAGAGATAGAGTTTATTATCAAAACTGGAGGAATATCACCAGCATCGTGTGAGTAGAGGCCAGGAACGATGTTAAATATCCTATAAGGCACAGGACTGGCCCAAATGACAAATAATTAGCTGGTCCAAAGTGTAAATAGTGCCAGGATTGGGACACTCTGACTTAAGCTTTCTACTTTATGTCCTATGAGCATATGAGGCCACACAACTGTGGTTCAAAGCATGCTGTACCTCCTCTTTCTCAATGGTTCTTGGAGAGACACTCAACATCCCTCCACCTGCCTAACTCACTAGAGGGTAGTTGAAAGAACCTTAGAATGAACATCTGTATGAGCACCACCTAGATTCTGCACTAATACTCTATTTGCTTTATCACATATCTAATTATCCATCTGTTCACCTTAATTTTTGATGCATTTCAAAGTATGTTCCAGTTATTAGTACACTTCACCCTTAAATAGTTCAGCTTGTACATGAGTACTAGAATTTATATTTAATATATGTTCACATATTTTTGTGATAAAATGCATAAATCTTAAGTATACCAGTTAATGAATTTTGAGAAATACATATACCTGTTTTACCTAAATCAGAACAAATCTTTTTTAAAGAACAAAGCTGAATTCATTATCCATTAAGACTGATGTATGCTCCATGTGTGAGCAGATTCAATATACTATATTCTTCTGTAGATATTTATATATCTGAAACTATCTGAGGAATTGTTTGAGAATCACAAATTCCTTTACTTAAACCCTGAGTAAAGAATTCCAAGGTAGGGCCTAGAAATCTATGTCTTAAAAACTCTCCAGGTGATTCTGAAATTAGTTAAATTTGGAAATCTTGTTCCTAGGTTTGTATGCCCCAAACTTGTCTGATAACATTCATCCAAGGGGGTGCTTGTTAAATGTTCAGATTACTAGGCCTTTCCCCTGGAAATTCTGATTCATTAGGGATAGTCAGGACTCAGAGTTTGGGTTGTCATTTTCATTCTTGTATTTTACTCAGCCTTTCATTCACTCATGCTCTTATTTATTTTTTTAATCCTCACCCAAGGATTTTTTTCTATTTATCTTCAGGTAGAGTGGGAGAGAGGGATAGAGAGAGAGAGAAACATCGACATAAGAGGGACACATCAACTGGTTGCCTCCAAAATGACACCGGCCAGGGCTGGGGACGATCTGCCACCAAGGTACGTGCCCTTAACCAGAAGTGAACCTGCGAGTCATTGGTCTGCAGGCCGACGCTCCAACCACTGATCCAAACTGGCCAGGGCCATTCTCTCATTTATTACACACATATATGCTTAGTGCCACCAAGACAATCCTGGGCATTGGGCAAGCGTAAAAATCACTTCATCAAATATAAAAATAATATCAAGGTTGAAAATAGAATGTGACTCAGAAATATTAGGTGGTAACTACAATCATAACCTCTCTCCTAGCCACTCCTCATTCTCCCACAAGTGCTGCTGCAGTCAAATGTATAATGTAGACAATACATCCAAAAAGGGAAGGAAGTCTTATCCTGAATCGTCTAACACTCAGCCACAAGCCAGGAGATTGAGTTAGGAGACAAGAGTTCTGTGAGGTTACAGAAGTATAATCCTGGAACATTGGCCACATCCACAACCTCAATTTTGTGAAGAATCTTGCATCCAAAATAAATTCATGAGCCACATAACCTCTTGGACCCATGAAAAGGACTCGGTAGTGTTTTTCTAATCACTTGGACATGCTGTTGTCATTTAATATATCAATTTTTGTGTCTTTCTTTTTTGTAAAGGTTCTTGCCTCTCATCATTCTAATATAAGCTCATGAAAGGGGTGCGGTAAAATTAGAGCCCCTGGGCTGGGCATCCTCATTCAGATTTACTAAAATGATGAATGTTTGTTTAGAAAAATAGCAAGATACTCTTTTTACTCTGATGGAGAATACAGACGGTTGAACCAACCCTCCCAGCACCTCTGTGTGTTCACCAACCCAGAACTTCTTGTATTTTTTTCTACATTAAGCAGAATGATGGGAGTCATAAGGTGGCTATATACAAACTGCCCTAGGAGTACAGAGCTGGGGATTTTATATCTGTCTGAGATTTAAAGCTCTTATGGTGGAGGTGGCACTGGGTAAAAACATATTCTAGGAGAAGGGACAGGTATGGGCAACAGCATCCTTGCAGGGAAGTATAAGACATGCTTGCAAATGCAGTTATATGTTTTGATTGAAGTGTAGTGGGTGTGAGAAGAGTCAATAACTATAGAAGCTGGAAATGTAGCTCTGGCCAGTTGGGCTCAGTGGTTCAGTTTCTGCTAAGGGTGGGTACCTCAGTTGCAGTTTGACCCTGGCCCTGCTTGGTCGTGAGGGTGGCAGCCACTAGATGTGTCCCTTTCGCGTTGATGTTTTTCTCTCTCTCTCTCTCTCTGAACAAAAAATGGAAAAATGTCCTCAGGTGAGGATTAACAACAACAACAAAAAAGCTGGAAATGTAGATTTGGGCTAGATTATAGCAGGTTTTGAATTTTAAGTCTAAGAGTTTAGTCTTTATTTTATGGGCAATAAGGACCCACTGAGCAGAGTGTGTTATAATCAAAGCTCCATTATAGCAAAATTACTTTGGCAGCAGCTTGGAGGATGAGAGGCAGCATGGACTTAAGACTCAGAAGACCGAATCAGTGTGCCGGGTCAGCCATGTGTTAGCTGAGGAAACTGGGATAATTCACCAAAGCTTTCTACACTAGTTTCTTCATTTGCAAAATGGGTATGATAGTACCTGTCCTGCAGAGGTTTGACATGGATATGAGATAATGCATTTAAAAGACCACTGTGTAGCCTGTAGTCTGTGTTCACTGGAAAAGAGGCAATAGGAGGCAGGCATATTTAAGAGGGTTTCTCAATAGTTTGAGTGAAAACCATGAGAGACTGAAGAAAAGGGAAGGGATATCAAAGATAACATAGAAGAAGCATATCTAGATCTTAAAAGGAATGGAGAAAAATAAAAATAAAAAATGCTGTATGTTGACAATTGGTGACTACAAGGATGAAGATGCCATGGCAGAGGCAGGAGCACTAAAGAAGGAAGATATCTGGTACTTTCAATAGGAAGCACATATCACAGAGTATTTAGTTGTATGGCTAGCTTTTTCCTGAAAATAATATTAATCATAATAGCTAAGAAATACCACTATTATTGTATAATTCTTCATGGCAAAATACTACATTATTTATTGTATATTATCCCTATTTTAAAAATAAAGAAACTGAGGTAAAGAGAGATTAAGAAATTTGCCCCTGGTCCCATAATTACTAAGTATCTGAACCAGGTATTAATCCCAGGCTGTCTGACTCGAGAATCAGGGAGTATAATCTCTATGTTATAAAGGAAGGGTTAACATTCTGAAGTAATTTGTAGATCACTCAGCTTTGCTGAAATGTAGAAGAAGAACTAACTGGTCAGACCTGGCTGGTGTACTGTGGAGAACTATGAAGATGTAGCATGTCAATGATTTCTTACTGAAACAGGTACAATTTTTAGTCAACAAATAAAGATATCTTTATTTTATTTATATCAATTTGAAATCAACAAATCCCCTGTTCTAATATGGGTTTTAGGTGAAACCAAATGCAGGGGGACTCCTCGAGTCAGTCATAAACCCATATTACATACGGTTGAGGGTCCATTTGTATCAACCTATAGAGGCACCTTCAGGCCTAGTGTCTCCACAGTACCGGTTTCCCTAGGGGCTCTACTGGCATCACATTGTCCTTGTAATGTGTTGGCCCCTCCCAGGACCATGCCACAGCTCCTGCTATACCTCAGCTCTCTCCCCAGTCCAGGCAGGTCTCTCTCTCCCTTACTTGCTGCTACATTTAGAGAAAGTATTCTTTCTCTCTTCTCCTTTGTCATGACACCAAATATAATTTTTCAATGAAGTTTGGCTTTTGCAAAGAAGAAGAAAATGCCTCCACTTCTAGGACTAAAAAAATGTGGTTCGGGAAAACATATAACAAGTAAAGAGACTGAATCAGTAATTTAAATCCTCCCTACAGAGAAAACCCAAGCCCATATGGCTTCACCAGTGAATTCTGCCAAACATTTAATAAGAATTAGTACCAATTCTTCATGAACTCTTCAACAAATTAGAATAGGATAAAAAAATTCCCAGCCCATTCTGAGAGGCCAGTATTACCTTAATAACAAACTCAGAAAAAATTCACTAAGTAAACTACATCTGTGAGTAAACTACAATATAAATATATAAATATAAATATATAAATATAGATGTAAAACTCCTCAATAAAATATTAGCAAATTATATCCAGTAACATTTAAAAAGGATAACACACCATGACAAGATGAGATTTACTCATGAAATACAAGGTTTGTTTAACATATGAAAATCAATTAATAGAATGCAGAATGCCAATAGAATAAGGGATGAAAACTACGTGGTCATCTCAACAAATGAAGAAAAAGCATTTGACAAAATCCAAAACTAGGTCATGATAAGAGCACTTAAAACTGTAAATTGAAGGACTCTTCCTCAACTTGAAAAAGGACATTTATTAAAAACCCATGGCTACTGTCAAACTTAATGGTGAGAGAATAATGCTTTTTCCCTAAGATCAAGAACGAGACAAAGATATTACTCTTGATGCTAACAAGTAACATTTTCTGGAGAGTCCAGCAAGGATAATTAGTCAAGAAAATATATAAAAGAAATCCTGATTAAAAAGAAAACTTTAAAATATCTATATTTACAGAAGCCATGGTCTTATTTAGAAAATACTAAAGAATCCACTAAACATGTTAAAACAAATAAATGAGTTCAGCAAGTGTTCAGGGAATAAGATCAAAATACAAAATTGAATTGTATTTCTATACACTGCACTGAACACTCTAGAAACAAAATTAAGAAAGCAATTCTATAAAAAAGAATAAAATACTTAGGAATACATTTAGCAAACAATGTGCAAATTTGACACTAAAAACTAAAAAAGTTGTTGAGAGAAATGAAAGATTATTTAAATTAACTAGAAAACATCTGATGTTCATGGATCAGATTTAATATTGTGAAGATAGTAATACTCCCCAAACTGATCTACAAATTCAACACAATTCTTATCAGGATCCCAGATGGTTTTTGTTTAGAACTTGACAAGCTGGTCCTAAATTCAAGGTACCCAGAATAATAAACAAACAAAAAAAGATCTTAGAAAAGAAGAACAAAGTTGAATTCACACATCTTGTTTGAAAAACTTAACTACGGAGTTACAGTAATCAAGATAGTTTGGTACCGGTAAAGGATGGACATTTGGATAAATGGAATAGAATCGAAATTCCATAAATAAATCTTTGGGAAAATAAGGGGGAGAGTAATATTTTGTTTCATGATTCCCTATGGAATAATTTTGGAATGACATGACTATGATCAATTGGAATGAGTCTTTTCCAGTTGAAGTTTGGCAATTGAATAATGTTCCTGCCGAGGAAACATTCAGTACTTCTCTCTTCTCTTCTCCACTACAGTATTCTCTAGGCCCCTTCCTCCCCTCAGGCCTCAGGTCGACCACCTGGGGAACTCTCTGGAAAGGAAAAACAGCTGATTTAAATACACACCGAGATATAAACTATTCAAATCCCAAATTTTCCTGAAGCCAAAGGTCCTTGAAGGGTTAGTGAGCTAGAG
Source organism: Molossus molossus (assembly GCF_014108415.1). NCBI lineage: Eukaryota > Metazoa > Chordata > Mammalia > Chiroptera > Molossidae > Molossus > Molossus molossus. The sequence continues at coordinate 28,602,541 of NW_023425346.1, forward strand.
TATCTGACAAGAATTTCTTGAACCTCTGAATACAGACCCAGCGAAATACTGTTTTACCTAAGATTAACCGTTAGAGCAAGTCAGGTAATTTGTTAAGAGAAAAGCTCCAATAATAAAACTACGGTTCAGTCATTACAGTTACTATAAAGTAGCAACTGCTTTAAAGGTTATCTCTTAAACCAATATTTTAGGAGAGCTGGGAAGGTGTGGTTCAGACTTAGAGAGATGTAAGGAACATTCAGAAGTATCAAATGTGAGAGAGTATTAAACAGAAAAAAAATGTTCTTTTTAAGAAATTATCAAGAGGAAAACAAGTGAACTGCTTCTGTGACACAGGAGCAGGGATGAGACAAAACCAAACCACTAATTAATCTTATAATATGTGAAATTAAAGGAAATGAAAGTACAGTGAATATGAGTGCCCTGAGTTTATTTTGGAATAGAGGACCTATTGAATAATAAGGCAACTGCCCAGACTGAAACAAAGTGTTTGGGGAAGGATGAAGAACAGTTTATAAAGGCCAAATTTATCGAGCTCTTAAAATATGATCGTGTTGGAGTGAATTTCAGAAGTTGTGATTATTAAAACGACTTACTACTTCTCTTCATTCTTATCCTGCCAAATCCTGCCAGTTAAAGCGCACACACACTATGGTAAAGGAATGTAGAGAATCCAAAAACTTTATTAAATGTCCCCCAAAGCACAATGACTAACAAAAATCAGCCTTGCCTACCTTTCAAATGTCAGTTTCATCTCCAAGAGTCCGTAAAACGTACAGAGCCGTACTGAAAAGAAGAGCTGATAAGTTACAAATGTTCTGAAGATATTGTACTAATATTCGTCCACAGTAAGGATGTATTTCCCACTCTGACCCGCCCCCTGTCCCCAGGATTCTCAATATAGATGATATGTGTCAGGGGACTAGAAAACCCCAATAAAATCATGAGCTAAGTTTCTAATCATAATTCTGAAGAAAACTAAACAAGTTTTTTTTTTTTTATCTTCTCTAAATTAAAAACACAAGCAGCTGCATTTTAGATTTTGGATATTAACATGAAAGAGAATGTACATGTTTTGTGGTAAGAGATGGGGTAGGAGAGGAAAGGCAGGACAGAGAAGCAGAACCACTGGAAATACGCCGATAGATTAACAATTAAAAAATTAACTCGAAGGAAATTGCCTGCAAAGTTTTACAGGAGAAGGTTAATCTAAAAAGACGTGAGTCCTGGAAAGGTTTGCCGTCACATTCAAGGGCAAGGACACACAGTGGTCACTGGCTACTTAAGGGGGGAAGTTGGGAAATTCCTTTCTCCAGTTCCCATACTTTCTGGGAAGATCAGCCCTTCCAGTGTCTTTGGCCAGCCTGCATGAGGAAGGCTTCCCATCCCATGGAAGGTTTTGTTAACCTAGCTCACAGCAGCTCCTGATTGGTCATGAGAGAATCTGGGCTAAATGGTATACAATTCCGATGATGTAAAAGTAAATTAGAGAACAGGGCAAGTTATTACACCAGAGAACGCGGGGCAATGGGGAATAATAAAAATCAGGCTACTCTAATTTCCTTTGAACGACTAAATATATACAGGTCATTATTTCCTGTAATCCGCAGGCCTCCCAGTGCAAGTCCTGGCCCTGCCTTAGAGCCTCCGAGACAAAAACAACAAAATGCAGTGTGGAGAGAAATGAAAAAGGCTGTAATGCGATATAAAGGATGGATTAAACACAGTGTTCAGATGCTGGATTCCTTCTTCTCCTGTTGGAATGTTGAATTAGACAGCCAGGGAGAAAAACTCACCTTGTTCAAAAAATTCAGATGTGTCCCCCACAGTAATTTTCATTCCTATTCCCTGTAGTCTGTTCTCGTGCATCACTGAGGCAGCCGACTTCTTTGCCAAGGCTGGATCATAAAGGGAATGGCCATTTCTTCTTGAATGGGGTTTAGGCTATACTTAACATTATTTCTCCGGAGACTGATCTTAGTCCTTAATTTCAAGTCTATGCCAAAATTGGTCTATTTTCCCAGGACATACGCCATGCCACTTTTATAGGAATATGAGGAAGTCTCTTTTCTAGTCTTAGATAGGTCTGTACGTCCCTCCCAATATATGAGGACCTCTAGGCAATCCGAGGAGGCTGCATACAGGCTCACAGCACCCTGTGTGTTGGCAAGAGAATGACTAAGAAAAGACATAACCTTTACCAGTGACTTTGGCTGCATGAACCCATTCCATACAAACCATCTGATGGCCTTTAAAGATGTATGCTGATTCTTGGGCGTCAAACTTGCTGAGAGATGGATCCCAGGAACCATTTTAAATAAGGGACCCAGGTGATTTTATAAATTCTAAAGTTTGACACCACTGTTAGCCATTTTTTACATGTTCACAAAACGTATCCAAAGGGACCGCTAGGGATCTTCTTTACCATATTTGTGTATGGAGTCATCTAGAACTAAATTCATCATGGCTGTGCTCAGTTTTTCCTCCATGCACTATGATATTGTGAAGAATAGGATTTCCTCCCGTAATACTAAATTCTTGTACTACTGCATCAGCCTATAATTGTCCTACTGTCTCTTCTCACGTTCTTTTTGTTTCACCCGTGGAACAATAGATAATCCATGAAGCTTTTCTCACATGGAGATTCTTGGCTCCCAAGCAACTGACTAGGACAGAGGGGCTGAGTGATGGTATACAGCTGTCACTGTAGAAGGATGACCTGGAGACACCCAGATCTCACGTGGTCATGGCAGATCTATCTGGATAGCCTGGAAAATAACAGCTTATCGGAGAGTTTGAGTTGCCATCCTAGGAAGCTGGCCATGTTGATCCAGGAGTTCAGCTTAAGGGATGGGGGGCCGTAAGTGAAAGACAGAGGGTGGTCATCTGGCTAGGAAAACGACAAGATAAGTACATTAGGTGTCCTGTTTTACCTGGGGTAGTCCTGGCTTAGGCCTCTTGTCCCAGTGTAGTCTGTCATCCCCCCCTTCACTCTTAAAGGTGTTTGGTTTGGATAAAGAGGGTACACACATATAGTGATATCTGGCCCGTCCACTACCTTTGCTGGTCCTAAGAAGAGGCCACAAATTCATGTTCTATTATTAGAAGATTATGAAGCCCCTGTAATGCTTTATCATTGCTTAGCCTTAGAGCAAGTTTTAATAAGTGAGAGAAATAAGAGGTCCCATGGGTTCTGGGTGTGGAGGGGGTGGGAGAGAGGAAAAACCCAAGAGCAGGTTGTAAAATAGGAAGGTTGAGGACTGGTTGGCTTCAGGCCATATTGGGAACTACAAAATATCCTATTATACTTCAGAGAGTGTTGTTTCTTTTTTTAACAAAACGAGTTATGTTTGTATTCAGAGCAATCACATATTTAGAAATTATCTTTTTATCAAACCATTAAATGTACTTATTTTTTTTTAACTTTTCTTGATTATTAAATAACAATCTTGAATATTAAATAACATATTTGAAAATTACACTTTTACATAGTTACATCTAAAGCAACATTTTCCATCCCCCCCCCCCATCATTTTTGGTAATACTCTAAATATTATTAATGACATTAGAAAAAAATGTTTCCAGGAGATGTAATTCTAGAATCATAGAAAACCGGACATCTCTATTTAAAGAAAGTAACTGTCATAGGTTCTGTCAGATCTGGGAAACTGAGAAGAAAGCTAAACAAATTGGGGCTAATATTTTGCCTTTTAAAATTTGGGGAGAAAGAGACTTTCATAAAACTGAGTTCTGCTGTCACTGCCAGAAAGTGTCTCTGAGAAAATAAACATATACATCCCCTCCAAGAAAAAAAGTGAGAACAGATTTTTTTTTTTCTTAATTTGCTGTTTGTTTCTAAAAAAAATCCACCCCCACATAGGTCACTTGGAATTCATTTTGTCTACATCCTGGACTGCACGTAGGGGACAAAAAAAATGCCTGGGATCTGCAAAGAGGAATGTGGTAGGGCATGGGAATTGTAATGTCGTGGTGGTCACCAGAGCATATTTTGGCTCGTCTTAAAACAAGCAAGCACCAGCGGACCTTTAGAATACCAGCAAATTAGTCCCGCTATCAGGCTACCTATCAGAGGCTCGCTGCCTGAGAAAAAGTCTGTGGATTTGTCGCTGGCAGCCCCAGGCGTTGGCAGGCCCTCCTGTCAGCCCCTGCTTGCTTTCTGACTTCCAGCCCTGCTCAGGGACCTCTGCCCCTATCCGGTGTACTGTTACAGTCCATTTCAATAATTAAACAGTTCAAGGATGGCAAGACGTTGGCGTTGTCAAGAGAAAATCAGGGCAGTGGCTTTTTCTTAATACTAAAATCAGGAGTGTTTGGGTTTAATTATATTAGCTAGTGCCTGTTCATTAATTCTCCCAATCATGGGGAGACATGTTTGCGGGAAAGAGTGGCAATGGGTTAACGTGGTTATTAAGGCTTCTCACAGGAAAGGGATCCGAAATCTGACAAAATCAGATGTCTGAAATTTCAATCAAAGCACCCTGGGTTCCTGTGGCAGCTTTTCTCCGCAAAATAAGACAGCTTCTCTCCCATCTGGAAGCCCAGCTCATTCAGGGAACTGGACTAAGTCATTGGAAGCCAGCTCCAAATATGCTGAATTCTCAAGGCCAGAAAAATGAACTGTGCCCTCCAAACTCTAAGTAATTGGGGATGCACCACTTTTGAAAAGTCTCTTACAACCTCACTTACTAATACTCAGTGAAGCTTTACTACCTTCCCACTTCAAGGAAAAAAAAAAAAAGCAATATAATGGACTTAGTGAAACCAGCAAATTTGCCATTTTTGCTACTTTAGCAAAAATGTTAATGCTTTAACTTTTTGTTGGGGATGTCTTGGAAATTTTGCTTATTTTTTTTCCCCCTTTGGAGAGTTTAATGTGTACCTTAATGCCCCCTTTCATTATTGGCCTGGCCATTTTCCCAGCTCTTCCCTGCTGACTCTAGACCTATCCTGGTTATTTTGTGGTGGTGGCTGGCTCTTGGACATTCAGACATGTCTGTGGCTTATAAGTGTATCAAATTAGATGCTACAGTCTCCTAGGTCTCCTTCCTATATTCTGACAAAATTTGTCTTGCTCACAAATCTTCATTGGCCTCCATATATATGTTTATATCTATGTATATATGTATGTGCATATATATCTATGTGCATTATATATATATATTTTTACACACACATATAAAATACTCACCCCAGGATATTTTTTCATTGATTTTTTTAGATAGAATGAAAGGAAGGGAGGCAGAAAAAGAAAGAGAGAGAAAAACATTGATGTGAGAGAGACATATCAATTGGTTGCCTCCCTCACAACCCTGACTAGGGCTGGGGATCGAACCTGGATGTATGTGCCCTTTTGGAGGCTGATGCTCTAACCGCGGAGCCAAACCAACTAGGGATCCCTGTACTTTTTAAATTTATCATCAGTCTCTTTTGAGAGCCTAAAAAATGCCTGTCTCTACTTACAACAAAAATGACCAAATCATAATAACTCAAATGTGTCTCACTAACTCACCACTTTTGAATCCTTGAGGGTACAGTTTGCCAATGCACAGCTTTGATGTTTAAGCTCACAACCAGTTATGTTGATGATGGTGAAGCTCTAAAGAACAATGCAATGGCTATAATAACCCTAGGTATTCTCCCTATTTCAGCTGAAGTGCAATATTTCTTTCCTGACTAGCTGAAATTCAAGTAGAAGTGACCATTAGAGATTATATAATATTTTTCATATTTAGTTCTGCAGGGTTTTATTTAGTTTAACACCTGTGGGCTCTGGAGAGCTACACATCGAGTGTTAAAATAATGGGTTTTGGAGCTAGGTAACCTGGGCTCACATTCGAATCCTGTCTCTTTTTATCTGTAGAACTTTTAGAAATATATTTTAGATCCCTCATCATTTTCTCATCTGTAAAATGGACTTGATGATAGTATTTAGCTTACAGCATTCTTAGAAGGATTAAATAAATAACATATTTATAGAACAGTATCTGTCCCAAGATAATAAATGTCAGGTTTTATTATAGCACTATGAGCTGACGTCTATTATAGTATCTAAGACTCTGACTTGTAGCTATTGTTTAGAGGCTGGTATTCCTTGGTAAACTTTTTAAGAATAAAGACTTGAGTTCTTTTTATCTCTGTCATTAGTGGAACACTGCAGTGCCTCCTGCAAAATTGCTCCGTGAACACTCATTAAATGGATGGATGGATGGATGGATGGATGGATGGATGGATGGATGGATGGAAGGAAGGAAGGATGGAAGGTAGGTAGGTAATGTGGATACTTAGCACTGGGGCAGGTCCTAACAATCATTTCAAGATTGTGAGGGTGTCTCTAGTGATATCTCCTTTTTAGCATTTCCTTCAACAGCTCAGATTTTGTTGCCTTTCCAAGCTTGGACATGCTCCAAGCCTTGTTTTTCTTCCCTTTTCCCATCATGATTTTTCTCTCGTTAGCCCTTTTAAGTGACAAATTATCTAGCTTGATCAGTAAGTGAAAGGGGCTTTATGTGAAATAACTTTGAGATAGCTGGTATATTTTATCAGAATTGTTTTTTATCACTGCTTCATTCCAAGGAAGTGACTAATATGGGAATTTCAATAAAGCTGTTAGAAAAAGCATTTTCTGTAGGAGATTTTTGGGGCTTTCTTTAAATTATATATCTTATAAACATCTGCCTTCTCTACCGGAGACTAAAGCTGACCCTGATCAGTACTTCGTTCTAAAATATGAGCAGCTAAATAAACTCATTTTGGATGCAAAGGTAAGGGGTAAATATTAAAAGAATAAGTGGTCACCAGGAAGCCCCATGTAGCATATTCTGAGTTAGAGTTTAGCTATAGGTTTAACACATGCAGTTTAGCTCCTCTCTTCACTCCCAGGGGAAGTGAAGCTGGAGTGTCAACATGAGAAATTCAAGTCTCATATTTTCCAGGTGTACACAAGCCAATTCTTGCAATGATGTTGGCGACTTCTCGGCATTGCAAAATAATGAAGAAATTTTCAAGTGAATGATTCTCTGGCTCTCTTAAGAATATCCTTTATTTCTACTTGTTCTCTCAAACTTGATGTTTCAACACTGGTGGAAGGTCAAAGTGGAACCCCGACAGTGTCACAAATCTTGTTGAGGCACCAGGTATATAAGGAAGACTTCCTAAAGCTGAGAATCCAATGGATGAAACAAGAGTTGAATAAAATTTCTGAAATTTAATATTCACACTGTTGAGGCGGTTATTAGCCAGGTTGGGAACACATCATTACCAGATTTCCAAATGCCTGAGTTATGGCTGTTAGTTACTCAGAGCATGTTTAGAGCACTGTCCTCAGACTACAGAGGAAGTTATGCAGGAGAAAGAGGGGTACTGTTGGCATCACCTTTCCATTGTAAGCAACTGCCACTCTTTGTTACTCTGAAAGAAGATGTAGAGGAGAAAGAGAAGAGGATCTTGGGTTCACCCACGGGGGAAAGATGCAGACTGAAAGGGAAGAGGCAATCCGCATAGGAAGTAAAAACGAAGCAGTCTCAGAAGAGAGGAAAAGATCCAAGAAGTTAATTCTACAGATGCAGGGGCAGAAAGAAAAATCATTGGAAGGTATTACTTGCAGAAAGATGGAACTGTGTGAGAAATAAGAAACAGGGAGAAGAGAGATTATTCACCCACTGTATTCTGAGCAGAGTTGGCCATGTTTTGTCATACCATCTGACCTCTGTGGTAGGTACAGAGGAAGTTATGTAGGTCCCGATTTTCTAAAACAGTAAGTTGGCTCTTTTAGGTGAAGCTTCATGCCTCAGCTCAGTGTTAAGTTAAAAACAGGTCCAGGATTCCAAAGCACATTGGCCCTATCTAAATTTTTTCTATACCTTACACATTTATTTTCTAGATCTTCTGTCTCTGAGAGCGTTTCATTTGGCTTTAATATATTTCTTAGTTTCCTAGATGAATGTGGAAACTCCAGAGGGAGTAGCATGGTATGGTGAAGAGGAAGCTATGATGATCCCTTAGTTCTGGTACACACTTTGTCACTTAATAGCTATGTGCTTTTTACCAATAGTCTAGGATCTTTTCTTCCTCATCTGTGAAATGAGGAGCTGGGGACTTAATGTTGTCTTAAGGTAGCTTTTGGCACCAACATTCTGTGGCTCAAATGAATTAAATGAAAGTGAACATAAGTAGATGAGAACTGGAGTTCTAGAAATAGTATATTCTTATACTCCCTAGAAAGTAAGGGTTGTTAAGCTCATTAGGAGAAATGCTTTAAATTTATATTCCATTTAAAATATCATTTTATTAGATGCAAAAAAAAATTACATGAGGATACTGTACAACTATGAAATTTATGAAATTTAGAAGACAGATATTTCAAAATTTTTTGGAAAGCATTCGAAGGAAAGTTGGTAGGAGAAAGGTTGAATCAGTTTTCCCCCCTTTGGGGAAACAGCTGCACTACTGATGTTCCTTTCCTTGTACCAGAATTGTGTATTTATTTAAAAATATGGAAACACTTGTAGCGTTTTTCCCCTGTACAAGTAGATTATATCCCAAGCTAGGTCATTGTATATTCTTATTTTTTTTAAATAACTTACTCTAAATACCTTAAGTTTTAGCAGCTAATTTATCTTTCTGTTTAAATCAGAGACTCCTAAACTAAACTAATACAAGTTATAGTCACATTCTGTCTAATCATCAGACCTTAAACCTCCAATACAGTTTACACATTTTGAAGCTCTTTTCTATGTACCTAAACCATTCTAAGATTCTTTATTCACTGAGGTTGGTATGAAGAAATAAATTAAATTACAAATACATTATAAAATTTGATTTTCACAAAATCTTATAAAGAAGATAAATCAGATTGTATTATTTTCATTTATAGATGATTAATGTGAATTACAGAGAGGTCAGCAGACATGCCTCAGTTTCCCCAGCATTTTTTTTTTTTTTTTTAATTTAGAAACCACATAAATTTTACTGGGGGAAATGGTAAAATTGGAAGAAAAAGAAACATAAGTGAATGTTTTGCAAGGGTAATATTGCAGTATGCATTCCTGGAAGGTGACCAAGGAAGTCACCCCATGGCTATGGGAACGGCAGCCCAAGCTCAGTTTTTATTGCCCTCATCCAGGGTGAGCTTGTCAAAGTCATTGCCGGCTTTCAAGATTCCATCTTCCACATGTTGGTAAGATGGCCATCTAACTCTTTGATGGACTTGACTTGTTCATGTAGGTAGTGACTCTGCAGGAAGTCACACAGGCAGGTGTCACTTTTGTGGAGGGCCAGCTGGTTCCAATCTAGCAGGCTCTGGTTCACTGCCCCTTTCCAGATGGAAGGTGCACTCCAAGGCCCTCAGGCTGCTTTCCTACTAGTTACAGTCTGGATTCTCAATGGCATGGAAGCCGATATGCCCCTACTCTGGTGCTGCAGCCCCATCAGCTTCTCAGCTGCTCCCTCTCCATGAGTGACCAGTGTTGGAAGTGCTGGGTGAAGGGCTCCCAGACCACACTGTGGCAGAAGTCAGCTGTGAACAGGTGTAGGTAGAATGTGTAGAGATCCACATTGATCTGGCTGTGGATGGTGGCCTCACAGTGGGGATGGTTGTTAATTAGTGAAAAGATGAATCTGGAATCCAGGTGCCTGGATTCCAGTTTCAGCCCTACACCCTTGATGATAGCCTGCTTAATAATTCTGTTTTGTCCTCTAGGTCTTGGGAACATCACAAAACTGAAACATCAGACACATAAGCTAGAGGTATGAGATAGAAGACACAGAATAGGACTAAAACAGTTAGCTCCAGGTGCTAATATACACTTCACAAGTTAGCAGCTGTTTAGCTTTGGACCAAGCTGACTCAATCTCTCTGAGCTCAGAACAACCTTTCTGAACTTTTTGTTCACTTGTAAGATGTGGATGATTACCCATAACTTGGAAGGTTGTTGTCCAAAAAAAAGATCTCTTTGAAAATAATTTTAAAATTATATACTACATAGTATTACTCATATTAATATGACTATAGAACTAAATCTTTAATTCTATATTTGTCATATAGCAGAACCATATATAATTTAAATAATTCAAAATGTATTCACTATTTCTCTTAGTTTAACATAGTTTATCTTCAGTGACTAGAAATATAACACAGCCATGTTATCATAAGGAAAAGAAAAATTCAGAATTAATCTGTTTCTCTGTCCTTAATTTTGTCTTCTTCCTTTGCTTGCGGAGAATATATAGCACACTTCTTTAATAAGTGTGTTTTTAAATTTAATTTTATTGTTGAGAATATTACAGATGTCCCCCATTTCCCCCAATTTGCCCCCTTCACTCATCTCCCACCCTAGCCAGACCTTCATCTGCCTATTGCCTATGTCCATGGGCTGTGCATATATGTATATAAGTTCTTCCCTCCCTCCTTCCCTCTGAGATCTGTCATTCTATTGCTTACTTCCATGTTTGTGGATCTATTTCGTTCATCAGTTTATTTTGATCCTTAGATATTGCATGTAAGTGGATCATGTGATATTTGTCTTTCTCTGATGGGCCTATTTAACTAAGCATAATAATCTCCAACTCAAAATGAATAAAATGCTTAAATGTAAGTCGCAAAATGATAAAAATCCAAAAAGAAGAAATAGGCTTTAATATTTCAGATGTCTCATGTAGCAGAATTTTCACCAATGCATTTCCTAGGGCAAGAGAAACAATGGAAAAGGTAAACAAATGGGACTACATCAAACTGAACACTTCTGCACAGCAAAAGGAACTGTTCTCAAAACGAAAAGAGAACCCACTGTATGGGATAAATATTCTTCAGTGATACATCTGATAGGAGTTAATTTCCAAAATATACAAAGAACTCATACAACTCAACAAGAGGAATCTAATCCAATTAAAAAGTGTGAAAAGGATCTGAATAGACACTTTCCAAAGAGGACATACACATGGCCAACAGACACATGAATAAATGTTCAACATCACTAGTCACCAGAGAGATGCAAATTAAAATGACAATGAGGTATCACCTCGCACCTGTCAGAATTGCTGCCATCAACAAATCATCAAACAAGTGTTGGCAAGGGTGCAGAGCAAAGGGAACTCTAGTACATTGCTGGTGGGAATGCAGACTAGTGCAACAACTATGGAAAATAGTATGAGGGTTCCTCAAAAAGTTAAAAATGGATCTGCCATTTGACCCAATGATCCCACTTCTAGCAATATATCCTAAGAATCCTGAAACAGCAATCAGAAAGAATATATGCACCCCTATGTTCATAGCAGCATTATATACAATAGCTAGGATCTGGAAACAACCCAAGTGCCCATAAGTAGAAGAGTGGATACAAAAGCTGTGGTACATATACACAATGGAATACTATGCAGCTGTAAAAAAGAAGGATCTCTTACTCTTTGGGCTAGCATGGAGGGGTTTGGAGAGTATTAATCAATAGTTTTTAAACTGTGGTTCCCAACCAGTAGCATCAGCATCACCTGAGAACTTAATAGAAATATAGATTCCAGGTTCCCTCCCTCCCCAGACCTATTGAATCCTCTGAGTTCGAGGTCTAGTAATCTGTGTTTTAACAAGCTCTCCAGGTACTTGTGACTCATGTTAACGTTAGAACCAATACCTTAGACTGGCAATCTTGAACATTTTTCATGTCATGGAACACATAAACTAACTACTAAACTTCTGTGACACACCAAAAAATATATTATTTTGCCTATATGACAAAAAAGTAGGCATAATTTTGATTTATTCACAGTGGATGGCTATCGATGTGTTGGCTGTTGTCATCTTTTATTGGACAATCTAAGGCAAAAGAGGTCAGCGCCCATCAATAAATAGGTATTGTATGCTTTAAAAATTCTCATGGCACTGCAGTGTGCTTCCCGCAGCACACTGGTTGAAAATTGCTGCCTTGGCTTGTATAAAGGACTATCTTCATACCCTGGTCAATTTGGCTCAGCGGTAGATAGTAGGCCCATGGACCAATGAGTCTTGGGTTCGATTCTGGTCAGGGGCATATATCTCAGTTGTGGTTCATCCATTGCCCTGGTCAGGGTTGTGCAGGAGACAACCAGTTAATGTGTCTTTCTCATGTTGATTTTTCTCTCTTTCTCCCCTTCTCTCCCCCTCTCTCTCCCACTCTATCCAAAGATAAATGGAAAAATGTCGTCAGGTGAGGATTAAAAAAATAATAATAAAGAACTATCCCCAAGTAAGTAGGGGAGGTCTTAATAAGTTGAAGAGAAGTTCTCACTCTCCTGAGCACATCCCCAAAAAAGGATTCAGAATCAGTGACTGCCAACCATTCCGAAACCGTGAAATTTGGAGTTACACTCTCCCAATGTGTATTTATTTAGATATTTATTTTTATAACTTTTATAAATATACAGTTAATAAAACAGAATAAAACTTAAATGACAGAATAATTGCTAATATTTTCTTCACACAACCCACTGGTCTTCCTTGTCACCCTCACTGCGGATGTTAGTAGTTTAGACCAAGGTGAGAAGGTATTAGAGGTTGCAGGGGGAAGGGAAAGATTAGTCTACTCACTATGTCCTCAAGCATCGGTGATCCAGATAGTGTGCAGTTTTTGATGGTCAGCATGTATTTTAATATTCTGGATCGTCTACCATCCAATAGCATAAGACTCATTCTTCCCTCATCCTGATGCTGTCTTGCCAGGTTCCTTCAGAAAACAGAAACATCTCAAGTGGTAGTGTGATCACCATGGTGTATAAGAAGAGGAATATCCAAAGAGCATTTTAAACTAAATTTCTTTTGGCTTACACAATATCCCATTCCCCATGACTCACAAACCCACAATTCTGTAAACAAAACAAAATAAAACAAAACAGAAAATCAGCAATGTATCCGTAGGTGCTTTGGGAAGGTGGGAAGTTAAGTGGAAAGTGCTTTGAGGAATCTGGGGGCGGTTTAAAGGTATAGCTTAAATTATAATTCAGTGAGAAAGATTTCAGGGAACACCAGAAATTGGAGGCAGGAATGACTCATAATCATTTGAAGAAATCCTGGGAAGGTTTTAGAATCAATTTTTGTTTTTCTTAAACGATGTTGTCATTTGTGGGGGTGTGTGCAGCAGCATGAGCCAGAAATATTGAAATGATAGTTTTGTTGTTGGGAAATATTAAGTCAGTTTGATCTAGAAGAAAGAGCCCAGATGGAGCTTTTAGGTTCTTTAGGGTAGAAACTTAACCTATCATGGACAGTATAGCACACCATTACTGTATTTATTATATTTATAAAACCCAAGGCAGCAAAATTGAGAGCTTTCCCTAGGTATCTATTTTAAGACTGAATGTCCTCTTTGAATAATGAATTGTATAGATTTACTGCCTAATATATATCTTAATGTCTGGCCCGGATCAAGACATTCAGATTCTTCTACCCCACATTCTTCCACACATACCTTGTATGCATTCACCTTTGTTTGACAAACATTGTCATATTTGAAGGGATTATGTGTCCAGTATAATTGTGGGATCACTGAATCCTTGAATGCAGCCATCTATCTCCATTGCATGGTTCCTCAGAGTACATGTGGAAAAAGAACATGCTAAATAATTGTACCCTACTCATAATTTCAGATGGAAACCAACACCCTACCTAGTCTATTCATCATGAACCCATGTTGACCATGTTTGAGCCTCAAGGATTGCTTTTGCCTGTTTTTAAATTAGAAAGAAGAAGGTCCCAGACTCCATTAATGTTATGGGAGGAAAAAAGGAGATGAGATGTGATTTAATAGACAGGCCAATCGAAAGAAAAATTTTCGTATTAGAAGTAGTAACTTCTAATGAAGTCCCTTCTCTGACAAGTGAAACCAACTTCTCTTGTTAACACCAGGATGGAATATGAGGAGGAAGAAGAGGAGGCAAGTGCAGAACATATATTGCTTCTCATAGTTTATGCTAGATCATAGTACTTTCTTTTAGTTGTCTGAAAATTACCACTTTCAAAAATCAATGTGAATTCTCAAGCACTAAATCCATATGTATCTGAGGAGTAAAAGTTGAGCCAAATTGAAGATAAATATTGCCTTCTATAATAATCTTAAATTGGGAATCATTACGGGACCAAGTATAGAGATATGTTCTTTACAAAATTCATATCAGAGAAGTATTCAGGGAGCCTTCTAGATTTCTAAGTTTTCACATTCCTGAGCCAGGATACGAAAATGTTTCATCTCACTTTTCAATTCTGCTGTCTTGGTGGTAGTTCCTGGAATACATATTGAAAATGATTCATATACTTAAGACTTCCATGATTAATTTGCAATGCCTGCCACTGGTATGAAAAAAAGCAAGTGGAAGTATGGATTTATGTGTTTGACATTCAAGAAGAATAGAAGTGGGAAGTGAAAAGAAAGGAGAATAAGGCTGGTGGGTATTTGTGGCTTATATAGAAAGTAAGATAAGGCTAGATTTCCAAGGAGAGGACAAGCCTTATGTTTCAAGATCACATGACAAGAAAGTACCAGATACTTGACTTACATTTTTTTTTAATATTTGGTATCGAAAGAAATAAAATCTATGCACACTTAAAAGGCACTGAAAACCAGCTCAAGCAAGAATAAGCTTGTGGCTCTTTGATGTAGGACAAATTCAGGAAAGAGCCGTTGGAGCCCTATGAGTGAGTTTTCCCAAAGGGTTATAAAAGGATGCAGTGCTGAGCCAGTGCACATTCCTTCTCACGGTCTCCCTACCTTTCCCCTGCTTTCTTTCTGATTGCTCTTGTTGTTTATGGCTGAACATTTAGGACTTCTTCCTTTTAACGGATTCTTTAGCCTTTGACTTGTCTGTCACCACTGTGTTTTATGCTTTTGTTATAAGGCAGTGAGCTTGCTCCACACACAGTCCAAATAGAGCAAAAACCCCTTCAAAAGCCCCCGAACGATGGCATTGTCCTTTTAAATGTACGCTTAGAGAATGAAACAATCTGTCTCGTTCCTTGTGTCAGAACAGCTGGAATGAAATGAATAGAGGGGGCTGAGCAGTTCTGCAGAATTTTTGATAATAGAGAAGTACAAGTGTTCCCCGTCAGCAGTAGGATGATAATTTCTCTGGTATGAATGATGTAACTGAGTGGATGTATATTGCTGCCCCATTCTTTCTTGTCCCAAGACACCCTTGGAAACATGATGCTACATCTCAATGGGATTTTCCAGTACAAAGATTCTTTTCAAATAACTTAATTGTGGATACACACCGCTCCTACAGAGGTAAGTATACTGAAGATGTGCCAAAACATTAGGGCAGAAATTCAGTTCCCAAGGCACACGAGCAGGAATCCGACCATGTATAGTAATAAGTAATTTTTTTTTTGTAGACTCCAAGTTGATAAAGAAATATACTCTCTATAACAATCAAATTGCTTGTTTGTATGTTTTGGAGTCAAATAACCTGACAAATGAAACAAGAATATACAGGAATACAGAATATTTTTGTTTCACAGCTGAAACTGTCATATTCCTAATTAAGATAGAAAGCCTATAGGTGATGAGTAATAATTTAAAGAGCTAACTATTCTTTACCTAATATTGGCTTGACTTTTATTGACCTGAATTTTGGAGACTATGTAAATAAAACAAACAAAATACAGCAATAATAAAAAAAAATCTTCCAATCTATGGTTCAACCAAATGAAGTCCAGGAGAAAACAAGTAGCATAACAGTTGGAGACAAAATAGGCATAAATAAAGAGATAGGTGTTAAATTTCTGAAAATTATGTTATATGCATAGCAGCTGAATAAACCTGCCTTTATACATATGAAAGTCTATATAGAACACATAATGGACTCATTGGGGATGGCTTTAGGGGGAAAAATTAGAACCAATAAATAGATCATAGAGGAGTAGATACCATCTCAAGATGATAAAGAAATTAAAACTACATATACTCAACAGTAATAATGACACCCATCACTGGGAATTCTCAAGCAGAGATTGTAGTAAGAGAGACCAAAGGATCACCTCCCATCATTCCTGAATTTCCCAGGCTATGATACTGACACCGTAATGGTGCATTTTATACTTAAGGAAGCTTATTCATTTAGGAGAACCAAGAAGAATGAAATATAAGACTCCTTTCTGGGAAGGTAAGGAAGGGTCCAAACTATGGATCACTGTTCTGTACTATAGGCTTTAGTGGACACTTATTTTTAACTAGCATTCATTCCCTCTCTTTTTTCTAGGCTAAAGTTAACCTGATCCTATGAAAACAAATTCTCCACTACTCTTAATTCAGCTGGTGTTCCTATCACCCATTTCCAGGGGAAATCTTGACATGGATTTGCTCAATAGAATCATTGCATCCCTGGACAAAGTGATTGGTTGAGAAATAAGTATACAATTCAGAACCAGTCATTTCAGGCTAACAAAAACTAATACGGAGTCTCTATGCCAGAGTTGTTGAGACGTCTCAAAAAAAGGCTTAGAGCTTCTGCAAGTCATCTTGTCATCAGCAGAAATGCCTGTGTAAAAATGAAGTAATATCAGAGCAAAGCAGAGCTGAGATAGAGAGCTGAGTAAAAAGAAGTACAAATTCATGTATGCTCTTAAAATCAGTCACGCTTAAAATTAACTCTACCCTAGACTGTTCAGATTTGAGCTCTCCTGCCCCCCAGATCTTATTGGAGTTGGTTTTTATGTCACATGCAGACAGAGTTTTCTGACAAGTATGTGGAGGTCCAGTGAGAACCAGGCATGAAGTCTTTGGACAGTCAGTAGTCAGTGAGGGCCAGAAAAACAGCAATGACAAATTTAGCAGCCTCATAATTTTGTGTAGGAGCTGGCCCTGAATGTTATATGCTATTGACCTTAACCAGGTTCTCTGTTCATGTCATCGATCAAATTTTTTCCTTTCAAAGTCTGCTAAATAATTTGGTTTCTTCATTGCCTTTTCAAACCAATAACATCTGATTTTATTTATTCTGGACTTCAGGCCATCTTACTTTCCGTAGGCCCAAATACACAGGTGTAATTTGGTACAACAGAAACCGTTGATAAGTAAATTGATTGAAATTGCTGAAGTAGTATTATCTTACTGAATTCCACTCTTCTCCATTTCTTTATTTTTGTATTGAATTATTATTTTTCAGTTATGTATTTTCTTTGCATTTTGAGTATGCTAGAAAAAGATGGAATTTAGTTATGAATGCTTAGAGTGATGCATTTATATACCATTTTATTTCTATTTTGATAATTTATGTGTAATTTTAAGATCTCTTTTAAATATTTTGGTAGTCCCTGGTACATATTGTTTTTATTTGCAAAGGAATTTAATACAATTTATTAGATACAATTTCTAGTATGTACTGAATTCTTTAACAGTTGTTTTTCTGTTTGATTTCTAATAGAGTATGCCCTGTAGTGACAGAGACAGCATGATAAGAAAGTTGGGGAAGAATGAAAGTTAAAATTTAGGATTCTAACATTTTCTTTAATTTTATTTTTTTTAATAATAAAAAAGGACTATTTTTTTTTTTTTTTTTTTTGCGTTTATCTTCAGATAGAGTGAGAGGAAGAGTGGGAGGTAGAGAGAGAGAGAAGGATCAATGTGAGAGAGACACATCAACTGGCTGCCACCCACACAACCCCATCTGGGGCCAGATACAAACTGCAACCTGGGTATGTGCCCTTAGCAGGAATTAAACCGGAGCCTCTCTGGTGTGCAAGCAGATCCTCTAACCGCTGAGCAAAACTGGCCAGGGCAAGCATTCTAATATTTTAAGGTAGAAAAACACTATAGGTGTTTTTCAATTTCTCACTTTTTGTTGTTGAAGGGGGAAAAAGTAAGAACTTGGAACTCTACCCTTTTGAAATAGTGAAGGGAACCAGTACCCTTTTTCTTTCTGATTAAAGTGCTTCTAGATTTTTAAAATAATAAGACATGCATAGAAAGTAATAGTACTTATTCTGAATGCTGATGTTAAGACAAGATTGCTAGCAATGAGGAGGGACTGGTCCAGGATTCCAGCTCCTCTGATGTTAACTGACTGGACTTAGTGCAGAAGAAAGCACTATTCTGGGCTTACCTGTACCTTAAAATCATCAACAGAGGTAGTTATTCTGAAGCTTGGTCCCTTTTTAGAACAAACAAATGGCTTCAAGGGGAATAGACTGTTGCTTATTCTCCCAGTCAATTCCATTTCAAAACATTTGAATAAAAAGAGAGAGAGAGAACACACCATTTTCGAACTGCTTGCTGAGGATAGGGTAAGTTTGTTCATGGTGGATTATCCCATTTAGCTTTTTCTTTTTCTTTTAAGGATAACTATACCACATGCTTCAATGGTTTAGAGTCTTGTTCACAGAAGGCTTCAAACATGAGTCTGTTTTTTGCCTTAATTTAATCTTTTGTCAAATATAAATGTATCAATTAGGATCTGACTTTGTATAAGAATCCACTCAACCTAGAAATATATGATCAAAGGTTATGCCTGCAAGAATGTTTATTTTAAGGAATAATACAGATTACATATATAAAAGCTATAAATGAGCACATAAAAATCTCTCCCTTATGGTCTCAACCAGGGTCTTTTTCCTGCTCCCTAATAGCAACACTTTATAAAACCAAAAAGCCAACATACAAGTTAAAGTGTGATTTAAGTAATAGAATTATTTACATTTGTGTAGTTCACAAAGGTCTGACTTAGAATTCAGGGGCTGTGGGATTTAGTCCTGGCTCTATACTCTCTGCCAATATGCAGTCTAGACCAGCGCTTCTCAGACTTGAGTAACTATTGGAGTCATTGATAGAACTTGTTAAAAATACAGATTCCTGGGTGGAACCTACCCCGAGAGATTGTGGTTCAGCACATCTGGGGTCAGGACCATACATTTGCATTCCCAGTGAGGTTGATGTGCTGATCCTTGGAAAAAAATCACTCTTCTGGACCTGTTCTTCTATCTTTCTAATGTAGGGATCCAGTTAGGCTTTTTGATTATAGCCCTAAAAAGTAGAAGAAGACAATTTCTACTTTTTAAAGGGAAAAGGGTTTTAATCTATTAAGTTCTATATTTTAAAATATTAGTAATAGTTTAATTAACTCTCATAAGCACCTTGTGAGAAACATGGAGTACATATTGGCATAATTGTCCATATCTGGAAAGAGAAGCTTTGCATTTTTACTTGTCTAAAGTTATCAAACTGGATAGCAGAAGAGTTAAGACTGATCTTATCTCTCAACTCGGAGTCCTATTTTTTTGTTTGTTTGTTTATTCTTTACAGCCTTTTACCAATGAACAATAACCCCTTTACATTCATCATATTTAGGAGGGGGATTCTGTCTTGTTAGGGTCATACATGTCCCTTAAACATAGGTTTATAGCAAAGTTAAGAGAGAGGAAGAAGAAGAGAAGGTGGGGAAAGGAGGACAGGAAGGAGAATGAGGAGTGGGAGGAGAGGGAGTAAGAGTGGGAGGGAGAGGAAGAAGAAGATGAAGAGCACAAAAAAGTTGCATTTTCTGGAACAAGACATTTGCCATCATTGAAGTTATTTACAGTGCTCACAAGAGAACCCCAGTCTGGTCTCTCATGCAAGAACAATAAACCCTACATACTCTTGTATTCTGCTATATATATTTATATTATTAATTGAGATGTGAACCAGCTCTGAACAGATTTAGCTAACATTTCAGTTTTGTACCTTCTGAACCTAATTACTGTGCCACCAACACATGTTTGCCCTTACTTCACGTATAGTATCTCAGCTGCTGGAAAGTAAATCCCCAAACGTTCCTTGATTAAGTTCCTGTTCCATGCTGGTAAGTTAATACTGAAATGCTACACCAGAAGATGGAAGTATGGTTAGTGACAACCAAAATTAAAAACTAAGTGAAAATTAACTTGTTTCTATAGCTGTCAATGGAGATTCCTCTGAGAGAATGCCTGTGTACAACTCTAGTTGCTGTCTTGTGCTGATGGAATGGCATCAGATTGTGCAATTCTAGTAATCACCAGCCATTTGCCTTATAATGGAATTTCAGGCCATCCAACAGGTTGACCTATATGCAACCTTTGCTTTATTTTTTGTTTCAGATATATTTATATAGACCCTTTCACATAACAGCTTTGCTACTCAAATAGTAAAACAACTTGCACATAAAATTATTTGACTTTCATTCTTTTAGTTGTATCATTCATTCCATTTTTTAAATATTAAATTTGAAAAATTTTATTTTATTTTTATTTTTATAGGTTTCTTTTTTAAATCATTTTTTATTTTCAATTACCATTGACATATATCATTATATTAGTTTCAGGTATACATCCCAGTGACTAAACACTATATGACTTAATAAGTGGTCACCCCAATAAATCCTGCATCTCTCCAGCACCACTCCTAGTTATTAGAATATCGACTATATTCCCTATGCTATACTTTACATCCCCATAACTATTCTGTAACTATTAATTTATACTCCTTAATCCCTTCACCTTTTTCACCCATCCCACTAGCCCCCCTCCCATCTGGCAATTGTCAAAAAGTTCTCTATGAGTCTGTTGCTGTTCTGCTTGTTCATTTTGTTTGTAGATTCAATTGTTGATAGATATGTATTTATTGCCATTTTGTTGTTCATATTTTTGTTCTTCTCTTTCAAGGAGACCCTTCAACATTAAGTATAATGCTGGTTTAATGATGATGAACTCCTTTAGCTTTTTTGGTCTGGGAAGATCTTTATCTGCCCATTCTTTCTAAATGATAGCTTTGTAGGATAAAGTAATCTTGGTTGTAGGTCCTTTCTTTGCATCACTTTGAATATCTCTTGCCACTCCCTTCTGGCCTGCAAAGTTTCATTAAGAAATCAACTGACCGTCTTATGGGAGCTCCTTTGTAGGAAACTAACAGCTCTTCTCTTGCTGCTCTTAAGATTATCTCTTTGTCTTTAACCTTTTGCATTTTAATGATGATGTGTCTTGGTGTGGATTTTTTTGAATTTATCTTGTTTGGGACTCTCCGTACTTCCTAGTTTTGTATGCCTATTTTCTTCACCAAGTTAGGGAAGTTTTCTTTCATTATTTTTTCAAATAGATTTTCCATTTCTTCCTCTCTCTTCTCCTTCTGCCCCCCACATGATATGAATATTAGGATGCTTTAAGTTGTCCCAGAGGCTCCTTACACTATCCTCATTTTCTAAAATTCTTTTTTCTTTTTGCTGTTTTGTTGTTGTTGTTGTTTTTGCTTCCTTATATTCCAAATTGATGATTGATTCTCAGCTTCACCTCTTCTACTGTTGATTCCCTGTAAATTATTTTTTATTTAAGCTAGTGTATCCTTCATTTCTGACTGTTTTTTTAAAAATGTTGTTGAGGTTCTCACTAAGTTCCTTGAACATCCTTATAACCATTGTTTTGAACTCTGCATCCAGTAGATTTCTTGTCTCCATTTTGTCCAGTTCTTTTTCTGGAGTTTTGTTCTGTTGTTTTTTGGAAACATGTTTCTTTGTCTCCTCATTTTGGCAGCCCTCCTGTGTTTGTTTCTAAGTGTTAGGTAGAGCTGCTAGCCTCCCAGGTTTGGTAGGGAGGCATAATGTAGTAGGAGTCCTGTGGGGTCCAATAGTACAGCCTCCCTGATCACCTCAGCTGGGCACTCAGGTGTACCCGCCTCAGTGGTCTGTATACCCCTCTGTTGTATTTGAGTCTTGATTGCTGTTGACATGTCAATGGGAGGGATTTCCTCAGGCTGATCAGGACTGGCTGTGACTACTGACCACTCACCTCCAGCCATGTTGAAGATCGGCTGTGTAGCTGGCCACCACACAGAGCAGGGCTTACTTTAGCAGGGGTCTGATATCCACTGAGTTTACCCCTTGAACTTGTCACTTGTGGAGGTGGTCGGGTGATGGTGTTTCATGTGGTCTGAAGCTGTCCACTGGGTATGCTGGCTCTGGGGCCTTTTAGGAGGTATAGGCAAGGGTCAGCCACAGGCTCCATTCTGCCCAGGGCCACCAGGCATAAGCTACAAAGCAATCTGCATATGGTTGCTTCTTGTGCTGGGCTTGGAGGTGCCCAGGCAAGACCAAATTGTGAACCAAGGCTTGCTACTGCTAGTGCCATGCTTGGGGCCACTTAGTGAGAGGTATAAAGCTTGCTGAGGCCAGATGCTGCTTGATTGAGAGATTTTAGGAAAATCTTAAACATGGCCAAGACAGGTAATTCCTATGGTAAGGACACTGGAAACAGCTGAAAGCTGGGTGGGGCAGGGTCTCAGGTAATCTCCAGGGTGGGAAGATAATGTGAGCCAGGTTGATGGAGTCTCAGGTATTGTGCCTGTCTGCTGGCTCTGTTAGAGGAGGACTCATCAAAGGAACAATGGTCTCTGCCAGCACTTCTGTCTGTGAGAAAGCTGCACCTTCAGCTCTCACCCTGATTCCAGACAATTCAGTTCCTCCTTGTATGTCGCTGGTGCCTTTCAAGCTGCTGCCCCAACACCGGAGCTCAGAAGGAATGAATCCAAGTAAGTCTGTGTGCACACCCTTTAAGAGAAACTGCCTGGGACTCTAGAAGCCTCAGCACCCTTCAGCCTCAATCCCCACTGGTTTTTGTAGCAAGAAGTTATGGGGACTTCTCTTCCTGGCATTAGATCCCTGAGATGTGGGGCCTGGTATAGACTTGGAACTGCTCACTCCTCATGGGGGGCCTCCACAGTTGAGATATCCCTCCTGATTTTTAGCCTCCACATGTGGTTTGGGATCAGCCCTTCCATGTCTCCACCCCTCTTACCAATCTTGATGTGGCTTCTTTAATTTTGTAGTTGTAGAACTTTCATTTCAGTTAAATTTCAAGTGGTTCTGAATAATGATTGTTTTGTAGTTTGGCTGTAATTTTGATGTGGTTGTGGGTAGAGGCAAGTACCACATTTACCTTTGCCACCATCTTGATTGGAAGTTGGAAAATTAATTTAAAAATATATTTCTGGCCCTGGCCGGTTTGGCTTAGTGGTTGGAGCGTCGGCCTGCGGTCCAGAGAGACCCGGGTTCAGCTCCCACTAAGGGCATGTACCTCGGTTGCAGTTTGTCCCTGGCCCTGGTTGGGTCGTGCGGGTGGCAGCCACTCGATGTGTCCCTTTCACATCGATGTTTCTCTCTCTCTCTCTCTCCCTTCCTCCCACTCTGTCTGAACAAAAAATGGAAGAATGTCCTCTGGTGAGGATAAAAATAAAATAAAATAAAATAAAATAAAATAAAATAAAATAAAATAAAATAAAATAAAATAAAATGCCAAATAAGTGGCAATATTCATTTTTTAAAGTGACTCCCTGATTTGAACTTTATGGACCAGTAAAATTAAATAAAAAATAAGGACTGACATAGAGTTATCAGTTACCTAATAAAAAGAACATTGAAAATATAATACCTCTAATTATAATCCTTGCATTTATTAACAGTGTGATCTTTTCAAAAATAAGGTAGTAGAAAAATATGTCAAAAATTTTAAACTAGCTTTATGAGAAATAGTGTACAATGTCTTTAGTGTTTTTTGTTCGAGATGCACCTCTAAGAGTTGTGTTGACAACTTATAATATTAAAAACTACTGCTTGAAGGAGAGAGGGTCACTTATTTGCTCAGCAGGTAATTTTGTAACTGGGTAAGGAGTACTTCAGAGTACTTGAAACAAAGTGATCTGCTCAGTGACTAAGGCCACTAGAAATCTCAATGCTTCCCTTGGTACTGGCGAACTAGAGTGTATGGGTCTGGTCAATAGCTCTGTCTTTTCTTTATTCAATCTTGAAATGCTTATAAGTATTTCATCACCAGGAGCATTTCAAGGATTTCCTGCCCTGTGTATTATAACATCAATAGGAAAACAAGATTTAAAACAACAACAACTTACTTTGCTGTAAATATTTGCCTGTGTTCTGTCATGTGAGAGGAGTGTTCTGTCATGTTGGAAGTCAAGATGGCATGTTTTCAGACTGTATGGATTTTGGCACACACAGTTACATAATCTGGTGGAAACCTATGTGCATAGTGCAGCACAGATTGGTGGGTCTCTGTCTGCTCACGGCCAAAGTAGCTATACTTCATGACCAGTTGCCCCCAGGCTATATATCTTTGGCTTTAAAGCTGAGTCTGATAGTGAAAGCCTGCAGATGGTGATCAGGATGAGTAGCATGCGGTATTTGTTGCTCTTCTATGGTGCTCCTGGCTCAGCAATAAAGATTCAGATAATTTAGTGACCAGCTGCAGAGCTCATTGTGTTCATTTTGAATAAAGGTCTTTTGGATATTCTGGAGGAGTCCTTTTTCAGGTATCCAAGGAGAAACTGTGTAGCCTGAATTGTGCCTGATGGGAACACAGTGGTTTCATGCAGTGAGGTAGAGACTCTTGGTAGACAGAGCTGAGGGTGATGGAACTACATCATTACTTTATATAACCTGAACTCATCTATCTAATTATGGACCAGTTGTGCTCTTTTTTTTTTGTTTTTTGTTTTGTTTTGTTTTGTTTTTTTGTTTTTTATCCTCACCCGAGGATATTTTTCCATTTTTTGTACAGATAGAGTGGGAGGGAGAGAGAGGAAGGGAGAGAGAGAGAGAAACATCGACGTGAAGGGACACATCGAGTGGCTGCCACCCGCACGACCAACCAGGGCTGGGGACAAACTGCAACCGAAGTACGTGCCCTTAGCGGGAACCGAACCCGGGTCTCTCCAGACCGCAGGCTGACGCTCTAACCGCTGAGCCAAACTGGCCAGGGCCAGTTGTGCTCTTTTAATGATGTCCATGCTAACTGAATGGTAGCTGCTGTAATAATATGTATGTTCATAAATTGGATCATGATGGGGAAAAAATCCATTGGATTCAAAATTATTTAAAGAAATGTCAGCAATACATTTAATAATAAATAAGAAACATTGGATTCACTAACTAGAATTTTAACTGTCTTAATTTTAAATGGTTGTAAACATTGGTTTGAAAAGTTATATGACCTGTTTATATTTTTCTCATTAATTGTGATTATTAATGATTTGGGATCTGCTTATATGATTTTAGGTATAGATGTGATATAATAAGTTATAGAAGTACCTCCTAGAACTCCTGGGCATAGGTGGGGGTTATGGCTACCCACTGGGACTCTACCGACACCACTTGAGCACCATGTCATTTTAACCCCACACTGAGTGTGAACAGAGGCTGAGTGGGGGATATGGATATGGACTGCCCTCCTAAACTAGCAGTAATGCAGTGGTTCTCCGTATTCTGCTGATGGAGTGGCATGAGAAGTCAGTGAATATGGAAGATTTAAATAATATCCAGTGTTTTATATCATAATACTCCAAAGTCCAGGTTCAGTGCAATATAATAATTATTATCAAGGACCAGGCAAATCTCAACTAGAAATAAAAATTGACAACCAATAGAAGCCAACACAAAAAAAGATAAGTTAGAATTGACAAAGATTTAAAGCAGTCATAATAAAAATGCTCAATGATCAATTACAAACATGATCAAAACAAAAATAAATTCTCAGCAAAAATTTAGAAAGTTTCAGTTTATAAATAGAACATAAAAGAAAAACCAAGTGGGAATTTAGAATTGAAAAATAAAATAAAATTTAAAAACTCAGTGAATGGGCTCAACAGAAAAATGGAAGGAATAAGTGAAGTTGAATTAGACAATAGAATCTTACTATTCTCAACAGTGGAGATAAATAGAAGAATTTAAACAAGGGAACAGAGATTTCAGGACCTCTGGGCTTATAACTAGAGATCTAACATTCATGTCACTAGAGTCCTGCAAGGAGAGGGGAAATAGCTCAGGGTTGAAAGGTATAACATGCTGGGTTATAAACAAACCTCAACAAAATTAAAGTTATTAAAATTATACAAAGTGTGTTTCCTGACCAAAATGAAATCAAACTAGAACAGAAAAATCTCTAAATTCTTGGAAACTAAGCAGCAGACTTCTAAATAATTTATAGCTCAAAGAGAAAGTCTCAAAGAAAATAAAATATTGACCTGAATGAAAATAAAAATATAACATACCAAAATTAGTTGTGACACACTTAATTGGTACTGAAAGGGAAATTTACAGCACTAAATGCTTACTTGAAAATAGAGGAAACTTTTCAAATCAATAAGTTCAACTCCTACTCAAATAATCCAGAAAAAGAAGAACATAAAAAAACCTAAAGCAATCAGATGAAAGGAAATAATGAAGAGCATAAATCAATAAAATTAAAAAGAGAAAAAGAATGGGATAATAACTTATTTTTTGCAAAGATCAATAAAATTTACCAACTGACAAAGAAGAGAGAAAGCAAACATTACCGATATCATTAGGAAACAGAGCATATCACTACTGACCCTACAGACATCAAAGAAACAGAATAGAATACTGTAAACAACTCTACTCAAATAAATGTGACAACTTAAATAAAATAAACCTGTTTCTTAAAAAGTACAACCTAACACAAATTACTAAATATGCAATAGATCATTTGAATGGTCCTATAACTATTAAGAAATTTAAATTAATAATTTAAAATATCATGAAAGAGAAATTGCCAGGCCCAAGTAATTTTACTGTGAATATCTATGAAACTTTAAAAAAACAATTAACACAATTTATACGCAATCTCTTCTAAAAATAAAAGAAAATCTAAATTCATTTTATGAAGCTAGTATTAGATAATGACAGTAAAAAATAAGAAATTAGAGTCAAATTTCCTCATGAAATTATACACAAAAATCTTTAACCTAATGTTGGGAAGTAGAATTCAGCAACATATAAAAAGAATTATATACCATGACCAAGTGGTGTTTATTGCAGTGATGCAAAATTGGTTCAGGATTCAAAAGCTAGTATATATGCCACCATACTAACACGCTAAAAACAAACAAACATACATACAATCATATCAATTGATACAGAAAATGGCATTTGACAAAATTTAAAGCCATTCATGACAAAAATTCCCAGAAATATAGGAACAGAGAAAAATGTTCTCAATTTAATAAATAGAATCTATAAAAAAACCTACAGTCAATAAATGGTGAAGAATTTGAATGTTTTTTCCCTACCCTTATTCACCACCCTTATTCAACACAGTGCTGAAAGTCGGCACCAGTGCAATAACATTAGCAAAGAAAATAAATACCATACAGATTGGAAAGAAAGAAATAAAACTGTTCTTATTTTCAGTTGATATGATTGTCTACATAGAAATTCCCAAGGATTATACTAAAATACTCTTAGAAATTGAATTAAGCAAATTTGCAGAACACAAGATAAACATCCACAAAAGTGATTTTATTTCTACATGCTAATAGTAAGAGTGAGTGGACGTTGAGAAGGATGTGCCACTAGACCCTACAGGACACCCTACAACAAGAGGCCACCTTACTCCTAGGCCAGCCTAGGAGACATAGCAACTCTACCTAATACATAGAAACAAATACAGGGAGGCAGCCAAAATGAGAAGACAAAGAAAAATGTCCCAAATGAAAGAACAACAAAATTTCAGGAAAAGAACTAAACGAAATGGAAATAAGCAATCGATCAGATGCAGAGTTCAAAACACTGATTATAAGGATGCTCAAGGAACTTAGTGAGACCTTCAAGGAACTTCATGAGAACTTCAATGAATTTAAGGCGAACTCCAAGGAACTTAGTGAGAAAATCAACATCTAAAAGGACCAGTCAGAAATGAAGGATGCACTAACTGATATAAAGAATAATTTACAGGAAATCAATAGTAGAGTAGGTGAAGCCAAGATGCAAACCATCAATTTGGAATATGAGGAAGCAAAAAGCACCCAATCAGAACAGCAAAAAGAAAAAAGAATCCTAAAAAATGAGGACAGTGTAAGGATCCTCTGGGACAACTTCAAGCATACCAACATTCGCATCATGGGGGTGCCAGAAGGAGAAGAGAGAAAGCAAGAAATTGAAAACCTATTTGAAAAAAATAATGACAGAAAACTTCCCGAACTTGGTGAAAGAAACAGACATACAAGTCCAGGGAGCACAGAGAGTCCCAAACAAGAGGAACCCAAAGAGGTCCACACCAAGATACATCATCATCAAAATGCCAAAGGTTAAAAACAAAGTGAGAATCTTACAAACAGCAAGAGATAAGCAGTTTTTTGTTTGTTTGTTTGTTTTTTTACCTACAAAGGAGCTTCCATAAGACTGTCAGCTGATTTCTCAAAAGAAACTTTGCAGGCCGGAAGGGAGTGGCAAGAGATATTCAAAGTGATGAAAAGCAAGGACCTGCAACCAAGATTACTTTATCCTGCAAAGCTATCATTTAGAATAGATGGATATATAAAGAGTTTTCCAGACAAGAAAAAGCTAAAGGAGTTCATCACCACCAAACCAATATTATATGAAATGTTGAAGAGTCTTCTTGAAGGAGAAGAACAACAAAAATATAAAAAATAAAATGATAATAAATACACATCTATCAACAATTGAATCTACAAACAAAATGAGCAAGCAGAACAGAAATAGACTCATCAGTACAGATAACTTTTCGTTACTTGCCAAATGGGTTGGGGCTGTGGGGATGGATGAAAAATATGAAGGAATTAAGTACAAGTTGGTTGTTAGACTGATGAACCTCAAAGGGTATGGGGGAGGAAGGGCAGGGAGAGATAAACAAAGAACTTCTATGCATATATTCATAACCAATGGACAGAAGAACAGTGTGGGGAAGGCAGGAGAAGGGCAGTACTGGGGAGGAGGGGGTCAATGGGGAAAAAATGGGGCCACATCTGTAATACATCTAACAATAAAGATAAGTTAAAGAAAAAGTTATACATTGGGTTTAAAAAAAATTAAAAATTTCAGTGCCACTTAAAATTTAAAAAAAGATACTTAGTTGTGAAACTAAAACAATAAATGCATAATTTATATTCAATGTAGTAATGAAAGAAATTGAATATTTAAATAAATAAACAGATTGTGTTCATAGATTGAAAGAATCAAAATAGTAAAAATTTCACTTGTCTTAAAATTGATATATATGTTTAATCCAATTCGTATTAAATGCCAACAAAATTATTTCATACATATAAAAATTATTGTAAAATGTACATGGACAGTCAAAGAAACTAGAATAGCTAATATAATTAAAAAAAAAAAAAAAAAGAATGAGCCCTGGCTGGTTTGGCTCAGCAGTTAGAACATTGGCCCCATGGACTAAAGGGTCATGGGTTCGATTCCCAGCCCCAGAGTTGGGGTAATGTGGGGGGACAACCAATCAATGGGTCTCTCACATCAATGTTTCTCTCTCTCTCTTCCTCCCTTCCACTCTATCTAGAAATTGGTGGAAAAAGTGTCATCGGGTGAGGATTAACAACAACAGTGACAGAAATGGAAGGGAGGAATTGATTTAATCAATTTTAAAACTTATATAGCTATGGTATTCAAGACTATGACATTGGAGAAGATATAGACACACAGATCAGTGTAACACAGTAAAGAACCCAATATTACATCTACACAAATATGCTCAACTGATTTTTGACAAAAACACAAATGTAATTCAATGGAGAAATATAGCCTTTTCAACAAATGGTGCTGGAGCAATCAGACATCATAAGCAAAGTATGACCTTGACCTAACCTCACATCTTACATAAAATCATTAAAATGCATCATGAACTTAAATGTAGAACATAATTTATAAAATTTTTAGTAAAAATCATAGGAGAAAATATTTTGAATTTAAAAGTATAATTCATAGAGAAATAATAAATTTATTAGATTTCATCAAAATTGAAAACTTTTGTTCTGAAAAAGATACTTTTTTTATTGATCTTAGAGAGGAAAAGGGAGGGAAGGAGGGAGAGAGAGAGAGAGAGGAAAAAACATCAATGTGAGAGAAATATTGATCAGTTGCCTCCTGCATGCACCCCAACTAGGGATTGAACCCAAAACCTGGGTATGTACCCTGATCAGAAATGGAACCCACCATCTTCTGGCCTATGGGATGATGCTCCAAACAGCTGAGCCACACTGGCCAGGGCTGCAAAAGATATTTTTAATATGATAAAAAGACAACCTACAGAGTTGGAGGAAATATTTGCAATCGATGTATCTTATAAAAACATAGTATCTAGAATATGGAAAGAATACTTAAAATTCAACAGAAAAAAACAAGCAATCAAATTAAATAATAGGCTAAAAGATAAATTAGGCATTACACTAAAGAGGATATATAGATTGCAAATAAGTACAGTCAATAAGGTTTAACATAATTAGCAAATTAAAAACACAAGATAAGCCCTGGCCGGTTTGGCTCAGCGGTTGGAGCGTTGGCCTGCGGTCCTGAGAGACTAGGGTTCGGTTCCCGCTAAGGGCATGTACCTCGGTTGCAGTTTGTCCCCGGCCCTGGTTTGGTTGTGTGGGTGGCAACCACTCGATGTGTCCCTTTCACGTCGATGTTTCTCTCTCTCTCTCCCCCTCCCACACTCTATCTGAACAAAAAATAGAAAAAATGTCCTCGGGTGAGGATAAAAAAATAAATAATAAAAAAAAAAAACACAAGATAACATTATACACCTGTCAGAATATCTTTAAAAAAGGTTATAAAACTAAGTGCCCTTGAGGAAAAATTGTATCATTTATATGTTTATTGTGGATGGGAATGTAAATTGGCATAGCTACTTTGGAAAAAGAGTTTGGTAATCCCTTATGGTAATTAAATATATATATATTTTTTATCCTCACCTGAGGACATTTTTCCATTTTTTGTTCAGATAGAGTGGGAGGGAGAGAGAGGAAGAGAGAGAGAGAGAAACATCAACGTGAAAGGGACACATCAAGTGGCTGCCACCTGCACGACCAACCAGGACCAGGGACAAACTGCAACCGAGGTACACACCATTAGCAGGAACCGAACCCAGGTCTCTCTAGATAGCAGGCCGACACTCGAACTGCTGCAGCCCAGTAATTACATTTCTGAACTTTTATCCCAGAAATGTAAAAGCTTATCTTCACACAAAACCTGAATTCAAAAGTTCAAATTATCGCTTTTTAATAATAGCCAAATACAGGAAACAATTGAGATGTTCCTCTGTATGTGAAAGGTTAAACAATCTAAGATACATGAAATATTACTCAGTAATTAAAAGGGAATGAATTATTGACTCACAGAACAACTTGAATGAATCTCCGGAGAATTGCACTGAGAGAAAAAAAAGATAATTCCCAGAAGTTACATATTGAATGATCTTATTTATATAATGTTTTTGAAATGAAAAAAATTATACAGATAGAAAGCAGGTTAGTTGTTGCCACACTTTAAGAAGGGGGGCAGGGATGAGGCTATAAAAGGAAAAATGAGTAATTTCTGTAGTGAAAAAAAATGTTCTGTATCTTGGCTTTATCAGCATCAATATCTTGGTTGTGATATAGTATTATAGTTTTATAAGATGGTGCTATTGGAAAAAACTGGGTAAAAATATATATATATAAAATTTTATGTGTGTCTACAAATTTCTTCAACTAAAAAACGTTTAATTAAAACATTTTTAGAAGCAAATTAAGCACTCATAAATATTTTATATTTTACTGAGTTTTAAAAATTTAATATATAACTCATCCTGTAATATTTTGAATGTTATTATCACAGGTATATAACAAAGACAAGCATGACTGCATACTTTTACTATGCTCCACATGGATACCACTCAGTTCCATTCCAGTTCACCCCAGTGCGTGTTTCAAAGAAACCAAAATTTCTAACACAAGGGGAAAATTCCATTAGGAAAGAAAAAAATTTTGAAATCCCTATTTTGTGACTGCTAATAAAATAATTATCTATGTAATATTTATTGCAAAATTTGAATGAATATTTTGATGGGGATTTTATAATGGCTGTATGAGGCTGACAATACCTGAATGCCTTGATAAGACTACTAAATATTAACTAATCACAAAAAAAGTACAAATGGACCATTGGATATTAAGTGGATCCTGATGTAATATAATAGGAGATAAACACAACGCTAACCATAAAGTGTTTTTGCCTAACAAATAACCCCCCAAATATTAATATGATTGTATTGAAAACTCTTACTCTGTCCACCAGTTTATGAGAAACCTAAGGAAATAGCCACATCAAGAATAAGAGATTTAACATAAAAAAGGACCCAGGTGCTTCAACAAGAAAAGGAGCACCTGTTAAAGACTAAGTGAAATGTAAGAGACATTTTAACCAAATGAAAAGTGTAGATCTAGTTTGTGTTATGATTTTAACCCTCCAACTGAAAAACAGTTTAGGGAAAATAAAGTGTAGACTGGATAATGATAATATTAAGAAGTCATTGTTCAATCATTTAGATGTTGTTATGTGTAAATGGTCTTTTTTTTTTTATCTTTACCCGAGGACATTTTTTCCATTTTTTGTTCAGATAGAGTGGGAAGGAGAGAGAGAGAGAGAGAAACATAGACATGAAAGGGACATATCGAGTGGTTGCCACCCGCACGACCAAACTAAGGCCGGGGACAAACTGCAACCGAGGTACGTGCCCTTAGTGGGAACCGAACTCAGGTCTCTCTGGACCACAGGCCGACACGGTAACCGCTGAGCCAGAACGGCCAGGGCTAAATAGTCCTTATTTTTAAAATACATACTGAACTTCTCACAGCTAAAATTACATAATGTCTGGAATTTGCTTTAAAATACTTCAGCTATATAACATCATCATCAACAACAACATAAGTGGAAAAATGGAGATATATAGAAAATTATTGGTTCATTGTTGAATTTGAAGTTGACAATTGTTGAATTTCAAGAATGGGTATATAAATGATTGTTATATTATCCTTCTTCTGTGTATGTTTGAAAATCTTTCAGTAAATATAACATTACATGCATAATTTATGCCATGCAAAATCAAATAGAAATATCAGAAATGATTGTCAGCTTTTCATAGGATATTTTAAAACAGCTAAAGAAATTTATCTCTGGATCAATATATTATTCATATTCTGCCTCAAACTGCATCATTTACACAAATTTTTTTTCTAATAGTCTTTTATAATAACATTGGTCATCCAGTAGTTAAGACTTTACCATACCCGTAGTTTTCTCCTATATCAGCCCTTGGAAACTCTATTGTATATTATGTCCTTGAAAGGATCCCACCTTCAATTAATTTCTGAGGTTTAGTAATAACAGAGTTAAAGGTAATTGAAAAGAATGTTCTCATGGTCAAAAAATGATAATTAAATGCAAAGGGAAAGAGACATTAGTTTGCTTTGGCTTTCAATGTCCCTCCCTTCCTCCCTCCCTCCCTCCCTCCCTCCCTCCCTCCCTCCCTTCCTTCCTTCCTTCCTTCCTCCCTCTTCCTTCCTTCCTCCCTTCCTTCCTTCCTTCCTTCCTTCCTTCCTCCCTTCCTTCCCTCCCTCCCACCCTCCCTCCTTTCATCCTGGCAAGGAATTCCCTTGCTATAAGTTGGGTAATATACATGAAAAAAAGGGCAAATATCTTTTGCACGTTATTAGGGAAAAAACAAAACATTTTTTAAATCACAGTACATTATCCTGCTGAGTTGTCATATGAGACCAGAAAACATACTCTTATTCAAACTCATGAAGTTAGGGGGAAAAAACATGCAAATTAAGTGTTAAACATAAATTATTCTGAAAACAAACAAGAATAGCAACATTAAAAGGACAGGGTCATCAAGGGAAATTCAAATCCAGGACACAGCTGTGTATAACCTTAGAAAATGAAGAATTG
The DNA here is from genome assembly GCF_014108415.1 of Molossus molossus. Taxonomy (NCBI): domain Eukaryota; kingdom Metazoa; phylum Chordata; class Mammalia; order Chiroptera; family Molossidae; genus Molossus; species Molossus molossus. The sequence goes on from NW_023425346.1 coordinate 28,636,285, forward strand.
CAACACTTATGTAAAGAAGAAAAAGATTGTATTAAAAGAGAATGATCAATGAAAAGGAATTAGCTAACTCCATTTTAATTTAGAGGAGAGCATTGTAAGATATTTTAATTATTGTTCAAATATACTTTTAAGAAGCAACTTTCACTAACATTAATGATAACAAAATTGAATTTTACTTCATTTTGTTATGTTGTCTTTACAGGTATGGGATGTATAAAATAAATATGCTGCTACCTAATGTGGTCAAAAAGAAATTATTCATTCATTTACTAATTCACAATATTTTATTGTTTCCCTACTATATATCAGGTGTTTGCCCTCAAAGAAAGCACAAAGGGCTCCTAAATCCCTATCAGGGACATAAGGATTAAATTAAGTTTTGAAAAAATATAAATTCCTCTACTGGAAAAAATATGGTGATGGCTATGGTGGTGGTGAAGGGGCAGAGGTCACTGGCACTCCAAGCAAAAGAACCCATGTTAGATAAAGTAGTATGAAAAACTTAAAGCATCCTAAAATTGCAAGTAATTAGTTGAGGTTGGGCCAAAGGGTACATGTTGGTGGCCAGAAAAAGGTACTAGATTTGAAAGGTACATAAAAAACAAAGTGTCTGTGTGACAAGCTCTGTAACTATATAACAGAGTTTGTGTGATGAACTACATATCTACATAATAAAGGGTCTATGTGATAAACTATACAAATTAAGATTCATGTTATAAAGTATGATAATGAATTGAATGTCAAGATGGAATGGGTGACATGCTTTGAATGCATTTCAGAAAGATAACCCCAGCCTCGGGCTGATTACTGGTGGGCTTTAGATTACCAACAAGGTGGTAATATAGTCAGTGAAGATTCTATTTCAGTCATGTCCTATTGTTTCTAATACAGGCATATCTCAGAGATGTTGTGGGTGAGCTCTAGACCACCACAATAAAGCAAATATTGTGATAAAGTAAGTCACATTTATTTTGTTTTCCCAGTGCATATAAAATTTATCTTTACACTACACTGTAGCTTGTTGAGTATGCATTAGCATTATGTCTGAAAAAACAATGTACATACGTTAAAAAAAAAAAAAAAAAAAAGTTTATTGCTAAAAAAATGTTCACCTTCACCTGAACCTTCCAGGAGTCGCAAATTTTTTGCTGGTGAAGGGTTTCACCTCAATTGTTGTTACTACTGACTGATCAAGATGGTGGTTACTAAAGGTTTGGATGCCTGTGGCAACTTCTTTTTTTTTTTTTTAATCCTTACCCGAGGACATTTTTCTATTTATCCTCAGACAGAGTGGGAGGGAGGGACAGTGAGGGAGGGAGAGAAAGAGAGAAAGATCCATGTGAGAGAGAAACATCGACTAGTTGCTTCCCACACAACCCGACCAGGCCCAGGGCTGAACCACAACCAAGGTACTGTCCTTGACCAGAATCAAACCCATGACTCATTGGTCCGAGGGCCAATGCTCTATCCTCTGAGCCAAACCAGCCAGGGCAGCAATTTCTTCAAATATGACAATGACATTTGCTGCATAGACTGTTCCTTTCATGAACAATTTCTCTGTAGCATGTGATGCTGTTTGACACTGTTTTACCCGTAATAGAACTTCTTTCAAAATTAGAATCAGTCCATTCAAACCCTGACACTACTGTTCAACTAAGGTTATGGAATATTCTAAATATTTTGTTGTCATTTCAACAATCTTCATAGCCTCTTCACCAGGATTAGATTTCATCTCAAGAAACCACTTATTTTGCTCATCCATAAGCAACTATTTATTCAATAAAGTTTCATCATGACATTGTAGCAGTGCAACCACATCTTCAGGCTCCACTTCTAATTCTGGTTCTCTTGCTTTTTCCACCCCATCTGCAGTTACTTCCTCCACTGAAGTCTTGAACTTCTGAAGGAGATCCATGAGAGTTGGAATCCACATCTTCCAAACTCCTGTTAATGTTGACATTTTGACCTCTTCCTAAGAACCATGAATGTCCTTAATGGCATCTGGACTGGTGAGTCCTTTCCATAAGGTTTTAATTTACTATGCCTGGATCCATCGCAGGAATTGTCATCTACAGCAGCTATAGCTTTATAAAATGTATTTCTTAAATAATAAGTCTTGAAATTCAAAATTACTCCTTGATCCATGGGCTGCAAAATGGATATTGTGTTGGCAGGAATAAACACAATATTAATCTCCTACATTTCCATCAGAAGTCTTGAGTGACCAGGTGCATTGTCAATGTGTAGTATTATTTTGAAAGTATTTTTTCTCAGCAATAGGTCTCAACAGTGGGCTTAAAATAGTCAGTAAACCATGTTGTAAACAGATGTGCTGTCACCTAGGCTTTGTTGTTCCATTTATAGAGCACAGGAGTCAGAGGAGATTTAGCATAATTCTTAAGGGCTTCATGATCTTCATCTGGTAAATGAGTACTGGCTACAATTTAAAGTCACCAGGTGCATTAGTCCCTAGCAAGAGTCAGCCTGTCCTTTGAAGCTTTGAAGCCAGGCACTGACTTTTCTTCTCTAGCTGTGAAAGTCCTAGATGGCATCTCCCTCCAGCATAAGGCTGTTTCATCTACACTAAAATCTGCTGTTGAAGTGTGGCTGCCTGCATTCAGGATGTCAGCTGGAGCTCCTGGAGAACTCTCTGCAGCTTCTACATCAGCATTTGCTGCCTCACCTTGCACTTTGTGTTATGGAGACGGCATCTTTCCTTAAACCTCATGAACCAACCTTTGCTGGCTTCAGACTTTTCTTCTGCAGCTTCCTCACCTCTCGCAGCCTTCATAGCGTTGAAGAGTTAGGGCCTTGCTCTAGATTCGGCTCTGGCTTAAGGAAATATCGTGGCTAGTTTGATCCATCCAGACCACTAACAGTTTCTTCAAATCAGCACTAAGGAAGTTTCACTTTCTTATCCTTTATATGTTCACCAGAGTAGCACTTTTAATTTCCTTCTAGAACGTTTCCTTTGCATTCACAACTTGCTAACCGGTGCAAGAGGCCTAGCTTTGAGCCTATCTCGGCTTTCAACATGCCTTCCAGACAAACTTAACCAATTCTAGCTTTCGACTTAAAGTGAGGGACAGGTGACTCTTCCTTTTCCTTGAGTATGTACAGGCATTGCAAGATGATTAACTGGCCTAATTTCACTCTTTTTGTGTGTGTCTCAGGGAAGAGGGAGGCCCAAAGAGGTAGAGAGATCAGGAACAGCCAATTGGTAGAGCAATCAGATTGCACATATTTAGTAAGTTTGCAGTTTTAATGGTGGGTTCTGTGGCACCCCAAAACAAGTACAATAGTAATATCAAAGATTACTGAGTACAGGTCAATGGAACAAATATAGTAATAGTGGAAAAGTTTAAAATATTGCAAGAATCACCAAAATGTGATACAGAGTGAGCAAATGCTGTTGGAAAACCCATGCTAACGGACTTGCTCAATGCAGAGTTGCCACGAACCTTCAATTGGTAAAACAAAAACAACAACAACAACAAAACATGGCATATATGACATGCAATGCAGCAAAGCTCAATAAAACGAGGTACACCTGTATATGTGGGTAATAAGAAGTTATTTATAAAATTGTGCCTGTTATTCTCATATTCATTTTGGCCTTTCTCCTGCTCTGCTCAGAAATCAAAGTGGCTTATCCCTACAGACTACATTTTCCAGGCTCATGTTTCCACTGGACTTCCAGTGAGTTTGGCTAACTGGAGTTTTTGATGGAAAACTGAAGGACAGGAAGCTAAGAGAAGTCACGATATTTCCCCAAATAAAATTTAATTTTATTACAGTTTAAAAATAAACATGCTTCAGCCCTGGCCGGTTTGGCTCAGCGTTTGGAGCGTCGGCCTGCGGTACAGAGAGACCCGGGTTCGGTTCCCGCTAAGGGCATGTACCTCTGTTGCAGTTTGTCCCCGGCCCTGGTTGGTCGTGCGGGTGGCAGCCACTCGATGTGTCCCTTCACATCGATGTTTCTCTCTCTCTCTCTTCCTCTCTCTCCCTCCCGCTCTATCTGAACAAAGAATGGAAAAATGTCCTTGAGTGAGGATAAAAATAAATAAATAAATAAAATAAACATGCTTTAAAAAAATATGTCCCTGCCCCTCCACCCCCAATAGTTGAATAGTGTGATATGATACTTATTAAATGAGCCCAGCCTGGCTGGTGTGGCTCAGGGGTTGAGCATCCATCCATGCACCAAGAGGTTGCCAGTTTAATTCCTGGTCAGGGCACATGCCTAGGTTGTGGGCTTGATCCCCAGTGCAGGGCTTGAGGAGGTGGCCAATCGAGGTTTCTCTCTCATCAATGTTTCTATCTCTCTCCTTCTCCCTTTAAAATTTTTTTAAGTTTTTTTAAAACCAATATAAATATTAATTTATATGAAGAGCCCATACATACAAGATATAATTTGTTAAGTTTAAAAATAAAAATACCAAATATTATTAAGGGTCAGGTAGGGAGCGAGAGCTACCAGCTAATGAAAGAAAAGAAAAAAAAGAAATAGGTTTCATGTGTTTTTTGTTTTTGTTGTTGTTTGTTTTTTGATTGACTCAAATCATAAATTAATCTATTTTGGGGGTTACATTTGAAAGCATCTCAAAGACAATGAGGATTTTCTTCTGGTATTTCTCCTGTGTGTCTACTATGAGCCCTATGGCTATACTTCCTGTTTTGCCTCTTACCTGGTAGAAAAGGAGCTAGCTTGTGCTCAGAGTCATGCAGGTGATCAGATGCTAGGAGAAGCAGCCAGGGACCTGATATTTACCAGGGGACCAAACAGCCTGATGATGTGGTTTTAGGGCAACTTAAGAACTTTGGGCTATTTGTTAATTTCAGGTTCCAAATAATAATATTTTTAGAGAGAGTGTTACCAACCAGAAAACACAGATTTTCTACTTGGATATGGAAGAGGAAGGGATTTTAGGAGATGGGATAATCGAGAGCAGTAGGGAGAAATTCCTGTTTTTTAATATGAAAAAAATCAGTCTTTTGTTGAGTTCTGTTTTTGTTTTTGGATTGTGCTTGTTTGTGTCAGTCAGAATGACAGTAAGATAATCAGGTATAACACAGGAAGAGGACCTCGACAGAGCACTCATTTTTGATATGTGGACAGAAATAAAATCAACTGTTTCACTTGAACAATAATACCAACAACAGTGAAAACGCCTCCTATAACAACATAACCCCTCACTTTTTAAATATTAGGAGACACATAGTGCATGTCATACTCAATAAATATTAGTGCTCAATAAATATTGGATTACTGAATGAATGGCTAAGTAAATGACAAAATGCATTTTAAACAGCATAATTTTTAAGACATGATGTTGAAAATAAAGCATTATTTTACTTATTCTCAAATCCAAGTGGTTTTCAACATGTACCCTCAGATCAAAATTATTAATATTAATTTCAATGAATAAGTTATATCTTCTTGGATTGAAACAATGGGTCAAATTTTATAGGTACCCCAAAACTGTTCAAAAAATATTTGCCCTTGAAATGGAGACTTGAAGTATAACTTATTAAACATGATACAATCATATACTGACATCTTCATTTCCTTCTCAGTGTATGATATTAAGCCTTCTTTTACTTTAATGATCAAAATATTAGATCTATAATAGGAAAGGGTAAACCTGGATGTTCTTAATAATTAGAAAATGCAAGGTATCATTGACAAAACTACTATATCCTTCCAAAAAAAATGAAACACAATAGACAGAATATTCCAATGGGCTGATGTTAACTTAAAGTGTGCATTGTTTGGAAAAGGAGTTAATTAATAACTTATTAATTGGATAGAAAATCTGAAACTGTTGTACTTCTAGCAAATACATAATTTTCTTCAAGTATTATTAAAGCGTTTTTGTTGTACCTATTAAAGATTCTTGTCTCTAAGTTAATTTCATTATGCTAATAAGCTATCATCGTTACAGAACCTAAGCTTTGATCCATGTTAATTGTCGTGATCTTCAAAGACAAAGTCACCACTTACTTTAAATGAATTTTACATCTTTTTAAAGAATCACACGGAAATTAGGGGAAGTAATTAATTTTTTATTATGTGTCTCAATATTTTTAAGGGAGGAAGTCAATGGTATTGGCTAGAATTCATTTTAACATTTAACTAGGGAAAACAGCATGAGGCCAAAAAAACGTTCAGATGCAAAAGATTAAAGAAAATTTGAAACTGGGACCTAATTTGTCTTGATAAACTTTGGTGTTTAATATGCTTTTTTTGTTCTCAGTGTGAAACGGCAGGGTTTTGATTTGTAAAAACTTTTTGAAGAATTAATTCTTTCTAATTTTTATTCATTTCTTTGCCTTTCTTTTATAGTAAGACGGACAAGTTGACCTTCAAACCACAATACTTTTAAATGTCGGTGGACTTACAAGGTTAAATCTATTAGTGATCTGATATTAGCTATTGTGCACTAACAGAGTATGTTTCTTCTGAAGCAGATTAGAGCTAGCTGTTTCTATACAATAACTAGTTATTTGAACCTTAAAGGGTATAAGCAAATAATGTTATTAAATTATTTGCATTTCTCTTTGTAATCAGCAAAGGTTATGTGTGGAAGTATTAACTCTTTCATTTTATAAAAAAAAAAAAAACTTTTTGTGTGAAGATAAAGTATACTTTAAGAATGTATCTGAAAATTACTGGTTGTATCTTTGTTATAAACAGAGTGATTACAGTTTAGAGACCTTCTTTAAGACCTGGTTGAAAAAAGACTGGATCAAAATTCAGAAAAGCAAAAGCATCATATTGTATCTTCTTCCTTAAACCTTAACAGAGAGGGAATTAACTGCCAAAATTGTAATTTTGTAGTCATTTATACTATATCGAGCCATGTGACATTCTTTTTGGAAAAATATGTCATGAAAGGGATATTACAGTTAAACTTACATAAATAAAAACAACACAACAACACTGAAATTTACTGTGATACAAATAGATGCTTTACAGAGAATGGAAATGTAGCAGGTGGGTTTTAGAAAAGATCTAGTGGCTCTAATGTAATTGTCAGCAAATAGGAACATCTCAGTTCAGCAAAGAGCTAATGGTGAAATTCATCCTTGCTGTGAAGGGTTTCTGAGACCCATTGCAGAAGTGATGGAATCAGCACAATGATCTCTGGATATGTAAACCAGCACTTTTCAATTCTTTGTGTGCAAGAAAATTACCTGGTGATGGCAAAAATGTGAATTCCAGCATGGTGCCTAATGTTTGTGTTTTTAACCAGTATTGTTAGGTGATTCTAATACATATGGTTCATGGACCAGAAACCTTAAACATTAATAAGAGTAATAACAAACTCAAACTTTATCTGATTGTAAACTTTATAAATTTAAATTCATATAATTTTTTACTAGCCAAGGTGCCACTAATCTATCTAGACAATAGCCATATAAAATAATATATTGGCTTAGTTATTTTAGTATTAACATTTTATGTTATACTAGAATGACTAAAAACAATAAAACTAATTAACTATATTAGTTAATATATGCCTTCAAATTTTTATTACACTTTTTAAAACTATGAACCTATACAACTTTTATGGTGAGGTTACCATTTTGTCTTGTTTTCTTTACATAATATAGACTCTTAGCGGATGTTTGTTAAATGGAGAAATTGAATTTTAATCTTTTGTTTTATAAACCAGTGTGTGGCCCAATCTAACTTTATCTGTTTTATTTTCAGACTTGGCTATTTTTTTTAAAAAAAATAATAACTATAAACAAAAGACAACATTTTTCTACCACTGAGATTATTCTAAAAACCATGATGGACTTTGTGAAGTTATTCACATGAGTTTTTGCAATACTTTAAGTTTTATAATAACACATGAGCATGTGTTCCTTGTGCTGTCTTACAAATTTAATAGACAAAACCACACATTTGCATGTAAACAAAATACAATTTCTCCCAGACCTGCTGAGGTGTCAGGGACAGGGATTTTACATTATAATTTGAGATAAAATTTCTATAAATATAATTTTGGTTTAAAAGACTTACAAAGAAAAATTATTTACATTAAAAAATATCTAACTCCTAAATCCCCACTGAACAACCCTTTTTATCCTTTAACATCTCTCTCAAACACATTAAATCACACTTCAAATGCATTCTTGAAATAATAATCAGTGTATGATGTCATTCTTGTATTAAAGATGTTGACTTTGCTACATGGAAGGATTTGGGAACATAGTAAAACCAGCAAGGAGTACAAAGCTTATTCCTCATAGAACTGTGCTAGGCTAGGGTTGAAGAGGGAAGACATGTATGATTCATAGCCATCTAGTTCTTTCAGGTTCTTTCTAACTTCTTGGAGGGGACTAATTAACATGTTAGGGAAAAGTAAAAGTTATAGAAAAATTTTCCACCTTTGTGACTGTAAGGAAAGACTGAGGTGTGCACTATTTTTCTTGACAGATCATAGCATAGAAATTCATAGCTTCAAGGACCTCTCTCTATCCCAATCAAAGCCACCAGGACACTAAATTACTACATATGATCATTTAGAAGAAAATGTGCCTTGTACTAATGGCAAATCAAAGAAGAAACATATGAGTGATTAAACCCTCTGTGTATTGTTTTAGTAAGTTAAATATTTTAGATTAGGCTCCCATATGATACATATTATGAATAAACACATTTAAGGTTAAGAGATGAGGGGCTTAGGAAACTAAAATTGTTAAATAGTTTAATCAAAGGTGAAATTTATTGCATAAAATTTGTTGTAGGATTAAAAAAAATACTATTAGAGCAACACTTGCAATGACTTCAAAGAAATTTATGATCAAAGGTGTAACAAATTATATGATTAAGGACCACAACCCAGACATTGTCAAATGCTGTAAGCATTGAAGAGCAAAAGCTCTGAATAGCATAAGATTTATTTCTAAATATTCCATGGCTTTTCAGTCAAAGAAATGTAATATTTGCTAAAGGAAATAATAATTTTCCCAGCTTTTGCTTGAAATAGGAGATCATTAACATTATTTATTGTACTTCATAGCATGGGTTGCAAACTGGCACTAGACACACCACACACACACACACACACACACACACATGCACACACACTCTCTATATTTTTGCCCCACTCTGTATATTTGTTTGGCTTACACAATATATTAAAATATTTTAAAGTTAGTTTCTACATTGAAAAAGTATGTGATTTTATACAAATACCAGGATATCTAGCTTTAAATGAAAATAAAAAATCCACTATCTAAAAACACTGAGCATCTCCTTTCACAAAACAAAGATGGGATGTGGTTGAATTAAAATTTCGTCCTTAGATGACATGCTCTCTGATTTCCTCTTCACCTTAGCATATCTCTGGCCACCTTCACTCATGTAAATATTTTGCCTGAGACTAAAAGATGCATGAATTTGCCACAGTTGATAAAAACATCATCTATTAAAAATAAATGTTAATCCACTACTGGGATCCCTCTATGTGAAAATCACTGGGATATGTTGAAATTCAAAAAGATATTAACTACGATATTATAAGAAATGAAAAGACAGTAGAAAAATGAAAAGAGACCAAACTATCATCTTAGGAGACACAGCCAGATAGGTTTATGTTCCAATTACCTTTTTAAGTAATTTTGAAAACCTTGGGTCAGTCTGTATTTGGCAAATCTTAGATTTAGAGAAATAAAATGTTAGCTTTCGTGCAAATAATCCTTGTTTCTGTATATAATAACATCCTAACTTAAAAATGTTAAAATACCTCTGACTGAATATTGTTATAAGATGTTTGGGGTTAACTGTGTTAGATGCTTTTCTCTTCTAAAGACCTTTGCTTTTAACTCAATGCTTGCTTATCTTTCTAATTTAACATAGTCCCACATTCTTCTTTGTAGTAATTTTGGGCTATCTGATAACATATAATGGAAAACATGTTTATGTCTTCCTCCAGTTCTTGTTGCATATTTCAAATGCTTAGAACAACAATTTTCAGAAGCTTTCATTAAGGTTAATTTAAAAACTACATTAAATACAAACAGATTTTCTCACAAACAAAATGCAATGTGTACTTAACAGACTTCTGTATGTTATATTTGATAAACTACCTCATATAAATGCAAATTTTGACTTTCTGCCAGAACCAGGTGGTATGGAAAATATTTCTATTAAACAAATAATGCTGGAAGAGCAAACTTCAAGCACTGGTACGTTGTATAGGAAAAGAGGATGTTTTTGTTCAGGTTTGATGTATATTTTCAGGTTGACCTTTTCATATACAAAATAAAAGGAATATATTGGAGAACAATATGTGGTGAGCGGTTGTTTTTGATGCAAAAGAAGATTGAGGAAATATACGTGGGGAGGGATTTTACATAGAGAAATATGCTAAAATATTATCTTCTGTTTTGCATAGTGATTTGCCAGCATCATCTCATCTCCTTCTGCAGCGATCTGAATAGCTTTCATCTCAATCACTGAGTAAAACTGAACAAGGAGAGCTAAATAAAGCAAGATGATCCCAAATGTTGCCTCACACTGAAACATTTTTTGAACTCTCAGCCAGACAAAATACAATCAGAACATAAAAGCAAACAGAATACCTCCTTCAAACCAATAACCCTAGCTTAACCAGGAGAAAAATATTAGAAAAAAGAAAAAAGAAAAGAAAAGAGAGACATTCTACAAAGTATCTGATCAGTACTTCTCAAGATTTGTCAAGGTCATTAAAAACAAGGAAAGGCTGTGATACAGACCAAAGGAGACCATGGAGCCATGGCGATGAACTGTAATGTAGTATTATGTATGTATAGGTTCTTGAAACAGAAAAATGACATGGAAAAATTCGTGAACTACAAATAAAGTGTGGAGTTTAGTTAATAGTAATGCATCAATGTTAGCTCATCAATTCTGACAAATGTACCATATTAACAATAGGGGAACCTGGGTGTGGGGTATGTGGGAACTCTGTTTAAATTTTTTTAACTTTACTATAACTCTAAAACTGTATGCTTAAATGTTTATTTAAATTAAAAACAAAAAAACAAATAGAGATCAATGGAGGAAGTATTATCTGGCCTGAAGGTACATCTCAATCCTTACGATGATACTTCAGGTCACTCTCAAGAGGGTAAGCCCTTTGAATTGCTCTATGGAAAGTAGTGATGAATGAATGCAAACTATCCACACTTTCTTGCTTAGTTAACCCCATGAAATACATAGTGTCCACAGAGGGTGAGGTATGCTATCTTAAACAAAGTTGTTGCCTACATAAAGTGCAGAGAAAAGTCATGACATTGATTCCATTGGTACTGGGTTACCCATTGGTACCAGGTTCTAAATATTATTAGACCTAACAAATTTCCTTCTCACAGTGATGATGGGTTGTATTTGTGAAGTGTTACAGAACTGGTGTAAAGACTCTAGAGAAGTGTTTGATTCAGCACAAATAGTATTAGTTAACGAAGTTGTAAGTCATTTAAAAATACTATATGTTTTATAATATGCAACTTGAAAATATGCAAAGTTGGGAAAACCTAATATTTTTGCTTGATATAATAGGTTAAATATCTGAAGTGCTAAACCTGACAATGTATATACATATTTGCACACACATACATGATAAAGAAGTAGAGGAAGAAGGAAGAGGAAGAGGAGAAGGGGGAGGAGGAGAAGGAAGAGGAGAAGAAGAAAGCTTCTTTATTGGGGTCTTTGTTCTAAGCACTGAATTTGGAACTTTACACACTGAATTTGGCATTGCTGTCCCTATTTTATAGACAATAAGATTCAGAAAGAATATACAATGTTCCCAAATACTCACACTTTGTGAGTAATATAGGAACTTTCCTTTCATCAATTACTCCTGAGAACATCTATCAACATCCTAGGGCTCCATCTTCTTGGTATTCCTTCTTGACTCTCCTTTGAGATTAAGGACTCATTTTCATGGTTTCAGAGATCATACATGATGTAAGGTTGGCGTGCTCCTGGGAGTCGCGTGACCAGGAAAATGGAGGCCCAGAGGAGAAATCGAAACCTAACTTAGGACGCTCCGCCTTACCTGGATGTAGCTGAGGGGACATCCTTGTCACGTCCTACCACCCTTCCCAGCCAATCAACATATGCCACACCGGAATCTCCTCAGCAGCTAGCCAGTCACCTGACACCACACCTAATCACCCCACCCAGGTCCCTAACGTCCCTATAAATCTTCCCGGGGCAAAAGTAGCAGCACAACTTCTCTGGCCCCCTCCACATGGACCAGTGAACCTCGCCGGGAATGCTTGAGATTCTTTTTTTTTTTTATCCTCACCCGAGGACATTTTTCCATTTTTTGTTCAGATAGAGTGGGAAGGGGAGAGAGGAAGAGAGAGAGAGAGAGAAACATTGACATGAAAGGGACACATCGAGTGGCTGCCACCCGCATGACCAACCAGTGCCAGGGACAAACTGTAACCGAGGTACATGCCCTTAGCGGGAACCGAACCCAGGTCTTTCTGGACCACAGGCCGATGCTCTAACCGCTGAGCCCAACTGGCCAGGGCAAATGCTTGAGATACTAACCAAAGTCCAGAGAAGTTCAAATTCTATATACTTAAATCTATAAATTAACATGTTTATAGTAGAGTGTATTTACCTTTGAGTTGTTAATAAATTAACACACTCTATTCCTAAAGATGTCAAAGGGTTCTGACCAAATGTCCATTAGCAAAATGTATTTTTAAAGGAAAATATAGAATTAAATTTTATCTTTGGTGAAATATCCATTAACTTCAAAATATAAATGTTGAGAACAAAAGAGAAAGAATAAGAATGACACATTGAGATATTTTGAAAGTTTGTAATGATCAGTTACCAGGAGGGAACACTACATTTTGTTGATGTTCTTGTTCTTGTTCTTGTTCTTGTTTGTTTGTTTAATATAAGACTGGCTTTCATCCCTCTAAAAATAGTTAATGTTTTGGAAAGAAATATATTTCTCCTGCTACAGATGATCAACTAGGCTAGTTGAGACTTCAGAAGATCTCTTTAGACCTCTGATCTAATGTGTTATTTTTGCTAATCTTAGATTAACATTACTTACTCATAAAATAACTTTGTAATTGTCTCTAATGACAACATCTGACAATATACAACTCAAGAGGCAAATAGTTTGAATGAAATTCTGTTTAATATCATAACATACTTAAATTGATTTCATTTCAGAATAAAAATAACGGAGCCAAGGTTTTTTGAGTTTATGAACTTTGAAACAGAGCTTTCCTCTCCCACCCTCCTATTAAATGAGAAAACAGTTTTCTAAGAAATCCTTTGCTTTAGGGAGCTAATAAGTTAAGTATACATGTAGATAATCAGCATAAACAATATTCTACTTCAAGAGGAGGTTAAGTTTTAAAAGTAGAGATGATTTTATTAGTTCTTCATATTAAACATTTTTCTTCTGAATCCTTAAAAGAATTCAGAATCAGAAAAGAGGCCGGTCATATAAAGGATGATTTCAGTGGTGAGTTAATAGAATCATGTGTGTACCACGGCATATTCAATGTGAGGAGGCCTGACAAATGGCATTGGTTTTATAACAAAATCAGCATTTGCTTTGCTAAGTTGGGTAAATTCACTTCTCTTAATTTTATTTAATATCAAAAGAAGAAAATTAAAAAAATACATAAAACCAGAGACTCCCAAAATTAAATATGAAGTGAAACATTATCAAAACCTATATTAAGCTGATCCAGATTAGTTATTATTTTAAGCAGAGAGTCAAAAGTATTCAGCTTTTGAGGTAAAGTTCTCACATATTTAAATATGAGTGACTTCAAATTTAATATTATTATTATTTCTTTCTATATTTCCCATAGAAATTTCAGATTTGGAGCCAACTATGGAATTATTTGTTTGGAAGTTACATAATGCAGACCTACAGAGTGTTTTGTATTATGTCTTCATGACAGAGCATTAGATTTCACAGAGAAAGACATATAGATATGCCACACTGTCGAAATTTCTGATCTGGTTGCAATGCTTAGGTTTGGATGAAAAACCCGAGGGCCAACTTCACAAAACAATTACATTTGCTTTTTGCACCCTTTTGCCCCAAAACACTGCAATATGCACTTTTAAACAGGCAAAATAAATACTTTTTTCACATTACTAAACTTTAAACTTGCAAATGTTTCTTACCTAACTTTAAGTACTCTCCGTAGGGGTTTTGCAGGCTGGGAAAGAATGCAGGATAGCCAAGAACGGTGTTCCCAGCTCAGCCATCCTGTTTATCTATCAGCTCAGCTCTAGTTCATTCCAAAACAAAGGCACATAAGGAATTCTATCAGGAGCATCAATAAAATATGTAACAACACTTTAAAAGGTAGTTTATGGCATTACTTTTTAACACACTAAATTTCCAAAAGAAACAAATCAGTCACCAATCAGACCCTATTTCTCATTTGTATTGAATACCAAATCAATGAAATTAAAGTTTATAATCAAATTAAAGCTTATTTCTAACCATGGTTGTCAGAAAGCATATATGCACATATTATATGCAATATTTCACATATTAAATAGATACCCACATTCCTTCATATTCTAAAGTTTTCTTTGATATTATGCCTCTTAATGTCAGAAATCTATTAATAACACACAATAAAAGTTATTAACTAAATAAAAACATATAGCTTTTCTTTCTAATAAAAAATAAATGGAATATAAATTTAAAATTGATACAAAATGTCATTTGATATGCAACTGAACACCCTTAATGTCTCTCTTTCTGATTCTTCCCCAAACCATTCTTTCTTTCAGTAGAGTAATCTTCCTTTCAATTGCTCTTGACAACACCTACCTCTACACTTGTCAATCTTTCTCTCCCATCAAGGTCCCCCATCTTTTTCCTCTTGGAATCATTTCCTAACTTTCCCCTTAGCTTGAGCTCTTATCTTCAGGGTCTCATATTCAGGCTTTTAGTTGTATGAGTCTCAAGATGGTTCTTCAGATTGTATCCAGGGTTGTAGTATGCTTTTGCCTGGATGAAGGACTCTTCCATCATTGGAATAACTTCACATCAAGGATGGCCCATAAGTATCCCAGTGGTGAAATTATCCATACGTAGGGTTGATAAGACAATTCTGTTTTGTTATTGTTATCCCGAGGTTATTATTAACAGTATCTACTGTAATTTCAAAAGTCCTTATGTTACTATCATAACTAGTTAGTTATTAAAATTAATGATAGGAAGAGAGCAAAGGGGAGGCCAGACATTGTAAACATAGTCATCTGGGCAGCGTCACCAGGAAGCTGCAACTTTACACTCCGTAGGGAACCACCTGAATGTATGTACAATAATGTCAGAATGATATAGGGAAGGTGCTTGCCTGTCAATCTAACATGGGAACAAAGATGATTGCCCGGAAGGGTGGACCCACTGCAAAATCTCAAAATTCTGAAGGATGCATTGCGTAAATTCACAGTTGAATCCCCAAAGCAAAGAATCTTCTCTCTCTGTTCCTCTTGCTTCATTCCTGCTTCCTTGTGCTCTCCCATGTCCCCTCCTTAGCTACGTGGCCATGTGGACCCTACATGCAATAGATTGCAGCTAGGAACACAAGCTAACCTAGCCAAATGCTGGACTGGACTGTGCAAATATAGAAAAGAAAATCTGGGCACTGGCTTCGATCTTAGCCCTGCTGAAGACAAAATGGGACTTTTTCCATGTTGAAACAGAGGGAGGTGGGACCCTAGAAACTCAGGGGTCTAGTTTCCGGAAATAAAGCTTTCTACAACCTCATTCTTCTGTGGGGGCCTCCGAAAGTTCTTGTTTCCATGGCACCCCAATGGCTCCACTTCCACCAATGGCAGAGGATACCCCACCAAAGACACCTATTTGATCACCATATGAACAGCCAATTAGTAAGACAAGTTGAATGGTAATATACTCATTAAACTTGAGGGATAAATTTACTATTTTAAGCAGAAACGCTCTTTGAATTATATGCAATGAATATCCCTGTACTCCTGATAGGAGCTAATGTATGAAAAACAAGCTGTAGTAAAAAGGGTCTTCTATCCATTCAGATTCCAGAACAAGACTCCGGAGAGGGAATATAAATGGAAAATTTTCATTCCAAAAGCTTTAGGGATCATATGCTAGCAATAAGCATTTATAACTTTAAATATGCCAAGCTGGTCTCAGTAACAAGACCCTGATAAATAACTAATAATTAAAATACCTAAATTTTATATACAGTGATAGTATTATTTTTAGAGACCTCCAATAGCAGACTAGATTGAAAGTGGAAAACAACACATACTGAGGGACAGTGATGTGTCAGGCATTGAAATAGGTTATTAAAATTGTGCAATAAGACTATAAATATGAATATGCTAACACAGAGTGATCAGAGGGTTTCATAGAGGATCATGGTAATGTGAAGTTATTCTCTTGGGATAAATAAAAAAATAATCTCTTGGGAGAACAGAAATAAGACAGATACTGATAGGATACTGAAATTTCACTTTCCACATTGATAATGGAGAATTTCAGCAATGCCTGATGATCATTATTGCTGAAAGCTCATATATAATCTTTGCAGGTGGGAAGGGAAATGTCTACAAGCAGGGATCAGCGATGGCAGAAAAAATAGACAACTCTTTCAGTAACATATGAGAAGGATTTTCTGACCACTCCTAAGAAGTGACACATACTAGGAAATGTGAAGGTCAAACCCAGTTGTAAGTGTACCCCAAGCACAATTGAGAACAGAATGAAAGATGCCAGGGTTGAGAAAGGTTTTTCATATTGAGGACACCCAGAAAGCTCCAGGGTAAAAGTACTGTGAACTCTGAGAAAGAAGATATCTATTAAGAAGGGCTCCTGGTGGCTAACTGGGCCAACGAAAAACAAAACCAAAACAGCCTAAAAGCCAATTCTACACAAGGACCTCCCTCACACAAATGGGGAGACCTGTAATGAACTACCTGCCTCTGCACTGAACTCCCTGCCTACACTATGTTTCTGCCATCTGAGCCAGCCCTTATAAAGGAGTTCCTGAAATTCATATTTCAACCAATTGAACTGAGGCTTTTCCCATCCAATCAGAGCTATACAGCTTTGACCAACCAGAGTGGCTCTATTCTGGTCCAAAAGGCACTTTTGGACCAATCAAACTTCATGGCTTTGGAGTCTTCATTTGCATGAGGATAAACCAATCAGAAACCAAGGGTGGGAACTTCTGTATATAAGCCAGCTCCACTCTGGATCTGGGAGTGCACTTTGCCTTTCTATTGAAGACTGTTTCCTCACTAAGCTGAAACACTGAAGATATCTTACTGGAGCAGGGTGAAGCAGACCAGGATAGTCCAGAAAAGACTGACACAGAATGAAGCATACCAGAGCAGAGAGGAGCAGATTAGCAAGAAACAGAGCACAGCAGTCTAGGGAGAGGATCCTGGCCCCAGGGCCGCTGTACAGCTGTGCTATAGCCATGCTGTATTACAATTGAGCTGTTTTTCACTAAATAAAGTTTCTTTTTTCACCATACCCCAAATTGGGGATTTCTGTTGGCCTTGAATTGGTGCCAAGGACAATTGAATGGCAGTACAGTGTATTTATTTAATATTAATGTGCATTTTCTATAATATGTTTTGTTTTCTGTAATCTTTGCAACAAGAGTTATTGTCCTATAGTGAGAGGAAATGGAAATATGTTAATCAATAGTGTTCTATAAAACTTATTACCTGAGGTAGTTTATGAACAATTGTATGAATGGAAGTATAGATGTACTTCATAAATTATATTTATCCTATCTACAAGATAAGTTAGGGAAGTAGATATTCTCAAATAACAGATGAGGAGACTGTGTATAGGAAGATTAATTAATTTATTCAAAGTTGTACAAGCAATTAATGGCAGAATAAGTCTTAACTCCAAAGTCCTCTTACTTTAATCTATAACATTAAGATTATAGAACATTCCTTTTCAAAATTAAATGTTTGCATTTACGCCCAGATTTTTTGTTGTTGTTATTGTTTATTTTTTCAGTGAATACTGTGAAGCAGATGGTCTGGAATGGGTTTGAGATGTTATGATGACAATGCTTTGTCCACAGACCACACTCTGAGTAGCAAGAGTGGAATGTAATGGTTACGACACACAGTGCCTTCATTCTTAAGTTTTGAGGATGTTGATGTGCCTTTTGTTACAAGTTATTTAGATTTGTTTGTAGTGATTTCTTTTGAGTTACACTGGTTATTATTTAAGGAATTCTATTTTTTAAATTTTATTTTATTTTATTTTTTTTATCATCCTTACCCGAAGACATTTTTCCATTTTTTGTTCAGGTAGAGTGGGAGGGAGAGAGAGGAACAGAGAGAGAGGGAAACATCGATGTGAAAGGGACATATCGAGTGGTGGCCACCCGCACAACCAACCAGGGCGGGGGACAAACTGCAATCGAGGTATATGCCCTTAGCAGGAACCGAACCCAGGTCTCTCCAGACCGCAGGCCGATGCCCTAACTGCTAGGTTGATATAATATTTCTCCATAGTCCAGTTTGTTTCCACAGTTACTATCAAATTGCCCACCAGCAATATTTTTGTTGCTCTATAAATAGCATCCCCACATATTTTTTGGCCTATATAAATTTAAATTTAGTGGAACTGTTTCATGATTTTTATAAAGCAAAATTTTAAATGCAAAATAAATACAAAGCAATTAAAGAAAAACAAACAACCAAAAATTAAAGTTTTGTAATTCAACCAGCTATCACCAGTATGGTTTTAATTAGATTGGTTTCATAATATAGATACTAAATGTGAAAAGTATTTTCTCCTGTATATTATTTCACAACTTTTATTGTTTTTTTATTAAATTTTTTTTCTTTATTGATTTTAGAGAGAGAGGAAGAGAGAAGGAGAGAGAGAGAAATATTGATGAAAGAGAACATCAATTGGCTGCCTCCTGAATGCTCCCCACTTGGGACTGATCCTACAATATAGGCATATGCCCTGACCGGGAATCGAATGGGTGACTTCTTGGAGCATGGGTCAATGCTCAACCACTGATCCACACTGGCAGGGTGTATTTCACAACTTTTAAAGTGATTTTAGTTATTTATTTTTTTTTGAGACCCTTGGTAAACCTTTGTTAATGAAGCAGGACAGTGTGTGACCATCAAATATGGTGCATCTGAGGAGCTAGGCTGAGACAAGTGCATTGCTTCATTTCACTACTTTAAAAACCAAGTACTTCAGCCTTGGCCAGTTTGGCTCAGCGGTTAGAGCGTCGGCCTGCGGTCCAGAGAGACCTGGGCTCGGTTCCCAGTAAAGGCGTGTACCTCGGTTGCAGTTTGTCCCTGGGCCCTGCTTGGTTGTGCCGGTGGCAGCCACTCCCTTTCACGTATGTTTCTCTCTCTCTCTCTCTCCCCCTCTCTCTCCCTCCCACTCTATCTGAATGAAAAAATGTCCTTGGGTGAGGATAAAATAAGTACTTCAGCCCTGGCCGGTTTGGCTCAGCGGTTAGAGTGTCGGCCTGCGGTCCAGAGAGAACTGGGTTCAGTTCCTGCTAAGGGCACGTACCTTGGTTGCAGTTTGTCCCTGGCCCTGGTTGGGTCCTGTGGGTGGCAAGCACTCCATGTGTCCCTTTCACGTCAATATTTCTTTCTCTCTCTCTCTCCCTCCCACTGTATCTGAACAAAATATCGAAAAATGTCCTTGGGTGAGGATAAAAAAATAAAAAAATAAAAAATATAAAACATGTACTTCAGATATTAATTAATAATAATAATAATTTATTCTACTTTGATGTTTGTTGTAAAATCCCTTTCTTAGACTATAATCTTTTGTAGAACAGAGTCCAAGTATTTAATACACCAAATGTTGAAATCATAGAAAGTATTAACATGATCACTGGTGTAAAAAATTAATAGTCATTAAAAACAAAGGTTTTAATCTGGGGAAAAAAAAACCCTGAGAATTACCCGTGCCAATAAATCAAGTTATAGCCATTTTATCTCTAAGTAGTCATTATATTATTTACAATGGTTTTCTATAAAACATACTTCTAAAATTTGAATATATTATTAATTTATTTATTAGCCAACATAAATAAAAAACAGAATTAAAAAAAAATTCTCTAAAAAGAAATTGATTCAACAAAGTGATCCTAAATTTTTATAGAGAGACAAAATACCCAAAATAACCAACTCAATAATGAACAAAGCTGGAGGACTCACATTATCTGATTTCAAAATTTACTGTAAAGCTATAATAATCAGAAAAGTATGGCACTGATAAAAGAAGAGGTAAATAAATTAATGGAACAGGATAGCTATCACAGAAATAAACCCAGATAAATAAAGTCAAGTGATATTTGACAAAGGAGCAAAGGGAATTCAATGAAGAAAGGATAATCTTTACAACACATGGTGTTGGAACATCTGAATATCCATATGCAAAAAGCATCATCGTCATCATCATCATCTAGACATCAACCTTACACCCTTCACCAAAATAAGTTAAAATAGATCACATACTTAAATGTAAAACAAAAAACTGTAAAACTCCTAGAAGATAACAGGAGAAAATTTAGATAAAATATTGTGTTTGAAAATGACATTTTAGATTTTGTATCAAAGGCACAATCCATAAAAAAAAGGATTGACAAGTTGTACTTCATTAAAATGAAAGACATGCTCTGTTGAACATACTATCAAGAGAATAAAAAGATAAGCCCTAGACTGGAAGAATATATTTACAAAACACATATCTGATATAGTACTGTTACTCAAAGTACACAAAAAACACTTTAAAACTCAGTAAGAACATGGACAACTCAATTAAAAAATGACCAAAAGATCTAAACAAACACTTCACCAATCATAATATAAAGATGACAAATAAGCAAGTAAAAAGATGCTCAAAATCATCCATATTTAAGGAATTGCAAATTAAATAACAACCAGATACCACTACAAACCTATCTGAATGGCTAAAATCCAAAATACTAATAACGGGGAATGTTGGAGCAACAAAAATTCTCATTCATTATTGGTGGAAATGCAAAATAGTACAGCCACTTTGGAAGATACTTTGGCAGTTTCTTAAAAATCTAAACATACTCATGACATGTGATACAGCAATCACACTCTTTGGGATTAGCACAAATGAGGTGAAAAGTTATATCCACACAAAAACTAGCACATAGATTTTTATAACCACTTTATTCATAACTGCCAAAATTTGGAAGTAACCAAGACATCCTTTATTATATCAATGGATAAATGATGGTACATGTAGACAATGTAATGTTATTCAGTGCTATCCAGCCATAAAAAGAGATGGAGAAATCTTAAATGCATACTGCTGCATGAGAAAATACAGTCTGGAAAGGTAACATACTGTATGATTTTAACTATATGACATTCTAAAAAAGGCAAAACCATAGAGAAAGTAAAAAGATCAGTGATTGTCTGAGATTCAGGTGGAGGGAGGGATGTATAGCTGAAGCACAGAGGATTTTGATGGCAGAATAAATACGTGTGTACTACAATGGTGGATACATGCCAGTATGTCATTACCCATTGAATGTATAACACAAATAGTGACCCTTAATGTTAACTATGGACTTTGGTTGATAGTGATGTGTCAATGTTGATTCATCAATTATAACAAATGTACCACACTGGTTAGGGATGTTTATGGTGGGGTGTTTGTGTAGAAATTGTGTATGCTTTCTGCTCATTTATGCTGTGAAACTAAAACTGCTTTTAAAAAATAGAGCCTATTAATTAAAAAATAAAACAAATGAATGTGATTAGTTTAATTTTACATTAAAAATTCACTCAAGGAATGTATAATATTCTGGATTTTGTTTTACTTTTATTATACAGGAGAGTTCTAGCCTTCATCCTCAAAGCGCGCTCGTGCGCACACACACACACACACACTCACACTCTTTTCCTAGGCATGTTTAGTGCTAATCTCACACAAGATTATATTATTATATTATATTATTGGGAAGATAATATATTAAGGAACAATGTTTTGTAATGAATTGTTACTAATTTTAGGTCAAGGGATTGTAAGTAGGTATAATGATGTTTAGTACAAGTGATCTATCTAAATGACTAAATCTATTGGTGGATCAAAAATATTTTAGATTCCACCATGGTCTTTAACTCTAGAAGGGCCTTATTATTAAAATTTCTTATTTAAGTTTTGAAAACTAAATTAATGTGATAGTTGCTCAAGGTCAGATATAAACATAGGCATTGATAATCATTGGCTAAAGATTTTCTAATTAAAATAAGGTGATAAATGCCATGATGGAGAAAACACCTTATTCTATTGAAGTTCACATGGAAGACACTTGGGAGGACATGGATGAATTTCTGGTCACAAGTTTCAGTTTTTTTGTTTTTTGTTTTACTAATAAATCAAAGTATTGGAATTTTACTATACAGAAACAGAAGTCTGCAACAATGTGTACGCATTAACCTTTTACAAAGAAAAAATAATAGGTTTTATTTCTTATATTCTTTTTCAACTTGAAAATTTGACTTTGTGCTGGATCATTGATATAATATTATGTGCCTGTATTTTAGGCAAACCGAAAAAACAAACAAAAAATCATGGGAATATATGCAATACTTACGGAATCATCTCTGGTGCTTTGCGCTTTAACCAATTCATTCACCATTTAAAAACAATTAAAAAATTCATTAAGCTGGATTCTGCCCTTGGATACACACAACAAAACCCCCATTGAAGTCAATGGAAATTGTGCGTGCATATCCAGGGGCAGAATTTGGCCCGCTGTGTTTAATTCACTCTGATCATTCCTATTAATTCAATATTAATATTTCCGTTCATTTATTCAATTAGTTCTGTGGTATTCAAAATTCATTGTATGTAATACATTGCGACTAGTCAATAATTACATTTCCAGTCCACTTTCTAACAATCAATATTTGAAGTTAGTCAAGGCAAAATGCACTTAAAAACCAACCAGAAATAGAAGTAGAAGTCCCTCTGCAGAGATATTTCCTACTTTGTTTCCCGGTTTCTCGGGCCTGACCTCTCCTGGTAGATTCAGTCAGTGTGAGAGATATTAGCAAATTGTGGGGCAGAGTTGGCCCTTAGATCAAATGCTGCTTTTTGTGGGGTAGCCAAGTAGGGCTATCTAATAACAGCCAGATGTGAAAGACTAAGCTCACGAAATACCAACCACTTAATTAGGTCACACAATACCATTTGGCTCCCAATCAAATTTGGGTTATTTCTGTTCTGAGCAGAGGGATCTCTTCTGTCTTCAAGGAACATAGATCAAAATGAACACAGGATGTTAACATCGCAGTATAAACACTGCATGCATGAATAAGTGGAGCTAAACTCAAGAAGTGTAATGATCCCTATGCTCCAACTTCATTTAAGTATAACTTCTTTAGGCAGGAGGACTTAAACTTTTTGCATAATTTCTGTAGTCATTATAGATATCCACAATATGCTGGATTATCAGCAAATCTGTAGAATGGAAGTTTCCTGAAATTAACACTTCATATTTTAGCATTCATTAAGCATCCTAAAAAGAATGATGTTAACTGCTTTTGTTTCATAACAGATTTTTTGAAGTATAATTGACATACAATAGACCACATATTTAAAATGTACAATTTGATAGGTTTCGACAAATGTATGCACCTTTGAAACCATCATTACAATCAAGCTAATAAACACATTGCCCTGGCTGGTATGCTCAGTGGTTAGGTCATTGGCTCATTGGCCCATGGACCAAAAGATCCTGGTCAAGGGCATGTACCTCAGTTGCAAGTTTGATCTCCAGACCTGGTGAGGGTGTGTGCAGGAGGCAACTCACATTGATGTTTCTCTCCCCTCTCTCTCTCTCTCCTTCTTTCTTCCCTCCTTTTCTCTCTCTCTAAAATATCCTCTGGTGATGATTAACAACAACAAAAAAAGAGAATGAACATATTTATCACCACGGAAAGTTTCCTTATGTCTCCAAACATCTCTCTCCAGGCAACCACTAATCTGTTTTCTTTTATTAGAAATTAACTTGAATTTTTTAGAGTTTTAAATAATAAAAAAAATATGTGCTCTTTTGTGTCTGGCTGTTTTCACACAGCAGAAATATTTTGAGATTCAACTATGTTGTATTGTCTATCAGTAGAAGTAGTTCACGCCTCTTTATCTCTGAGTAGTATTCCACTGTATGGATATAATTTGCTTATGCAGTCCTCTGTCAGTGGGCATTCGGATTGTTTCCAGTTCAGGGCTGCTACCACTACAGCTGATATGAAAAATTATGTATCAGTCTTTGTATGACATCTTTCCCCTGCTCCTTGAATAAATAAGAGTGAAATGGCTAGATAATGGAGCATTACTAACTTCAGTAAACTTCCATTAACTTCTAGAGAAACTGCCACATTGTTTTCCAAAGTGGTGTGCTATTTTACATCTCTACCAGTAGCGGATGCAAGTTCTAGTTTTGCTTAATTGTTAGCACTACTTAGTATAATCAGTCTTTTTCATTTTAGCCATTCTCATAAGTGTGTAGTGAAATCTATTATTGCTTTATTTGGCATTTCTTCAATGAATATGTTGAACATCTTATTATGCACATATCTGCCATCTGTTTTTCTTCTTTGGTGAAGTGTCTGTTCAAATCAATTGTCCAATTATTATTGGGGTGTATGTTTTCTTACTACTGAATTTAAAGAATTATTATATATTCTGTACAAAGTCTTTTATTTTATATATATGGAGATTAGATAGATAGATAGATAGATAGATAGATAGATAGATAGATAGATGGCACATAGTTTCTCTGAGGTTTTTTTTATCTTAATACTGTCTATTAAAGAACAGTTCTTATTTTCCATGATAGCCAATTGCTTAGTTTGTTTGTTTTTCCTTTTGGGAATCATGCGACTGATTTTATAGCTAAAAGGTTGTTTGCCTAATCAAGTTTTGTAATTTTCTATTTTACGTTTAGGTCTATAATGCATTTGGATTTGATTTTTATATATTGTACAATTAGGGATTGATGTTCAATTTTGGAAGGCATATTTTTTAAAAATTTGTTTTTCTTTATTGATTTTAGAGAGAGAAGAAGTGAGAGGGAGAGAGAGATAGAAACATCAATGAGAGATAACATCAATTGGCTGCCTCTTGCATGTCCCCCACTGGGGATCAGGCCCACAACCTGGGCATATGTCCTGACCAGGAATTGAACCAGCGACCTCTTGGTGCATGGGTTGATGCTCAACCACTGAGCCACACTGGCTAGACTGGAAGGCATATTAATATTCAATTGTTCCAGCACCATTTTAAGCATTCTCCACTGAATTGTCTTTGCAACTTTGTCACAAATAAGTTGACCGTATGTTGGGGCTCTATTTCTGAACTCTCTATTCTGTCCCACTGATCTATTTGTTATCTTAATGCCAATACCATTCTGTATTGATTGCTGCCACATTATAGTAATCTTAAAATTAGGCAGTGTTAGGCCTTAAGTTTGTTCTTCTTTTACAATGTTGTTTTGGTTATTCTAGGTCTTTTATATTTCCATGTCATTTTTGGAATTAACCTGTCAATGTCTTAAGAAAACCCTGATAGAATTTTGCTTGAGACTGTATTAAATCTCTAGGTTAAAATTAGGAAGAATTGATAGTTTAATAATATCGAGACTTCCAATAAACAAACATGGTCTCCATTTAGTTAGATCTTCTTTATTTCCACAGTATGTTATAGTTTCCAGTGTACAGGTGTTAGGCATTTTTTGTCAGATTCATTTTTTTTTAATTCCTCACCTGAGGATATTTTTACATTTACCTTCAGATAGAGTGGGAGGGAGGGAAAGAGAGAGAGAGAGAAACATCTACATGAGAGAGACACATTGACTGGGTGCCTCCTGCACAACTCTGACTACGACAGGGGATGAACCGCAACCAAGGTACGTGCCCTTGACCAGAATCAAACCTATGACTCATCGGTTCACAGGCCAGTGCTCTAACTGCTGAGCCAAACTGGCCAGGGCTGTCAAATTCATTGTTACTAATATATGATTAACTTTCTTAAATGTTAGAATTGCATCCTGTTGTCTTGCTCAACTAACTTCCTAAGTTTAGGAATTTTGTTGCGGAATACATGGAATTGTCTACATAGACGATCATGAGAATAAAGACCATTATAGTTCTTTGTTTCTAATTTAAATGACATTTTTTCAAATATTACTGTAATGCCTTGAACCTCCAGCATGTTGTAGAATAGAAGGGGTGAGAGCAAACAGTGTCATCTTGTTCCTGACTTAAGGGAGAAAGTATTCTGTCTATTATCCTAGGTATGATATTAGCTGTAGGTTTTTCCTAGGTGCCCTTTATCCGGCTTCAGGCATCTCTTCCATTCCTAGTTTCCTGTGATTTTTTTTTTTTAATCAACAATGAATGTTGAATATTGCCAGATGCTTCTGTGTGTGTGTGTGTGTGTGTATGTGCATGGACACATGTGTACATGTATGCATGAATCTAAGATGATCATATGTTTTTTCTGTTTATAGTTTATCAATATGTAATGATGAATTACATAGATTTTTTTTTAAGTTGAATTAGGCATGCGTTACTCAGCTGAACCCTTCTTGGTCATGATATAGTTTCAGCCTACTTCTATATTGTTGCATTTGACAGACACAGTCACTGAGAATTTTTGTAGACATGCCATGAGAGATATGCATCTGTAGGTTTCTTTTCTTTTAAAGACTTCGTCTGGTTTTGATATCAGAATAATATTGGCCTCATACAATGAGTGGGAAAGTATTCTCTTTTCTTGGAATTTCTTTAAAAATTAATGTAGAAATAGTACTATTTCTCCCTTGAATGTTTGTTGGAATTCATTAGTAAAGCCATCTTGGACGGAAAATGTTTCTGAAGGGTTTGAAACCAAAATGTAATTTATTTAAAATACATTGGGCTATTCATATAATCTCTCCTATTTAAGTGAATTTGGGTGGTTTGTATCTTTCAAGGAATTTCTCCATTTCATCTAATTTGTTGAATTCATTGGCATACAGTTTCTCATAATATCCTCTTATTATCCTTTCCATATTAGTTGATTTTGTGGTGAGCTACTTCTCTTATTCCTGATGTTGGTAATACATGTCCTTTTTTTTCTTACCTCAGACGTCCAGCTAAATAGTCACCAATTTTATTGATTTTTTTTCTCAAAGAACAAGCTTTTAGTTTCATTGATTGTTCCATTGTTTTATTAATGTCTTCTCTGATGCTTATGATTTCCTTTTTCTGAAAACCTTGGATTAAATCTGTGCTTGTCTTACTGGCTTTTTTTTAGGGAGGAACATCAAGCCATTGACTAAACCTTTTTCATTATTAAATATGGTCATTTGGTGCTATAAATTTTTCTGCTTATACTTCTTTGTACTGCTTTAGCACCCCACTTATTTTGTTATGTTTTGTTTTTATTTTCATTCAGTTCAAACTCCTTGTTTTCTTTCAATTTCTTTATTTGGCCAATGAATTACTTAGGAATGTGTTCTATACTTTTTAATATTTGTAGTATTTTTTTTATCCTTACATGAGGACATTTTTCCATTTTCTGTTCAGATAGAGTGGGAGAGAGAGAGAGAGAAACATCGACGTGAAAGGGACACATCAAGTGGCTGCTACCTGCATGACTCAACCAGGGCCAGGGACAAACTGCAACTGAGGTACGTGCCCTCAGCGGGAACCAAACCCGGGTCTCTCTGGACTGCAGGCCGACGCTCTAACCGCTGAGCCAAACTGGCCAGGGCAATATTTGTAGTATTTTAAGAGATCTTTTTGTAATTGATTTCTGGTTTAATTTTATTATAGAATTAAATATGCTTATTTTTACTTTAAAATATATTGAGACTTGTTTTCTGGACAAAAATATAGGATATCTTTGTAAATGTTCCCTGGGTACTTGAGAAGCATATATTTTACTGTTATTGAATGTAGTGTTCTATGAGTGTTAATTACATCAAATTGATTGGTATGTATTTTTCAGTTCTAATTTCTTACTAAGTTCTATTTGTTCTATCAATTATTGAAAGAGAGCTATTAAAATCTCTGCTATAATAATGGATTTATTTATTTTTCTTTGTGATTCTATCAGTTTTTGCTTCATTTGTTTTGAAGCTTTGCTATTAGGAACATCATAGTTTAATATTGTCACATTCTTTGTTGAATTAGTGTGATTATCACTGAGAAATTATCTTTTTTTCCTTGGTTATATTATCTGTTCAGAAATCAACTTACTCTGAATTTAATATAGTGACTTTGTGTTTCCTTTGATTAGTGTTAGTATGGTAGACCTTTTATCCTTTTAATTTTAATTTATGTTCTTATATTTAATGTGTGTTTCTTGTAGGCAGTTTATAGTTAGATCTTGCTTTATTATTATTATTATTATTATTTTAGAGAGAGAGGAAGGGAGAGAGATAGAAACATCAATGTGAGAGGGAAACATTGATCAGCTGCTGCCTGTACTTCCCCCACTGGGGATCGAGCCTGTAACCCAGGCATGTGCCCTGACCTGGAATTGAACCAGGACTTCTCAGTCCATGGGATGACATTCCACCCACTGAGCCACACTGGCTGGGCTACATCTTGCTTTTTAAAATCTAATTTGAGCCCTAGCCAGTTTGGGTCAGTGGTTAGAGCGATGGCCTGCGGTCTGGAGAGACTCGGGTTCGGTTCCCGCTAAGGGCACGTACTTCGGTTGCAGTTTGTCCCCAGCCCTGGTTGGTCGTGCGGGTGGCAGCCACTCACATCGATGTTTCTCTCTCTCTCTCTCTTCTTCTCTCTCCCTCCCACTCTATCTGTACAAAAATTGGAAAAATGTCCTCGGGTGAGGATAAAAAATAAATAAAAATAAAAATAAATAAATAAAATAAAAGAAAGTAAAATCTAATTTGATTATCTCTGGCTTTTAATTGGAATATTTAGATTATTTCTGTTTAATGTAATTATTGCTATTATTAAGACCATCATTTGCTGTTTGTTTTCTATTTGTTCTTTCTATGTGTTATTTCCTTTATTTTTTTCTATTTTTGTCTTCTTTCTGATTGACTGTATTGCATGATTCCATTTTATGTCTTTTTTAGCTTATTAACTAAGATTCTTTGTTTTATTATTTCAATGATTACCTTATGGCTTAGAATATATATTTTTAACTTATCACAGTCTACCTTTCTATATAAGAACTTTAATATAGTATGCTTTTGCCGCTTTTCTCCCACACATACACTATTTTCTTTAGTTACATTTATTAGGGTGACACTGGTTAATAAAATTATATAGGTTTCAAGTGTGCAATTCTAAGATATATTGTCTGAATATTGCATTGTGTGCCCACCATCCAAAGTCAAGTACTCTTTTTATTTTTTAATTAATTTATTTATTTTTGTTACAGATGTTTCTCCTTTTCCCCCCACTGATTCTGCCCCCTCCCCTCCCTGTCCCCAGCTTTGTTGTCCATGTCCATTGTTCATGCATACATGCATATAAGTTCTGTGGTTTATCTCCCCCCCACCCCCTCTCATCTGGGGATTGTCACTCTGTACCCCACTTTCACGTCTCTGGGACTACCCCATTCCTCAGTATTCTTTAATCACCATATATTTGACCCCTTTACCCTTTCTCCCCCCTCAGCCTTCTCTGTGGTAACCACCATACTATTGTCTGTGTCTATGGGTATTTGTTTGTTTTTCTTGCTTGTTCATTTGTTGCTTGAAGTTTTATATCCCACATATAAGTGAAACCATATAATTTTTGACTTTTTGTGTCTGACTTATTTTGCTTAGCATGATATTCTCTAGATCCATCCATGTTTTCCCAAATGGTGGTATTTCATCTTTTCTTATGGTTGTGTAGTATTCCATTATTTATATGTACCACATTTTCTTTACCACCTCACATCTGTTAGAATGAATATGGCAACAAAACACATAATAACAAGTGTTGGAGAGGTTGTGGAGAAAAAGAAACTTCATTAACTGCTGGTGAGACGGTAGGCTGGTACAGTCACTATGGAAAAGTGTATGGTGGTTCCTCAAAAAATTAAGAATAGAGCTACCATATGATCCAGCAACCCCTCTTCTGGGTATCTACCCAAAAATGTTGAAAACATTTATTTGCAAAGACATATGCACCCCTATGTTCACTGCAGCATTATTCACAGTGGCCAAGACATGGAAACAACCAAAGTACCCTTCAATAGATGATTGGGATAAGAAGATACGGTACACTCTTATTGTTTTAAATTTTACTTATACATAGGCTATACACCCCACAGTATATTTTTTATATTTGTTTAAACAGTCCATTGTATTTTAAAGTGATTTAATAAGAAGAAAACATTTGTTTGAGCACTTAGTGACCTTTCCCAGTGCTCATTTCCTTGTGTAGATCCATATTTTATCTATTATTTTTAAGTCTAAATGAATGCCTTTGACATTTCTTATAGTACAGTCCTATTGATAATACATTATTTTAACTTTTATATGTATGCATAGTCTTGTGTGTTAGTTTTGTTTTTAAAGATTTTTTTTACTGAATTTAGAATTCCAGTTTGACACATTTATTCATTTAGGGCTTTAAAGATAGCACTCCATTGTCTTCTTGTTATCATTGGCTTTGATAAGACATCTGTCACATCCTTAACTTTGTTTCTCTGTATATATCTTTTTTCCTCCCTGGATGCTTATAAGATTTCTTCTTTTGCCCTGGTTTTGAGTATTGTGACTTGCTATGTTTTTCTTTTTGTTTCTTGTGCTTAGAGTTAGTGTGTTCTTGAATCTTTAGGTTGTAGTTTTTATCCAATTTGGAATTTTGTAGTCATTATTTCTCCCAAATATTTTTGTTCACCCTCTCTCTCAACAGTAGCAAAGGCTCTGATTACACATATATTTGGACATTTGAAATTTTTCTAAAGTTCCTTAATTTTCTGTTTATTATATAAAATAATATTTTTCTATGTAATTCATTTTGTCTTTTTTATTGCTATGTCTTCAAATTAACTATTTTTTTCCTTTTTCAATATCTTGTCTTCAGTTAATCTATGACACTATACAATAGCATCTATGACACTGTAATTTTCATCTTTAGGAATTTGATTTGGTATGTTTTAAAAATATTTTTTGTCTCTTTCTTTAACTTTTACAATACAGTTATAAAAACATAACATCCTTATCTGCTAGCTCTAACATTTTTGGAAGTTCTTGGTTTATTTTTTTAATATTCCTTTTAATCATGGCCCATATTTTCCTACTTCTTTGCATGTCTCAAAATAGTTGATTGAATGCCAGACACGAATTTTATCTTATTGAGTGTCCATAATTTTTTGTGTTCCTCTAAATATTCTAGAGCTTTATTCTGAGACACCATTCAATTTTATGAAAATATTTTTATTCTTTCGGCTTTTTTTCTTTTAAGATTCATCAGTTAGGACTGAAGCTATGTTCAGTTTAGGATTAATTATTCTCTACCACATGGGCAAGACCCTTCTGAGTATTCTACTCAATACTGTGTTTATTATGAGGTTTTCCAGTCTGCCTTGAATGAATAGGCACTATTTCTAGCTGTGAGTAATCACCAGAAACTGTTACCTCTAACCTTTTGGGACTTGCTTCCTCCAGCCTTGTGTGTAGTTTCTAACTATTAATATTCATCTGATTTTAGAAGCAAATTCTCTGTGGATATCTGGAGTTCTGGCTCCATGGCTCGCTCCTGTGTGATTATCTGTCATGCAGATTCAAAACATCTTGGTCTCTCTAAACTCTTACCCTCATCATCTCAAATCAAGAAGTTTGCTGGATTGGTCAGGTTCTCCTTCTCTGAATAATGAATGCCCTGGAAACAATGTTAATGCAGCAACTTAGGGCAATTGTAATGCTTACCTCATGTCCCCCATCTCTCAGGGATCAGGTGCTTCAAACCGATGTTTATTATCTTGAAAATTATTATTCCCATATTTTTCCTTTTTTTTTCAATCACAAGGATAAAAATGGTCATTGTTACTTCTTCTCGGCCAGGGGTGAGTCTTAGGTTCACCACTGAATCATTATTTATTGTGCCATGGCCTTCTCATTTATATCTCAAACAGAGCATAGAAAATAGCAACTTATAGTTATTTCTTAGTATGATCCATGTGGGTTTTCACAACATGAAGACCTGGGAGAACTAGCAATTATTAACTTGAATGACTAACTGTAGATAAAGTCCATAATTTGTAATGAAAATGATTTAGGGTTCAGTGTAATTTGGCTAAAGTAGTTCTAGTTTTAATTCAATTACATATTTTTATGTGACTGTTCTCTTTTTGTCACTGGATAAATTTCTATGATTTCAATCTTCTCATAGTGTTCAGCAGAACCAAATCCAATACTTAGCTCCATCATTTTAGCCTGCTATTTAGGGACACTCAGTGTACCATCTATAGAATGAATGAATAATTTCAATGATTATAAAGGCCACTGAAGATCTGTATAGGTCATTTTGCCATTTGCTTTTTTAGAAAAACAACATAACTGCCCTGGCTGTTGTGGTCAGTGGTTAGAGCGTTGGCGTGCCTGAGCACCAAAGGGTCATGGGTTAGGGTTTGATCCCCAGCCCTGATAAGGGTGTCTGCATGTGGGAGGCAACCAATCAATGTGTCTGTCTCTCTCATCGATGTTCTTTTTTTCCCTTTCACTCTCTCCCCCTCCCTCCCTCCTTTTCACTCTCTCTAAAAATCAGCAGAAAAAAAATATCCTTGGGTGAGATTTAACAATAACAAAAACCACATACAAAAAACATAACTATAGCTTTACTCTCCTAGCTCTAAGAAGATTCACATGCTTTTTTTTTTATTATTTTATCTTTCGAGATATAACTAAATAAGAAAACTGTCCTGATCATTATATTATTTTCTTCCTCTTCCCACATTCCAAAATTACATAAAGTTTTCCATTATTCTTAATCCAGTGATTTAAACAACTGTTGTGATTTCATAAGTGGAAGCATTTGACTACAGGTGGGGATTAATTTGCAAAGGCAGAAAAACTGTTGAAAACAAAGAGCTAGTGTCCAAGTAAATATCTCTTGAGAAATTAGGAAGTACAAGCTACATTGCATGAGAAGAATTGTTACTGAGTAGTATCACTTAAAGAACTCCAGGTGGTCTCTGTGGGTCATAATGCTAATTAGCATTTCATCTTGGAATAATCTTTGTTCTTCCCAATACATTTTTAAAAACCAGTGCTTCTCAGGCAAAGTGCTAAAAAGTTTGTTCAGATAGGTTCATGAATTCTGTAGCTGTATAAAATAAAATGAAAAGTGAAAGAATGATCTGTTGGAGAAGGATTCCTTTGTAGAAACTGTAGAGAGAAATGAAGCAAGATGACTTTGGAGGTGATGATGAGTAAAGGAGGCTTCAGTTAGCTGGATCACTATCTAATTCACTATTTTAGTTTCCTCATGTGGATTTAACCCTTGTCTCCATATGTTATTTAGGTAAATCAAATGATTTAGTAAACCCTCAGTATTTTAAGGACACATCTTAGAGTTTAAACTGTCTAACTTTAGGCCTGGCTCTTTGAGATTGTTGCCACTTCTCACCTGTCCCTTGAAAGTAGAAGGAAGGGGAGATAATGCACAAAACCACTGTGAAATGTAGTGCAAGATTTTAATACTGCTGAAGCAAACTTGCATTCTGTGTGTTTAGCGGCCAGCTGTAGCTCACACAAGTATATAGTCACTAGCTGCTAGCCCGCCCGGGGAGTGAGATGTTATATAAAAATATATTTATGACCATTTCTTTATCTTTATCTGGAATATAATGTTTGCTAGTATCTTTCAGTTTGCAATTATTTTGCTTCACATCAAAGAACAACGTTAGAAATAAAAGTCCATGCACCGTCGTGTATGATTCCCAGCCTATGTTGGAGGTCTTATAAAAGATGTTGGTTTTCTTTATTTTGCAGACTTCTTGCCCTTCTCCTTCTGTTCCTGGCATGCACCTACTCTCAGTTCACGTTGTTTAGTTATTTTGGTATTAGTAATAGATACTGATATATATTAGTAATATGTACATGTCAGGGAAAGAAAGCTTTTCCTGCTCACCAGCCTGATCCATAACCCAAGGAAACCTGCGTTTCTCTGGCCCTTGGCACAGTCGTTTGCAGTTGGATTGTTTATGTCGACTTCCTAAAGCGCTTGCCGAATTATAAGGAAATTCTTGGTACCAAGATGCCTTCATTTTTCCTCCTCCTTGTGGAATCCTATAAGCACTGTGGAACTTATAAATAATTAAGTTATTTTTAAACCACTGGACCTTTTCCAGTCCCTCTATTTCACACTGGATTAATTATGTAAGAAAACCGAATTGTTCCTCACAAGTGTTACAACTTTTAAAAACAACATGCTGTTTAAATTCAGGTTTGGCAACTCTGGCCCAAACCCCCTCAAATTTATGGCACCACACCCACAGCATAATAAAACCTTTAGTGGTCCTTTGTCTTTTAGCTTGCCTTCTATTTTTTCTCAAGGGTGTTTTATGCTGGAAGATGCAAACAAAAGTTGTCCAGATGTTATTTGTATCAGAGCAGGATTTCAGTCCAGCTATCTGTGGTTGCAAATGTTTATTTTAATGGGGTATTGTGCAATCTTGCTGTGTAGACCTTCATGGCCTTATATGCATGTGCTCAGCAATGCCAGGACATTGTTTTTAAAAATATATCATTTTAGTCCAATTGAATGATTACTAATCACTGGGGGAGCAAAAAACTAACACCTGTAGAAACACAGAGGATACTTTCGCCAATGCCCCCATGTTGACACTGTGTAAACTGCCTGATTACGAAATCAGGACCATTGGGCTTTAGGTAAGCAGGAGGAAGGTGTGGTCCAAGCCCTAGCAACAGTCCCAGCCATGAGACAAAGTTACACAGTTACAGGGCTGCAGTAAACATACCAAGGGTGTCGAAAAATAGGCCAGCTGCCTGCCCCATGCAGTTTGATGGAATGAAAGAAGAGCTTAATCACCATAGTGTGAGCTGCAAGTTTATTTTAGCTATTATAACAAGCATGGGGTTGGGCCGATTATTCATTTTTAGAATTCTAATAAAATCTTAACTGATGTTTCCTTGATACTAAAGTAAACTGTTTACCCTGTATCTAAAAACACATGTTATGCCCAATGCATCAATTAGGAGTAGGGGATTTCTGGTCCTTAAAATAAAATTTGAAACAAAATTGCACCATATGGAAATAGATTTCATTTTTTTAGAAAGTTAAATTTTAGACCTACTGGTTTTCTCTGGAGATTTCATTTAAAATTGAAAGAAGCTTCTAGTACACATATGAAGGACACATTCACTGCTATTAAAAAATACATACTTTAAAAAAATATTTAATTTATTAGGGTAACATTGGTTAATAAAATTATATAGGATTCAGGTGTACAATTGTATAATACATCATCTGTATATTGTATTGTGTGTTCACCACCCCAAGTCAAGTCTCCTTCCATCACCATTTATCCCCCCTTTACCCTCTTCTATCTCCCCCACCCCCTTTCCCTCTGGTAATACTCATACTATTGTCTGTGTCTATGCAAAAACAAACAAAAAAACCTCACTCACACACTTTAAATTTAAATTCAGTATTAGAAAAGGAAAATTATCTTAAGACATTTAATATTAAGGGGTGATATAACCTCACAGTATAGGTTCACAGGCATTTTTTTTTATCAACTCCTTTAGTGAAAGATAAATATGTAGTTGAAAATAAAATCTGAAGACAGTCTTTCATAATTCAGCTTTGAGGAAAATTAAATGTTTATCTAGATTCATAAGTACAGGTAGTTCTGATAAGACACAGTGGTCCAGAAATTAAAGTACATGAGAAGGAAAACAGTTTTTAAAAACTTGGGAAAGAAGTAGATTTTAGGTTTCTTCACATGGAAGTAGGTATGTCAGTCCACATTGTAATGACATTATCCTATATTTGTCTAAGAGTTTATAATTTAGACTGTACCTTGGACATTAACTAGTGGCTTTATAGCTTTGAATATTTTACAGTGTCCTGTTTTTTGTCACTCCCCAGAGTCTGAAATGTCCTCATGTACTTACTGGTTCTTTATAGGTGTGGACATAGTGCTACTTCTGTGAGATTCTGCCCCATGTACTCAAATGGCTTATTTCTCATATGGATCAAGAGCTAGCAGAGAGCCAATCCATAAACGGACACATGTTGCATCTGTATCCCCAAATATAGGATTTATGTGAAACATCCATTAATCGCCTCAATTTCTTTACTAAAATCATATACAAGAGTAGCCAAATGTGGCGTGTGTGTGTGTGTGTGTGTGTGTGTGTATGTGTGTGTGTCTAAAAGCAAGAGTACAGAGGGAGGAGAGTCACATGCTGTTGCTTTCCTTCCTTCTGTCCAGGAGCCTGTATCACTACAGTAAAAGCTCTGATAACTAGAATGCTCGGTGGCTTAGTTTGGGTTTTCCCAGGAGCAGACCCTGAGGTAGGGATGTGAGAGCAAGCAGTGTATTTGGGAGGTGCAGGAAACATTAGCTGAGGGTGCAGGAGAGAGATCTGGGGAGGTAAAGTCACCCATTTAGGAATGCTCTGTTAAGCCAGGTATCACCGTGTGGGGCTGGCACTTAATCCTGCAGAGGACCTTTAGAACACAGCTCACAAGGATCCCACTCTAGTGGTGAGGGAGCGGGGCATTTGTACACCAGTTCCTTGAAGCCATGGGATGAGAGAGTTACTGGAGAGAGGTGAGGATGGGAGAGGAATGGAGGCCACAGTGGTGGGGTGTTAACTCTTGGACTGCGACCTGTCATGAGTACACAGAGTAGCCTTCCTAGGTCCAGAAACTGAGCCCTCAAGCACACAGGTGCAAATGGGGGCAGATCACCCTGCAAAATCTGCAGAACAAAGATGGGACACCTCTAGCATCTTCCTACAGTTGGGAAAACAGATATTTTATAATCTGGAGTTTCTCGTTCACTAAAGGTTTAAAAATAAGGTGTACTTTGATTCATGTTGATAAAAATTACTCTAAAATATTATTTTTAAAGGTGTTCCCAAGTGAATTGCCTGGTGTACAATTCTGTTTCACATATCTGTGGCTAAATGTTGGAGGGCCCCATGCTCCCCCCTTGGGCTCTTCCCTTTCTCGCTGTCTGCATCTCTTTACTTGATCTTCCTTTTCAAAATGATTGAGTGTCACTCCTTTAAGCACAAACATTTACTGCCTTATAACTCAGTACATTATTTAGTAATTTTATTTAGTGTTGACCTCTTCTCACAACCGCTAAAATGTGGTTCCACGCAGGCAACTGTCATTGTGTGTTCTGTTCAGATGTTTACTGAAAGAGTGTTTAGCACGTCGATGTTCATAAAGAAAGAACAGAGAATCAGTGTTTTTTTCTTTTGAAATGTGCTCTTATTACAGTAACAGAATCAATCCCTTCAATTCACAGTGCCTAGAATTCTTTGCAGGGGTGGGCAATGTCTGGCCCACGGGCCATATAAGGCCCCGAAATAAATACTAGCTAACATCACACACCTCATCAAATTAGCCTGACCAAAGATAGCAGGCTAATTTTTAAGTTGATAATTTTGTATGGCCTGCAAATGATGTTATAAATATCCAAATGGCCCTTGGCAGAAAAAAGCTTCCCCACCCCTGAAATTATCTTGAATATAACTTCTATTCTTTTTAATGATTTTTTCCACTGAAAAGTGGAATATTATATTAAATAAATAATTTTTATTTAGTTTATACTTTCAAAGATTCCTTTTATTCTGTAAAAATTATTTCTTGTGAATCCACATTAGAATAAATAAACTAATAAATAATATATCAAAGAATAAATCAACTCCAGTATGGCAAGCTTTATATGTATTGTTTCATTCAAATTCACAATAATACCATGTGTGGGTGTCTTCTCTACTTCAATGATTTGAAAATTGAAGATCAGAGAAGTTAAGTAATTTGCCAAGGCTCACACAGTAATTGGGTGATCTGGAGTTGAAACATAGGTTTTGCTGATGCTATAGTTATTATTATTGATTGGTCACCTTGATTTGATAAATCAATATCTATTATGTAGATACGAGAAGATGTTAAAAACCTCAGACATTTCTGAACGTAAGCAGTGAAAAGATGAATGCTTTTTAATAAATGCACATCTTTGTTCAAGTAACATTATCTTATCTTGCATTCAGGCCTGTCCATCCGGAACAGCTCCATAGATGCAGAGAAGAGTACAGATAAGTAAACCGGATGCTGAGAATTAAGCATTTTTTTAGAAAAAAAAAAAGTGCCAATTAGTAAGTTATGCTTTCTAATTATTTAAAGATGAATCTACTGTAACAACTACAGTGTACAGATATACTAGTTTTTTTTTTTTTCAAAAGGCAACTTAAAGTAGCATCTCAAGATGTTTAATGACTGAAAGTGATCTTCGAAATATTTTATTTTTGGTTTAGATACTTTTTAGAAGTTTGTCCAAAACTTTGGTTTGAGTTTTCACAAGAACATTTTATTATTTTATGCTTGTTTTAGGCAAAATATTAGCTTTTCCCATTCTGGTGAAGCTAGTAGTCATGTTTTTAGAAGTTTCTTTCACTCCGTTTTTTACATAAGTCAACTAACTGCATTTTGATGCAGAAGCATCTGTTTAAATTTTTCCCAACTGATTTCACTTTATCTCTTCTAAGCCCAGATGACGAATGTGTGTCATTTTCTTCACTTCTGGAGAAGACTTACTTTCCTTTTCCAGTGCAATACATAATTCTGGAGGAAGGGAACATTTTAAGTTTATTTAAGAATAAGAGTCTCTTGTGTTTCTTCAGTTCTTTTGTCTCCACTCTCCCAGCAGCGACAGCCAGGAGAACCAGCCCCACAATCACTTGATGCCTAAACTTAGGTCCATGAAATCTCACAAAAGAAAGAAACTGTTGCCCTGGCCGGTTTGGCTCAGCGGTTAGAGCGTCGGCCTGCGGTCTGGAGAGACCCGGGTTCGATTCCCGCTAAGGGCACGTACTTCGGTTGCAGTTTGTCCCCCGCCCTGGTTGGTCGTGCGGGTGGCAGCCACTCGATGTGTCCCTTCACGTCGATGTTTCTCTCTCTCTCTCTCTCTCTTCCTCTCTCTCCCTCCCACTCTATCTGTACAAAAAATGGAAAAATATCCTCGGATGAGGATAAAAAAAAAAAAAAAAAAAAGAAAGAAACCGTCAACAGAAGAAGGCATCCTGTCCATTTCTCTCATTATATAGGTGAGAAAAGTGAGGCCCAGAGAATTTAAATGTCTCCCTTAAGGACATGCCTCCTCCGGAAGGAGACTGAGCCAGCACCAGCTTGCAGAACTACCGAGTCTTAGTTCTCAAGTATTCTATTGCTATGACTTAGGTTTTCGTTCTTTTTTGGAAATATGGAATTGATACTACAAAGATGACTTTTCTCCACTGTGTCCACAGATGTGTAGGGGCATCAACATTATAATAGGGGCTTAATTTAATTTATGATGTTTCCCCAAATAAACGTGTTAGCGCATATCTATTTGGGACAGCAAAATTATTTGCTTCTGAAACGTCGGAATTTTGAGAAAATTAAAATCCGAAAAGTGAAATTCATTTGTTATCTGTTATTTTTCAAATAAGATTCAATGTGACAATTTCTGTGGAGTAAACAAAACCATGGTTAACTTCAGTTGTCCTTCCTTCTTAAACCACACTGCAGAAAAGAGGTGGGAAAAAAATCAAATTAGGTAGCAAGATTTCCGGTTTTGCTCATCCTTAGTTTATCTTCTGCAAATGAGCATGTATAAGACAGTCCACCTACTGTGCCAGTTGCCATGGTTTAATGCAGTTCCTCTGAATGATCCTGTTAACCTAACCTTCAATTTGCTGGGGTCTGAACGCTGAATTACAGCTTACGTACATAGTTTAACAGCTGGTACAAGGGCTTCTTTTGAATTTTTAATCATGTGAGTTAAAGATTGCTAGCGATGCTTTTTTAGACTTTTCCTAGGAGTGATCTAATGTATAGAAAGTCAAGTAGAGATAGGCGCAAGGGAATTGAAACAGTAAGGTACTACGCCTGGTGACCCCAGGCTGCACACCCTGCTGACCATGTGATAACAAACGTGAAGTGTTCATTAAAAATTGCATCTTAAGCAAACATAGCATTATCAAATATCACACTGTCTTCAAATATATAACTTCTGTTTTGCAGTTACCTTCAGATCAAGGGCATTACTCAAATGGAAGTAATCATGGAATCAAAAGATCTGTGACATCAAAATCTTAAAATGGTACAGAGACAAATGGGAAAACAGTTATTCAATATACTGAAGGATTATTATTTTATTTTATTTTTTTTATCCTCACCCGAGGACATTTTTTTATTTTTTGTTCAGATAGAGTGGGAGGGAGAGAGAGAGAAACATCGACATGAAAGGGACACATCGAGTGGCTACCACTCGTACGACCCAACCAGGGCCAGGGACAAACTGCAACCGAGGTACATGCCCTTAGCGGGAACTGAACCCGGGTCTTTTTGGACTGCAGGCCCACACTCTAACCACTGAGCCAAATTGTCCAGGGCTATACTAAAGGATTATTTGATTATGACTCTAGAATTTCTTGAAACCAGCAGTTTTTCAAATACAAAATTTCTATAAAATTTAGTGAATACTTAATTTAGTGAGGCTTGAGCAACACAGAGGGCAAAACAGAACAAAATAGTGAATGCCAAAATGGCTCTCATTTAGCAGTTAAATTATTTGTGAACTTTTGTTAGTTGAGTGTGTTTGTGAGTATATGCGTGTATGTGTACTGGGTAAAATGTGCCCCCCCCCCCATTTAAGAGCAAGTTGTAAAACATTGACACAGAATATTTAAGTTAGATTTTTATTTTCAAAATTTTTATTATTCCAGTGTACCATAAGAATACATCTAGCACATATAATCAGGTATATAGAGAATAATTATATTGACACATAGAAAAGTTTAGTTTTTTAGTAACTTCTAGATAACTGCCCAGAATATGGCAACTATCTACAAGGTATGAGGGGAGAAAAGTCTTCAGTATAAGCATTTGTTTAGCTACACACACTTACATGTGTGTGTGTGTGCTTGCATTTGTTTTAATAAACCCATTTCTTTATTATTTATTCCAGCATGAGCTTCTTTACATGCTAAACATTGCAGGGAATAAATTCAGTACACCTGGATATACTCTTGCAAATCATGTCAGTAGATTGGTGTCTTGGGGTGTAGGACAGTGCTCTGTTATTTAGCATTTCAAGTTTGCACACTTCATAAAGTATAGACAAATATTCCTCTTTAGGATCATTTACCAAAACACAGAAAAAAAAAAAAAGAAGTTAAACTATAAATGAACCAACAAAATCAGGGCATTGACAGAAATGAATCATGGGTCTTTCTCAGGCATAATTCTATGAATTCTCTAATGGGCTAATTTTCTAGTGCACACAATGCAATGTTGTCTGGTTGTCCGGACAAGTGTAGCTAAGCTTTTTTTCATAAACATAAAGGTATGTATCTTTCTTTTGTATTATTTTACCCCATCATTTTAAAAATGAATAAGTATATTTGTGAGAAGCTTAGGTCATGTATTAATTATTTCAAAGAATGATAAAATTGATGAATTTATTCTTTGGGAATAAATTCTTTTTTCCATCCTAACTGTGAATCTGTATGTGGCCCATTATTCCCCATTCTGACTTTGTCTTCAAGAAGTATATGGAGAAGAGAAATGTACCTTTCTTTGTGGACAAGTATAGATGTTTTAAACATATAACTTGATATGAACAGGATAAAGCTAAATAAGTACAAAGGAATAAATGAACACGGTTCAGGTCAGTGAAAGGACTCAGGACTGGCTGTAGAACAAGGAAACGCTTTGAGACGATGGATTCAATAACAGATATGGCTCATTGTGATGAGGCAATAAGGCAAGAAGTAGCAGAGGAGAACAGATTTTGGATAGCTTCTGAACACTTTTCTTACCGTGTGATGAAATGGTTGCTTAAAGCCGTTGGCTGCATTTAATTATTTTTATTTCAATTTTATTTTTTTTAATATGGTTACTTCATAGACACATTTATTTTCCAACATCAGCTCTTTAGTAGTATAATATAGAATGCCTCATTAGCAATGGAAAATGGACTTAAGTTCGTAGCAGGAATGTTCTGAATAATGTTTTTGATGTGGAAGAACTTAGCAAGTGAGATTATAGAGCCTCCCTCTCTTCCCTGGAGAACTTTAAAACACGTAAAACATTTTTCCTTAACCCACAAATTTCAAATAAGTTCTGTCCTCATTTACTGGTGCTGCTTTCACTTCATCAAGGTCTCCCCTCATTCCCTTGTTCTTCCTTATGCTGCCTTTGCTTAGAGAGACCGCATGAGAAAATGGAGATACACCTCCACTGGAAGGAACGCGTGGGTGCTGCCCTAGCAACTGTACTAATGTGTGACTTTATCCACACGAGTCCCTCTGGTGTTCTTCTTTTTCATGTAGGGGTGGGTTAGTGCTGAGGTTTTCAGGGTGTGGTCTCTGGACCAACAGCATCAGCACCACCTGGGAACTAGTTAAATGGCAAACCTTTGGGTCCTATATCAAATCAACTGAACGAGAAATCCTCAGGGTTCAAAGCAAGGTTGAACTTCTGTATATTCAGATATGGAATGTTCTATCAAGATGGAAATAACAGCTATTCATTTAAAAAATAAAGACATGATGAAATCACTACCAATAAAACTACAAAAGCATACAGAACTGTATACCTGGCAATGTCTACTGCCCAATATGACACAAATATGTGCATATTGAATGTCTGCTCATACTTTTTTATGACACAAAATGTCATTCTATTTGGTTCAAACAAAAGTTAATCTATTTAGTGAACAAAGATTTGTTGACTGCCTGGTGTGGGCCCCACATTCTGCTAGGCACTGAGGATATACTATAATGATAACAGTTGAAAGTTCACCACATCAAATCTCCTGCAGAAATGAGAAAAGTATTTGGAAAGCTGATTCAGGCAGTTTTTTTTTTTTTGGCTGCTTATGCTACCAAAAAAAAAAACTTTGTATTTCCAATAGTTTACACCCTGCAGGTGGAAAAGTCTTTCCTACCAGACAGAATGGTTACATCCCCCCTGATGAAATTTTCTCAGCCTCACAGTATGTTTACTAAGAAAGCTATCTTTAGGGCATTCTAAAGAAAGGCAAACTACAGTTCCACAAAGCACAGCAGCTGAGATGTTTGCATGTGCCTCCAACTCAGATCTGAAGGGTGAAGCTGAAGCATGGGCCACAGCTGGAAGAATGGAGAACAGAACACTGGCAATGGGCAAAATGGTTATTCATTTCCTCTCTTGTGATCTTTCATCTTTCATTTTTGTGAATCTCAATACATAGTTGAGACTTTTCCCAGATTCACAATCAACCCTGATTATCTTCCTCCTCTCTCCATGGACTTTTCCCTTTTTAGTTTCTTGGAAGCTGTTAGAGGAAGAAGATTAAAAACTCTCTGGCATGGAATATTCTTGCCTTTTTTTTTTTTTTTTTTTTCTTTTTAGGTCACTTAGTGTTTGTGTAAGAGTTTAAACAAAGGAGAAAATAAGGCCAGGGGATAAGGAGAGACAAAGTTTTATTTCTCTTCAACTGTGTTTTTCATCCCTGACCTCACATAAAAACTTTTCAGTGAACCCAGTCATAATATTTACACAATTTTAAAATGGTAGTGATTCTTTTGGTGACAAAATTATTATACAGTTGACCCCTGAACAACACAGGTTTGAATTGCATGGGTCTACTTATACACAGATTTTTTTTTTCAATAAATACCTATATTATTTTCACCTACAGTTAGGAGTTTGCAGATGCAGAGGGCCAAATATATGCACTAATTTATGCCATTTCATATAGGGGAATTTACCATCCACAAATTTTTGTATTCACTGGGCTGTCCTGGAAACAATCCCCCACAGATCTAAAGGGATCTTCACCTAGGAGGGATGAGGGTAGAAGCCCCTAACCTCTGAGTTGTTCAAGGATCAATGGTATAGCATTTATCACTTTTTACTCTCCCCTGGTTTTGTACCTTTTTATTTAACTTGGGATTTAGTGTGTGCGGATCATTTATTTTAAGTGAACAATCTCGTACCAGTTTAATTGCTATAACTGCTTATAAGATTTGCTTACTTGAGCTCACCTTAACATCAACTCTTAAATTCTCTACAGGTATTCTACACCACTGTATGACGAGATTCATAGAGTAGTTGAGGAATAGCAGAACCCCGAGAGACAGTTTAGGATGCAGCCTAAAACCTCCATCTACCTGGAGGCCATGCCTTCATCCTGGACTGCCGGTTCTGGTGGTCTGCACCAAGTTTTACTCAGTTAAGAGTGTGATCAAAAAATTAAATATAGGTTAAAAGTTATGTGACTAGATTTGCCAAAACAAAAGTCTTAAGTCATGAGGGAGAGTGACTATGTCAAATGGTAGATTCACAGTCTCCCCCCAAGATTCACAATCTCCC
The DNA here is from genome assembly GCF_014108415.1 of Molossus molossus. NCBI lineage: Eukaryota > Metazoa > Chordata > Mammalia > Chiroptera > Molossidae > Molossus > Molossus molossus. The sequence continues at coordinate 28,680,905 of NW_023425346.1, forward strand.
CCTTCATCTCTGCCACCACATCATACTAAAAATACTAAAAAATGCTAAAAACCCGGAACATGGGCTGACTCTAATATGATTACATTTGATATTAATACTTGTAAGGCCTACCCCTGAATTCAGAAACAAAATGCACAACAATAGGACTTGAGGTGATCCAGCAAAGCAGCAGCATGTATGAAAGAGACTCATGCATTTAGTTGACAATAAGCTCAGTAGGCGTCAACAGCAACATGGCTGGCAAAAAGGCTAAAGGACCCTGAAGCTGTATTAATAGAAACCCTGAGCTATAATAAGGGAAATAATGGTACAACTCTACTTAAAGTTGCACACACAACACCTGGAGGGTGTAGTCAGCTCTGTGGGCCCCACATGGGCCCCATGTGGACCCTTTTGCAAGGAACAGTGACAAGGAGTAATGCAGTAGGAATTGCAGCAAGTAAGAAAGAGTTATAGGAAACGGGGTTTTTACCTTTAGGAAAGTGTTAAGACATATATGGTGCCATGACTAATAGACTTGTGAAAAAAGGATGAAAATGGCTCTGCATGATAAAAAGGAAGAGCTAGAACCACTCTGTAGAGGTCTAGCTGAAATGATAAACTAGAAAAATAATAGACATTGCAGTCATACAAATCCAGCATGGCTGCTGGCTTATAGGTCTTCTCAAAACCTTGAATGAGTTTATGCTTCTCTTCTTTACTTCTATTTCCATGTTCCTAATATGAGGACATTTCCTACCTTATAGATTTGATATGGGAATTAGAAAAAAAGTATTTAAAATACTAGCACAGTGTTTGTCATTGTATGTGCTCAGAATCTACAACAGCAATGAGAAGAGTCAGATAAACCTTGAGTTTCATGTACAATGCTGGGAAGAAATGAATGCAATTATGCTTATTGGAAATGGTGAGATTGGTAAACCAAAGGAAATATGGACAGCTGAAAGTGAATGTGTGATTAATAAAATGACTGATAGAGTTTCTTTGGATCTAGAATGTTGTTATAAATATTTTATAATATAGCTGTGTGTGTGTGTATATATATATATATACACACACAGATATATATATATATATATAGATATATATAGATATATATAGATGCATATATACACATTAAAAATAAAAATAAAACAAAGAGTAGTTGATCTACAAAGAAACATGTATTTTTTGGTCTTGGGTATTTTATAAATTTTAGAAAGATATTTTTATTTAAAAATTAGAAATTTCTTGAAAGGACCACTTCAGAAGATAGTAAATGCCTTATTTAGTAGGGGACTAAGATGCTGAGGTGGGTTAATGTTATCATAAACACTATAGTTGGTTTTTTTTTTAATCCTTTAATAGATAATTTATTCTATAGTTCAAAATCAACCCTTATCTCCTGGGGTGAAATTATGCTTTATTTAATACTCTGAGGACAGAATTCTCTAAGTCAGTGGTTCTCAACCTGTGGGTCGTGAACCTTTGGGAATGACCCTTTCACAGGGGTCACCTAAGACCATCAGAAAACACATATTTCCGATGGTCTTGGGAACCGAGACACCGCTCCTCTATCCATCTCCAGGTGGGTCCACCCACATGAAGATACGCCCACATACAACATGAGGAACTGTATTAAAGGGTTGCGACATTAGGAAGGTTGAGAACCACTGTGACCTGCTGAGAATATTGTATACATTGTTTTCTTCCATAAGATCTGCACTTTCAATATCTACTTTATTTATAACTAAGAAGAACCTGAAAATGTATCTGGGATTAAATATGGTTAAGGACAGGCTTTTGTATTATGTTCAAAATCTGTTTGTGCTATTAAAAATTCCCAGTCAACTTGATGCAATCTTGATGTTTCTTCAAAACAGTCTTGGCTATCAGCCCTGTCTGGTCTGGCTCAGTTGGTTGGACATTGTCCCGTGCACTAAAATGTTGCTGGTCCAATTCTCATTCAGAGCACGTGCGGGGATTCCAGGCTTGATTCCCAGCAGGGGGTATGCAGGAAGCTGATGGATGTTTTGCTCTCACAGAAATGTTTCTCTCTCCCTCTCCTTCTCTCTTCCACTGGCTCTAAAAAAAAAAAAAAAAAAAATCTTAAAACAAAAGCAAAACAATTTTGCCCACCAAAACCCACAGCTGCTCAGGAACAATTCAAAGTCCGCAAATTACCTTCTTCAATGTGGAAGGCAAGTTATTCCGTAGACACTGAAAACCTCAAGCCAGCTCTTAATAAAGGGCTGTTCGTTTTTTATGGTTCTCTGTAACACTATAGAAATGTATATAATAGCCCCTGAGAAAGAAGATACCTACTAGGAAGGGTTTCTGGTGGCTAACCGGACTCAACCAAAACAAAACAATAGCAACAACAAAAAATGATCCCTAGCAGCCATTTCCACACAGGATCCTCTCACACAAACTGCACTTGAGGGAGAAGACTGCACTGAACTGCCTGCCTGCAATGTGTTTCTGCCATCTGAGCCAGACCTTATAAAGGAGTTCCTGGGCCCTGGCCAGTTTGGCTCAGAGGTTAGAGCGTAGGCCTGCGGTCCGGAGAGACACGGGTTCGGTTCCCGCTAAGGGCACGTACTTCGGTTGCAGCTTGTCCCCGGCCCTGGTTGGTCGTGCGGGTGGCAGCCACTAGATGTGTCCCTTCACGTCGATGTTTCTCTCTCTCTCTCCCTTCCTCTCTCTCCCTCCCACTCTATCTGTACAAGAAATGGAAAAATATCCTCGGGTGAGTATAAAAAAATAAATAAATAAATAAAAAATAAAGGAGTTCCTGGAATCCCATTTCAACCAATAGGACTGAGGCTTTCCCTGTTCAACTGGAGCTGCACAGCTCTGACCAATCAGACTGGTTCTATTATGACCAATCAGGACAGTGCCTTTAGACCAATCAAACTGTGAAGATTTCGGGTCCTCATTTGCATGAGTATGGGCCAATCAGGAACCAGGGTTGGGGATCTCTTTTTATATAAGTCTGCTCCTCTCTGGCTCGGCAATTGCACTTCCCCCTTTCCCCCCAAAAAATGAGAATTGCTTTCCCTGACTAATGCTGAAGTTCAGGAGACATCCCATCTTGCTGGAGTAGAGTGAAGCAGAGTAGAGCAGAGCAGAGCTGAGCTGTCTAGCAAAGATGCGCCTGGCCCCTGCCTCACAGCCAGGCTGTTTTAAGTCATGCTGAATCACGATTGAGCTGTTTTACAATGAATAAAGTTTCCTTCTTCACCCCATCCCAAACTGAAGATTTCTTTTGGCACTGAATTGGAACCAATGACCATCGATCAACATAACTTATGAGGAGACAGTCTGTATTTTTGTTTGTGATTATATCCTAACATATGCTTATAGTAGGATACATTATTTATGAACAAGTGATCAAATAAACTCTATATCACTGATTCTCAATCATAGTTATACATTGGAATCACTTGGGAAGCGTTTGAAATTGGCAATTTCTGAGCATGCCCCACAACCAAAACAGAAATTCGGAGTGGGGCCAGTCATTGGTATTTTTCAAAAGCTTTTCGGACAATTTTTATGGGAAGGTAAGATGGAAAATAGCTGTATTCAGTGATCATGTTTTTATTCCTGAAATCTGTCATCACCTTGAAAGTCTTATTGACCACCTTTTCTGCATATATTTGATAAAGTGTGCTAAATTTTGGTATTCCCAAAATCAAAGCCTTTAAATTTACACCTTAGAATTTTTTGGACAAATTGTTTCTTTCTAGCAGTTATGTGAACTAAACAATGTAAGCATTCTATTCAAAGATTATGAAACTTAGAGAGGTTTTTTTTGTTTGATATTCAGTGGTTGTATTCTTGGGGATTTTAACTAATAAGAAGGCAGATCTTAAGATTATTTGTACTCTAATTTTAAACTAAATATGTGAAAGTTAGTTGGTTCCACATAAAATTATTCATGAAGGAAACTTTTTTTGATATCACACAATTAAGGGCATAGGGCAGAATTTTCCCTCAGAGAACTTTCAACAGACCAATAGAGTATTTTAGAAGAACTTTATTATGAATACATTTAGGTTGGACATGCTCTCTCTGATTCACATAAACACCTCATTTCTTATTACTTATCTTCAGTCTGATCTATGCAAATATATTTTTTATTTAGTTTTTGTAGGTACTGTATTTGAAAATGCACTATTTCTACACACGTGTTTTTCGACTTCTAGTCCCTGGACTAGAAATATCAGTAACACCTGGGAACTTGTTTAAAGTGTAAATTACCAGGTAATTGTAGGTTAACTAATCCCTTCAGGTGGTTCTAACATACTCTACAGTTTAATAACTTCAGAAAAACTTCCAATTTAAAAAGGCATTGCCTAGAAATATCTCTCTGTTTAGGCAAGCCTTGCAACAACAAAAACAATGTAATAAAAAGTAAAACAGATTTCTATGCTCCATCCCATATATACCTATGTTATTGGTGGAGAGAGGTCCTCATCCCGACCTGTGGCTTCTGAGAGTGGGTTTTTCTGAGACTTGCATGGGAGAACCAGTGATTTTTATTTGTGTGTAATTAAATCCCAAAGTTTCCAAGGTCCCATCCCTTTTGTTGGACCAATGAAGAAGTGTAGCTGTGGTTTCAATAGGACTAAAATAAAAGCCTGTGTGATCTATTCTTGTTGTGTTGATGCAAACAATCAGGCCAAATTAAAACTGGACTTAATGCAGTCTCTTTAAAAATAAGGTTAATCTTAGAGACAAAAATTTTGATTCAATAAAGATCACAATGCCCATTTGTGAATATCAGACCCAAGTGCGGTTAGCTATCTTCAAAGTTTGTTTTTAAGGTTATGTCTGTGTATGCCATACAGACCTCAGTACCTGATGACATAACCAAATATGTTGTAAATGCAGAAAATCTATCAGATTGTCACTGCTTGCTTTAATTCCAGCAACAGCCTTGCATCTGGAAGTCTTGGTTTATGATTTGCTATGTGCATTAACCTTTGTGTTTTGTATTCTTCCTTCTGTTTTCATAGAATGTATGCCCATGTCCTTAATTACCTAGTTGCTTTTTTCACATAATGTAAGCTTCACTTTACAAGCCATCTGCATCACCATCTCCTGAAATGAGACTTGATGATTTGAACTTATGGTTGAGTCAATGAAGTTTGGCCAGTCTATCAGCTTCCCTTGAAACTACTTTCTCTTTTCTGCCTAAATGGTTCACACAGAAAAGTTCCACAATTTCTCACAGGGAAAATTTAAGACTATTTCCCTTAGCTTAATTTGAAGTGAGTATGGTGGACAAAAGAGCTTCAGACAGGTGCAACACACCTGCCTCCAGGGAAGCCACTGCTCCAACCTAATGTGGGACACTGCAAAGTGAGTCTTCCCTTTATGTCATGGATTTTCATCCCTTACCAGACCTTAGTTGCTACTAGTCTCCTAACCTTTGAATTATGCCTTTTAACTTTCTTGTCAAGTTTGTTATTTCTAGAGTACAATAGGATGCCAGCTTGTCCAACACACCATCCTCTGTACATTGCTTATGACGCCTCCTGGGGACACCAGACTGGAGTTTGCAAAATCCCTCTTCTTTGCATGAAGACTCCATTCCCTTTTGCTCACTCTTCCTCTGTCAGATAGGGGGAAACCTCTGAGCCTTGGGATAGGCAGGCCTACACCCCTCTGACATCACGAAGCAATTACAAGATGGAGACCTTCGTCCATTTACCTTTTTGTAAGATTACAAAGAGGTGTAGTCTCTCTAAAGGTGGGATTGATATTATTGGAATTAACTAGTTATTAATAATAAAAAAAGAAGCGAATGGGAAACTAGACATTATAGACGTGATATCTGGGTAGCTTCACTAGAAAACTGTAATTTCACACTCCCCAGAAAATCACCAACCCATTCCCTGCAGATTACTGGGGAAAAGATTCAACAAATGGGATATAGATGCATGTGCTGTGAAGTTGGGGTGATATAGGGAAGGTAATTGCCTATCAGTTAAACCTGGCAACAGAGATCATTGGCCAGAAAAGGGGTGGGGCCAATGCAAGCCCATGAAAATTTTGGAATACATAATCCCCTAAACAAAGAAGTTTGCTCTCTTGGCTCTTGGCTCTCTTGCATTTGCCCATGTGGCCAATGGCCATGCAGACCCCACACGCAATGGACTAATGGACTGCAGCTGGGAAAACAAACTAAGCTAACCTAATGCTGAATTGGACTATCCCAACAGGGAATGGAAATTCTGGACACTGGATTTGATTTTAGCTCTGCTAAAGCCCCAGCTACATTTTTCTCTTGGCCCAACAAAGGAAAATGGGAACTTGGAAACTCAGGGATTTAATTCAATTAAAATAAAAATCACTTGTTCTCCTGTGTGAGTCTCAGAAAATTCCTTTTCTTGGGATATCACAAGAAGCCCATTCCCATTAATGATAGGTGGGAATGAGTACCTCTCTCTACCAATAACATCTATAGAGCCAGAATTTGTGGTATCAAGTGCCATATGTCTGGGATTTTAGTTAGTCCTTCCCTCTCTGCTCCCCAGAACTACTATTTTGAAGTCAAACTAACAGGGTCCAAAGATTGGTGTTCAGGGACTCCGGGTCTAAGTTTCTTCACCTGTGCAAAGCTGTTCAGTCACCTTTCATGCTATGTCAATGAATGAAACATTAAACATGAAGGGTCAACTAGAGCAACACTTTAATACTTTCATTGTTATGAGTATTGATCTCCTTTTCATGATATTATGTAAACCTCAGCTTTTCTTCCTGCCTTTTGCTAACCTTCAATCTTGGTGACAAGCCTTGTACTGGTGAATGATGTTCCTGGGTCTATCCTAGTGGAAACCAATTAACATGTCACTCACTTGGGTTCCCTCAGGATATGACAATATGGGATCTCTCAGGAGTATGAGGACACTCATACCTCTTTTTTCCACCTCCATTTCAGTTCTGTACTTGCACAATAAATCTTCTTAGCATTATAGTTACTACTATAATTACACTATAATTATAACTATTACACTAAATAGTTGACAATGAATTTGATTGTTTAGTTTGGTGATGAATTTCTTCTATAAATGAATGCTAGGCAACCTTTCTACTCATGGCTCTGAAGATTATCCAAATATGTCAATCTTCTATGTCACATAGACTAACTAAAAGTCAGCTTTTTTACCTCCTTTCCATATAGTTGGAAGCTACTCATCCTATGAGGACCAAATTAAACCATACCTCTTGTGGAGAGTTTATACACAATCCAGAGAAGGCTGTGAGGGTATTAGTTCTAGTATTAGAGTTGATTGTCATTTAACTGATCCTGAAGCAGCCCACGTGGTGCTTACATTAAGAGAAATAAATGCAACAAAAGACCATACAGGTATAGCTTGGAGATATTGTAGATTTGGTTCCAGGCCACTACAATAAAGTGAGTATTGCAATAAAGTGAGTTGTAATCTTTTTGTTGGTGGAGGTTGTTGCCTTTGTCTTGTAAAAAATGCAACATCTGTGAGGTGCAATAAAGGTTTTACTGTAAAAGAAACACTGTAAACATGATCATAAAGCTATTTATAAAGACATTATCAATGTATATTTTTCCTCAAAGCATAAAGATTCAACTAAAGCTATTACTTGCCTTAATAGTAATGCCCTTTTATCCTTTTGCCAGTGAGTATGATGTTAGCTGTGGGCTTGTCATATATGCCATACCTATTAGAAAGTCAAAAATATAAGAGATGAAAAATACCGATGTGGATGTGAAGAAAGGAATCCCCTTGCACACTGTTGGTTGAAATGTAAATTGGTAGAGATACTATGGAAAACAGTATAAAGGGTCCTGAAAAAATTAAATATAGAACTACTTCATGATTTAGCAATTCCAGTCCTGGGGTTATACCCAAAGGTAATTAAAACACTCACTTGAAAATATATTTGTACCTCTATGCTTATAGCAGAATTGTTTAATATGAAAGTTATTTGGCCATAGGAAATAAGGAAATACTATCATTTGCTACAATATGGACAGACCTTGAAGGCATTATGCTAAGTGAAAAAGTCAGAGAGAGAAGGTACAAATACTGTATGATATCACTTATATGTGGAATCTAAAAACAAACAAATTCATAGAAAAGGAGATCAAACTTGTGGTTATCAGAGGTGGGAGAGGAATGATTGGAAGAATGTAGTCAAAAGATAGAAACTTCCAATTATAAATAAGTACAAGATGTGCCATGTACAACATGATTGACTACAACCAACACTGCTGTATGATATATAGAACAGTTGTTAAGAGAGTGTGTCCTGAGTTCCCATCACAAGGAGAACAATTTTTAAGTTTCTTTTTTTCTTTTTATTGTATCTATATATGAAGGTGGATGTCAGCTGAACCTATGTGGTAACCATTTCACAATATATATTAATTCAATCATCATGCTGTAAGCCTTAAATGTATATGGTAAAGTATATCAATTATTTCTCAATAACACTTGATGAAAACAATAATGCCCAATTAATCAAATGCAAAAGAGTCAAACCTTTACACTATAGTTTTTATATGCAGGCAAAATTGGTCTTTCTAATAAAATAGCACATTTGACTGAATACTTAATAGAATCACTATTTAAACTTACTGCAGAAAATTTTCTTTTCTTCCATCTTTCAGCTCTTAAAGAAATTCCTGTGGTGCAATGAATATAACATAAAACAAAGCACTTATTGGTGAGAGACTAAATTTAAACAAGATAATTCAAATATTTGCATCACTTAAATAATGTAAAGGATACAGTTATTTATTGATTTTTAATCCTCGCCTGAGGACATTTTTCCATTTTTTGTTCAGGTAGAGTGGGAGGGAGAGAGAGAGAGAGAGAGAGAAACATCGATGTGAAAGGGACACATTGAGTGGCTGCCATCCTCACGACCAACCAGGGGCACATTGAGTGGCTGCCATCCTCACGACCAACCAGGGGCACATTGAGTGGCTGCCATCCTCACAACCAACCAGGGCTGGGGACAAACCCAACCAAGGTACATGCCCTTAGTGGGAACTGAACCCGGAGTCTCTCAGGACCGCAGGCTGACACTCCAACCGCTGAGGTAAACTGGCCAGGGCTAAGGATACATTCATTAAGTCGTAAATTTACCTACATAAAATGATGACTATGTTAAAATATATATATAATTATTTAATATTAGATATACGCATATGTACTTATATAAGCTACAGAAATTAGGAAAATTAAATAACATACTTTTTGATTTTTAAATAAAATTTTGGATCTTTCAACCTACTTTGATGTTAAAAATGATTAACAGCCCTGGCCAGTTTGGCACATCACTTAGAGTATCAGCCCGTGGACCATAGAGTCCCAGGTTCGGTTCCCGCTAAGGTCACAAACCTCGGTTGCAGTTTGTCTCCAGCCCCGGTTGGGTTTGTGTGTGTAGCAACCAGTTGATGTGTCTCTCTCACATCGATGTTTCTTTCTCTCTCTTCCCCCCCTCTCTCCCTCCTGCTCTATCTGAAGATAAATGCAAAAATGTCCTTGGGTGAGGATAAAAATAAATGAATAAATAAATAAATAAAAAAGATTAACAGATCAAAAAATGTTCCTTTTGAATTGTTAATTATTTAATAGAGACCTTCAAAGAACCTCATTCCACTTTATGTACATTTCACCTCCAAAAATTAGGTCCTTCCATATATATATATATATATATATATTGTTTACCAGAGATCCACCACACAACAAAAGACTCACATAGGTTGAAGGGATGGAAAAAAAGATCTTTGAAGCAAACGGAAAGGAAAAAAGAGCTGATGTAGCAATACTCATATCCAATAACATAGACTTCAAAATGAAGGTCATAAACTAGAGATAAAGAAGGCCACTACATAACATTAAAAGGATCTATCCAACAGGAAGATATAACCTTGATAAACATGTATGCACCCAATATAGGAGCACTGAAATACATTTAAAAACTTCTGGAGGACTTCAAAGGAGAAATTGACATCAATACAATCATAGCAGGGAACTTCAACACCCCACTGTCATCACTGGATAGATCCTCTACACAAAAAAATGAGCAAGAAAACAGAGACTATAAATGATGCATGATCAAGTGGATTTAATAGATATTTACAGAGAATTATACCCCAAAACTGCAGAATTCACTTTCTTTTCAAGTGCACATGGGACATTCTCAAAGATAGACCACATGTTAGGACACAAACTAAGTCTCTACAAGTTCCAGAAGATTGAAATCATATCAAGCATCTTCTTAGGTCACAGTGGCATGAAACTAGAAATCAAAAACATTCAAACACATGGAGGCTAAATAGCATGTTATTAAAAAATGAATGGATTACCAAGGAAATCAGGAAAGAAATTAAAAACTTCCTGGAAACCATTGAAAATGAACACACAACAACACACAATCTATGGGATGCAGCAAAAGCAGTCCTGAGAGGAAAGTTAATAGCACTACAAGCCTACCTGAAGAAACAAGAAAAATTTTTAATTGACTATCTAACCTCACAACTTAAAGAAAAGTAAGCAAAAAGAAAACCCCAGAGCAGATAGAAGTAAAGAAATAGTAAAGGTCAGAGCAGAAATAAACAACATAGAGACTAAATAAACAATTCAAAAGATCAATGAAACCAAGAGCTGTTTCTTTGAAAAGATAAACAAGATTGATGGACCTTAGCTAGACTCACCAAAAAACAAAGAGAAAGGACCCAAATAAACAAAATCAGAAACAGAAATGGAGAAATAATAACTGACACCACAGAAATACAAAGAATTGTTACAAAGTACTATGAACAATTATATGCCAACAAATTGGACAATCTAGGTGAAATGGACACATTTCTAGAATCACACAGGCTCCCAACACTGAACTGGGAAGAGACAGAAAACTTGAACAGACCAATAACAACTAAGAAAATTGAAGATGAATCTCCCAGCAAACAAAAGCATGGGACCGGATGGCTTCATGGCTGAGTTTTACTGAACATTCAAAGAAGAACTAACACCCATTCTTCTCTAACTATTCAAAAAATTCAACAAGCAGGAAGACTTCCAAACCTGTTTTATGAGGCCAGCATAATTCTAATTCTAATTCCAAAACCAGATAAAGACACCACAAAGAAAGCAAGGTACAGATGAATATCCCTGATGAACATAGACGCCAAAATCCTGAACAAAATACTAGCAAATCGGATCCAGCAATACATCAAAAAAATTATTCACCATGACCAAGTGGGATTCATCCCAAGGATGCAAAGCTGGTACAATATTTGCAAATCAATAAATGTGATATACCACATAAACAAAATGAAAAATTAAAACCATATGATCATATCAATAGATGCCAGAAAAGCATTTGACAAAATCCAGCACCCATTTCTGATAACAACACTCAGCAATGTGGGAACAGAGGGAATCATATCTCTACATAATAAAGGTCATATATAAAAAACCTACAGCAATATCATACTCAATGGGCAAAAACTAAAAGCATTTTCCATAAGAACAAGAAGAAGACCTGGATGCCCACTTTCACCACTCTTATTTAATATAGTGCTGAAAGTCTTAGCCACAGCAATTAGACATGAAGAAAAAATAAAAGAGATCCAAATTGGAAAGGAGGACGTGAAATTGTCATTACTTGCCGATGACATGATGATGTATAGAGAAAACCCTTAAGACTCCATTGAAAATCTGCTAGAGCTTGTAAATTAATTTGGCAAAGTATCAGGATACAAAATTAACATCAAGAAATCAATGGCATTCTTATACACCAATAATGAACTCACAGAAAGAGAAACTAAAAAAAATTCTATTTACCATTGCAGCAAAAAAAAAAAAAAGTAAGATACCTAGGAATAAACTTCACCAAAGAAGTAAAGGACCACCCTGGCCGGTTTGGCTCAGCAGTTAGAGCGTTGGCCTGCAGTCCAGAGAGACCCAGGTTCGGTTCCCACTAAGGGTACATACCTCAGTTGCAGTTTGTCCCCATCCCTGGTTGGTCATGCAGGTGGCAGCCGCTTGATGTGTCCCGTTCACGTCAATGTGTCTCTCTCTCTCTCTCTTCCTCTCTCTCCTTCCCACTCTGCCTGAACAAAAAAAATGGAAAGATGTCCTCAGGTGAGGATAAAAAAAAAAAAAGGAAGTAAAGGATCTATTGGCAGAAAACTACAGGACATTGAAAAAAGAAATAGAGAAAGATATTAAAAATTGGAAACATATATCTTGTTTATGGATTGGAAGAATTAACATCTTGAAAAGTGAAATAGAGGAAGATATAAAAAAGACATTGAAAAAAGAAATAGAGGAAGATATAAAAAAGTAGAAGCATATACTTTGTTCATGAATTGGAAGAATTAACATCATTAAAATGTTCATACTACCCAAAGCAATCTATAGATTCAATGCAATCCCCATTAATATATCAACAACATACTTCACAGAACTAGAACAAATACTTAAAAATTTTATATGGAACAAAAAAGACCCGGATAGCCACAGCGATCTTGAAAAAGAAAAATAAGGTAGGAGGGCTCACAATACCAGATATCAGGTTATACTACAAAGCCATTGTAATCAAAACAGCCTTGTACTGGCACAAGAACAGGCATATTGATCAATGACCCAAGACATTATGCTCAATTAATATTTGACAGAGGTGACAAGAGCATACAATGGAGTAAAGAAAGCCTCTTTTATAAATGGTGTTGGGAAAATTGGACAGCTACATGCAAAACAATGGAACTAAATCATCAACTCACACCATATACAAGAATAAACTCAAAATGGATAAAAGACTTAAATGTGACTCATGAATCCATAAAATCCTAGAAGAAAATATAGGCAACAAAATTTCAGACATCACACACAACAGAATTATCACTGTATATATGTATAATCAATGGACATAGACAACAATGCTGTGGGGTGGGGGGTGGGATTGGGAGGAGGATGTCTAGGGGGGAAAAAGGAGAAACATTTGTAACAAAAATAAATTAATTAATTAAAAAAAAATTTAACCCTGAAAAAAAATTAGGTCTTGACCAAAAAAAAAAAAAAAAAAGAAAATTTTATTCCCCTTTCTATACATGGTTCATGCTGATATTGATCATTATATTTGATTATTTTAACCTGATGAATCTTGCTTTTATTCAAAGTAGTACACAAATACATTGCTATTGTTTTTATTTCCTGAATCCCATGCTTAGAACAGAATTTTATACTCCTTTTTAAGGCATTTGTTAATAGAGAATAGAAAGAAAACATTACATATTCATTACACTTTTTCTAAACTCAATTTTGAGGAAGGAGGTAGAAGAGAGAAGGAAAGAAGACAATGGAAGAAGAAAATGAAGCCCACCATTCTGTATCTTAGTACTTCCCATACACTTGTCAATGTTTTGCTGCTATATCATGTGCTTTCCTCTCTATTGATGGTAGTATGCATCCATTCAACCTTTAAAATTACAACAAGCTTGGCCCACTTGGTGTGGCTTAGTGAACTGAGCATCATTCTGTTGACTGAGAGGTCCCAGTTTGATTCCAGATCAGGGCACATGTCTGGGTTTTGGGCTCGATCACCAGTAGGGGCAATACAGGAGGCAGCCGATGGATGTTTCTCTCTCTCCCTTCCTTTCTCTCTAAAAAATCAATAAAAACAGTCTGGCTGGTGTGGCTCAGTGGTTGAGCATTGACCCATGCACCAAGAGGTCACCAGTTCTATTCTCTTTCATTGCACATGCCCAGGTTGTGGGCCAGATCCCCAGTGTGGGGCATGCAGGAAGCAGCCAATCAATGTTCTCTCTCATCAATGTTTCTATCTCTCTTTCTCTCTCCCTTCCTCTCCCTACAAAATCAATAAAAAAATATTTTTAGATCAATAAAAACATATTGAAAAAATTACAAGCCTGATTTCAACATAAAGGAAATTTAAGAGTCATTGAATGGCTATAAGAATTCAGTCAGATATGGCCTAGATATATCAGTGAGTCCAGTATTTTGATATTCCATGAAGAAATTTAATCCAGGTTGCTGCTTTTCAAATCAACACATTGGACACTGACGGCCACATCTTCAAGGAACAGGAGTGTTAGCAGCTAAATTCCAATGTAATTAAGCTGATTTGAATAGAAGTTAGGCCTCCTGGAATTTAGGACTCATGAAATAGTGCTTTTACAGGACTTATGCTACTATTTGGAATATAAGAACCTATTCTACAGTCCACATTGCAAATAGCTAGGGATAAAGAACGTTATAATTCCGAGACTTTTTCTTTTATAAATACAAATGCCTTAAATCAAAAGGAAAGAAATACATTAATAAAATGTGTACAAATATCTATCAACCAAATAAATGATCAGTATAGTTGGAGAGGTAAACAAATTGAAGTCACAGTTCCTTTCCACAAAAGTTTACTATTAGAAAAAAAGAAACACGAAATCAAAACCAGCATATGTACATGTGTGTATCTATGTATACATAGTACACACACGTAAAATCAGTTCTAGATTGTTTAATATAGGCGGTAAGTGTTAATATAATTCAACCAATTTAATTATGTGCAGTGAAATAATGTCATTGATGATGTAGAACCATAAGTAAAGCTTTGAAGGGGAGTAGAATTTAAACAGGAGGAAAGGCATGGAAGGAAGATGACTGGATTTTATCATAAAAACAGACAAACAATATCATGAAAAACAGAGCCACGTGTGCCTTTTTGGGAAAGGATACAGTATAAACCTGGTCAAGATTACCTTTGGGACTGGGTTGGGTGGGAGGAAGAAGGATTTATGCTGATGGAATTAGGAGGGATAAAGAAGGATGCTGGAAATCACAGAACTGCATACCCTCTGTCCTTTGAGACTGCACTAGTAGGGGTAAATCCTACTGTATTCTCCTGTCTACTTAGTACAGGAAGATAAAATAATATTTTCTTAACCAAGAAGAACTACATGCATGTTTAAAGGTGCTTCTGGTTTAGGTATCATTTTACTTTTATAAAATTTCACATCATTATGATAGATTTGGGGAAATGAAGTCATGATAAGGGAGGTCATTTTAAAGTGGAAATGTTTAAGTCAAACTGCATATATTTGTATTATTACATGTATATTATACAGATCTCAGTAGCAACTGAAATAATTCAGGTTGCTATTTGTACTTGCATTTATTTCATTTCACTAGCTCTTAACTTTCTCCAAAAGTTTATATGGAGGCAAGGAGAGGAACAGAAGAATAATGCAGCTGTAATTATGAGTATTTCTGGGATACAATAAATCAAAACAGCAATGCAGAAATAATGTGAAAATAAATCCTTGAGAGTAAAACTATCCACCAGAAAAGGAAGGAAGGGTCTAGTGATCTGAGTACAGAAATATAGGCCACAGACATACACTCTGAAGCAAAGAAAGGAAGAGGATGTTTGTTCATTGGCTACCGTCACAATTTCAAAACTTGGAAACCAAACTGCCTGGGTGTGGATCCTGGAGCAGTCACCGTGGGGATGTGGTTTTGCTTCTCTGGACCCCAATTTTACCATCATAACCTGTTTCTGATAGGTGTCGTGGTTAAAAGATTTATAGTTTGTAAATTCTTAGGACATGAGGTGTCATAGAAATAGTGTAAGCATATAATGTATTATTCAAAATATGACAGTTTTAAGAGTGAAATGAACTGCTAAAAGCATTACAGATTATGGATCATTTTGAAATGATTATTTATTGATCAAAAAACAGTTTTCTTGTAAAATGATGAGTTATTTCAAAAATTATATTTAAAAATAAACTTCCTTTTTTTTTTAATATATAAATTTTTTATTTATTTTTTTGTTACAGATATTTTACCTTTTTTACCCCATTGGCACTCCCCTCCCCACCCCACCCTCGCCCCGTCCCCGGCTTAGTTGTCCATGTCCATTGGTCATGCATACATGCATATAAGTTCTGTGGTTTATCTCTTCCCACCCTCCCACCCCCTCTTCTGAGGGATGTCAGTCTGTGCCCTACTTCCATGTTTCTGGGTCTACCGTATTCTTCAGACTGTTATGTTCATTATATTCTGTATATAAGTGAGATCATGTGGTATTTGTCTTTTTCTGCTTGACTTCTTTCACTTAGGATAATAAACTTTCTTAAAGGTAAAATAGCATATATTCCTATAAATTAAATTCCTATAAACAATATTCCTATATTGTTTATTGAATATTATAAAGGAACATATGTATAAGAATATTTTTGGTACATTTTCATGAACTTAAGCACTTTTCTTAGTTTGATTCTACTAGTGTGTTACTGGTTTTGTTCCCCAGAACATATTTTGCTTTTCAGTATGTGATTTTTAAAAATTCTGAACAGCTTTATTGAGGTATAGTTTACATGTCACAAAATACCACCAATTCAATGTTTTAAAATAAATTTACTGAGTTGTGAGAACATCACAAAGGCTTTCTATCTTTAACTTATTTATAACATTGCTTACAATGTTCTTCAAGTTTCTTTTTCTGATTAATTCATTTGAAATTGTAGAAGTCTTGAATTAATTCTTATCTATGGAGCATAATAATTTTAAATAAGTAAATCTGTTAACAGATACTGAAGAACCCAGTAACCTCATGGTATATTCTACTAACGTGAGAATAGTATTAATTCTACTTTTATTTAACATAAAAATATATAGATAATAGTATCTAATTTTTCTCACAGGTACTATATTTTTGCCTTTTTTATTTTTAAAGAATTTTGTTTCTTTATTTTAGAGAGAGAGCAAGGAAAAGAGAGAGAGATAGAAACATCGATGTGAGACAACATCGATTGGCTAACTCCTGCATACCCCACACTGGGGATTTGGCCCACAACCTGGTCATGTGCCTTGACTGGGAACCAAACTGGTGATCTGTTGATGCGTGTGTCAACACTCAACCACTGAGTCACACTGGCTGGGTGTATTTTTGCTTTTTTAATATTACCTTTCACCAATGTCTAACAACTATTTCAAGTAAGTTAGCTATTCATGACTATTTTGAATGCTTTGCTTTTTAAATAAT
Source organism: Molossus molossus (assembly GCF_014108415.1). Classification (NCBI taxonomy): domain Eukaryota; kingdom Metazoa; phylum Chordata; class Mammalia; order Chiroptera; family Molossidae; genus Molossus; species Molossus molossus. Next base: position 28,697,951 of record NW_023425346.1, read on the forward strand.
GTAAAACTGTAAGCTTTCAACTTTTTCTATTCCATTATACTATATACATTTTCAATGAAAACTAGAAATTTCTAATTGTTTCCCCATAAGTCAAAAGATTTTGCAGCATAATTTTAAATTTAAATAGTGCATGTTGTTTAAATATTCATCATTTACATTTCCAATATTTTTATTTTTATTGCAAAGATAAATTTTAATCTCTTTCTGTTTGCAGGAACTGCCATACTGTTTTTCATAGTGGTGCCACCAATTTATATTCCCACCAACAGTTCAAAAGTGATCCCTTTCTCCACATCCTCAACACTTGTTATTACTTGTCTTTTTGGTGATAGCCATTTTAACAGGTGAGGTGATATATCAGTGTGGTTTTGACTTGCATTTCCCTGATAATTAGTAATGGACATCTTTTCATGTACCTGCTGACCATCGTAAGTCTTCTTTGGAAAAATATCTATTCACTTTGCCCATTTTTTAAATTGTTTTTGTTTGTTTGTTTGGCTATTCAGTTGTATAAGAGTTTTTTGTTTTGGTTTGTTTTTTTCCAGTATCTTTTTGGAATTAATCACTAAAAGGTTCCTAGACCCAATTTCAATCGGCCGCCCCCAAGCAACAACAAACAATTCTCAGACACCATCAGAGTGTCTTAGATTTCAATTCAGTTCTGATGCTATCTACACAGAGATAGAATACAACTCAATTCTGACAGTACCCATGAGACTGCATCAGATTGTAAAGGTTATATGTTCAGTTCCAGCAGACTTCCCCCACCCAACACTTCAGATGCTAGTTGCAATGCAAGTCCAGGTTGTCACCTGAACCCCTCACAGATTAGCTATAAATCAGAGGTTCCCACAATCCCCCTCCTCTGGTTTGATTTTTAATTTGCAAGAGTGGCTCACAGGTGTCAGAGAAACACTTTACTTCCTGGATTACCAGTTTATTATAAAACAATATGATAAAGATTACAGATGAATATGAAGATGGAAAAGATGAGTAGGGTAAGGTATGGGGAAAAGACACAGAGCTTCCATGCTCTCTCTCTGAGTGTGCCACTCTCCCCAAATCTCCACGTGCTCAGGAACCCAGAATCTCTCCAAACCTGAACCTCAGGGGTTTTATAGAGGCTTCGTTACATAGGCATCATTGATGAAATCATTGGCTATTGACAGTTGACTCAAATTCTGAGCCCTTTCTCTTCCCCAAAGATTAGCTGTGACGGTGAAATTTCCAACCCTGTAATCACAGGATTGGTTCTACCAGCCCCCATCCTTAGGTGGGGTACAAATGTCACCTCATTAACATAACAAGAGACAGCTTTGTCTCTCTGGACACTTAGGATTTTAATAGCTGTGAGCCAGGAATTGTAGATGATAACCAAATATATATGAGAAATATATTTTGGTCATCTGAATGACCACATGTATATTTCTTATAAATTACAATATCACAACTTCTTATCAGATATCTGATTTGCAAATACTTTCTCTTATACCATAGGTTGCTTTTCATTTTGTTTATAATTTCCTTTGCTGTGCAGAGCTTTTTAGTTTGATATATTCCTGTTTGTTTATTTTTTGCTTTTGCTTTTGATGTCATATCAAAAAATCATTACCAAGACCAATGTAGAGAAGCGTATCCCCTGTGTTTCCTTCTAGTAGTTTCATCACTTCAGGTCTTATGTTCAACTCTTTAATCCAATGGGTTGGTTTTTATGTATGATATAAAACAGGGTCCAGTTTCATTCTTTTGCATTTGGATGTCCAATTTTCACTACTATAGTTATTAAAGAGACTATCTTTTTCACATTGTATATTCTTGGCTCCAATGTCATAATAAATTAATTGACTGTATATGCATGAATTTATTTATAGTCTCTGTTATGTTTTATGGATCTATGTGTCTGTTTTATGCCAATACCAAATTATTTTGATTATTATAACTTTGTAATATAGTTTGAAATGGCTCTGACTTTGTTCTTTTTTTAAAGATTACTTTAGCTATCTGGGGTCTTTTTTTGTTTCAAACAAATTTCAGGATTTTTAAAAAATTTCTGTTCCGATTTTTAACACAATTATATAAAATCACAGAAGAGTTTTAATACTATTTAAGAATGTTTGGTTCACTTATCAAGCAGTTCTTCACAGGATAAAACATTTCTATAATCTGTTTGTTGATGGACAATGAGAACAGAAAGCATGTACTACTATGTTGTTGTTGTTTTAATTATTCATGTTAACTTCACCACAAAAATACAATATTGTAGTCAGTTCTACTGAGTAAATATTTATTCTTTTAAAATTGATTTTGAGAAAGAGAGAGATGTGAGAAAAAAAAATCCCTGTGTTGCCTCCCATTCATGCCTGGGGATCAAGCTCACCCTGAGCAGGAATCAATCTTATAACCTTTTGGTGTATGGAAAACGCTCCATACAACTGAGCCACTTGGCCAGGGTGTAAATATTTCTTTTAAAATTTGTAAATTCTGAAAACAACTTCTATTTTAATAAAAAATATTCACAGTTTATTTGAAAACAAAAGTATATACTATGTGTTCACCACATCCAATTGCAAATATATTTCTATTTCAGTTTTCCTAATTTAGGAATAATATTTTATAAGATGACAGTTTTCTTCACCAATATTTATGTTTATAATATAATTAGAAAAACAAATAATGTTACTTATTTTTTGCCTTTCTAAACTAAATTTAAAATGCTGGATGTTTTATATCAACAAAATGAACTATCCTAACTTTATTTTGATTTTATAAATAGGATAAAAAATTGAACTATTATTGAAATTAATTTGATGATTTGAAACATCTGACAAATATAATATAAAACTAATCTAATTTCATTATTTGCCAAATTCTTCTGCTAATAAAGCCAATAATTAGCAGCTATCACTTTCCTTTTTGTATGTGCATAAGAAAAGTTGGACTTAATAATGGGCAAAATAAATGAAGCACATTAATATGATCTAAATAAAAATTCTTGCTTTTAGAGTAATATAAAAACCTACCTTGTTTAGTTACATTTATTCAATTATCATTTGGCACAGTCACCTATAAACAACTACTAATGTTTGAAATAAATGCCGATGCTTCTTCAAAAGTGTTGTGTCTTAGTTTTTTATGTGTTTAGTAATACCATTATAGTCCCTATAGTGGATAATAAATGTCAATAAGCATTTTGTACAAGTAAAAAGTTCATCTTCTTTCTTGGGAAGCAGAAATTCAATAATTAACTTTTCATTAAAATATATTTAAAATAAGTTTTATTGCAGATTGCAAAACATGGCCATAAGACATTAAAGGAAATATATGTTTGTATATTTTCAATATGCATTAAATCTCTCTAAGAAGAATATTTACGTTACTTTATTGCCTTAGTGGCTGAATGACTGAAAAGCAGATTTCTAGCAACTCTGGTTTAGGCATATGCAACTATTACTAATAATGCATTTTTTGAAAATGAAAAATCTAGGACAATGATAGCAGCCAGTGAAGACAGTGTGAGTTCTAACTCTCTAAGCAAACCTGGGAATATGATCCCTTTTACCTAAGAATCAATGCTATTGCTGACTATGCATGAATCAGCTAAACCAAGCATGGGTCAAAGTAAAGTATCACCACAAATCACATTAGTCATATATACATTTTTATATAACATATTTTAATATTGGATTGCCTCTATGGAGGGAAATACCAAATTTCAAATTAATTTAGGTCTAGCAGACTTGTCTGCATATGCCAGCCCAACTCCCTCCCCAGCAACTCCTTGTTCTTTATTCCATTAGCTGAGAATACAATTAAGTCTGAGCATTTTGTGGTTTTTAAGCATGCCTATTGAGAGGAGACTTAAGACCTTTACCTTTTTGCTCTTTGAGGCTACGTATAGGATAAGGACAGGCAGCGCCAACGGCATCAATTAAGGAGTAAATAAACATGTTTGTGGCTATTCTGGAATTAACATCATAGGATTTTAATAAGTAATATGTATTGAACACTTCTATAAACAAGGCTTTGACTAGTTTTTCTTATACCCATAATGGCCCTGGGTCAATCTTGTCATCTTTTCAACTGAATTTCCTGATCTCTTACAAAGATATGCGCTGTTCCTCACCTCATAGGTAGACATGCTTAATTTCTTAAAGGTGTAGATGCATCTGAATCTGTTAGGAATAGCAGTGACTTTAGGAAAACATGTTTGTTATGAAAAACATGGTTTGGTCCTAGAAAACTGTTAGTATTTGACATTAATACCTTTGACATTATTTAAAATTTATTTTTACTTCCAGTTGCTAATGAGAAAACTGAAATACAGAAAATCCAGAGTAAAGTCCTCCAGGCCACACAGCAAGGTTTCATAGAGCCAGGAGGAGCTATGAAATCCAGTCTCTCAGACTAATGTTCTCTCAGCTGGAACTCCATGTGAGCCTCCCAAACATAGGTAGGAATAGCTTTCTCTAAAACACTCATGAAATAAATCAGGGCAAAGCTTCATTCCATGTGATTTCTAATTTGAAATGCAAACAATTGCCAATTTGTTTGACTTGTATTTGTAATTATTTCCTTGTGAATTACTCATCACTAAATGCTTTATAAATATTTTCTCTCTGTCCCAATGTCGATGGAATGATCATAGCACACAAAATGTTGGCTTTCAATGATTTATTAATATCTCCTTTTGAAATAACAGTCATTTATAAGACAGAATAACAGCACTTTAAAGAAACAAATCTTGCAGTTGAATTCCCTCTCAGACAATGACTCATCTGATGTGCTTAATAAGATGAACTACATAGTGATTTTTATTTAAAGATATCTATTATATAAAAAGTAGAAAGTAGAAAATAAATATGCATATTTGAATTTAGTTGCACACAACCTTGCTATCAGTTAACATTCTGACTGATTTTCAGACTTCACTAAATTTGTGTAAGCTGAAGGTATCGCATTATATGCATTACTGAATCTGGTTTCACTTTTGCTAATAATGAAATATACAAGCTGGTGGCCATAATATGGCAGTATGCCTACCATAATCTCAAATTTTAACTCTACACAAAGAACGAAGCCTTTTATTTCTGAGTTCATTTTGAACTTGAGACATAATTTAAAGTATTTTCTAGGTGGTAAAATAAATATCCCTTTACGCAGAAACTTAATAAATTCAGAGTAGAATACAGAACTCAGTAACTTGATTCAGAACATTGTTGTTACTCTATGCTTGTAATCATTTCAATATCAAATAATTTTTTTTTTTTTTTTTTTTTTTTTTTTTTTTTTATAATCACCCGAGGATATTTTTCCATTTTTTGTACAGATAGAGTGTGGGGGAGGGAGAGGGAGGAAGGGAGAGAGAGAGAGAAACATCGATGTGAAGGGACACATCGAGTGGCTGCCACCCGCATGACCAACCAGGGCCGGGGACAAACTGCAACCGAAGTACGTGCCCCTAGCGGGAACCGAACCCGGGTCTCTCCGGACCGCAGGCCAACGCTCTAACCGCTGAGCCAAACTGGCCAGGGCTCAAATAATTTTTTAAAGAGAAAGAAAACAGCAGTTCTCCGCCTTTTTGGTCCTGGTTGCTATCAAATAGCGATTGTGTATGTGTTTTTGTCTTTGCTGTGAAAAATTTGGTATCAATTCAAACCAGACTAACTACTAAAACTCCAATATCCCCTTTTAAAAATAGAAAATTTAAATGGTTAAATATTAACAGTAATACCTTTAAGTAAGAGAGAAAGGGGAACTATTAGAAGCAATTCAGAGAAGAGTAGCATGCTTATTAGAGAGCCACAAGGATTGACTTACAAGGAAAGATTAGAGAAAGTTTCTAAGAAGGAAAGCTAGATCTGTTGCAGGAAAACACCACAGAAAAACAAACGTGTGGTACTAATGTAAATAGTCTGTGCAGAGTGACTTTACATTTTGGTGTAATTGAGGAAGGAAAACAACCCGCATCTATTTGCTAATGATAAGTATCATGAGATGCAAGATGTAGCCATGGAAAGGCAAGTCCTCAGCTTTAAATTGTATTTAAAATATCTTCTAGAAAAATGGTTTAATGAGAAAAGGTATGTAGAATTTTGAAAAATGTCTATTAAACTCAATCCCTACTTTTCCTCAAAATCATAAATGAATCAAAAAGACAACTACTTATCTACAAAAGTCCCAACTCCATACCCCATACATTCTATATGACTAATGGAAATGCACACAGAGGGGTAAAATAATATGAGGGGCAGATGAAGGGAGAGGAAACATCTGATTTTAAGAGGAAAAGGAAAGGTTGGGTAAAACATGAAAAGCCAGCACAAGAAAAAGGAAAAAGAGAAGTCAAGAATATTGTGCAGTTTCTCATTCCCCTTCCCTGATTCATCTTGCCATTTTATTGGTTAAGTTTTGTAGGTTGCAATGACTGAAATGGAAGAGGTATTCCGGTCAGCTGTTCACAATGCAGAATCTTGAAAAGGTCAGCATAGTAGCAGTATGACAGGCCATGTAAGTCATTATGTGACTTCTAACTCATTTGTAAGTAGAATGAGAACTAGAGCAAATTAATGTAAACTCTGCCATAAGACCTCTGAAAACATGTTAGTTTTATTGAAAGCTAGGTTTAACTCTCTATCTAGAGAGACAAATAGATATTTGCTAACAAATGTGTTTCCTTCTTTAGGAGCAACAGAAATGGAAAATAATTTCAATTTCCTGTGAAAAGGTTTCAAATAAAAACAGCAGCTGCAGAAGACAGTTTTGGGAAAAAATGTATAAATATATATAAGCTTACATATACGTATATACACATACATACAGATAGTAGGTGTGTTTTTCTGGCTCGTGCCATTTAGGTATTTCCTGATGAATAAATATCGTAAGACTTTCAAGGTCATATATTTTTAAAGAATGTTAAAATATTATCAGATAAAAGAGTATATTTATTAATTTCCATAGTTTTATTGAGGGTAAATCTTTTCATTGTGGAGCTTTATTTTGCATTAAAATAGGACTAATTGTATACAGTTAACCAAATACTGTTTTTGTGTGGAAACTGGTAATGTATACACATATCAAAGCCTATTCATTAGCACTATATGCTAAAGAAAGTTGCTGAACATGCTATTGGTGATTGATACGGAGCAGTGAAAGAGTTAATTATCCATAATACCTTTTTTTACCCCTTCTCCCCAGACATCCCATTGTGCCTCTGTTATACACTTAGACACAGTTCCTAATGGCAAAATCTATTAGAATGCACAATATTCTCCCAAGGGAGGTGGTGGAAGTCCTGTCACTTGAGACACTAAAACTACACTGGATAAAGCACTAGAGAGCCATGAGTGCATGTGCTCCAACCCTCAGGATAGAATCTATGACCTAATGGGTGCTTTTCCATCCCTTAATGTCTCTGATTCACTGGGCGTTTTAATAGCTGCCTCATATTTAAGTAGATGAACAACAGTCTATTTTTTCAATGAGAATTTTGTTTGGTCTATAAAGTGTCAAGACTGAGGTGACAAGACAAACCACAAGGGAATGGAGGAAGCCTCGTGGAAATTTAATTGATTTGGAGGAGGGTTGAGCAAACACAACAGTGTATTAGGGTTTAGCAAATGCCTCAACTTTTTTTCAAGTGTTTTCAGTTCAAGAAAACCCAAAACACATTTGGCTAAACACTTTTTCCTTAATTTTCAAACCCATGTGTATTTCAAGGGAAATTCAATCCATGTGTTTCTGATTCATTTACACTTAGCTCATCAAAATGTGGTTTTGTAAGACCCATTTGATGTCTAAGAAGCCTTGTGAGCTTTTTTATAAGCCTTTTTTCTTTGAACCAGGAAGTTGCTTTTTGCCAAGAGTCAATGGAACTTCAACCTGAAAAGAGTCCGTTTTGTTTCAGATTTAGGATTCCTCCAAGTTAGTGGGAGGTAATGAGCAGGGAGGGGAAAGGGACACTGTTTCAGAGAGAATGAATGTTCCCATTTCTAATGTTATCTATACACATGACTTGAAAAATCTTTTTTTCTCAATTTATACTAGAAAAATCTGTCTTAAATTCTTGAAAACGCTATAGGAAACAAAAGGGTGAATTTTCTTCCAGGATGCAAAATTGTCATGTGTTCTGATAATTGTCCACTAATGTGTCCCTTGGTGATGAGTAATCAGGGCGGTAATGTCATATTTATCTCAGGGCAGTTATAAAGAGGTGACTCAAAAAGGTGTTTAGCTTGGCCATCTTTCTGTATTAAAAGAAAGTCTTCTGCCTAGTTTTTGTTGCTCAGTGAATGTGCTGATTCAGGTGCACACAATCCCCTATCTCATTGCCGGTGTTCTTAAAGAGCATCTGGGGTAAGGAAACATACATCCGGTTCATCCGTCAAGAGTCCATGAGAAAGCCAACTGTGTTTGCACCTGCAGGATGAATTACATCTTTGGTGAGTGTGGGAAGCTACATAATGAGACTGCTGAATGGCTGACACATTTCTTTCCTCTTGCTCCTATCAAACCTTCTTTTTGTACTACCATTACTTTTCCTACGTCTTCCTCTCCCATTTCCCTACCTTTACGCACTCAATTCTATAAAATAGAGCAAATAGACACACTCATCCAAGGATGGGTTGACATGGTTTACACATTGCTTTCATTTGGTTGTTCCTTGGATGAATTCTTCGTCCAGAACAAGATAATGAAAACCATACGGTCATTGAACACAAAATCTGCCGTCACTTTGACTGTTCCCTTGCAGCCCATTTTATTTCATTAAGGCTGGTCCCTGAGTTTACTTCAGTAGAAAATCCCAACCAGGTGAAATCCTGCCCCCTGTGGGTTTGGATAATTCAGCATATACTGTCAATTTATTCCTTGCCTGTCACCAATACATCAGAAAACTCCTTGGAATGTAGCATCTCTCAATAGCCTGATACAGTTTTAGCAGCTTAGCCTTTTAAGTGTTCATAGAGTTCTTCTGTTCAAGGACCATCATTGAGGGAACTGAAGACAGGAGAACCAGGATAGGTGAAAAATGAGAAATAACACTGAAAGTTTTTTTACTCATGCTGACCTCCAATTTTGAATCACTGCCTAAAGGAAATACGTTTTGTTGTTGTTCAGATAGAGTAGGAGGGAGGGAGAGAGAGAGAGAGAGAAACATCGACGTGAAAGGAACACATCAAGTGGCTGCCACCCGCACAACCTAACCAAGGCCGGGGACAAACTGCAACCGAGGTACGTGCCCTTTGCAGGAACCAAACCTGGGTCTCTCTGGACCACAGGCCAATGCTCTAACCACTTAGAAACCTGGCCAGGGCAGGAAATACATATTTTGAATGTTATGGTAGAGGAGGTAAATGTGTACTTAAGTTCTGGGCTGAGTTTTGACAATATACAGCAAAATTATACATTTTTTAAAAATGGCAGCAAGTTCAGACTACAGGTGTGAGGATATAGAATTATTTACTGATTCAAACTCCCATATCAGTGAGTGAAAAAGCTCAAAGCAATAAAAATACAGATGAGGTCCCTGGAATTTGAACAAAAGAAGTTTATTTTTGCTTTCTAATTTGTCACTTGTTTTACACAGACACTGAAAAGATATTTCAGCTATAAAAATTCATCTCTGTTATTTGTGGTTTAAGATACAAAAATATTTTCATTTAAAATTGGCTGGGAAGATTCTTCTGCACTGACAGATCTTATGAAAATACCCAATCCATTATATCTAATTTTACTTTCTTTCTCAAAGACATGTAATTTAAAATAAAAGTGCAGTCTATACTCAAAACGTAACTCTCATACATCTTTCTAATGCTGGAGAAATATTATAAAGTTCTTTCTCAGTACAAATATATGTTTTACATTTATTTATTCATGTATGTATGTATGTATGTATGTATGTTTATTAATTTGTTTTTGTTACAGATGTTTCTCCTTTTGCCCCCATTGCTATCCTCCTCCCCAACCCCCCTCCCCATGCCCAGCTTTGTTGTCTATGTCCATTGGTCATGCATACATGCATATAAGTTCTGTGGTTTATCTCTCCCCCATCCAACCCCTCCTCCTCTGAGACTTCTCAGTCTGAACCCCACCTCTATGTCTCTGGGTCATTTTTGTTCACCAGTTTGTTTAGCTCATTATATTCCACAAATAAGTAATATCATGTGATATTTGTCTTTCTCTGCTTGGCTTGTTTCACTTAGCATAATAATCTCCAGGTTCTTCCATGCCATCTCAAATGATAAGAAATCTTTCTTTCTTACAGCTTCATAGTATTCCATTTTGTACATGTACCACAGCTTTTTAATTCACTCATCTACTGATGGACACTTGGGTTATTTCCAGATCTTAGCTATTGTACATAGTGCTGCTATGAACATAGGGGTGCATATTCTTTCTGATTGGCGTTTCAGGTTTCTTAGGGTATGTTCCTAGGAGTGGGATCACTGGGTCAAATGGCAGTTCAATTTTTAACGTTTTGAGGTAACACCATATTGTTTTCCATAGTGGCTGCACCAGTCTGCATTCCCACCAGCAGTGTACTCGAGTCCACTTTTCTCCACACCCTCACCGACACTTGTTATTTTATGATTTGTTGATGGTGGCCATTCTGACAGATGTGAGGTGATACCTCATAATTGTTTTAATTTGCATCTCTCTGATGATTAGATACATTGAACATTTCTTCATATGTCTCTTGGTCATTTGTATATCCTTTTTGGAGAGGTGTCTATTTAGGTTCTCTACCCAATTTTTAATTAGGTTCTTTATCTTCCTTTTGTTGAGTTGTACGAGCACTCTATGTATCTGATGCATCATTGGCAATTATGGTCTCCCATATAGTGGGATCTCTTTCATTTTGATGGTTGTTTCTTTTGCTATGCAGAAACTTTTTAGTTTGATGTAGTCCCATGTGTTCATTTTTTTCCTTTGTTTCTCTTGCCTTACGTGTTGTATCAGTGAAAATCTGCTGTGTATGATGTCTGAAATTTTGTTGCCTGCATTTTCTTCTAGAATTTTTATGGATTCACGAGTTACATTTAAGTCTTTTATCCATTTTGAGTTTATTCTCGTGTATGGTGTATGTGGTGGTCTAGCATTATTTTTTTTGCAAGTAACTGTCCAATTTTCCCATACCATTTATTGAAGAGACTGTCTTGACTGCACTGTATGCTCTTGACACCTTTGTCGAATATTAATTCAGCATTTGTCTTGGGTGAATTTCTGGGTTCTCTATTCTGTTCCATTGATCTATATGCCTGTACTTGTACCAGTACCAAGCTGTTTTGATTACATTGGCTTTGCAGTATAACCTGAAATCTGGTAATGTGATCCCTCCTATTTTGTTCTTTTTCAAGATTGCTGTGGCTATTTGGGGTCTTTTTTTGTTCCATATGAACTTGCGGAGTGTTTGTTCTAGTTCGTGAAATGTGTCATTGGTATTTTGATGGGGATTACATTGAATTTATAGATTGCTTTGAGTAGTATGGGCATTTTAATGATATTAATTCTTTCAATCCATGAACACGATACATGCTTCCACTTTTTTTATATCTTGCTCTATTTCTTCTTTCAATGAACAGTAGTTTTCTGTGAATAGGTCTTTTACTTCTTTGGTTAATGTTATTACTTAGTATCTTAATTTTTTTTTTTTCTGCAGTGGTAAATGGAATAGTTTTTTCAGTTTCTCTCTCTTTGATTTTATCATTGGTGTATAAGAATGTCGTCGATTTCTTGACGTTATTTTTGTATCCTGCTACTTTGCCAAATTCATTTATTAACTCTAGTAGATTTTTGATGGAGTTTTTGGGTTTTCTATGTACAATATCAGTTCATCTGCAAATAATGACAATTTCACTTCCTCCTTTCCAATTTGGACCCCATTTATTTTTCCTTCATGTCTAAGTGCTGTGGCTGAGACTTCCAGTACTATGTTAAATAAGAGTGGCAAAAGTGGGCATCCCTATCTTGTTCCAGTTCTTAAATGGAATGCTTTTAGTTTTTGCCCATTGAGTATGATGTTAGCTGTAGGTTTTGCATATATGGCCTTTTTTATGTAGAGATATGATCCCTTTGTTTCCTTGCTGAGCATTTATACCAGAAATGGGTGCTGGATTTTGTTGAATGCTTTTTCAGCATCTATTGATATGATCATACGGTTCTTATCTTTCCTTGTATTTATGTGGTGTATCACATTTATTGATTTGCGAATATTGTACCATCCTTGCATGCCTAGGATGAAACCCACTTGGTCATGGTGAATAATTTCTTTGATGTATTGCTGGATTCGATTTGCTAGTATTTTGTTAACGATTTTGGTATCTGTGTTTATCAGGGATATTAGTCTGTAATTTTCTTTCTTTGTAGTGTTTTTATCCAGTATTGGAATTAGGATTATGCTGGCCTCATAAAATGAGTTTGTAAGTGTTCTGTTTTGTTGGGTTTTTTGGAATACTTTGAGGAGAATGGGTATTAGATCTTCTTTGAATGTTCAGTAAAACTCCCCTGTGAAGCCATCTGGGCCAAGGCTTTTGTTTGTTGGAAGTTTCTTAATTACATCTTCAATTTCTTTTGTTGTTATTGGTCTGTTCAAGTTTTCTGTCTCTTCCTGGTTCAGTTTTGGGAGGCTTTGTGTTTCTAGAAATTTGTCCATTTCTCCTAGATTGTCCAATGTGTTGGTGTATAATTGTTCATAGTTAATTATCTAGTTCATCTTGTAAGGACTCTATGTTCTTGTTCATTTTTTTGTCTAGAAGATCTTCTATTCAGTGGTGTCAGTGGTGTGTTAAAGTCACCCACTATGATTATGTTGCTATTTCTCTCTCCCTTGAAGTCCTCCAGAAGTTTTTTAATACATTTTGGTGCTCCCGTATTTGGTGTGTATATGTTTACCAGGGTTATATCCTATTATTGGATTGCTCCTTTTAATATTATATAGTGAACGTGAAGTCTATGTTGTCAGATTTGAGTATTGCTACACCAGCCTTTTTTCCATTTCCATTTGCTTAGAAAAATTTTTTCCACCTCTTCACTTTCATCCTGTGTGAGTCTTTTGTTGTGAGGTAGGTCTCTTGTAGACAGCATATATATGGGTTGTGCTTTCTTATCCAATCAACTACCCTATGCCTTTTGATCGGAGCATTTAAGCTATTTACATTTAAGGTAATTATTGATAGATACTTATTAGTTGCCATTTTAATTTTATGCCCCCCCCCCCCTTTTCTTTTTCTTACTACAGTTCCTTCAGTATTTCTTGCAGTGCTGGTTTGGTGGTGTAAATTCCTTTAGCTCTTTTTATCCATGAAGCTCTTTATTTTTCCTTCAATTTTGAATGATAGACTTGCTGGATAGAGTAGTCTTGGATTCAGACCCTTGCCTTGCATTACTTTGTACACTTCATGCCACTCCCTTCTGGCCTGTATTATTTCTATTGAGAAATCAGCTGACAGTCTAATTGGAGCTCCCTTGTAGTTAACTTTCTGACTCTCTTTTGCTTCCTTTAAGATTCTTTCTTTGTCTTTAATGTTTGCCATTTTTATTATGCTGTGTCTCGCTGTGGGTCTTCTGGGGTTTATCTTGCTTGGCACTCTCTATGTTACCTGGACTTGTGTGACTTTTTCCTTCACCAGTATCAGGGAGTTTTCTGTAATTATTTCTTCAAACAGGTTCTCTGTTCCTTTCTCTGGTTCTTCTCCTTTCAGTACCCCTATAATGAGAATGTTGTTATGTTTTGTATTGTTGCGCAGCTCCCTTAAACATTCCTCCTGCTTTCTAATTTTTTTTTCCACTTGCTGCTCCATTTGGGTGTCTTTCTCTACCTTGTCTTCTAATTTGCTAATTTGGTCTTCAGCTTCTTCTAATCTACTATTGAACCCTTCTAAGGTATTTTTCATAACCATTATGTCATTCTTTATTTCTTCTTGATTATTTTTGCATACCTTCTACCTCTTTTTTTAAGCTGAAGTAGCTCCCAGTGAGCTCTTCATAATTCTTATTAAGTTGCTTGTAGTTCTCACCTAATTGAGCACCCTTAAAGTCATTGCTTTGAATTCTTTATTTGACAGGTTGCTGTCTTCTGTTTTCTATAGTTCCTTTTCTTTTTCTTTCCTTTGGATGTTGTTTCTTTGTCTCCCCATTTTAGCCATCTGGTAGCTCTACACCTGGTGAGGGATGTTTGGATTTGTAGGCAGCTCACTGTATATCAAATAAGGCTACTGTGCCTCCTAGACTGTTTTGTTGCATGTAGCCTCTTGCCTGCTGTGGATCCTGGAGGATTGACTACTGAGGGCTGGTATTGGTGTATCCTGGTAGGTGCTACTGCTAGATCACATGAGTTCATCTGGAGCTGTGTTCCCAGCTGGTCTCTGGTGCCACCTGTAGATGTATAGCTCAGGCCCTGTTGGAGCCACACTCCTTGCCCATAAGTGAGCAGCTGTGTTGCACAGTCCTCACTGGAGCCCTGGCTTCCCTCCAATCTTGTGGGCAGCTGTGTTGCACAGGCCCTGATAGAGCCCCAGGTCTCACCGTTGGTGGCTGGGGAGTGCTGCTGCCCAGTGGGGCTCAGCTCCTGCTCAGCCTTTGCTGTAGTTTTTGGGGATGGTTCTCTGTTGCTGATCTGTGCTTCTGTTGCCTGGGGATGGATGTCTGCTTCCCCTCCTCTGTTGCTGGGGTTATATCTCAACTCTGATCGGGCTGCTACTGTGGGGGATGGTACTGGGCTCCTGGCTGTTTGCGGCTTCCACAACCGGCACCTGGGCAGTTCCACTACTGTGCACTGGTCTGTGTTGACACAGGGTGTCCACTGGTCTGATGGTGTGAGGTGCACTAGTGGCTCATGTTGCTGGGCTCTAGCTGTTCCCACTGCCTCCTCCAAGGGAAGACCCAAGATCTTCCAAAATGGTGGGACCTCCCCACGGCACAGGGAGAAGTGCCCTGAAGAGCCACTTAACATGGTAGCTGGCTGCTCTAGTCTATAGCACAGGAACCTTCTGCTCCGCATCTCTGCACTGCAGGAGTTTGGTCATCCACCTTCACATCCACTCACATTCTCTCACACACTAACTCACTCTCTCACACACTCACCCTCCCTCTGGTCCTGTCTGCCACCATCTTCTCAGTTTGTTTTGCTTTTAAATATCAGAGATCTTTGTCATAATTGATCAAAGAAAACTGTGTATTATATAGAATTATCTTATATCTCTCTTCTATAAGTGTAGAATTGGGAGCAAAATGATAAAATAAAGCATGTAAACTGTTGTAATAATTTTGCTGAGACATAGAAAAAAAAATCTAGAATTATTTTGTCCAAACTCCTAATTTTATTCATGAATAAACAAATAGGCCAGAGAAGAAAATTCTTCAAAGTTTCCAAACTGGTTTGGATCAAAGAGGATATCAAAGTTTAGTTCTCTTAAATACTAGTCCTATCCTACTTTAACAATCAGTAAAATTTCTATTGAAGGAATATATTCCTGGGATAGGACACATTGGATAGGACTACAGAGATTCCTTGAATTAAAAAAGTTCTCACTATGTAGAACTCCAATATATAGAACAGATTAAAGTGGAATTGGGAGCCCTAGAGGACAGATGTTTGCCTTTCTCATCCCCACCCTGTAGGAGGACTCTAAGGCACATCAGAAGAACACAAAGGACTCCTTAGTACCATGTCTAGAAACCACCAATATCTCCCCCAATTGTGAAAAAGACACCCTAAGTTGACCTCCAATGACTCTACTGTATTAGTTTGCTAGGACTAGTCTAATAATGTGCACAGACAGGGTGGCTTTAACTACAGACATTTATTTTCTCAAAATTCTGCATGTTAGAAGACTGAGATCAAGTCTGAATGGTTGGTTTCCTGTGAGGCCTCTCTGCTTGGCTTATAGAGGACCATCTTCTCATTGTGTCTTCACATCATGCCTCTGTACATGTAAGTCTCCTAATCATCTCTTCTTATAAGAATACCAGTCATGTTGGATTAGAACCTACCCTAGTAACCTCATTTTAACTTAATTGCTTTGTAAAAGATCTAATCTCCAAATGCAGTTGTATTTTGAGGTACTAAGGATTAGGACTTTAACATATAAATCTGGGAAGGACAATTCAGCCACAACACTTACCTTCTTATAATCACACATATGTTATAATCCTCTTCTCTGAGAGTGGGTGAGAACTAACCAGTGAAATATGGAAAGATGATGGGAGTCACTACCATGATTATGTAACTGGATAATGTTCTGTCTTTCTTGCTAGCAAACTGCTCCAGAGATTTTTCTCTCCCTTTAAAAAAAAAAAATGCATATATTGATTTGAGACACACACACCAATTTGTTGTATTACTTATTTGTGTATTCATTGGTCGATTCTTGTATGCGCCCTGACAGGGGATTGAACCTGAAACCTTGGCATATTGGGATTACACTCCAACCAATTGAGCTACTTAACCAGGACCTAAGAGAATTTCTCTCTTATTGACTTTAAAATAGATGCCATGTTAGGAGGCTTACATTGCAAGGAGCTGAGGAAGGCCTGTAGCCAATAACCCATAAAAACCTAGCTCCCTCTGTCTTATAGTCATGAAATGATGAATTCTGCCATTAACCTGAGTGAACTTGGCAGTGACTTCTTCCCCAGTTGAGCTTTCAGATGAAAATTATAGCCTTGGCCAACATCTTGATTGTGTTCTTGCAGAGGAGTCAGCCAAATCTTGCCTGGACTCCTGACCGACAGAAAATGTGAGATAATAAATGTGTATGTGTTTTTTAAGTCACTAAGGTTGTGGTAATTTGTTACATGGTACAGGAAACTAGTACATAATAATCAATAAGTGGTGTTGGAACCAGGCTATGGGTAGAGGCTAAAAAAATTTTGATAGGCATGGTAGAAAACACCTATGTCAACTTGAACAGATCATTAGCTAATATCTGGATGTTAAAGACACTGTCAATAAGGGCTCAAAATAAAATGAGAGGCATGTTATTCAATATTGGAGAAAGAGAGATTTCTGTTATATAGAGGCAGAAAGCTTAGCAAAATTGTCTCCTAACTATATAAAAACAGAACTTTTAAGTGATTAATTCAGTCATCTAGGAAAGTAGTGAAGATACTGTCTTGTTTATTTTTGCCAATTGTAGGAAAATGTTAGAAGAGAAATAAATTGTGGGAGGAACTATTTAATAAAAACAGGATTTGATGATTTTGAGAATTCTGTCACTCCAGATGGCAAATAAGTAAATAGGTGATGGATAAATAGATAGATAAATATAAATTAACATTAAGAGATTCACTGTCAGGAATGCTTACTCTAGAGAAAACGTCTAGGGTGTGACTACAAACTTTTACTAAAGCCTCAGAAAGGCTAGCGAGTTCAGTCACAAAAAGAGGCATTTGGAGAGATTAACAGTGTACCTCACAGATTCTCCCATTTGAACCATAATGATTTGCCTACATTAAGTATGGTGTCACTAAACCATGTTAGCAGGACCCCAAGGTAGAGAAAGGATTATTTCAAAAAGACCTTTGGTCTTGTTTTTATCTAGTGATGTAAACCCATTAGAATTCAGAGCGAACTCAGAAAATACTTTAAATAATTGTTTCAGTGACAAAACAATTAGCTTGGACAAAGAAGACAGAGTAAAATGTGAAAGGGAGCTGTCAGATCCCTAAAATTCTACTAGCAAGGAGTGCTAATAAACTACTCAGCAGCAAACCTATTCTGCCTTTCATGGGAAAGGAAGAGTGACGCAAAAACGCTATTTAAGAGCCAGAAGGTGAAACCTCGAGCCACAGAGAATTATTCCCAGTCCTTTAAACTGAATCAAGAAACCCAGCATTTGCCAGGCTGGATTTCAGAACTGCCATGGAAAAGTCTCTCTCTCTTTTTTTTTTTTTTTTAAATCTTCCATTTTCCTCCTCTTTGAACTGGAATGTCTGCAAACATTATTTTTAGTTTGTCCCATCATTATATATTAAGTTTGTTAATGGCAGATAACTTACGTCTTTATTGTTACAGGGTTACAGATGGAGAGGAATTCCTCAAGAGCCGGCCATTCTTAAATTATACCCAGAAACCTCATTTTTTACCTAGTCCTGATTTAAATGATGAGATTTTGAACTTTGAGCTGATACAATAATGGGATAAAACTTTTGGGAAATTTGGATTTGGAATGTTGGAGGGATATTAATCATTGATGGCCAGATGGTGGGCTGTGATAGAAGTTAGGATGTCTATAAAAAGTCACACTTTTGCCCTGGCTGGTTTGGATCAGCAGTTAGAGCGTCAGCCCGTGGATCAAAGAGTAACGGGTTTGATTTTGGTCAAGGGCACATACCTCAGTTGCAGTTCACCCCCTGCCCTGCAGGAGGCAACCAGTCGATGTGTCCCTCTCACATCAATGTTTCTCTCTCTCTCTCCCTCCCTCCCACTCTATCTGAGGATAAATAGGAAAATGTTCTCGGGTGAGGGTTAAAAATAAAATCACACTTTCAAGTCTCTGTATAATCCCCTCCCTTAGATTGTGGGTGAGACCAGTAACTTGCTTCTAACTAATAGAATATGAATAAGGTGTTGGATATCACTTCCATCATTATGTTACATTATATTAGTATCATCTTGCTAAAAATCTGTCAATAGCATAAATCAATTTATAAGTGGACCTCTCTCTAAGCAAGTCTCCAGATAAGGAACAATAGTTTGTTAATTATTTTTGTGTCCTCTCACCTATATGTAGACAGATTTTCTTTTATAAACTTCTAAAAATAGAAATTTCTGTCATTTCTGTTGTCCCCTGGCACTTAGGGGGTGGTAGAGGAACACAGTAGAGTGAGTAAATAAAATGAGGCTAAACTTGTTCACTGACCCAAATCTTAGTTCCCTAGTAATCTCAACAAGTTAGCTCTTACATGCTTATAAAATGGATACTCTAGTTCCAGTTATAAAATGGAAAATAAATGATGTGGAGCGGAAGATGATAAATATTTCTTCTCCAAGTTCCTTTTTTTTATCCTCACCTGAGGACATTTTTGCATTTATCTTCAGATAAAGTGGGAGGGAGAAAGGGAGGAAGAAAGAGAGAAACATCGACGTGAAGGAGACACATTGAGTGGTTGCCACCCACATGACCCCAACTGGGGCCAGGGACAAACTGCAACCAAGGTACATGCCCTTAGTGGGAACCGAACCTGAGACTCTCTTGTCCACGAGCCAACACTCTAACCGCTGAACCAAACAGGCCAGGGCTGTAAGTTTTTTTTGTTTGTTTGTTTGTTTTTTTTTTTTTGTGGGTTTTTTTTTTTTTATCAGCAAGGAAACATTTCCCAGAATTTGTAAGATAATCTGTCCATGTATTTCACTGGCCAGTTCTGGGTCACATACCCACACAAAACAATTTCCTGACAAGCAGACTGATAGGACAGCCACAGCCTGCTAAGACCAGTGATAATTCTCCTGAGTCACTGGGGAAGAGATGATGGACACACTTGAACAAAATTAACATCTGCCAACATAGGATAAAAAGTGAATTATCCGTTGTTTAGAAAGACATAGCATCTTCTTCAACAAAGTTACACAATTTTACAAATACTTTTATTATAAAATGATTGAAAAATCCATAAACATTCATTGAACACCTCGCATGGGCAATACTCTAGTGAAGAAAAACAGATAACATTTCTTCTACTTTAAATAAGTAATGTCATATGTTGATAGAGTAAAAGATAAAAATGTATGGAGATAAAATTTATAAATGATTTGTTGAAGGTGAGGAGGGCTCTTGTATATAGCTGGCCATGTGTTTATATATGGACAAACTGCAAGTGATACAAACTGAACTGAATTCACTCTTGTTTAAATAAAACAAGATATCCCATGTTAACCCCTTGGAAAATCCCTCATTGCGCTTGTTTAGAACATTTCTTTTTTTGCCCAATCTTTAACCTGTTCTTTCCTATTGGCCACTTTCCATACCAAAGAGTTCTCCATTTTCTGTCATTTTTATTTTAATTAAATATATTGAGGTGACATTGGTTAATAAGATGATGTAGATTTTAAGTGTACATTTCTATGATAGATCGTGTGTGTATTGCATTGTGTGCCAACCATCCAAAGTCAAATCTTCTTCTGTCACCATATATTCGGCCCTTTTACTAACCCCCATCCTCCTTCCCTCTAGTACCCATCACATTATTATCTGTGTCTAAGAGTTTTTGATTTTTGTTGTTGTTGTTCATCTGTTGCTTTTAGTTTTACATCCCACAAATGAGTGGACTCATATGTTCTTAACTTTTTCTATATGACTTATTTTGCTTAGCATGGTATTCTCAAAATTCATCCATGCTGTCATAAATGACAGTATTTCATCTTTTCTTTTTTATAACTGACTAGTATTCCATTGTATATATGTACCACATTTTTACGTAATTATCTATCAAACCATACTTGGTACCTAAATAATGCTGTACTAGACATAGGGGAGCATATGTCTTTGCAACTAAATGTTTTCAAGTTTTGGGGGTAGATACCCAGCAGAGGGCTTGCTGGGTAATATGGTAATTCCATTCTTAATTTTTTGAGAAGCTACCATATATTTTTCCATAGTGGCTGTACCAGTTTACATTCCCACCAGCAGTGAATGAGGGTTCCACTTTCTCCAGAACCTCTCTAACACATTATTACTTGTCTTGTTGATAATTGCCATTCTAACATGTGTGAGGAGGTATCTCATTGTAGTTTTGACTTGCACTTCCTGGATAGCTGCTGAAGTTCAGTATCTTTTCATGTATCGGTTGTCCATTGGTATATCTTCTTGGGAGAAGTTCCTGTTCAGGTCTTCTTCCCATTTTTAATTGGATTTTTGTTGGTTGGTACTGATTTTTATGAGTTCTTTATATATTTAGGATATTAACCACTTGTCGCAGTTGTTGTTTGCAAATACTGGTCAGTTGCCTTTTTTTTGTTATTGTTCGGGGTTTCTTTTGCTGTGTAGAAGCTTTTTAGTTTGATGTAGTCCCAGATATTTATTTTTGCCTTTACCTCCCTTGCCTTTGGGGTCAGATTAAAAAAATCTTCTCTAAGACCAAAGTCTATAATTTAGTATATGTTGTTCTCTGTTTAATTTATTGTTTCAGGTCTATATTTAGGTCTTTGATGTATTCTGAGTTAATATTTGTATATGGGACAAACAGTAGTCTAGTTTCATTCTTTCATTTTTTAGATGTTTTATTTTTTTAAAAGTATTATTTGTTCATTTTAAAAATGAATAATAGCCCTGGCCAGTTTGGCTCAACAGTTAGAGAGTCGGCCCGTGAACCAAAGAGTCATGGGTTTGGTTCCGGTCAAGGGCACGGACCTCAGTTGCAGTTTGTCCTGGTCAGGATCATGCAGGAGGCAACCAGTGGATGTGTCTCTCTCATGTCAGTGTTTCTCTCTCTCCCTCCCTCCCACTCTATCTGAACAAAAATGGAAAAATATCCATGGGTGAGGATTAAAAATTAATAATAATAAAAAAATAAAAATAGAAATGAATAAGTAAACAAACAAACAACAGTGCTATTGTATCAAGTGGCAACTGTCTGTGTACTACATGACTCTAGAGGCCAGACACAGTCTACAGTATAAATGGTTGTAGTGTTCTGTCCCTGAGATCTTTCTTCAACCTCAGATCCCTGCTATAGCTATAATCATGTCTCTCGGTCCTCTCCCTCACTGAAAAACTCTCTAAAATAATTTTCAGCACTAGTTGTTTCTTCATTTGTTTTATTTATTTTTAAAGCTACTGCAATCTGTCTTCAACTCTACCTCCCATGTAAGAGCAACAATGGCATCCTCTTAGTAAACCAAAAGGCCCTGTCAGTCCTTATGTTGTTTGACATTTTGATAGCATTGGATTCTCTTTCTTAAAAAATACTTTTCCCATTTTTCATTCTCTCCTGTTCCTTCAATGTCTCTGACTCTTCCTTCTAAGCCTTTATGGGGATCTTGTCATTTTTCATTGCTTTATGTTCTGCCCAAGCTCCCTTCTCTTCTCGCCCATGTGATACAGATAGAGAAATACAGACTTGGAAAATCAAATTCCTTTTGGCCATTATTTTATTGGTACATAAAATGTTATTGACATACTTTGGTTATTTTGTTCCATCTAACCCATGTTTAGTTTAATTTATTCTTGGACTCTGAACTTGATATTTTTGAAATGACATGATAGATTGACAGATAGATACTTATGTAGCTATATCTATATGCAAAAATTAAGGACTATCTCTCCTAAGACACTATGATCTGTCATCTACTTGACACATATTAGGTGCTCCACAAAATTGTTGAATAGATTATTTTAGGGAAGACTATAGAACATATAAAATCATGATTATAAACTATAAAATATAGACATATAATAGTAAATATCTATGAAATGTGACTCAATTATTTGTTTTCCTCTAAAAAATATTTACTCAACTGCCTATTTTGTGCAAATAATTTGGCAGTTTGGAAGACAAAAATTTTACATCCAATATGATATGAATCATTTATTCTGTTTAGACATGAGGTTAAAGGTCAAACACTTTTTGTGTTTTGAGGCATGTCCTTGATCACAGTTATAAGAAGAAAAATGTAAAAGTAAATAGAGCAGAGAAATTTGATTATCTAGGCATTTGGATATAAGATGCTAAGTTTATATAAGGCACTAAATTATTTTAGAGTAAACTTAGATTATTTAGTTTATGATTTATGAGCAAAAAAGATAACTCAAATGTACTGAAGTATCAAAAGAAATATGAAGCTGAAGAAATTACATTCTTATATTTTTTTAACATAAAGAGAAAGAAAAATGATTCCGACTTCTAAACTTCCAGCCAAGCTTCCCAAGGGTCAGTTAGACATTTTTATTAAAAGGGAGAAAAACACAATATAATACATCCATTATTCTTTCATTTTGCAAAATGTCAAACTCCATGTGATCCTTTTAATTTCTATGGGTGTTCTAAACAGATTCTATCTAGAGATGGAGCTAATACACAGCATGGCAAGTATAGATCAGAATGTGCATAAAAAGCCATCATGATTCACAGCCCCCCCCCACACAAATACACATGCATATGCACCATAGTGTCAAAACTCTTGAATCTGACAGATAAAATAAAATGAAAGGTTTTTTTTTCTCTTGAATTTTCTATATTTAATATCTACTTTTTCCCCAATTTTGTCTCATAAAAATTATCTTTGTGTCTAAAAGACATGGATTCCGTAACACATCCATGCTGCTCTTCACCTCTTGCAGCTGAGAAAAGATCGTGAATAGTTAGTTCACTACTTATTCCTCATGGAGCCAAATTGGTATTATTTTCTAAAGTTGTTCATGGGCGTTAGACAACACTGTAGTGAGATTGGATCATTTCATCTGAAGTGTGCATCTTCCTTTTATCTCCTCTCTACCTGCCCAGGGCTAGAATCACTTCTTTATGCTCATCTTAATATTTGAAATTTTAAACAATTTGTAGATGCAGTGATTATATTGATCAAACATATTTGTTTAAAAGTGAATAAACTCGCCCTGGCTGTTGTTACTCAGTAGTTTGAGTATCAGACCTGCTCACTGAAGGGTCTTGGGTTCAATTCCTGGTCAAGGGCATGGACCTGGGTTGCAGGCTTAATACCAGGCCCCAGCTGGGGCACATGTAGGAGGCAACAAATTGGTGTGTCTCTCTCCCACTGACGTTTTTCTCTCTCTGCCTCCCTTCCAATCTCTCTGAAAATCAATGAAAAAAATATTCTCAGGTGAGGATTAAAAATAAATAAATAAAATAAAAAATAAAGGTGAATAAACTTTATTCCATCTTCACAGAAGAGAAAGCTAATGACTTAAATATGGAAAAGCAGTTGTTTTTTTCTCACTTATCACAAACCACAAGGACTTCCCGTTTCATCATTCTTTAGGTCTACCTGTAGTGGTTTAAAGGTG
This sequence comes from Molossus molossus, assembly GCF_014108415.1. Taxonomy (NCBI): domain Eukaryota; kingdom Metazoa; phylum Chordata; class Mammalia; order Chiroptera; family Molossidae; genus Molossus; species Molossus molossus. Next base: position 28,721,905 of record NW_023425346.1, read on the forward strand.
AAATGCCTGAATATTAAGCCATAATCAATCATTGTACACACACTAATTACTTTCTGTCCTCCCTTTCCTTGTCATCATGGTCCAAAGCAGGTTTTTGAGACTGAGTACATTCATCTGAGCTGTTAGCTGCTACGCTCCACTGCATCCTCGAATGATCAGCCTGGTCCAGACCCCTGGAGAAAATTTGTGCATGCATACTGTATGTGAACTTTGGATAAATAAATAAACACGTGAAACAGCTTCCAGATAATTGAAAGCGAATGAAAGAGAGAGCAAAAAGAAAACAATTTCTCTGGGGATAAGCAGCTAACTTGGCAGGTATGATTAAAATCCATGTGATTTATAGGTAGGTGGATTACTAACATGACAACCCTGTTAGTGTTTGTTTGTTTTGGTGCATTTGACAATAAAGTTTTGTAGTTGTTGTTGTTGTGCTTGCTGTGGATTTTGCTCAGGAGTTAGCCACTCAGGAATTCCTAGTGCCTGACTGAGCAGTAATTTAGCAAGCTCTGTTGTGCTCTTTTCCTGTCAGCATTAACATGTCAATTCATTTTAATAGTCTGGGCATGCTCAGTGGGCATGCTTTTTCTCAGTAGGTATCCTGGGAGCCCACCCTGTGGTGCAGAAATGTGTTATAGCTTGTCTCAGACCTCAGAGACTTCAGCAGGTTCATTTTCATTATGGCCACGTATATTTGTTAAAACAAAGGCAATATAATAAATAAAATCAAGACCCTAACAAATGAAATAGGTTATGTATATTTGATTGGTAATATAAGTTCTTTCAAAGATTAGGTTTTATAATCTTTCTTTATACAAAATTATTTCATAGTAGAGCTTTAAAAAAATGTGTGCCGTCACTCTGTCTAGTTTTTGGAAGTTAAATGATATTCTGTCACAATGGGACTTTTTCTGTAATCATGATTAATAGTTGAAGTGGCTTTTATATTAAATGAGAATTTGCCTACCATCTTTCTCAATAAGGTATTTTCAAATGGATTTTTACCTAATATTCTGTCCATAAGTAAGGAGATGAATGAATGAATGAATGAAGAAATAAGTAAATAAATAAATTTTAAAAAACACACACTCAAATCTGACTATCAGTGAAGAGACTTGGTGCTCTGTAAATCTGTCCTTCAATTGTCAAACTAGATCTCAAATTAAATCAAAATTTCAGATTTGTTAGAAATACCTTGTCAAACAGAAAGGAAATGAAAGAGAGAGAGAGAGAGAGAGAGAGAGAGAGAGAGAGAGAGAGAGAGAGAATGGAGAAGAAAACTAATTTCACAGTCCGAACAAAATTTGGTATGTGATTGCAGAAGAGTTCCCAATTTATGCCATTTATACAAATTTTAGTTCAAAAACAAAACCAAAAAAACCCCAAGTCTTTGAGAACACACTTTAAAGCAACTAAAAATGTTAGCATGTTGTAGTGTTGACACATTTTGTATCTAAGAATTTCTAAAATTGCTAAACAATTCTGTAGTAAGATTAAAGGAGAGGCTTCTGGTCAAGATGGCAGAGTGGTTAAAGGTGGTACACGCATCCTCCCACATTCACATCAAAATTACAACTAAACTACAGAATGATTGTCATTCAGAGCTAACTGAAATCTAGCTGAAGAACAATCTTACAACTAAGGATATAAATTAAAAGCCACACAGAAACTTGTAGGAGGGGTGGAAACATGGAATGGGCTGGCCCCACACCCACCTGTGGTGAATAAAAATCAGGAGAGATATCATAGCTGTTGAGGTCCCTCAGGGTTCTAGTGTCAGGAACAGGAATACTGTACCCATAACTTCTAGCAGTGAAAACCAATTGGGACTGAGGCTGAGGGAGACAAAATCTTCTGAAGTCCCAGGTATTCCTCATAAAGGGACCACGCAGAGATTTACATGGACTTACTCACTCTGAGCTCCAGCACTGGGGCAGCAGCTTAAAAGGCACCAGGGACTCACGGAGAAAAACTGATTTGTCTGGCATCAGGGCAAGAGTTGGAGGGACAGCTTTCTCCCAGTCAGAAGTGCTGGCTCAGGCCATTGTTCCTTTTCTGAGCCTTCTACAGAGTCAGCAGGTGAGAGCAATATCTGAGTCTCCGTTAGCTTGGCTCACACTGTTCCTACCATCCTGGTGGTTCCCTGAGACCCCACGTCACTCAACTTTCAAGCCCACCCAAGCTGTTTCCAGTGGCTTTTCCATATGAATTACCTGTTTTAGCCCATGATTTAGACTTTCCTGAAATCTCTCAGAGAAGCAATATCTGGACTCAGCATGGCCCCTACCTCTTGCTAGGTTTCCCCAGCCCTGGCACTAGGAGCAGTTGGCCTTGGTTCGCAGCTTGGCCTCTTCTGGAATGTCCAAGCCCAGCAAGCATAGCATTCATCAGCACATTGCTTTGTATCTCATGCCAGTGGCCCTAAGACAGCACATAGACAGTGACTGACCTGCACCTCCCTGGAGGCCCTAGAGCCAGTGCACCCAGTAGACAACTTCAGACCATGTTGAAGCACCACCCAACCACCTCTACAATTGATACACTCAAGAGGTGCACTCAGCTGGTACCAGAGCCCCACTGAAGTAAGTCCAACTCTGTGCGATGGGCCCCTGCACAGCCGATCCTCCAGAGTCCCAGCCAGTCATGCAGCTAATCAGCCTGGAGACAAACTCATTGACATCCCAAAAGCAATAAAGGCTCAATTACAAGAGAAGTATGCACACAGACCACACAAGGGGTTGCACCTTGAGTGCCTAGCTGGGTGATCTGGGAGGCTGTGTCACTGAACCGTATAGAACACCTACTACATTAGGCTACTCTACAAAGCCTGGGAGATATAGCGGCTCTACCTAATTCATAGAAAAAACACAGGAAGACTGCCAAAATAAGGAGACAAAGAAACATGTCCCAAAGGAAAGAACAGAAAATTTTATAAAAAGAGCTAAACAAGTGTAGACAAACAATACAAGATGCAGAGGTCAAAACACTAGTTATAAGGATGCTGAAGGCACATAGTGAGAACTTCCACAATATAAAAATGACATGGAAACCATAGAAACAAACCAATCAGAAATTAAGGATACACTAACTGAAATGAATAATTTACAGGGAATCAATAGTGGAATAGATGAAGCTGAGAATCAAATCAGAGATTTAGAGTATAAGGATGAAAAAAACACCCAATCAGAATGCCACAAAGAAAAAAATGAGGATAGTGTAAGGAGACTCTGGGATAACTTCAAGTGTGCTAACATTTGTATGATGGGGGGGGTGCTGGAAGGAGAAAAGAGAGAGTGCAAGAAATTGAAAACCTATTTGAAAAATAATGACAGAAAACTTCCCTAACTTGGTGAAGGACATAGACATACAAGTTTAGGAAGAACAGGGAGTGCCAAACAAGATGAACTCAAAGAGGTCCACACCAAGACACATTATAAATAAAATGCAAATGGATAAAGACAAAATCTTATAAGCAGCAAGAGAAAAACAGTTAGTTACCTACAAGAGAGCTCTGATAAGACTGTCAGCTAATTCTCAACTGAAACTTTGTAGGCCAGAAGAAATGGCAAGAAATATTCAAAATGATAAAAAACAGGGACCTACAAGCAAAATTACCCAACAAAGTTATCATTTAGAATCAAAGGACATATAAAGAGCTTCCCAGAAAAAGAAAAGCTAAAGGAGTTAATCCCTGCCAAACCATTATTAAATGAATCTTAAAGTGTCTTCTTTTAGAAGAAGAAAAAAGATTAAACATATGAACAATAAAATTGCAATAAATATATATCTATCAACCATTAAATCTAAAAAACAGAATAAATGAACAAGATGAACAGAAACCAACTCATAGATATAGAGAACATTTTGATGGTTGCCAGATGAGAGGGGGGTTAGTGTGATGGGTGAAAAAGGTGAGGGGATTAAGACATACACATTGTAGTTACAGAATATTCATGGGGATGTAGAGCACAGTATAGGGAACATGGTCAATAACATCCAAATGTCTATTATGGTGTCGGATGTGTATGAGATTTACTGGGATTATCACTTAGTAAATTATATAATGTCTAATCACTGGGTTGTACGCTTGACACTAATATGATATTGTATGTAAACTGTAATTGAAAAATAAAAAGTAAATTAAAAACAACAACAAAAGAATGTGTAAAAGGAAAAGTTCAGAGAAAGGTATCAGAGTAGAGAATCACCAGCTTGTTCTTAGAGTGCTCCATTTCAATTTTGAAATTTCATTCCTTTTTGTTAACCTTAGTGGCAAGATTTTCCATTCAGCTATGTAAGAGCAGTGAGTTGACTGTATACAGGCTCATAAGATTTTTTTTGTAGCCCAGTTAGTGGAAATGGTCAGGCAATTGTGATAGAACAAAATTCTGGTTAGATGTAGAGTTCAACAGAAGGATGTCTGTTACCCTTATACCTTAGGTATACCTTGTTTCCCACGAAATGTTCTTTAAAATAATTAAATTTTTTTTCTAGACTGGCTTGAAGATGGTAGCAGGCAGGACCAGAGGGAGGGTGTGAGGGAGTGAGTGTGTGAGAGAGTGTGAGTAGACATGAAGGTGGATGACCAAATCTGAGAAGTGCAGAGCCACGGAGCAGAAGGTCCCAGTGCTGTGGACTGGGCAGCCGGCTACCACAGTAAGCAGCCCTTCAGGGCGCTTCTCCCTGTGCCAGGTGGAGCTCCCACCATTTTGGAAGATCCCAGGTCTTCCCTGGGAGGAGGCAGTGGGAGCGGCTAGTGCCCAGCAACCTGAGCCCACCAGTGCACCTGGCACCATCGGACCAGTGGACACTATGTGTCAACACAGACCAGTGCACAGTAGTGGAGCTCCCAAGGTGCTGGTCTGGTCGCAGAGCCGCAGACAGCCCGGAGCACAGCACCATTCCCCATAGTAGCATCCCAATCAGAGTCCAGATATACCCCCAGCAACAGAGGCTGGGGAGCAGACATCCATCCCCAGGCAACAGAAGCACAGAACAACAGCTGAGACCCATCCACCAAAACTACAACAAAAGCTGAGCAGGAGTTGAGCCCCACAGGGCAGCAGCACACCCCAGCCGCCAGCTGCCGGACCTGGGGCTACACAGAGGCTGTGCAGTCCAGTAGCCCACAAGAGCAGTGGGAAGCCAGAGCCAGAGAGAGACTGGTGTGATCCAGCTGCCCGCCCGCTGGAAATTCAGGGTGTGGGGGCACCAGAGAGGCCTGTGCAACCCAGCAGGGACTGTGTGATCCAGTTACCCACTGTAACTGTGGGGTGCTGAAGCACCAGAGAGGCCTGCTCTGTCCAGCAGGGACTATGCCATCCAGCTACCCGCAGGACCTGCAAGGTGCAGGGGCATCAGGAAGGCCTGTGAACCCAGCTGCACACAAGATAGGCATAGAGGATGTGAAAATGGAGACGGAGTGCCCTGGCCAGTTTGGCTGAGCGGTTAGAGCATTGGCCTGCAGTCCAGAGAGACCCAGGTTTGGTTCCCGCTAAGGGCATGTACTTCTGTTGCCATTTGTCCCAGGCCCTGTTGGGTCGTGCAGGTGGCAGCCACTCGATGTGTCCCTTTCACATCGATGTTTCTCTCTCTCTTCCTCCCACCCTATCTGAATAAAAAGTGGAAAAATGTCCTTGGGTGAGGATAAAATAAAAAAAAATGGATGCCAAGTGAATAGAAGCTATGCAGACGATCTCTCAGGAACAAATGGGAATTACAACTAAAAATAAAGACAATCCTCAAAAAAAGCAACAGAAAAGCAGCAAGGCAGGACCATTTAACCAGGGACACTAGTAGGATCTATGGAACTTGAGAGGGTGGCGGGCAGGGAGTCCACTAACAGCAACAGTCTTAGCTGTGAGCAGCGTCCTTGGGAAATAAAGACCAAGCCCGCTCCACAGCACAGAGAGCCAGGACAGAGCACTAAAATAGCCACAGCCACTCACCTGGGGGCTCCAGCAGAGGGAGGGCAGACTGGGCTGGAACTCTGGGGAAACAACAGGGATTTGGAGGGCCCTCAGTGTTTTTGCTGAGTTGTGGCCACAAAGGACGGTGGCCAGTGTGCTGCTCCCAGAGCTGTGGGGAAAAGCAGTATCCCCCAACCCCCTTGGAGATTCAGCCTTTCCCAGGTGAGGCAAAGAAATGCAAATTGAGGCTCATTAATAACCAGCATCTATCCCACCCGCTGGAAATCCTCTTAGGCAGAACACCAGGGCTACATGCCAAGCCACTGCGTAACTGAGACTACTAGCCACCAGGAACAAGCTAGAGGATAACTGAACCTTTCCTGGGCTGGCATATCTACCCAAGAAAGTAAGACTTGACAGTGGTGTTTAACGTGGGCCCACCCAGGCTCATCCAAACCCAGTAGAAGGAGACAGAAACAGCAGAACACCAACACCCACAGGGAAAATTTGGCAGACTCCAAAACCCACTGAGATAGCCAAAATGGTGAAACAAAGAAACAAAACCAAATGAAAGAACATGAGAACTCTATAGAATATGAGATCAATGAAATGCAGCTAAGCAAATTATCAGAGGTAGAGTTCAGAGCCATGATCTTCAGGAAGCTCAAGAGCATAAGTAAGGACATCAGCACCATGAGTAAAGATATAAAAATATTGAAAACCAACCAAGTGGAAATAAAGAATAACATAGCAGAAATTAAGAACACATTAGAAGGACTAACCAGCACAGTAGAGGAAGCTGAGGACCGGATCAGTGAATTAGAAGACAGGGTAGAAAAAATCAACCAAGCAGAAAACAAAAAGAAAAAAACAATTAAAAAAACAGTAAGACAGTGTAAGTGAACTGTGGGACAACTGGAAATGTAATAATATTTGCATCATAGGAGTCCCCAAAGAAGAAGAAAATGAGCAAGTGTTAGAGAATAATGAGCAAGTGTTAGAAGAAATGGTGACAGAAAATGAGCAAGTGTTAGAAGAAATGGTGACAGAAAACTTACCTAATTTGTTGAAGGAAGAAGGCATTTAAGTTCAAGAAGCACAGAGAGCCCCAAGTAAGAAGAATCCAAACAGGCCCACACCAAGATACATAGTAATCAAAATACCAAAAATTAAAGACAAAGAGAGAATCCTAAAAGCAGCAAGAGAGAAGCAACAGGTTACCTACAAAGGAACCCCCATAAGGCTCTCAGCTGACTTCTCAACAGAAACACTACAGGCCAGAAGAAAGTGGCATGAAGTAATCAAGGTCATGAAAAACAAGGACCTGAATCCAAGACTACTCTATGCAGCAAGGGTATCATTCAAAATAGAAGGTCAAATAAAGAGCTTTCCAGGCAAAAAAAAAAAAAAAGCTAAGGGAATATATTAACACCAAACCAGCGCTGCAAGGTATGCTAAAAGGACTACTGTAATTAGTAGAAGAAATATGAAGAACAATAGAACCACACTAAACAAAAATGGCAATAAATAAGTACATATCAATTATCGTTAAATGTAAATGGTTTGAATGCTCCGATAAAAAGGCACAGAGTAGCTGACTGGATAAAAAAGCATGACTCACATATATGTTGTTAACAAAAAACCCACCTCACAACAAAAGACTCACATGGGTTAAAAGTGAAGGGATGGAAAAAAATCTTTCAAGCAAATGGAAGGAAAAAAAAGCTGGGGTAGCAATACTCATATCGGATAAAGTAGATTTCAAAATGAAGGCCATAGCTAGAGACAAAGAAGGCCACTACATAATATTGAAAAGACCCATCCAACAGCAAGATATAACCTTTGTAAACATATATGCACCCAATTTAGGAGTACCAATATATATTAAAAATCTTTTGGAGGACTTCAAAGTAGAAATTGATAGCAATACAATCATAGAAGGTGACTTCAATATCCCGCTGACATCATTGGATAGATCTTCTAGACAAAAAAAATTAACAGCAAAACACAGACTCTAAATGAAGCACTAGATCAAAGGGATTTCATAGATATCTACAGAGAATTACACCCCAAAACTGCAGAATTCACATTCTTCTCCAGTGCACATGGGACATTCTCAAAGACAGACCACATGTTAGGGAACAAACCAAGTCTCTACAAGTTCAAGAAGACTGAAATCACATTAAGAATCTTCTCAGATCACAGTGGCATGCAACTAGAAATCAATTAGAACAAGAACATGCAAAGACAGTTGAACACATGGAAGTTAAATAGCATGTTATTAAACAATGAATAGGTTACCAAGGAGATCAAGGGAGAAATTAAAGACATTCGCTTTTCTCTTGCTGCTTTTAGGATTCTCTCTTTGTCTTTAATTTTTGGCATTTTGATTACTATGTGTCTTGGTGTGGGCCTGTTTGGATTCTTCTTACTTGGGGCTCTCTGTGCTTCTTGAACTTGAATGCCTTCTTCCTTCAACAAATTAGGGAAGTTTTCTGTCACTATTTCTTCAAATATATTCTCTAACCCTTGCTCATTTTCTTCTCCTTTGGGGACTCCTATGATGCGAATATTATTACATTTCCAGTTGTCCCACAGTTCACTTAAACTGTCCTGGAAACCAATGAAAATGAACACACAACAACACAAAATCAATGGGATGCAGCGAAAGCAGTTATGGGAGGGAAGTTCATAGCAATAGAGGCCTACCTCAAGAAATAAGAAAAATTTCTAATAGACTATCTAACCCCACAACTTAAAGAACTAGAAAGCAAACACAATGAAAACCCCAGAGTAAGAAGAAGGAAATAGTAAAATCAGAGCAGAAATAAATGACATAGAGAGCAAAAAAACAATTCAAAGGATCAATGAAACGAAGAGCTGGTTTTTCGAAAAGATAAACAAGACTGATGGACCCTTAGCTAGACTCACCAAGAAACAAAGAGAGAGAACCCAAATACACAAAATCAGAAATGAAAGAGGAGAAATAATAACTGACACCACAGAAATACAGAGGACTGTTAACAAATATTATGAACAATTATACGGCAACAAATTCAACAACCTAAGTGAAATGGACAAATTTCTAGAAACACATAGTCTCTCAAAACTGAACCTGGAAGAGATAGAAAAATTGAAAAGACCAATAACAACAAAAGAAATTAAAGATGCAATCAAGACTCTTTCAGCAAACAAAAACCCAGGCCAGGATGGCTTCACGGGGGAATTTTACCAAACATTCAAAGAGAAACTAATACCCATTCTCCTCAAACTATTTCACAAAATTCAAGAATAAGAAAGACTTCCAAACTTGTTATATGAGGCCAGCATAATTCTAATTTCAAAACCAGAAAAAGACACTACAAAGAAAGAAAACTACAGACTAATATCCCTGATGAACATACATGCCAAAATCCTGAACAAAATACTAGCAAATCGAATCCAGCAATACATCAAAAAATTATTCACCATGACCAAGTGGGATTCATCCCAGGGATGCAAGGTTGAAACAATAGTCACAAATCAGTAAATGTGATACACCACATACACAAAATGAAAGATAAAAACTATATGATTACATCAATAGATGCTGAAAAAGCATTCAACAAAATCCAGCACCCATTTCTGATAAAAAAGCTCAGCAATCTTGGAATAGAGGAATCATATCTCAACATAATAAAGTCCATATATGAAAGATCTACAGCCAACATCATACTCAATGGGCAAAAAATAAAGCATTTCCCTTAAGAACAGGAACAAGACAAGGTTGCCCACTTTCACCACTCTTATTTAACATAGTACTGGAAGTCTTAGCCACAGTAATCAGACAGGAAGAAAAAATAAAAGGGATCCAAATTGGAAAGTAGGATTTGAATTGTCATTATTAGCAGATGACATTACACTATACATAGAAAACCCCAAAGACTCCATCATAAATTTATGAGACTTAATAAATGAGTTTGGCAAAGTAGCAGGATATAAAATTAATGTCAAGAACTCGATGGCATTCTTATAAACCAATGATGAACTCACAGAAAGAGAAACTAAAAAAAATCCCATTTACCATCATGGCAAAAAAATTAAGATACCTAGGAATAAACTTAACCAAAGAAATAAAGGACCTATTTGCAGAAAACTATAGTTCATTGAAAAAAGAAATTTAGGAAGATATAAAAAGGTAGAATCATATACCTTGTTCATGGATTGGAAAACTTATCATCATTAAAATGTCCATATTACCTAAAGCAATCTATAGATACAATGCAATCCCCCTCAAAATGCCAATGACATACTTCACAGAACTAGAATAAATACTTCAAAAGTTCATATGAAACCAAAAAAGAGCCAGAATAGCCACAGCAATCTTGAAAAAGAAGAACAAAGTTGGAGGGATCACATTACCAGATTTTAGGTTATACTACAAAGCCACTGTAATCAAAACAGCCTGGTATTGGCACAAGAACAGGCAGATAGATCAATGGAACAGTATTGAGAACCCAGAAATGGACCCAAGACAATATGGTCAATTAATATTTGACAAAGGTGGCAAGAGTATAGTGGAGTAAAGACAGCCTCTTTAATAAATGGTGTTGGGAAAATTGGACAGCTACATGCAAAAAAAAAAAAAAAAAAAATGAACCTAGACCATCAACTTACACCATACACAAGAATAAACTCAAAATGGATAAAAGACTTAAATGTGATTCATGAATCCATAAAAATCCTAGAAGAAAATGTAGGCAACAAAATTTCAGACATCCTACACAGCAGATTTTCATTGATACATCACCTAAGGCAACAGAAACAAAGGAAAAAATGAAAACATGGTACTACATCAAACTCAAAAGGTTCTGCACAGCAAAAGAAACAACCACCAAAATGGAAAGGCAATCCACTCTATGGGAGAGCATAATTTCCTATGATACATCTGATAAGGGGTTAATTTCCAATATATATAGAGTACTCATACAACTCAACAAAAGGAAAACAAAGAACCCAATTAGAAAATGGGCAGAGGAACTAAATAGACACCTCTCCAAACAGGACATACAAATGGCTAAAAGACATATGAAGAAATGCTCAACATCACTAATCATCAGAGAGATGCAAATTAAAACAACAATGAGGTATCACCTCACACCTGTCAGAATGGCCACCATCAACAAATCATCAAACAAGTGTTGGCAAGGGTGTGGAGAAAAGGTGACTCTAGTACACTGCTGGTGGGAATGCAGACTGGTGCAGCCACTATGGAAAACAATATGGTGTTACCTCAAAATATTAAAAATTGAGTTTCCATTTGACCCAGTGATCCCACTTCTAGGAATATATCCTAAGAAGCCTGAAACACTAATCAGAAAGAATATATGACCCCTACGTTCGTAGCAGCAGTATTTATAATAGCTAAGATCTGGAAACAGCCCAAGTGTCCAATAGTAGACAAATGGATAAAAAAGCAGTGGTACATATACACAATGGAGTACTATGCAGCTCTAAGAAAGAAAGATCTCTTATCCTTTGAGACGACATGGAGGGACCTGGAAAGTATTATCCTAAGCGAAACTAGCCATACTGAGAAAGACAAGTATCATATGATCTCACTTATTTGTGGAATATAATGAACATAACAGCCTTAGGAATGGGGTAGTCCCAGAGTCGTGGAAGTGGGGTACAGACTGACAATCCCCAGGAGAGGGGGTTTTGGGGTGAGATAAACCACAGACCTTATATGCATGTATGCATAAACAATGAACATGGACAACAAAGCTGGGGACAGGGTGGGGAGGGCAGGGGAAGGGAGAATCAGTGGGGGGAAAAAGGAGAAACATCTGTAACAAAAGTAAATAAAATAATTAATAAAAAATAATAAATAAATTTTTTTTCCAAAATTATTTTTCATGTAGAACATTTAAAAAATTTTGACACAAACTTTAGGATTCTTCACAGTGTCATAGTTTGCATTTTCACCTCCTTTCAGTTTAAATCACAAATTATTTACAGTTACCCATTAGTAAGAATTTTCAGTGCTTCAGATTTTCAATGATTGGGAATACAGGCCTGGAATATTTAAGCAGTGATAACTTAATCCAGAATAATCATGATAATATTTTAAGTGATGTCATCATTCCTATTCAGACAGTTATAACTGTGGTGGTTTTTAAGGTCTAAAAATATTCACTGAACTCAGGAAATAGCTGCTCATAAATGCTTATTCAGGTCAAGGGAAATGTTTTCCATACTCTATGTACAGGGCAAAGTGGAAAGATGAGGATAATAGGAAGAGATACAGAGGACATCAAATGGGTGTGAAAGCAGAGGTCAGAGAAGACGGAGCAGCTCTCCTTCCTGACACAATATCCTGTCGCCTTTCCATCACTCTGTTCAGCCCCTCTAGAGTTTTCCAGCTACTCCTCCTCTCACTCTGTGTACACGTGTATGTCTCTGGATGTAAATCTATCCGTATGCAAGTACATTCACCATGAGGAAATTAGAGAAAAGAAAAATGAAGGAGCAAAAGATATTTCTTGTCTTCTGAGTCTGAAGTTACACCCACCCTTTATGAGTCCTCTAAAGTTTGCATACTGAGGAAACTTGCATAGCATTTCATCCTTTGACAAAATAAATAATGATAAGTTTGTCCTGAAATAGTGAATATATACTAACTCACAAAAACTTTGTTCATGTGAAATACAGTAGAAAAGTCCTTCATATGTAAAGTGCTTTCAAATACTCTTTTTCATAATTCAGTCTCTTTACATATTCATTAGTAGTATTATAAAAAATATTTATAATTTGAGTAAAACAAAATGGATAATATATTCTGCCTCTCACCTGCAATCTGTTTTCAGTGTACAATGGGTTACCACCTGATAGCAATAAATCCCTGGCTTGTATATTTATTCAAATATGGCACTTTCAATTTTTTTTAATAAAAATTTTGGAGATAGTTTATGATTTACATAATCTATGATTTATATTTATTAATAAAATTCCAAATCACTTTTTATCTTACATATACAATCCCCACCCCAACCCCACCACACACACACTCACATGTACTCTTCAGGAGTTAGTCCAATATAATAAGGATTATTTTTAGGGCATTCCAGACAAAATGTTTCAAATTATTATTCTATAATCCCTGTTCTGCTGCTGCAGATAAAAGGAGGGTCATTTGAAAAACTATTGCTTGGAAATCTTTATTTAAATGTTAAAAACATTTTTAAAATTTCAGCTGTGAAATACACAAGAAGTTTCCATTGGATGCTGAGTGATTTTTCTAACATTCTGAATGTTTACATACGTTGTGTGTGACCAGAATAATGGAAGCAGAAGAGAATACCATATTTTAATCAATTTTCAGGATTATTTTGAATGAGACTTTAACTTTAGAACTAATAAAAATGTAGCACATAAATGTCCAATAGCCAAAATATACTACCTAATCATTTCCTTTTTATGGAAGTAGGGGTGGGAATAGTAAAATTATTATTTCCTTTAAACATCTTTGTCAATTTCTTTTAATCTCAGGATTTATGCCTTCATTTTTATAATGACTCTACTTTTCAAAGAATTTTTCTTTGAAAACATCCTACGTGATTCATTTTAATATTATTTACACCAAATGCGTAAATCATACACTAATGACAGTAGCATCTTTGTAGTTCTTTTTAAATATAGATGAAATATGAGTTTTCTTCCAAGGTATAAAACGTCATTAAGGGCTCAGGTGGTTAAAATCAACATGAAAAATACATGCTGCTTTTCCTCCCCTTAAATGCAGTAATGTAATCAGATTTCAAGTCATCTTACCTACCTCACTCACAGCTTTATGGAGATTAATTAGTTTTTAGACCCCAGTCACATGATCTTTTCTGACTGTCATTTAGCAGGCTGACTAGAACCTGTGAGCTGTCTCCTGCCCCAAAGGACAGATTAAATTTTAGTGTTGTTTGTCTTCTTTCTTTGATGTAAAGGTGGATTTTCAAAGTTATGGTTTAATTGTAGTTGTTTTTCGTTGGAAATGTATTGTAAGCTTGTTTCAAGGGAAGGTCAATATTTAAATAATTATAAATAGGTAAAACAAGATGTTCTCCCAATTTTGCTATAAAAACTGTTATACTGACACCTAAAAACTGGATTTTTATTATTTATGATACAGATGTTATAAGCATTCAGATGAGCTTTCTACAATAAACCAGCTGGCCGGGGAAGTTACTCTGGTGCCCCAAGTTAAGGACACTGATAATCGGTGGTCCCAAGACAAGTTTCGAAGGTCCAAATGAATGTGGAATTTAAAAAAATAATTACTTGGAAATTTACTAAGTAACAACATCAACAACAAAAGCATGATTTGCCTCAGTGGCAAAATTTCTGTTAAAAAACATAACTCACAAACAGAAGACAAAATTCAACAACAAAAACTTAATAATTATGAACTTGTTACTCCTTAATAATATACATCCTATGACTACTGTTCTCATTTATAACTTGGTTGCTGATTAAGCTGAGGATTAAAATTGAAAGAACACATTCTTAGTTTTTATGTTAGTCTACTTAGCCATGGATTCTCAATTGGGAGAAAAACAAAGAAGAAAACATTGATAAACTACTTCAATCTGCTTTACAATAATGTGATTAAAGAAAGAAAAGACATCTTGCCTGCTACAGTTGTTAAAACATTGCTATTTCTAGCTGAGGTCCTAATTAAGGTGTAAGGAGAGATTTGAAGTGCAGTGAATTCCCTTCCTCCACGTCACTAACCCAGTGAACCACAACTCTGGGTAGAGTTTCAGGGAGATACGGCACCCAGTGAATTAGTTATCCTCTAGCTCCTGAGCAGTTGGTTCAGTCCCGGAGCCACTGGGGTGAAGATTCGTGGTGAATGTGTGACTGTCTGGCTGCTATTTGACCACAGATTTCCTTTCATTGGTACTTAACAATAAACAGTCACCCTGCTTAGGAGAAAACTTGATTTCATAAACACATGGAATTTCCTGGCTCTTGAATGAAGACGCCACAGGATTTTCACTGCTCAGGTGTTACTGGCCACAATGCTGATTCAGGAACTGAAATTATCTATTTCTCTCGCCTGCGGAGTTGGACCATTGCCTCTGGCAGTAACCCCAGACTCCTGTGAATGATGAAGACATCCCTTCAGGCCTATGTAGAAAATAGCGCCAACATGGATGCCATTAGAAAGATTCAACCAAGTGGTCTGCCGAGAAAGAGAAAATTGCAACTTCCGTACCTTGCATGAAGAGGGAGGAATGACAATAGAAGTATAGGTTGAAGCCCATTCCATTGAAAGAGAATCAATGGGTTACCCAAAATCTCTTCCACACACTGATAATCATTTTTTTCAGGCTCTTTTTTCTTTCCAGCACACTGTTCATCTGCTTGTGCTTCCTGTGACTTTGGCAATGAGAAAGTAATCACCCCATTATATGCCTACCTTCAAAATTCTTTTTTTAAATCCTCACCTGAGGACATGTTTTCTTTTTTTTTTTTTTTTTTATCCTCACCCGAGGACATTTCTTTCAGATAGAGTGGGAGGGAGAGAGAGGAAAAGAGAGGAAGAGAGAGAGAGAGAAACATCGACGTGAAAGGGACACATCGAGTGGCTGCCTCCTGCAGCATGACCCAACCAGGGCCGGGGACAAACTGCAACTGAGGTACATGCCCTTAGTGGGAATCAAACCCGGGTCTCTCTGGACTGCAGGCCGACGCTCTAACTGCTGAGCCAAACCAGCCAGGGCTCAAAAGTCTTTAAATAATTAGAACAGAGAAAAATTATGTGAAAAAAATCTCAATATTCATCCTGGACCATTTGTATAAATAATACACTCGATAAGCTTTATATTCATTTTTTTATAATGATCTTTGGAAAGTAAATTCCATTTCAAATTCCCCATTTATAAATTACAAAAACCCAAAGGCAAGAGGTGGGTAATAGGATAATCAAAATCTATAGATTCATTGGTCCCATCAGCCTATTAATTCTTAGGAAATGTTCATCGTGTTTAGGACTTTACCAAGAAGCATTAGTTTCATAATATATGACATTCTTTTGATCCTGTGCATAGATCTTGTGTACACTATCATCTTATGTTTAGTTAAAATAAATTTTTAAAATCCTCCCACTGCCTGGTAAACATTACATATCTAATTGGTTGTCATAACTTTAGAGTTAAACCGCACAGTTACATTTTATTGGCACCTGTCAGCTGCCCCTCTCTACTTCTCCTATGAAACAGACCTATTTCAGCAAGGGTAGCCAGTAAGTACCCATCTCTCCACAGAAATTATCATAAATAAACAAATGCTTGAATATATCCATTTCTATCACCGGTAGGCAGCATTCCAAGCCAGGCATGTTGATCCTGGGTTTCTGTTCTATTGATAAAAGAGGATATGCCATTCTGGTTCCAGCTCAGGGCTGTCCAACGTGATTTTGTAAGGCCAGTTTCCATGTTGGGTGAATAAGGATCATTGTTTTCTACATAATGAGCACCCCCCCCCCCCTTTGGCTCTCACTGAAAGGCTGCCACTGCACTGGCTAAGAAATAGTCCTGTTTAACCGCCAAGTGTCTGCTGAACACAGTGTGGCAATGGGAATGATTTTCTTATCCATCATTACATGACTGGCACATGAATAATTTTGCCCAACAGGTCATCATGTCACATTATCCATAGCAAATAAGATTAATCAAATATAAAAACTGTATTACTCCCTCAAAACGATCATTTTTACAAGAAAAATAAAAAATATATATATTTATTTCTACTCCCCTCCACTTCTGTATATTGAAGATGTTGGTTTCAGAGATGAAAGGTTAAGAGAAGCCAATAAAGCACATCGACTAAATTCATACTATTATTTAAATGTATATGTTCTCAAGTGGTGCATCTGTTTCATACCTGTTCCTGGCTGGTATAACCAAATTAAGAATCTAGATATTAATACTAGACCCAGTTCACTAATATTTATTGCTCTAAATCCAATCTATATTAGCATGTCAGCCCTGTATCAAAGCAGAAGACAGCAGTATTTATGATTATTAGTACAATATTGAATCATCCTGAACCAATTACTGATCCAATTACTGTGTCATTATTATCTTCTGAATAGGGCTTGATTTGTCTGTGATAAATGTGATGCAATTAAACCACCTTTTTACATAATAAAACACTGCAGGTGTTTATTCTTAAGAGTTCACAGATAACAACAACCAATAGATTTAATTAAAAAAATCCTTGAAATAAGTGTGAATTTCATTAAATTATTCTAACTTTAATATACATTTAAAGAATATCTTAGTGAAAGAAAACAATTGTGTAATCTCTCATCTGGCTATTATTTAGAAATTATGCTAACTGTCTCACCAAACAAAAATTAACAGTTGGTTAATATTCTGACTTAAAAAGTCATTCATTTCAAGGCATATAAAAATTAATTGAATTACTAAAAGTTTTAAAAAATAGATATATTACAAAAATAGATTTTAATAATTGTAATTTATAATAACAATTGCATATAATAACAACTGAAGCAAAACAAACTTTCTATAGTTACCTCGACAGGCCAACAGCAAACTATGATAAAAGCTAAATGTTATCTACCACTTCGAAGTCTTATATTAAATTCAATTTTATATATGCAATTTTAAAACAATTTTTTTACTACATATTTAATTACACTATTATTTGAATGACCCATATCTCAGACAACATGAACATAAATAAATCAAAATATATTTATATAAAAGGCAAAAATCATTAAGTAGAAAAGTCTTTAAAGTTGTTATTATATTTAGCATTGAAAATAACCCAACAAAATGCCTTAGTTCTTGATTTATTTATTCTCTTCACTCTCTCTGGCCCAAATTTAAAATCAACATTAATAATTAGAGAAGTAGAAAAAGTGATCAATATCAGAATGACAATTTTTTGGGGGGATTGTATAAAAATATATTGAAGATTATAATAATCAAACAGTTTGTTTATTATTTTTTAAACTACTAAGGTTCAGGTTAAATTGGAGTTTTTTTTGTTGTGTTTTGTTTTGTAGAATAACATTGCCTAGTCGGTTTTTCAAGATTTTAACGTAAATCAAACAAGAAGTTTCATGACCTTATAAAAGTGTTGTATTAAAATTAATGGATCCAGAAACAAACTACCTTGACAGGTTCACTTTATTGCCAAATGAGCCTACTATACTATTTCCATCATGTATTTTTATTGATATGTTTTTGGAGAAAAAATAATTGGTATAAATTTTAATCTACCTAACAGACTAGTAGCTGTTTAACTAATTTTACTCAGTAATGAAACAGTGGTTGGCCACCAACACTTTTAATAGTGTTGTTATAGATGTGCTTATGTGCCATGCGTCAGCATTTACTGACTGTATTATTGTAATTAGCCAAAGATTTCAAAGTGTTTGATGACATGTAGGTTCTATCACACACCTTGCTGTTCGCCCGACGAGGTAATTATAGAAAGTTTGTTTTGCTTCAAGGCTGTAATTGTACAAATTGCGGTTTTCATCCTCTGTCTCTGTCTCTGTCTTTGTCTCTGTCTATCCTTCGCCCTTTCTCCCTCTTCTTTCCATGAATAGTTCTAAATAGGAGGGAGTTCCCACTTACATTGCCAACATCCCAATAATTGTAGATGTGCTCTCGTAGAAATCAATTGATAATTCTGAACACCTACCATCAATATTTAATTTTCTCCATATTTTTCAAAGGCAAGAATAAACTCAAATCCATTCCAAGTACATTAACAAAAATGCACCTTTTTTTCCATTTACATTATATAAAGGGGAGGAGGGAAGAGTCTGTTATGCCTCACATAAAGGAGAATTAAAGATTAAAATGAACATTTTCCTTGGTACAGACTAAAATTTACTCCTGTAACCACAGAAATTCAATGTAAGTTAAGAGTTTGTAAAAAACTGAAAATGGGTACTAGATTCCAGACAATATTTAATTTAACCTAAGTGTTAAAATTAAAGCAATAACACCGAGAATAAATTAATGAGCTACAATTAATTATATTTACAATAAGTGGTTTAGGTTTGAAACACCTACATTCTGCACTGATAAAATAAAACCTACATCCTGTAGAAGCTAAAGTAAGTTAAATGAAGATGCTTTTAACAAGGTTATTACTTAAGCAATGACAGGTTTACAGATTTTAGCACCACTGGGTTTTCACAGGAGCTGCAGCAAGTGCTAAAATAACACACACCTTCAGGTTCATTAAATTCGCCAGTGTGATGAAATAACTGATATTTTGCTATATTACTATAATCCCTCAAAGAACCATCTATAAATAAGACACACTAATAACAACTGTTTGTGCTGGTAAAACAATGAAATAATTCTTTTGAGGTTTATCTGCAAGGGAAAAATAGTGTTTCGGCAGTACTGTTAGCATAGCTATATCTAATAATTTTGATTTCCGTAGAGTCGCCTATTTACTTATTTACCTAAAATAGGTGTGTTCTGTTCAAAGGTTTTGCCATGGGGCTGCACTCAGAAGGAAGCTTGTAAAAAGGTGGTATATAATAAGAGGAAATAGACTGAATCTCACCCCCCAAATATTTACTTTATTGTCTGATGTTTACTAGGATATTTATGGAGGCTGTTTTATTTAAAGAACTTATAAAATTACCATAACCACCAGAAACAGCGACATCTCGGATAAATCCTTTACTGTAGTCTGTTGTGAGATGAGCGCAAAGCATAAATAGTGAGTTTCTAATAAATCAATGGCGCCTGGCCTTTGGAGACCTGGAAGACATATGGACAGCAATAGAGTATCTCAGGTTGTCTCATGAGTGATTCCATCTGGATGAAGTCTTGGTGTTATTCACAGCCTACTTCTCCCCTAAAACACCTTCAATCTTATCCACAGCCTCCATCTCAAATGTCAGACCACCTGGGATATGCAGCTGTCAGGCTGAAAGGGGAGCTGCCTGGGACTGGCCCCGGCCTGCTCGTCAAGGAGATACTGTCACTAGCCAGCAGGCACGGCGAGGTGCACGGGGTGACAGCACGCCGACCGGAAGCAGGGAGATACGCCTGGCTCGGGATTTGAGGTTAGAAGGGAAAAAAAAAAAAAGAATTTAGCTGAAATTACGGATGTCTCTACAATAGAGCTGCTCTGCTGTGATATTCTCCCCTTCAAGATAGTTTCTTCTTTCTTGTCAGTATTCATGTAGAAATCAACATATTTTGATCATGAATCAGACAAAACGTATAATAGGCACAAGTATATTTTTCCATACATCAGATCATTCTCAAGTCCTTTGCCGTATATTCACTTACAATGGCATTTATATTTTCTATTATTAAACATTTAGCTGGGTTAGCACATGCCCTCAGAGAAAACTTTATCATCACTGTGCTTGTTAGTTCTTTTTCTCTTCTCCTCTGCCTCCTTACTCTCTCGCGTCTGCTGATGCTTGTGGTTCTAACAGTCTGGGGGACAGCCTATTACAGGTAGTCATTTCAGTGTAAGTCACTAGTATGAATCCAGTCAATGTAATGTCTAGTGTTCCTTTCTTTTGTGTACTCCGCTTTTAAGAAATTAGCAAACACAAAATTCCCATTTCTTCTTACAAATGGAATTATGTTCCTGTGATTCCAATGTTTTGTTTTGTTTTTGTTTTTTGCAAGAGTACTGAAGGTTTCTTAACTCCACTAAAAATATCACAATGTTATCACAATGGTGGTTTCTAAAAGAGGGAAGATGCCATATCTAAGTTATCCGCTTGTATTTCTAAGTTTTAGCAATTGTTCTTGGCACTCTAAAATATTTATCCAATAGATAAGGATTTTTTTTTCTTATGAAAGAGAAATTATTTTCATGGATTCATGGATAGTCAAGCTCCAATGTGAGGTTTTATTTGCCTTGAAATTTTTCTTTCCTCAATTTCTTTACTATGCACACTTGTTACAACTATTTACTCCTTGTTTAGTTTCTTGCTCAATATTTTTCTGAGTTTCTTGTTTTTTGCTCCCACTTTCTAACCCCTTATCTACTATATATAGCTTTAAAGTAGGCTCTGATAGTTAATAAAACATTACAAAGTCAAATTCAACTTTATAAAGCACAGTGGGAGAAAGGTTTACCAAAATACCGTTTACTTTATTGACTAAAGTTTTAAAAATTAATTTTGGCCTGATTAGGTTTAAACATTAACTCAATGTAACATGAAGTAAGATTTTAAGTGAAAATTTTAGCTTTTTTTCTATAAACTTAATCCATCAATTTTCATCGAATGTTGCCAAAAGGTCTAAATTGAGCAGAAAATTCTCATGCTCCTTTAAGTAAAAAGGACTGATAACTGCATATAGAAACATATTTTATGTCAGAAGTTATTTGTTGGTTAGTTGTCTCATTTTATGAAAAACGAATCATATTTTTTTCAGGGAGGCAGCATAACATAACTGTTAAAAGCACAGATTCAACAAATGGCCATCACGATACTGCACACACTGTAGTGTGTCCCTGTGTTCTCCACAACGAGGACAGGATACGGCCTGCCTTGTTGGGCATGGAAGAATTAATCATGACAACTGTATGAAGCACTTATCATGTAGTTCAGTGTTACCATTAGATGCCTGATATTTGCTCTACAACTTTGAATTGCTCTGTAAATCAAATATTATCATGCCCATTTTAATCTTAAGAAACTAAGTAATGAAAGAGTTAAATAATTGTTCTGATCTCAGATCAATGATGGTCTGGGGTATGAATCAAGGTGAATCTGATTCTAAGCCTTTATTGTTTCTGCCAGTTGCTGAAAAGGCAAATTTCAAACCTCTTTTTTTTTTTTTTTATTGTTTTATTTCGCATCCCTTTTACATATAGATGCAGAAAGGCCACTGTTTTCCCTTCAAAACGGGTCCAGAATCTGGCTACTTATCTCCAGCTCCACCACTACCACCTCGGTCCCAGCTTACATCATCTCTTGCCTGGAATTCTTTATTCACCTTTTAACAGGGTTTTTCTACTTCTATCCTGGCCCCTTAACTTCTATTCTCAATACAGCCACCCAAGTTCTCTTTGGAAAGTGTAAGGTCCATCATGTGTTTGTTCTGCTGAAAATCCCCCCCTGAAACCCATTTTGCTGAGACTCCTCTGTCCTTGCAGTGGCCAACCATGTCACATAAAGGGTCGGTACATCGTGGCCTGCATGATAGATCTGCCCACTGCCATAGTTTAACAGCCCATGAGCTAAGGATTGTATTACATTTTTAAATGGTTTTAAACAGATTTTTTTTCCTAATAGATGAAAATTATATAAAATATAATGTTCAGTTTCCTAAGTAAAGTGAATTGGAACATACCTGCTCTCAGTCATATATGTTTTGCCTACAGATGCTTTGGCACTGCATAGGCAGAATTAAGAAGTTGCAACCAAAGACTGTGTAGTTTGCTAAGCCTAAAATACCACTGGACTCTTAACAGAAAGTTTGCTGAACTTGACCGAAAACATCTGGCCCTTGTCACCTCTGTGACCTCATGTCTTGCTCCCCACCACTCACTGTGCCATAGCTGCACTGTTTTTTCTGCCTCTGCCTTGGGGCCTTTGTACTCGCTGTATCTTTATCCTAGAATAAATACCCTTCTCCTAGATCAGCACATTGATAATTTCCCTTACCTTGTTCAGATTTCACCTGCTGATTGGGATGACCTACACTGAGCTTTCTATTTAATGCTGCAAAGTATACCCTACACTTTGTATACCCTACCCTTCATTTTCCCTACTTTTTCTTCTTCTTCCATAGTACTTACCTCCTTCTAACAGGCCATGTGACTTGGCAGAGATGTCTGTCTATTTTGTTCAGTGAAATATTTTAAGTGCCTAGAAGATTGCCTTAAAAACAATCACACTCATTATTTGTTGACTGTTGAGTGTGATATTATATTACCTCTTACTAAGCAAAGTATTTTAATGTTTGACCTCTGTTACCTCAATAGAGCTGCTATTTTGATTTAATATTTTCTTTTAGGTTTATTATACTCAAAGGAAAATATACTTAATTATATAGTTAGCTAAGTAAATGGATTCTAGTAGTATTAAACACCATTCTTACTTTGCCAAGAAGAAACCCATCTTTCTACCGCCTTACTGGAAAAAAAAATTGGCGCAACTTTGAAATGTTAAACATGTGAATATGCCTGATAATTGATGCTATTATAGTTTTGAGTTGTATATACAATTACTTTAATGTCTTTTATGTGAGAAATGAGATATCTGACATATTTAAACAATATAAGTATTTCTTTATAAGCAATAATGTTAACAACAAATTATTCATAGATATTTTGCATATCATTGTAGATACTCATATTAACAAAAGTTTGAAAATGATAAATAATGATTAAAATATATGATTTATTTCAAATAAAATTTTATAAAGCACTTTGGAAACAAAAATATTTCCAAAATAACATTTATTTCATTGCCTATATAAAGTTCTTACATTTAATTTCGCCTTGATTGGGTTTAAAATTTTAATTCCATCTAATTTAAATACGATTTTAAGTGAAAATATTACCTTCTTTAAATAAATGTAATTAATTTGACTATTTTTACTGAATGCTGCCAAAAATAATTAAAAATGAGCAGAAAATTTCTATGTATTAAAATGACTGATAATTGCATGCAGAAACATGGTGTATGTCAGAACTTGAACAATATCTTTGAACAAGGAGTCCTAGTACAGAAAACACAAGTTATATTAATTTAATTATTTGCTAAAATGTTAAAAGCAGAAAAATATATCTGTGGCATTCTACCATGTGAAAAATCTCTTTAAACGTATAACTGCCCATTTATAATAGAATGAGATTTGATATTCAAAAGGATAACTCTGAGAAACTTGAAAATCCTAAAGACCATTTGAATCATCTCATTGTACTTTACTTTTATTACCTTTGTAAATTTTATTTCATTCTCTTTATTTGAAAGTTAGACATCCACTTAGGAATACATAAAAATGTTTTAGATAGAATCCTTACTAATGTGAATAAAACAGAGGAAATGTTCATATTACACAGATTCTATCAATCATTTACCACTTGTTTGTGACTTGGTAATCATCTAGTCTGGCTGCCATTCAAATGGTCCACTACCATTTGATCCAATGTCCTACAAATATTAAATGGCACCTTACATCCAGGTACGATAGAAGTGTGACACGAGGGGGGAGAATGACTCATTTAGTGAACTGGACAGGAATTGAAACCTTACATAAATAGGTCCAGAAGCTAAATATTGCATTTAACTTCAGATATTAGTCACAGTTTGCATTGGCATGATATGCTGTCAGGACATTGCTTTCTGTTGAGGCTGAAAATCTGTGGCCTGGAGCTTGTTTCAGTTTATGGACAGGTTTTTGTAGGCCCTCTAACTCTGACGAAAGCAAACTTTCCCCAAGTTGGAAATCTGATTCACCCAGAACTTACAGATTCGAAAAGCAGATTTTTAGAGAAAGCATGTTGAAAAATTCTATTTTTGTTTTTGCTTTTTTAAAAATCTTCACCCAAGGATATGTTTTTATTGATTTGGGGGGGGGGGGGCTTGATGTGAGAGAGAAACACCACTTTGTTGCCTCCCCTATACACCCTGACCAGGAATTGAACCAGCCTAGCTATGTGCCTTGATCGAGAATTGAACCTGAAACCTTTTTTCTTTCTTTTTTTAAGGAGGGAGAGGGAGAGAGAGATAAAAACATAGATGAGAGAGAAACATCAACATCGATTGGCTGCCTCCTGCATGCCCCTTGCTGAGGATAGATCCCGAAACCTGGGCATGTGCCTTGACCAGGAATTGAACAGGGTGACCTCTTGGTGCATGGGTCAGTGATCAACCAGCGGGTGGAACCCACAAGATTTTAGTGTACAGGACAATGATCTAACTAACTGAGCCACCCAGCCAGGCCAAAATAAAATTAGTCATAAAAAATTAATTGAAGAGCCCAGCTGGTGTGGCTCAATGGTTGAGCATTGACCCATGCACCAAGAGGTCACTAGGTCGATTCCTGGTCAGGGCATATGCCCAGGTTGTGGGCCTGATCCCCAGTGGGGAACATGCAGGAGGCAGCCAATCGATGTTCTTTCTCATCGATGTTTCTATCTCTCCTTCTCCCTGCCTCTCTCTTTAAAATTAATCAATAAAAAAGAATTAAAGAAAAATTGTCAAAAAAATTAATCTTTTCCAGTATTTCAAATATTTTTATATGAATTATGTGGAAAAGATCATGACCCTGTCTCTGTAGGGAAGAGTCAACAACTGTAGTACTGTATACATATAAAAAAATCACTCCATTCCAACAGACACCCATTATATGCCAAGAAACATAAAACACCTAAAACTGGCACTGTTTTGAGGAAACTGAGTCATGTGATAGAAAATGCAAAATTTACAGGTGAAAGGCTTAATGAAGCAATGAAGCAGGAGACCCTGTGGAAGCCTACCCTCAAAGCCATATCCAGGGAGATAGGTCTCAACTTTGGGAAGCTCAGGGAATCTATATGGAGTTATAAGGGGAGAAATGGGAAACCAACCCAGTAATTCAGTTGTCACAGTTAGAGATTCTCCATGGCAACAGAAGCCAATGATGCTGAGGTAAGGTAACTAGCTTACATATGTATCTATTACAGGGGTTACCACCTTCTACTTCCCCAAAATGTACTTAACTATAAAATACTGCTTTATAATATCATTTTAAATGATAGCTATGCTTAATAATTTTGTTTTTTAAATGTTTCGTGCCTTTTGTAGCAGATTTGTGAGGAAATTTTATTTGGGAGCAGAGTTCTATTAAAATTAATATTGTGCTGTTAACAAAGGTCTTATTTGAGAATAGACCACTTGGTGGATGGATCCCAGGAAATGCTGCTGTTTTTATGTAATATGCTGAGATATTTTGGCTTTGGAATACATGATTGAGTTGAAAAAATTTAAATTGATTTCTTTGAATATATCTGTGTCTGTTTTTCTTATTCTCCCCAATGTTCTTTGTATTTTATAGTATTGTCTAGTTTTCTAAGATAAGACTTGCTTTTAGAGGCTGAATTCCTTCTAAGTAAGTGAGTTGATGTCAATTTCCCACATCTTCTCAATATACACTTAGCTATTTATTTCTCCTATCATTCTCTACCTCAGTGGAGAAGAGGTGTCCTTGAGACTCAAAGGAACTATAGCAAGCTGGCAATTATTCTGCAATTTATTTGTTTTAAACTATGGTAAAAAGAATGATGAGTAGAGAATGAAAATTACCTTCTAATCTTTGAAGACTCAGTATTTTGTGTAAACTGTTGACCACAATCCTACTGTCTCCAAATAGATTCTAGGGCACTATTTTCTTTGGGCATGAAACAAGTTATTAGTATCTAATTAAGTGTTTCATTTATTTCTTTGTTTATCTGTTCCCAGAAAATACAATGCAATATCCAACTTAAAATATTTCATCCCTGAATTCCTAATTTATTTTTTGCTTTGCTTTCAGTGTAAATGATAGAATGATAAAATTCTCATAACAGTGGGAAAATTCAAGACAAGTTCAGAAAACACAAATTGACATTCCAAAAAAATATCAAAAATAAGTTATTGTTAAAATCACAGTGTAGCTACTTGTTTATGATGGCCATTTAGCCTCCTATTGTCCTAAATTTTAATTTTACTGAACTCCATATCTCCATGAGTTTCCTTTATAAGTTTTATCTATTCTACTTTTACCTATTCTAATTGGCTTCTAAGTAAAATTTGGTGTTTTTCAACTTAAAAATATCCTTGCCTTCTACTTCATTATTACAGATATTTTGATAAAATTATAACTAATGCCTTCATCTAGTGTTTTTATTTGCTATCACTACTTTATATAAATGATACAGAATGCTATTTGTATTTGTTTTAAAAAGTACAAGTTAGTCATTGGAAAAATTACCTTTGAATTCTTTCATTGAGCTTATCAAACATGAAACTATTCATTTGCATTTTGAAGATTAAAAATGGATTATTAATGGTAAAGGATATGAGATACACATGCACACATTTAAGAATAGAGCAGTTCCATATCTAAGATAACATTTGCATTTGAGAAGTCTTTTGGAAATGTTTTAAAAATACACCGTTTAGAATGAACTTGTGTTTATTCTAGCAGTGCAGCGTACTGCATATGATGGCGTGTCATATCATACTTATATCCAACCCTTCAGAACTCTGCCTCACAAGCCAAAAGGTATATACTGAGATAGAACTTGAAACTTACATGTTATAATACATTTTATATTCTCTGCCTTTGGTAGGTCTGAACCTTTTTTTTATCTTCACCCGAGGACTTTTTTATTTGCATTTATTATTAGAGAGGGAGGGAGAGAAGGAGGAAAAGAGAGAGAGAAACATCAATGTGAGACCCTGGGAATAAACTGCAACTGAGGTACTGTACTTAAAACTGCAAGTGGGAACCGAACCCGGGACCCTCTGGTCCACAGGCCGACGCTCTAACTACTGACCCAAACCTCCCAAGGCTAAGCCTTTTGTTTGTTTGTTTGTTTGTTTATTTATTTATTTATTTATTTATTTATATCATACCTAAACATGAAAATGGTAAAAATAGCATAATATGTACTATCTATAATATAGTGTAGTATTTAAATACATGTAAAGTATCTAATATCATGTTTGGTCCATTTGTAGATAGTCCATCCACTACCATCAATAGTGGTAATGGTGTGGTGACAACAGTGATTGTGAATTATTATAATGATTATTATTACATGGAGTCATATCTTAATTCATGCAGAACTAATAAATAATTAGTTAAAATATAGTAATATATCAATAACTAATGTATAAATAGAACACATATATATGACAGGCTGGGGTCTGTTTGCTCATAATGTAGTACAATAGACACTTTATTCTCATTTTACATATGATAGAGGTCCATCAAGAGAAAATCATGGGACTTCCGGTCAAAATGGCGGCATAGGTTAACACGGTATCGCGTCCTTTCACAACCACATCAAAGTTACAATCAAACTACAGAACCATCATTCAAAACCGCCTGAAATCATGCTGAATGGAAGTCCTACAACTACGGAATTATAGCAGCGGCCACATCCAGACTGGTAGGAGAGGCGGAGGGGCGAGGGGCGGAGGAGCGACAGGTTGGTCCCACACCCACGTGTGGCGGATAAAAATCAGGAGGATACCACGTCTGGGAAGGTCCTCCCTGAGGACTGAGGGGTCCCCGTCCCACACCAGGTGCCCCACTCAGGGTTCCAGTGCCAGGAAGAGAATCCCCATAACTTCTGGCTGGAAAAACCAGCAGGAACTGAGGCTCAGGGAAGCTGACACAGCTGGAACCCCAGGCAGCTCCTTAAAGGGTCCGCGCACGGACTTATCGGACTCTCTCCCTCTAAGCTTCGAGGGGAGGCAGCTCCAGGGGCGCCAGAGACATACAGGGAAGAACTGAGCTGTTTGGCACTGGAGCGAGGGCTGGAGAAGGGGCTTTCTCTGGGACAAACGTGCTGTGAGAAGCCTTTGTTCCTTTGGTGAGCCCTTCCCTGGGGCGGCAGACAGTGGATATATCTGGGACTCCAGCAACCTGGCTCACACTGGTAGCCCCGCCCTGGTGACTTCCTGAGGCCCCGACCCGCCCGACCCAACTTTCAGGCCCACCCAAGCTGTTGCCAGTTGCTTAACCATAGGATTGGCCTGTCTTGGATCCTGCTTCAGGTTTTCCTAAATTCTTTCAAACAGCAGCATCTGGTCTCAGCTAGCCCCATACTGTTCGTTAAGTAATACACAGAAACAAACACAGGGAGGCAGCCAAAATGAGGTAACAAAAAAACAGGTCCCAAATGAAAGAACAGAACAAAACCCCAGGTGGACAACTAAACGAAATGAAGATAAGCAACCTAACTGATGCTGAGTTCAAAATACTGCTTATAAGGATGTTCAATGAACTTAGTGAGAACCTCAGTGAACTTAGGGAGGGCCTCAAGAGCATAGAAAAGGACCAGTCAGAAATGATGGATGCACAGTCAGAAATGAAGGAGGCATTAACTGAAATAAAGAATAATTTACACAGATTCAATAGTAGAGTACGTAAATCCAAGAAGCAAACCATCAATTTGGAATATAAGGAAGCAAAAAATGCCCAATCAAAACAGCAAAAAGAAAAAAGAAGCCAAAAAAATGAGGATAGTGTAAGGAGCCTCTGGGACAACTTCAAGCATGCCAACATTCGCATCTTGGGGGTGCCAGAAGGAGAAGAGAGAGAACAGGAAATTGAAAACCTGTTTGAAACAATATTGGCAGAAAACTTTCCTAACTTGGTGAAGGAAACAGACATACAAGTCCAGGAAGCACAGAGAGTCCCAAACAAGTCGAACCCCAAGAGGCCCACACCGAGACACATCATCATCAAAATGCAAAAGGTTCAAGACAAAGAGAGAATCTTAAAAGCAGCAAGAGAAAGGCAGCTTGTTACCTACAGGGGAGTTCCCATAAGGCTGTCAGCTGATTTCTCAAAAGAAACTTTGCAGGCCAGAAGGGAGTGGCAAGAAATATTCAGAGTGATGAAAAGCAAGAACCTACAACCTAGATTACTCTATCCTGCAAAGCTGTCATTTAGAATCGATGGCCATATAAAGACTTTCCCTTACAAGAAAAAGTTAAAGGAGTTCATCACCACCAAACCATTATTATATGAAATGATGAAGGGTCTTTTTGAAGAAAAAGATAAAATATATGAACAAACAAAATGGCAATGAATACATATCTATCAACAGTGGAATCTACAGAGAAAATGAACAGGCAGAACAGAAACATTCTCATAGATACAGAGAACATTTTGTTGGTTGCCAGATGGGAGGGGGGTTGGGGGAATGGGTGAAAAAGGTGAAGGGATTAAGAAGTACAAATTCATTGCTAGACTGACAAACCTCAAAGGGAAAGGGGTTGGGGGGTGGGAAGAAATAAACCAAAGAACTTTTATGCATAACCAATGGACACAGACAATAGTGTGGGAAAAGGAGGGAGGGGGGAAGGAGTGGGGAGGAGGAGGTCAATGGGGGAAAAATGAGGAACATCTGTAATACATTCTACATTCAACAATAAAGATTTTTTTAAAAAGATGTATAAAAAAAAAGAGAGAGAGAGAGAGAAAATCATGGCCACTAATATAGCAGGTTATCAGCAATACTTAGGCGAAAAGAGATCTGTGGGTTAACTTTCTGATATGACTTTAAAAATCCATTGACTTAGTTTAAATAATTCTAAAACTTTTGGTGGCAAAATATCTCTAAAATAATTATTTATGCATTTATTTTATAATATTTTTATTTTGAAGAGTATTGCATGGATAATTAATATAATGGCCTGTCCACACCGTGTCAAACAGTCTTGGGCAAAGGGGAAGGAGAGGCCAGGTCTTCGGTCTGCATGAATGATCCCACATATTCAGATATTTAGAAATATAGGGATACTTGAATGGAATTAATGCAAGATTTGGATGACTGAAACCATTCTTCTCTTTACATAGAAGTATGTATGCACTTGGCATAGGTTATCCCAAATATTAATTGTATAATGTATAATTGTATTTGTTATTGATATGTTCACGTGTCTACTTACCTGGCATGCCAGTGACTTTAGTGTGTGAGATGTACATGTATATGTTCAAACCTCCAGCTATGTTGGCAGCATGGACTTGTAATTTCTCTCTGGCATCCTCATTCACTGCAAACCCATGGCTAAAACAGGCACAAAGACTTACAGAGAATGACACCACAGAAATTCATTCTGCACCTGATCTCAAACATAAAGTTTTCTGTCTTCACAGCTTTCAATATAGCACCTTCCACTGTTACTAAATTTGTTGATTATTTTTAAAAATGGAAGAACTATACAAACAGACAGGGAAATAAGGTGCCTGCAACATCCCCTGTTGAAAGCTGCATTACTTATTCCGCTTGAATGAATTTATATTGGATAAATCTAGTACGAAGTGAAAACCCTATTTCCAGCTGAGACTTAAAGATGTTTTACTAAAACATGCTTAAGCAAATGCATTTTGATGTCTCACAAGGAAGATACACACAGAGCTATCTTTTTAGAAGTTCAATAAATTGTGTATCGGCAGCTGAAGAATGATGTTTCTTTCTGATTTGCACTCGTAGGTTTTCATTGACTTAATTTAAAATTCATAGTATGCACTGTAGAAATAGTTAAATATGACTTTTGGATGCTATCTAACAAGAGAAAGTAACTTTCCCTCCCCTGTTCAGCAGTTAGCCATGCTGCTGAAACTCCACACGCTCATCCAGAAACTGGACTCTTGACAGAGGGTCCCTCCACCATGACATTCTAAGACAGTGGAACTGTACCTTCAACTGGCATCTCTCCACAGGATCCCAAGGTTTTCAAATCCACCTCAAGCCCAGACAGTGGTGAAGTGAGAGAGGAATTGAAGAAGCAAAAATAAATATTAAAGTACATAAGAATTAAATATTACCTATTTAAATAGCAATTATGCCGTTGAAAACAAGATCATCACACCTGTACAAGAAAAGGCATGCAAGCCCAAAACATCTGCTTGCATCCACCTGCCAGGCACCTGTTTTGCTGTTTCAATGCCATTTGATTGCTGGAGATGTAGAGGCTCTTGTGAGGTAATGAGTGATTTTACATTATGCATGATTGAAAACAGGTGTTCTAATGCTGTACAATTCTATGCATGAATAATTCAGTTTGTTTAGAGCAAGATCTTTAAAAGAAGTGCTGCATGGGTTTTATTATTTCTATAAACATGAAGGTTATTTTTTAAAAACGTACAATGATTGTTCCTTTTGAGTCAGCTTGTTTATGGCAATTTTTGCATAATTTTATGGATGAGGAATAATATCTTGAAAGGTAAAATTGATCATACTTAAAACATGTAAGAAGTAAAATTGAAAGGTCTGTTAGCAAGAGGAAAAATGGTATTAAAATGCAATGTTCTAAGTGAAAATGCCTGATTATTTCCTTCCTGCTTTGCCTGCTTTCTGATGGGAACAAAACATTCGTCTGAGAGCTATAATTAGGGAGTGGTGAACTATTTGGGAAAATAGAGAAATTGTTTTGTATCTCAGCCCAAACACCAAGGAGAGCCCAGACTTCCTTAAAGATAGAACTGATGTTAGTCAACAGCCTTGCTCTTCTGCTCAGATATCATGAGTTCACACCCTCCTGTAATTCACTGTAGGATATCAGTGAGGGAATCTCTTTTGCTCCAATTCTCAGTTCAAGTTTGTCTACCCTGGTTTTCTGGAGTCAGAAGTGTTATTATCAGAATGTTGTGTTTCAAATAGCAAGTAAAATCCCTGAACTCCCAATATAAAGATTTATAGCCTCACCAAGAAGACATGAGACTTGGTCTCTTACAGACTTGTTCGCTTGGATACTAAACACACTGTGGTGTCTCAAACCACATATCATTAAATATTTAAAATTTCTGAGGTGTGAGAGATAGAAAACATATTTGCTTCAATTAATACTATATAAATAATGGAAGGACAAAGGAGAAAGAATTATACTAGCATTGCTGTTACTAATTTACATTTGTTGAGTGTTTCATACCATATAAACCATAGTAGGAGAGCGTTATTGACACATAACAATCCCTTCCTAAAAATGTACCACCTCAGCAAGTCGTCAGCTTTGAGCTTTGAGGTTTGGCTCCCTTCCCTCGTTTTAAGAGCTGTGGGGAGCTTCACAGGGGAATCTATTATTCAAAAGCTTTTCTGTTAGAAGTAAGTTGTAAGACCAGCCCTTCATGTGGGGAGCAACACTGGTAAAGTCACAAGAAAAGAGACTTGGTATGAAGGAGAACACTTTCATTGCTCCTGACACAGTGAATTGACCCTACTCCCTCCCGTGGGATGAGTTTGGAGAGCAGGTCTTTACAAGTATTCCCCAAATATAAGTGTTGGCCTCATAAATTTAGAGACTCCATGCCAGAAATGGCTTCAGGAATCTGGACTAAAGGATATAAGTAACCAGAAGATAGAAATGTTGGTTTGGCAATCCTGACAAACTGACCCCTTTCTCTCAAAGTTAAGATAGCAAAACCTTTCTGAATATGCTAAATATTTATATAAAGTCTTTTTTTTTTTTAACTACACTTCTCAATGCTGATAGACACATAAAATTTTAAGTCGAGTTATATGAAATTGCAATTTTTGTTGGTCAAAGCTAGTTGAATATTAGACATTTCAGATGGTTCAATCTATTTCTCTTAAGGGTCCCTCAGTTGGAGGCATCACTGATCTTTGAATACAATAAACCATAACTAGTAAGTTAAACAATGCTTTCTGATAGAAAGAAATGCGGAGACAGGAAAAGTATAATACACATTCAGCAATCCTTTGTGAGAAGACCTTGCAATCATAGTATAAGTTCGGTCATGTCCCACCTTATACCAAGAGGTGAATGAATCAGCTGTTTTAGTGAATTGTTTGGACAATAAACTGAAGCAGAGCTTTGCAGTTTCTGCTTGCATGTCTTATAATAATAGCTCTTAGGACTCTTTCTCTAAGAACTCAGCCACTGTGCTTAAGGGTCTACATAGTAACATTATGTGTAAGGTAGGCACCCTGGTCAACAGTTTCAACTGAGCTCTCAGCCAGTTGCTAACATCAGTTCACAGTCACATGAAAGAACCCACTCGGCTTCCCACCCTAAATGAACTTCAAATTGTCTCCAGCCCTAGCCACACCTGACTGCAAATCTTAATTGATTACATATGGCTGCAGAGTCTTTATTGATTTAACAAGGGTGCAAATTCTTTGACACTCCTCCCACTGAGAGGTGGAGTCTGTTTTCCCTGGTTGTGAAGTTGGGCTGGCTTTGGACTATTAAAGTGCTGGAGAAGTGGTGATGTGCCAGTCCCAAGTCTATTGGTAAGAGGACTGCCAGTTTTTTCTCCTTTCTGGGAATATTTACTCTTAAAAGCAAGGCTCAAAATAAAATTCGAGACTCTTCAACTCATTGGGCTGTGAGAAGCCCAAGCCACGTTGGGATGTCTGGATGACGAAACCTAGTGGGGCAGTGGGTGGAGCCCGAAGGCAGCATATATATGAATGAAGGAGCCATCTGGGAACTGGGCTTCTCCTCCAGTGTCCTGTGGATCAGAGATGAGCCCAGCCAAGCCCTTCCCATATTTCTGACCCACCAATTTGTAAGTAAATTAAAATGGTTATGTTTAGCCACTAATTATTGTGGAAGAGTGTTGTGAAGCAATAAATAAACCTAACTTCAAGAAATAATACAGATTTAGCTACTAAACAGGTATGTGAATTGGAGAAAAGTAAGTCAACCTCTCAGCCTCAGTTTTCACAGCTTAAAAATGGAATGTTGATATCTACCTCCAAGGATTGTTTTGAGAATAAAAACGTAAAGTTTTCAGAACAGTAGCTAACACAAATTAGCCCTCAAATTTTGTAACCATTGTAATTATCATTTGGGGCTCTACAAAGAAATAAAGTATGTAGGACTGTTCTTAATCTGGAATGTCTAAGTCACTTTTATATAGAGATAGAAAGCTCCTTGAGGTGGTCCTAGCTTGTTACCTTTTGCTTTTTAGCATGACTGTTGTAGGTTTCAGTTAGCAAATATTCACCTTGGAAGTCAGAAAGCCAGGACTGAAGAGTAGTCAGAGGCTGTGCAAATGTAAATTATTACTTTCAGTGCAAATGTCACTGAAGTCAATCATGTGTGCTTGTCTGAGGTGTCCAAAAGGGTAGATACTAGGGAAGGGAATTGAAAGATGGAGAAGTTGGCAAAGACTAACTCTCTTAGTCTTATCCAAGCCCAGACAACTTTGAGACTCCTGGTGTGTGCCTATGGGCTGTTGTGACCAGTGATAATTTTCCTGTGAACTAACAAATGACTAGTAAGCCTATTAGAGTGTGTTTAGTGTGTAGCAATAATAATTCCACATATAATAGGGCTCAGTTTCTGCTCAATGGATTGTCAATGTTTTGAAAGCAAATCATGGGCTTTCAGTGAAGCAGGTGGGCATTGTTGATCATTGAATGTACTAAGTTGTCAGTATTTTAATTGTTAGTACTTTAAGTACAAAGTTAAATTGTCAGACCCTGTAAAGGAGCAACCATGTCTGTTTAACTTGATATACCCACAGGTAGAGTATAAGCATTTTAAACTGAAGAGGCGGCATTGTGTAATGGTCAACTCTTGGTTCATGACTTATTAGCTGTTTGTCCTTGGGCAAGTTACTTAACCTCTTTGTGTTTTACTTTCTTTATAAAGTAGGTACTCAGTAAGTTCTTATGAGGATGAACAAAATTAATATTTGCAAAGTGCTTAAAACAGAACCTGGCACACTACAAGTGCCATCTAAGAGTTAGCTAAACAAATAATTATTCTTAATATTCATACTTTGGAGACAAGGCAGTTAAGTCTCAACAAGTTAAGTATCTTAAATACCCTTAATAGCACATAAAAGAGAAGATAAATAATTATTCAAATACTGCTGAAAGTACATGGATATAATAAAAACAGAGTTTGAAGTGAGGAGTTAAAAATTATATGAAGTATTTCAAATTATTGCAAAATCCTATTATCATATTTTGGCATATATTAACATATGAAAAGGCAAGATAAAGAAAATTTAGAGTTGCACAAAGTTATAGTTACTTTAAATAATTCAAATTAAATGGAATGCTCAATATTGGCAAATATGATACTGTTTTTGCAATTCAGAGCCAAATAAAACTACCTGATTAATATTTTCAAGTTTAGAAAATCTTAAAGTAGACATAATTGAAAACTTCAGATAAGTATGTTATGAAATTGAATTATAGCAACAGGGTTTTACATGACTGTGTGAGGCACTTTTGCAAAGAGTTTAGAAGAAATTACAAAGTAAAATGCTTCCTTCTAAAATGCCAGGGGTCGGTGGAGTCATGAAGATCTGAATATTTAAATCACCCAAAGGATTGGGGAGGCAGGACCAGTGCAAGAGCCAGTTGGAATGATTGTCTGGAGCGAATTCACACATAGAATGAGGCATCTGCAAAAGGAAGGAAAAGAGTGTCCTGTGGCTGTCATACACGGAACGTGTGTCAGAGAAACAAGCACAGACCGACAGCTGTCAGAATGGAGGAATGTTGGGGAGCTGGGCGAAAAAGGTGAAGGGATTAAACAAACAAACAAAACCGTCACAGACACAGACAGCAGTATGGAAACTACCAGAGGGAAAGAAGTGAAGGTGGGCTAGACGGTGATGGAGGGAGACTTCGCCTGGGGTGGTAAACACATACTACAGTGTACAGATGATGTATGATAGAAGTATACACCTGAAAACTTGAAACTTATATAATAGCCAATGTCACCCCAATGAAAAAATTAAATAATAGCCCCCCTAAAAAAAGATACAAGCAACTTTGGAGACTAAATGGAAAAATAATAAATATGTATTTGTAAAAATTTTATATGGCCCATTTATGAGAAATAGCTGCTTGTCAGGTAGAAGTTGGTCTTACTCTCTGTGCCGGTTTTACGAACTACTTCCTCACTAGTGTAGTTTTACTTACTGTCCCCCAACTGATTACTGTCTTTGAAATCCATCTCAGAAGACACTCCCGAGGATATTTTTTTGTGTTTATCTTCAGACAGAGTGGGAGGGAGACAGGGAGGAAGAGAGAGAGAGAAACATCGATGTGAGAGAGACACATTGAGTGGTTGCCACCCACACAACCCAACCGGGCCGGGGACAAACTGCAACCGAAGTGCGTGCCCTTAGCGGGAACTGAACCCAGGACTCTCCGTTCCACAGGCCGACACTCTGACCGCTGAGCCAAACTGGCCAGGGCTCTGGTCAAAATTTTATGTCACAAGCACTTGAACGTATAGAAATGCAAAAATCTGAGGTTCTCTGGTATTCCAAGGCTCTTTGCAAACTGAAGATACATTCTGCTTTTGATGTATCAGCTTTCTCTTGGGAGACATCAGGATAAAAGGAGAATGTGAAAGAATATGTTAACTTGATGTTTATCCCATTATTTGTAAATCAGCAAACCACAATATTTCTGGACCAGGATATAGCTGACTTAGTTGTTTTTTTTTTTGTTTTTGTGTTTTTTTTTTTTTAAATTATTATTAATTTGAGAAAGAGGGAGAGAGAGTCATTGATTTGCTGTTTGACTTATTTGCACATTCATTGGTTGATTCTTGTATGTGCCCTGACTAGGGATCAAACCCACAACCTTGGCATATTGGGATGACATTCCAATGAACTGAGCTACCCAGACAGGCTGACGTTTAAAAAAAAATATTTTTTTAATCCTCACCCGAGGACATTTTTCCATTTTTTGTTCAGACAGAGCGGGATGGAGAAAGAGAGACAGAGAGAGAGAGAGAAACATCGACGTGAAAGGGACACATCGAGTGGCTGCCACCCGCATGACCCAACCAGGGCCGGGGACAAACTGCAACAGAGGTACGTGCCCTTAGGGGAAACCAAACCTGGGTCTCTCTGGACCACAGGCCAATGCTCTAACCGCTGAGCCAAACCGGCCAGGGCAAAAATTTTTTTTTTCTTTATTGATTTTTAGATAGGAAGGGAGAGGGAGCGAGAGATGGAGAGAATGAAGGGAGAGGGAGAGAGAGATGGAGAGAACATCAATTGGCCACCTTCTGCATGCCCCACACTAGAGATCTGGCCCACAACCTGCACATGTGCCCTCACCAGGAATCAAACTGGTGACCTCTTGGTGTATGGGTTGATGCTCAAGCACTGAGCCACAGCAGGTTGTAGCTGACTTTTAAAATAATTTCTCCTATATATTTCCTCAAGTTTTTAGATCTCTGAACACAAATCCTCCTTCATGCCATTGTGCTTTTGTTCATGTGACTTCTACCCGAAATTTTGGCCTTTTCCCTCTTTGTCTGGGTAATTCCACACTTACATAGTAAATCATAATGGGGAAGCTTGTGGTCTCTGGGTTCAGATCTCATAGGTTCTGCTTCACCACTTACTCCCTGTGAGGTAATAGATATATTACTTAACCCCTCTCTGCCCCAGCTTCTTCATCCGCAAAACAGGAATAATAAAGAGTGTCACTCTCACAGGTTAGTCTTGAAGATTAAAAAATAATTTGTATAACATACTTAAAATGGTATCTAGTGAATAGTAAGCACTTGATAAGCATTAATTATTTTTATTTGCCTTTCAAGACTCATTCAGCA
Organism: Molossus molossus; assembly: GCF_014108415.1. Classification (NCBI taxonomy): domain Eukaryota; kingdom Metazoa; phylum Chordata; class Mammalia; order Chiroptera; family Molossidae; genus Molossus; species Molossus molossus. The sequence continues at coordinate 28,760,095 of NW_023425346.1, forward strand.
TTGCTTTCGTGAATGACTTTGGATTGGATTCAGTACCCAACTTTTGAGGTTCCTCAACTCCTCATGCTGACCTCTTTCTGCTGCCGCTTGTCATCCTTAGGGTCACAGGCCATACTCCAGCCCTTGAGGGTGGAGAGACAAGTGGTCAGAGCACTGACTGCAAAGAGCTGTGTGTGCTTTTTTTTTTTCCATAGAAGAGTGGGCTTTTACATTATTATCAAGTAACCTCTCTCTAATCTGTATGCTGCAGCTTTATATGTTGCAAGACTCTTTTCTTCTCCAACCCTACTTCTGTTACATGAGCAAATCAGGAGGCTTGGTAGGGGAGTGAATGTGAAAGGAAGGAAGACAAAAAGGTTTGTACCAAATTGTTAGTAGAACTAGCATTACTCTCCCAACTTTTTTTCAAATTAAAAAAAAAAAGGTTAATGGAGGCAGAATGACATATTCAAGTTCACAGGTCACATGATAAATAGTTAAATCAACTCAGTTCAACTCTTAAGACTTCTATCATCTTGGTGTTTTATTAATATAATTCAGTTTCTCATGGGAGTGTGCCTTCTCCGAGGAATATATTAAAAGTAATACTTGAACATTGAAGACAGAAAATATTTTGATTCTAGAAATTGGACCTGGCTTCTCTCATTACTTTACTGGACTTGTTTGGGTTGTAATCTCCAGGTTTTTTTTTTAAGTCTTACTATTAAACGTATTTACTTGAAACTTGTCCCAATGTCTCAAGTTTCTTTCCATAGATACAGTTTTTATCTTAAAGCAAATCCTTCATTTTCTTTGCACCAAATTCCAGGGCCTGGATATCATCTAGTGTTTGGGTAACATCTTCCAGATTTGTTGTAAGCTGATTACATGTTGCTGAACAATCAGATTTTCTGCCCTAAGCAACACAAAACCAAGTGATGACAGCTCTGGCTTTTGGCCACCAGCAATGTGATGACACAGCATGGGTCTTGGGTAGTCATGGATTGATCCTGGGTGTTCTCAAATGGCTACATACCCCTCATGAGTAGGAGAGGGAGGCTCCCTCACATTGTGACACCATGATGTGAAAGCCCATCTGAGTCATGGCTGTTTATGCCATCCCCATCCCCACTCTTCTACCTTCATCTACCTGGTCACATTCTCTTTGCACGACCCCTTACATGTTTGCACACACTTAGATTTCTAACTGAGGCCTGATGAGTGTTTTAAAGAAGTTCCTTTTAAAACGGAGTACCAGCCCTGGCTAATTTGGCTCAGCGATTGGAGCATTGGCCTATGGACTAGAGAGTCCCGGGTTCAGTTCCTACCAGGGGCACGTACCAAAAAAGGAGTGCCAGAGGAGGCTGTGTTCTGTTTGGGAACACAGGCAGAACTTGGCACATATATTTAGGAAATATCAAATCTAAAATGTGGAAAATCTTGAGCTGGGGTTTGATTTTTTCTGGTTTCAATGTCTCATTTAAAATTTTCTTTCTTGTTTTGCTAGTCTGTTGTCTCCTGAGCTGCAGGTACTGATGCCCTGTGCCCCACAGGCCAAGGCACAGTGGTGATTCCTGGAATTTGATTGTATTTGTCAACCTCACACAGCAGGGGCTATCTGCGATGGTAGAAAGGTCTGTCCAGAACACACAAGAGCTTTCTTTAGCCTCCGTGTGCCCGAACGCAGAATCCTAAGACATCACAGTGGCCGTCATCCTTACGGAATGGAGCACTGCCCACTTGACCAGAACACACATGAGAAAATGACAATCAAGCAAAGGTCCACTGAGCTCTATTGAATCTTACCAGGTGTAGAGTTATGGGTTAGAAAATACAAAAGATACAAGTATAAACCCTCAACTTTCAGAGTTTCGGTCAGTTTGGGGAATCCCACTGAACATGACATACAAAGTTACACGTTAGTTCTAGAGCAGCCATTTTCAACCTTATTGTTGTTATTATTTTAATCTCATAGCACATGTAAACTAATTATTAAAATTCTGCAGCCCACCAAAAAAATATATTTTTGGCTGATCTGATAAAACAATAGGTATAATTTTGATTCATTCACACTGAATGGCTATTGTTGTGTTGGCTGCTGTCATTTTTTAAAATTTGACAATCTAAAGGAAAAGAGGTTAGTGCTCCTGACTGAATAGTCAGGTATTACATGTTTTAAAAATTATTGCGGTCCACCGGTTGAAAATTTCTATTCTAGAGGAAACTCATTGTGTAAAAGACTAGGAAGTAAGATGGGGATCGTTGTGGCTGGACGTGATCAGAAGATGCTTAAAAAATCTGTACTCTAAAGGAGGCTGTTAAGAGAGAGTGGGATTATTTCAGAAGCAGAAAGAAGGATGTTGCTGGTATGAGGGAGACATGAGCAAGAGTTCCGGCTCGGGGAGAGAAAAGGGCAAGTGTAGGAAAACTGAATGTTTGGCTAAAGGGCTCACTAGCTGGAAAGCAGGTTGATTGTGCCTGAGTATTAGTCAAGAAATCTTTGTGAAATACTTGGGAAAGGGTTACAAAGATGGGTTCATGTCACAACATACATTACTATTTCCTCTGTACTATTTTTAGTTGGTTAAAGGGGACTGATAATGTGATTGAAGCGAAATGTGGAATTGTAGTTTAGGCTTTCTAAGTATGTGCTAAACTGTAATCTGCATCAGTCATCTACATAAAATGTTAGCTGCCAAGGGAACTGAGTGAGGCCAGGTGATCTGGTAAGATTAGGGGCATCTGTTTTGTGGAAAATAACCTCAGGTGTCTGAGGAACATCTAGAACACCTGCCTGAGAACAGACCCTACGAAAGCCAGCACTCTGGGACAGCATCCTTTTCCCATTTTGATAATGCCTGTGCCTGTGTTCTGACTGCGAGTCAGAGGGCACACACTCCATTACTCTGGTTGTTTATCTGATTATCTTCTCCACCAGGTTCTAACCTCCCCAAGGTAGGAACCCTGGCTCCTAGCAGAAGGCCTACCACAGATCCAGTGCTCATGAGGTTATCTGTTGCCTGAATTAACCCATTAAAATAGCTGATGTGGTTCTTTAATTCATAATTGTATCAAGTCAATATAAAGATGAATTGAGACAAATTAACTGTACACTATAGATACAGCTAGATAACGCTTCATACAAATGAAATGTAACTAAACTGCAATTGGATGACAGGTAGTTGTCACCAGTTCCTTTCAGGTGTGATTAAGGGAATGGTATTTAGTTTGTAGCCATCTGAATTCTTCTCCTTAGTGTGTTTTTGAGAAATTGCTGATTCTGTTTTTGGTTTACAAAGGGGTCATTGCTAATATTCATAAATTTTCCAGGTTTTAGTAGTTGCTCAAAGTTTATTTTTAGGACCATCCTGAAATTCCAAGGCATTTAATCTCTTCAGTGGTCTGCAACATGATTTTATCAATCCCTTATTTTCCTGGAAATGATACATTTGTTTCCTAGAAATGATACATTTGTTTCTGCAGAGCTACAACCTCCACATGGAATCTGCGTGATTACCATATCATCCCTGATACTCTGTTTCTGCTTCAGTACTGGGAAGCTTTCCATGACAGGACAATTTTCTGATCGGAGTTTAAAGATGAAATTTAACATACTTTAGCAATTGTCTAAATGTTGTGTAAAAAATTATGTAGAGAAATGAATGAGTAAAACAAACCAAAATACCCTGCAAAAAAATTTTATATTTAAAAATTCCTGTTTTATAAAGAAGATACATTTTATTATAAATTCAAGAAGTAAACGAATGTGAATAAAAAAATAAAAACATGTCCCTAAACCATTATCCAAAAATGGCCATTATTAAAGGTGAACACTTTTCCAGAAAGATAGAATGAGTAGATGGGTTTAGAAAAATAAAATATTACAAACATTAAAGTATATACAGTGATACCTCGGTTCTCGAACGCCTCGGATTTCGACCAAATCGGTATTCGACCAGGAGATTCGAGAAACTTTTGTCTTGGAATCCGAACAAATATTTGGAACTCGAACTTCCGAGATGAGCCGAGTTGAGCCGAATGGCGTTCATTCGGCCCAGCGCGCCTTGCTCGCGTCATCAGTGTGAGCGCAGAGAGAGAGTCACGCTTTGTGGAGAGAGTCACGCTTTACACTGAATTTAACCCTTAGACATACTGTACACTTTTATTTCTTGTTGAGACTTATGTTTTTCTACATATTATATACAAATTAGGCCAGTAAATAGGCATTTTCTGGGGCTTGGAACGAATTAATCCAGTTTCCATTATTTCCTATTGGGTTTCATTGCTTCGGTTCTCCAACAATTTGGTTCTCGACCGTCCTCCTGGAATGAATTATGTTCGAGAACCGAGGTATCATTGTATAAAGAAGTGGACAAAAGTAGGTGTACAGTTGTTTGTAATGGAGAAATATACAAGAAACATTATAATACGAGAATAAACTCTGTTTCACATTACTCCTTTACCCACCCTGGTATTTATATATGTATAAAACAAAGTGTAAAATATAATTTCACTTAAATTTAAAATAAGAAGAAAACCTAAAATATTGAAAATTTGCTGAAATCCAAATACATTTAAATAACTCCTAGATAATATCAATTACTAAGTTACCTTTTCAATTCAATAAAAGATTACCACAAAAATAAAGAGGTTAAGGTCAATAATTTTTACCACACTATGAAAGGAAGAAAAATGAAGAGGCACGTTTTCCATCTATCTCTTTTGGCTCTCTCTCTCTCTCTCTCTCTTTTTAATATCATTGTCAATAATTATATAATGTCAACATTTATAATAATTTCATACCATTTCATAATAAAGTTCTCATCGTTATTTGACATTAGGTTTACATTTAAATTGAGGAAATGCTTACTTCTGGTTTTGTTTACCATGGTCTGCCTAGTTCTGAGTTATGGTCTGCCTTTAATATTTTCAGAACGTTTACACATTGTTCCACTGTCCTCTGGTATTAAATTAGTGAGAAGGTAAACTGCATGCAGGATGCCACGTGTTTGTGTTGTTTTGGGCTGAACCAAAGTTTTACACATAGAGAGTGCTCCAAAAAACAGTTGCAGAAGCAACAAATGGATGTTGTGGAAACAATTCTGATAGCACCTTGGCTTTTTCTCTTGTTCAAGTGTGTAAACAATTCCTTCATGATTCTTAAAGTTCAATAGCTTAACCAGGATATATTCTGGCATTGACTTTTCTTATAGACTTATTATTGCAACAAAAATGGGCCTTTCTGTATTTCAATAAGAACATTCCTTATTTCTTGTTAAAAACATCAAAGTTAGACAACTTCTCCCCTAAGAATATGGAGATAAGTAACCGTATTTACCATGGGTAGTTAAATAGGTGTTAATTAACCTGACTCATCCTCCCAATATAATTCTATCTCAGATATTTTATTAGTTTTTCTGTGTAAATGCTATTTACAAAAGATCCACATAGGAGACTATAAATTACATTTCAGTTCTTGAACATTTATGTTTTTCCATACAGTAATAATTATCTTGCTTTTTGTTTTATTTACCTTTTATTCATTACTAATGATTCTTCTAAACTTGACCTAGTGGGAACCTCATTTCCATGTGTCCAAACACAGCAGTGGTGTATACTCTTTGGGACATCCCTCCCTGAGCCTGTTCACCTGGTCTAATCTGGTCTGGAAGCTTGCTCTTCCTACCTCCTACACAGTTATCATGCCAGTCACCTTTGCCATCTGCATGAGAACTCAATGTGCCTGTCTATTCTTACTTCCTATAGCATTGTTATCTTTGATTACTCTCCTATTGGCCATCTTCTAGCAACTTCCTGAGAAGGGTATAGTCGAATTCAATAATTTGAGTTCAGTTATTATATGTCTGGGAGATATATCAAATTTATTTTTCTATTCTACTGAATTTTTTTCTGCTATAATATAATTAATTTCCAAAAGCTCTGGGTTGTTCTTGTTCTTCTTTTAATATTTGTTTTTAAGTAGCATACTATTCTTGTTTGCAGATGACATGATACTATATAGAGAGAACCCCAAAGATTCCACCAAAATACTACATGAACTGATAAATGAATTCAATAAAGTAGCAGGATACAAGCAATATCCAGAAACCAGTTGAATTTTTATACACCAATAATGAACTAAAAGAAAAGGAAGCTAAAAAAAAAAAAAAAAAAAAAATCCTATTTATAATTGCTTAAAAAACAACAACCTTGGAATAAATTTAATCAAGGATGCAAAAGACCAATACTTGGAAAATTATAAGACACTGAATAAAGAAATTGTTGATCAAATAAATGGAAGCATATATTGTGTTCATGATTAGGGAGAATTAATGTCATTAAAATGATATACTATTCAAAGCAATGTATAGACTCAATGAAATTCCTATCAAGATAAAATGGTGTATTTCAAAGAACTAGAACAAATGTTCCTCAAATTTATGTGGAAACACACACACACAAAACAAATAGCCACAGCAATCTTGAGAAAGAAAAGAGTTGCAGCAATAATGTTACCTTATATCAAACTATACTACAAGGCCATAGTAATCAAACCAGCATGGTATTGGCATATAAAGAGTCATATAGGTCAGTGAAACAGAATACAGAGCCCAGAAATAAACCCACACCTTTATGGTCAATTCATACTTGACAAAGGAGGCAAGAACATACAACGAAGTAAAGACGGTCTATTCAACAAATAGTGTTGGAAAAATTGGACAACTACATGCAAAAAAAAAAAAAAAAAAAGAAATTAAACCACCACCTTACACCATACACAATAATAAATTCAAACTAAATTAAACACCTTAATGTGAGGCTTAAAACCATATAAATCCTAGCAGAAAACATAGGCAGTAAAATCTCAGACATTTCTCATAGCAATATTTTTTTCTGATATGTCTCTTCAGACAAGGGAAACAAAACTATTGGTAGGAATGCAGATTGGTGCAGCCACTGTGGAAAGCAGTATGAAATTCCCTCACAAAATTAAAATGGAACTGCCTAATGACCCAGCCTGGGAATATGTCTGAAGAAACCCAAGACACTGATTTGAAAGAATATATGCACCCAAAAAAAAAAAAAAAAAAAAGAATATATGCACCCCTGTGTTTATTGCAGCATTATTGGCAATAGCCAAGTTTTTGACGCAGCCTAAGTGTCCATCAATAGCTATGGTGCATTTACCATTTACACAGTGGAATACTACTCGGCCATTAAGATAGAAATCTTACCTTTTTGACAGCATGGATGAACCTGGAGAGTACTGTTCTAATGAAATAAGCCAGTCAGAGAAAGACAAATACTATATGGTTCCAGTGATATGTGGAATCTAATTAACAAAATAAACAAACAGAAAGAGACTCATAGAGAACGGGCAGCTGTCTAAGGGGAAAGAGGTTGCCAAGCTGGGTGAAAAAAGTATAGGGATTAAACAACAATAAAACCTTGTAGACACAGACAACAGTATAATAATTACCAGAGATAAAGGGGGGGGGGGTGGAGATAGAAGAGGTTAAAGGGGGAATAAATGGTGATGAAAGGAGACTGAACTTGGGATGGTAAATACACAATACAGTGTACAGATGATATATTATAGAATTGTACACCTAAAAGTTATATCATTTTATTAACCAATAAAAAATATTGGGGTCCTGTATGGGTGGGTGGTTGGAGCATTGTCCTGTACAGCAAAAGGTTATGGGTTCAATTCCTGGTTAGGGCACATACCTAGGTTGCAGATTTGATCCCTGGTTGGGGCACTTATGTGAGGCAATCCATAGATGGTTCTCTTTCATGTTGATGTTTCTCTCTGTCCCTTTCTTCTTCCCTCTCTAAAATGCAATTTTAAAAAAAGGAAAGAAACATTCTCAGGTGAGGATCTAAAAACAAAATAGAAGCCCAGCTGGTGTGGCTCAGTGGTTGAGTGTTGACCCATGCACCAAGAGGTCACAGGTTTGATTCCTTAGTCAGGGCACATGCCCAGGTTGTGGACCAAATTCCCAGTGGGGAGCATGCAGGAGGCGGCCAATCAATGTTCTCGTTCTCTCTCATCAATATTTCTGTCTCTCTCTTCTTGTCCCTCTTCTTTTGCTAAAATCAATAAAGAAAAAAATAGGAAATGTAATGGGGTACCTGTGGCCCCAGTGTTGATAGCTGTGGTAAGGAGGTCAATTATCATCTGGAGGTTTTAAATATGTCTTCCCACTTTTTTCCACTTCCAAAGATCTTATTTATTTTCTCTTCGATTTAGTACTTTCCATTTTATTACCTGATATTTAGCTTCATTTGCTTTTGGTTATTGGCCCCTACTGACTTCAGTCCTCCCTAATCTGAGTCTCTCTAGTGTGGGGAATCCAGATGGTTCTTTCTACCTAGTCTCCTGAGATCCTGCCATTGTAAGTAGCTTTTCCGTGACCCCCCACCCCTATATACACACAGGTAGCTAATCTGTTTCTCTATAAATTGAGTATTTTTTTTAAAAATTCTGCTTATTCACATTGTCTCTCCAGTACTGTATTTAGGTAATGAAAAGGAAGGCATAGCAGACTAGCAAAAATACAAGCCACACCAGAATCTTCTGTTTTCTATTCTTGGCTATCATAGTGCACTCACCTTTTTTGTATTACTGTTGAGGCAATGATGATGACAGGGTTTTTTGTTTTTGTTTTTGTTTTTCCTCGAGCCCAGAGAAGATACTGTGGGAAAGAGACACTGTGTTTTAGTTTTACTCTGCTGTCTTTATCCTTAAGTCCCATCTAAACTTATTTTAGAATTAATGAGCTTTTTATGGCAGTACCATCTTATTAAGACAAATGAATGCTTGTAAATTTTATCTTTTTCCCAAGGAACAATGAAATAAAAGCAACAACCAGGAACATTCTGAATTTTAAATTGGAAGTGTTTTATCATACAGGGCTTTGGTAATGGATAATGCTGGAATTGTAAGGCTCGTGTGCTGATGGTGCGCCATCACTCTGGGTTTTGCTGGCAAGTATCTTCTACTTCTTTTCCCAGCCTCCTCAAAAATGCCCATCGAGCTGCCTTACTGAAGTTGTGTTGTACTCTCAGCCTGGTAAGCTGCAGCAGGATTAGTGTGAGCTTCCATGCATTTCTTTCCACCTTTACCAGAGAGGGCAAGCCTCCCAGGGTGAGGGGTGATTCTGTTCCCATGATCCCTCCTGCGGGACTGTGCTGCACTGTGTGTGATCCGACTGGCATGGTGCAAGTCAGGAACGTGCCACTATACTTCTAATGCACTAACAGAACACAAAAGGAAAAATAAGAAATTACTGTTATTTATAGAAAACAACTGTAGACCTAACATATGCATAGAATATATATGTAGAATTGTAGCAATTCAGGATAAGATCAAGTCGCGAGTGGATTTAGGTGCTTAGTCAACTAGTTAGACAATGCTTTTTAAAATATAACAGAAGTGATAACAGGAAAAGGGGACAAGAAGGAAAAGGAAAGGGGGAAAGAGGAGGGGAGAGGCAGAAATAGGTAAGATAGGCGTTTTCAAAACTTATTTAATTGAATGATCATAGTCTACTTGACTACAAATAATTTATGCAAAATTCACATTTTGGAATCAAATTGCTCTTATACTGTTATTTATCTGGATTAAGCTCCATTTATCAAACATTGGATTTTTTATTTTAGAATTAGAGGGGATATTTTGGTAGCATTATTCCCTCTTAAGAATATTAAAAATTAAAGGTATTTCTCTATTTAGTCAGAATGGATTTTTAGACATTAAGTTGTTTCGATCACTGTTCATGTGGTAAGCTTCCTAATAAAATTGTATGTTTAAAGTAGAAGAACCATAAATCTCCCTATGTTTCTAATAAAACAGATAAAGGGTAGGAGTAAGTAGAAGAGATTTTTAATAGATTTTATGTAAAGTCAGAAAGTATGTTTAGAATTAACCTTGATCATTCCCCTGTGCTCATCTTCCAAATTCTTTTTGTCTCTAAATGGAACAGTAGCTATCTTACAGACCATCTACTTAATATAGCCAAGATACTGTTATCAAGTATATAGGTTGTTTCAGCAATTATTGCATGACAGTAGCCACTGACTTCCCTGGCCAGTCTGCTCCAAGTACTAATATTTCAGAGTTGAGTGTGCATGCAAACAAGTCTACTTGCTTAAGAATACATCTAGAGTGAACAGAAGAAACTGTCCCTATCGCCAGTAAAAATATGCTTATCTTCTAGAGAATCACAAAAGGTGATTCCCCAATAACAATCTAAAATATTTTTTCTTTTATGTTACAAACACTGTTTAGTTTTTAGGTACCATATCAGGCACACTTGTATCATCAATAAATCAGAATAAAAGGTAGAACCTATCATAGCTTTCATATCATTAACTCTTTCTAGCTCAAAAATAAATTGGGATTCAAAATCCCTTACTAAAGTACTTTTATTAGTTTTGTGTATCATTCAAATTATTTTGTACATTATGTATTTTTATTTTCTAGTTGCCTTTCATTATTTCTTCCCACTTTCCCCATGAATTTCTATCAAAAAAACAAGCAAACAGTAAACACATTAATCTTGCCACGTCAGAGGTAGAAGGGACCCAAATATCCTTGTTCTGGTGTGTTATTTAACAAATTGCATAGGAGATGACACTGGCTTGAGAGAGAGGAGTAGGAAAAGTTGCTTTGAACCCTGAAGCTCTCCAGGAATAGATCAGAGAAGAAAGTGATAGGAGATGGAACTAACAAGAAGTACCTAGTGAGAATGTGAGACGCTAGTTTATAGATTAACCAGATTTCATTTCTTAAATCTGCAAGCTATGCATGGTGTCTTTTATCAGCCTCATTGGCTAACATTCAATACTTATCTAATTAACCTATAAGTCAGAGCTTCTCAGTCATAAAACTAATGACATTTTGGACCACCTAATTCTTTGTTGTGAGGCTGTCCTGTGCATTGTAACATGTTTGGCAAATCCCTGGTCTCAACCTACTTGATGCCAGCAGCAACCCTGATGAGACAACCAAAAAAATGTCTCCAGACATTGTTAAATGTCCCCTGAGGACAAAATCACCCTAATGAGAGTCACTGCTGTAACCAAATTTAAATCTGTGGATGTATGTCAACTATACTTTTTCCTTTGAGTTTTAATATTTTTTTAATTTTTTAATTACAGTTGACACACACTATTATATAAGTTTCAGGTGTACAACACAGTGATTAAACATAATATAACTTACTGTGATTATCCCAATAAATCTCATACCATTCTGATATCATACATAGTTATTAGAATATTATTGACAATATTCCCTATGCTGTACTTGACATCCCCATGACTATTCTGTAACTACCAATTAATACTTATAAATCCCTTCACCTTTTTCACCCATCACCCCATCAACCCTCTTGTCTGGCAATTGTCAAAATGTTCTCTGCATCTGTGAGTCTGTTTCTGTTCTGCTTGTTTGTTTATTTTACTTTTTTAGATTCAATTGTTGATAGATATGTATTTATTGCCATTTTATTGCTCATAATTTTTATCTGTTTTTTCTACTTTTTAAAGAAGACCCTTTAACATTTCACGTAATACTGGTTTTGTAGTGATGAATACTTGAGCTTTTTCTTGTCCAGGAAACTCTATATATGTCCATTGATTCTAAATGGTAGCTTTTCTGGGTAGAGTAATCTTGGTTGTAGGTCCTTCTTTTCATCACTTTAAATACTTCTTACTAATCCCTTTTGGCCTTCAAAATTTCTGTTGAGAAATCAGCAGGCAGTTTTATGGGAACTCCCTTGTAGTTAACTACTCTTCTCTTGCTGCTTTTAAGATTCTCTGTCTTTAAATTTTGGCATTTTAATTATGATGAGTCTTGGTGCGGGCCTCTTCAGGATAATCTTGTCTGGGACTCTCTGTGATTCCTACACTTGTATATCTATTTACTTCACCAGGTTAGGGAAATTTTCTATCATTATAGTTTCATATATTTTTCCAATTTCTTGCTCTCTTCTCCTTCTGACACCCCCATGATGCAAAAGGTGGTACACTTGACATTGTTCCAGAGACTCCTTACATTATCCTCATTTTTTAAAAAAATTATTTTTGCTGTTCTGATTGGGTGTTTTCTGATTCTTTATCTTCCAAATTTCTGATTTGATCCTCTGCTTCATCTACTCCACTCTTGATTCCCTGTAATGTGTTTTTCATTTCAGTTAGTCTGTTCTTCATTTCTTCTTCATTCTTTGTGTTCTAGTTCTGTTTTGTTTCCTATTTCTTTGTCGGAGATTTGACTAAGTTTGTCTACTCTTCCCCTAAGTTAGTTGTGCATCCTTACAACCAGTATTTTGAACTCTGCATCTAATAGATTGCTTATCTCCATTTTGTTGAGTTATTTTTCTGAAGTTCCATTCTGTTCTTTCATTTAGGCCATGTTTCTTTGTCTCCTCATTTTGGCAGCGTCAGTGTCTTTGTTTCTATGTATTAGGTAGAGCTGCTATGTCTCTAGGTCTTGGTATACTGGCTTTATATAGTAGGTGCTCTGTAAGGTCCAATGGCACAGCCTTCTAGATCACCCAAACTGGGTACTCCAAATACTCCCCCTGTGTGAGTTGTGTACACATTCCTTTTATAGTTGAGCTTTGATTGCTATTGGCACATCAGTGGGTGGGATTTACTTCAAGCTGATTGTTTGAGAGGACTGGCTGTGACCACCATGGGGAATTAGCTGTGAAGGGTCCCACCCAAAGGAGTAATAATTACTTCAGCAGGGCTCTGATGCCTGCTGAGTCTGCCCCTTGAGTGTGTTACTTATGGAGGTGGTTGGGTGGTGCTTTTATGTGGTCTGAAGCTGTGTCCCAGGTGTGCTGTCTCTGAGTCCTCCCAGGAAGTGCAGGCAAAGGTCAACTACTCCTTGTGTTCAGCCCTGGGGCCACTGGGCGTGAGCTACAGAGCAATCTGCAGATGGTTGTTCCTTGTGTTGGACTTGGAGATGCCCAGGAAAGGCCAAGCAGTGAACCAAGGCCAACTCCCACTAATGGTAGGCCTGGGGCCTCCTAGTGAGAGATACAGGTCATGTTGAGGCCAGATGCTACTTGTTTGAGAGGTTTTAGGAAAGTCTGAAGCATGAACCACCAAGACAGGCCATTCACATGGAAAAACCACTAGAAACAACTTGGATAGTCCTGAAATTTGAGTGGAGCTGGGGTCAGGGAGTCTCCAGGGTGGAGCCAGCATTAACAATGTTGATGGAGACTCAGATATGGTGCCCACTTGTGTCAGGAAGGCTCAGAAAAGGAGCAATGGCCTTGGACAGCACTTCTGTCTGGGAGAATATTTCCTCTGTAGCTCTTGCCCTCATGCCAGAAAATTCCATCTCTCCCCATATGTCCCTGGTGCCTTTTGAGCTGTTGCTCTAGTAGTGCTAGAGCTCACAGGCAGTGAGTTCAAGCAAATCCATGTGTGGGTCCTTTAAGAGGAACTGCCGGAGACTCCAGCGGCCCTTGGACTCACTCAGCCACAATCCCCGCTGGTTTTATAACCAGAAGTTGTGGGGACTTCTCTTTTTAGTACTAGATCCCTGAGCTGGGGGCCCTGGTATGGGGTTGGGATTCCTCACACTTTAGGGGGTTACCTCTGCAGCTGAAATGTCTCTCCTGATTTTGATCTACCACGTGTGGGTGTGGAACCAATCTGTTCCACATCTGTCCCTTCTACTAGTCTGGATGATGCCTGTTTGTAGTTTGGTTATAATTTTGATGTTGTTGCGGGAGAATGCCAGTACTGTATTTACCTGTGCTGCCATCTTGACACCTCCTGTCAACCACACTACGGTGAAAAAGAGCTTCACAGTCCAAAATGAAAATTAGGAAAAATAAATGTATCTGTGGGTATATCTATTTTTATAGGCCATAGGGATAGAAGAACCTAAAAATAGGTGTCTAGTGTCATAGCAATACATATGTAATTATTTTGGAAATATTTTATGACTTGCTAATACTATAATATCAATAAGTGTGATATGTATTTTTCTATACACTTAGTTTCTGCATTAGTGAGTAGTCCTATATGCTCATGCAGGGTTTTTGAAACATAAGCAAAATACAACTGTGTTTTTGGCTGCCACTATTCCCAGACACTAGATGACACTTCCGCAGGTCCATTTCCATTCTGGACACTCATTGGTAATAAAAACCCTCCAGTTGCTTAAAGTCACAAACACAGTCTCAGTTCAAAAATAGAACATTCATCCTTTGTAATAATCCTAATTCCTAACTTGATCTGGTACTAAATCTTCTCTCCCTTCAGACTGGGGCCTACTTGGGGCAGTATGAAAAGACAGAGCAGTTTAGACTTTTCTGGTTTTCCTTGATCTCCATTTATTTTTCTCCTCAATCATTCAGTTCCTTCGTATGTCTTATGGGCCAGGCTCAGCAGTGCAAGTGCTTGCGGAGAAAGAGTATACAGCCGCAGATGGCTGGTGCCATTGTCTACAGGCATTGACACCCTCTGGTGGGCAGATACTTAAGGCTAACTTTCATTTCCTGAGCACATTTCTGAGTTCTTTCTGCATGCAGGGTCCCATGGATATTGCTCTTTATTTCCCTGACCAATGCTATTCCTTACCTCCTGGTTATCCAATGTCCACTCCTCCCGAATTCTCCTTATTGGTGTCCATTGCCCTGCGATGTCTTCTTCAACAGCAACCCAGAGGGCTGTGGGTGGCCCACATATGGTCACAGGGATACTCACATCTTCTGCCCCAGGGCACATTGGAAATGCAGGCCCAACCCCTATCTAGTCACCATTCTATTGCTGCAGCTATAAATAAGACAGAGACACCAGTGTTCTGAGTCTTCCAAAGAAGGTTCCCCATTTGAATAAGTTCTTACTAGGCTTGAGGCAGCACACCCAATCCAGCTCCCTAGAGAAGTGCAGCAGTTTGGTAGCTTTTTGAAAAACCACATATAATTCTCTTAATTTTGAACCCTTGACTATGTTTTGATCCCCAAGGAGGAGGTAAGTCCCCAAGAACCAGGTAATCAGGACCTGAATATCCACTTCAAAAGTTTCTCCACAGGCCTCTCTCACATTTAATTTGGCACTTGATATTGGTAAATCTAGGTGACTACATCAAACTCTTATATTGACCTTCTAATCTGGCCCCATAAAGTTTTCATTTTCATCTTAATTATTAAATGAAAATATTAACCATTAGGACCATAAGAAAAATGTACTAAGACACTACTTGCCCATGACTTTGATAAAAACACTAAAACTTGCCCAGTTGGTGTGGCTCAGTGATTGACCCATGTACCAAGAGGTGGCCAGTTCGATTCTTGGTCAGGGCACATGCCCAGGTTGTGGGCCTGTGCAAGAGGTGGCCAGTTGATGTTCTTGCTCATCAGTGTCTCTCTCCCACTCTCTCTAAATCAATAAAGAAAAAATAAACACTAAAACTGCCTGAAACTCTGTGTAATCATCTATAAAATGGAGTTGCACTAGACAGCATTTAGGTTCATATAAGATTTACATTTCTGAGTTTCTATATACTATAACTCCCAGAACAAGCCTGTAGAAAAATAAACCTCACTTTATTTTACTTATTTATTTTTCCTAATTAGAAAAATCATACTTTTTAAAATATTAGGTCTGTTTAGGAATTTAAAAGCATGTGTAATATTTTCTTTTTTTTATGAATTTTTATTTATTTTTTTGTTACAGATATTTTACCTTTTTACCCCATTGGCACCCCCCACCCCACCCCCTCCACCCTGTCCCCGGCTTAGTTGTCCATGTCCATTGGTCATGCATACATGCATATAAGTTCTGTGGTTTATCTCTTCCCACCCCCCCACCCCCCATCCCCTCTTCTGAGGGATGTCAGTCTGTGCCCTACTTCCATGTGTCTGGGTCTACTGTATTCCTCAGACTGTTATGTTCATTATATTCCGTATATAAGTGAGATCATGTGGTATTTGTCTTTTTCTGCTTGGCTTCTTTCACTTAGGATAATACTTTCCAGGTCCCTCCATGTCGTCTCAAAGGATAAGAGATCTTTCTTTCTTACCGCTGCATAGTACTCCATTGTGTATATGTACCACAGCTTTTTGATCCATTCGTCTACTGGTGGACACTTGGGCTGTTTCCAGATCTTAGCTATTGTAAATAGTGCTGCTATGAACATGGAGGTACTTATATTCTTCCTGATTGGTGTTTCAGGCTTCTTAGGGTATATTCCCAGCAGTGGGATCACTGGGTCAAATGGAAGTTCAATTTTTAATTTTTTGAGGTAGCACCATATTGTTTTCCATAGCGGCTGCACCAGTCTGCATTCCCACCAGCAGTGTATTAGAGTTCCCTTTTCTCCACACCCTCGCCAACACTTGTTGTTTGATGATTTGTTGATGGCGGCCATTCTGACAGGTGTGAGGTGATACCTCATTGTTGTTTTAATTTGCATCTCTCGGATGATTAGTGATGTTGAGCATTTCTTCATATGTCTCTTGGCCATTTGTATGTCCTGTTTGGAGAGGTGTCTATTCAGCTCCTCTGCCCATTTTTTAATTGGGTTCTTTGTCTTCCTTTTGTGGAGTTGTGTGAGCTCTCTGTATATATTGGAAATTAACCCCTTATCTGATACATCATTGGCAATGATGTTCTCCCATACAGTGGGTTGCCTTTCCATTTTGATGATCGTTTCTTTTGCTGTGCAGAAGCTTTTTAGTTTGATGTAGTCCCATGTGTTCATTTTCTCCTTTATTTCTGTTGCCTTAGGTGATGTATCAGTGAAAATTCTGCTCCGTATGATGTCCGAAATTTTGTTGCCTACATTTTCTTCTAGAATTTTTATGGATTCACGGGTCACATTTAAGTCTTTTATCCATTTTGAGTTTATTTTTGTGTATGGTGTAAGTTGATGGTCGAGTTTCATTTTTTTGCATGTAGCTGTCCAATTTTCCCAACACCATTTATTAAAGAGGCTGTCTTTACTCCACTGTATGCTCTTGCCACCTTTGTCAAATATTAATTGAGCGTATTGCCTTGGGTCCATTTCTGGGTTTTCAGTTCTGTTCCACTGGTCTATATGCCTGTTCTTGTGCCAGTACCAGGCTGTTTTGGTTACAGTCGCTTTGTAGTATAACCTGATATCTGGTAATGTGATCCCTCCAACTTTGTTCTTCTTTTTCAAGATTGCTGTGGCTATTCGGGGTCTTTTTTGGTTCCATATGAACTTTTGAAGTATTTGTTCTAGTTCTATGAAATATGTCGTTGGTATTTTGATGGGGATTGCATTGAATCTATAGATTGCTTTGGGTAGTATGGACATTTTAATTATGTTAATTCTTCCAATCCATGAACAGGGTATGTTCCTCCACTTTTTTATATCTTCCTCTATTTCTTTTTTCAATGACCTGTAGTTTTCTGCAAATAGGTCCTTTACTTCTTTGGTTAAGTTTATTCCTAGGTATCGTAATTTTTTTGGAGCGATGGTAAATGGGATTGTTTTTTCAGTTTCTCTTTCTGTGAGTTCATCATTGATGTACAAGAATGCCGTCGATTTCTTGACGTTAATTTTGTATCCTGCTACTTTGCCAAATTCATTTATTAAGTCTAATAGATTTTTGATGGAGTCTTTAGGGTTTTCTATGTACAATATCATGTCATCTGCAAATAATGACAGTTTCACTTCCTCCTTTCCAATTTGGATCCCTTTTATTTTTTCTTCATGTCTGATTGCTGTGGCTAAGACTTCCAGTACAATGTTAAACAAGAGTGGCAAAAGTGGACATCCCTGTCTTGTTCCTGTTCTTAATGGAAATGTTTTTAGTTTCTGTCCATTGAGTATGATGTTGGCTGTAGGTCTTTCATATATGGCCTTTATTATGTCGAGATATGATCCCTCTATTCCTACATTGCTGAGCGTTTTTATCAGAAATGGATGCTGGATTTTGTCGAATGCTTTTTCAGCATCTATTGATATGATCATGTGGTTTTTATTCTTCATTTTGTTTATGTGGTGTATCACGTTTATTGATTTGCGAATATTGTACCAGCCTTGCATCCCTGGAATGAATCCCACTTGGTCATGGTGAATAATTTTTTTGATGTATTTCTGGATCCGATTTGCTAGTATTTTGTTCAGGATTTTGGCATCTATGTTCATCAGGGATATTGGCCTGTAGTTTTCTTTCTTCGTAGTGTCTTTTTCTGGTTTTGGAATTAGAATTATGCTGGCCTCATAGAACGTGTTTGGAAGTCTTCCTTCTTCTTGAATTTTTGAAATAGTTTGAGGAGAATGGGTGTTAGTTCTTTTTTGAATGTTCGGTAAAACTCCCCCGTGAAACCATCTGAGCCTGGGCTTTTGTTTGCTGGGAGAGTCTTGATTACCTCTTCAATTTCCTTAGTTGTTATTGGTCTGTTCAAGTTTTCTATCTCTTCCGGGAATAGTTTTGGGAGACTGTGTGTTTCTAGAAATTTGTCCATTTCGCTGAGATTGTCGAATTTGTTGCCATATAGTTGTTCATAGTAGTTGTTAACGATCTTTTGTATTTCCGTGGTGTTGGTTGTTACTTCTCCTCTTTCATTTCTGATTTTGTGTATTTGGGTTCTCTCTCTTTGTTTCTTGGTGAGTCTAGCTAAGGGTCCATCAATCTTGTTTATCTTTTCGAAAAACCAGCTCTTTGTTTCATTGATCCTTTGAATTGTTTTTTTGGTCTCTATGTCATTTATTTCTGCTCTGATCTTTACTATTTCCTTCCTTCTACTTGCTCTGGGGTTTTCTTTTTGTTTGCTTTCTAATTCTTTAAGTTGTGAGGTTAGACAGTCAATTAGAAATTTTTCTTGTTTTTTGAGGTAGGCCTGTAGTGCTATGAACTTCCCTCTCAGAACTGCTTTCGCTGCATCCCATAGATTTTGTGTTGTTGTGTGTTCATTTTCATTGGTTTCCAGGAAGTTTTTGATTTCTTCCTTGATCTCCTCGGTGACCCATTCATTGTTTAATAACATGCTATTTAGCCTCCATGTGTTGAAATGTCTTTGCATGTTCTTGTTGCAGTTGATTTCTAGTTTCATGCCATTGTGATCTGAGAAGATGCTTGATATGATTTCAATCTTCTTGAACTTGTAGAGATTTAGTTTGTGTCCTATCATGTGGTCTATCTTTGAGAATGTCCCATGTGCACTTGAGAAGAATGTGTATTCTGTAGTTTTGGGGTGTAATTCTCTGTAGATATCTATTAAATCCATTTGGTCTAGTGCTTCATTTAGAGTCTCTGTTTCCTTGCTAATTTTTTGCCTAGAGGATCTATCCAGTGCTGTCAACGGGGTGTTGAAGTCCCCAGCTATGATTGTATTGTTGTCGATTTCTCCTTGGAAGTCCTCCAGAAGATTTTTAATATATTTTGGTGCTCCTATATTGGGTGCATATATGTTTATCAAGGTTATATCTTCCTGTTGGATAGATCCTTTCAATATTATGTAGTGGCCGTCTTTGTCTCTAGTTATGGTCTTCATTTTGAAATCTATTTTATCAGATATGAGAATTGCTACCCCAGCTTTTTTTTGCTTTCCATTTGCTTGGAAAATTTTTTTCCATCCCTTCACTTTCAACCTATGTGAGTCTTTTGTTGAGAGATGGGTCTCTTGTAAACAACATATAGATGAGTCATGCTTTCTTATCCAATCAGCTACTCTGTGTCTCTTTATGGGAGCATTCAGTCCATTTACGTTTAAGGTGATTATTGATATGTACTTATTTATTGCCATTTTTGTTTAGTGTGGTTCTATTTTTGTTCCCATTTCTACTGCTAATTACAGCAGTCCTTTTAACATTTCTTGCAGTGCTGGTTTGGTGCTAATGTATTCCCTTAGCTTTTTTTTGTCTGGGAAGCTCTTTATTTGATCTTCTATTTTGAATGATAGCCTTGCTGGGTAGAGTAGTCTTGGATTCAGATTCTTGTTTTTCATGACTTTGATTACTTCATGCCATTCCCTTCTGGCCTGTAGTGTTTCTTGTGAGAAGTCAGCTGAGAGCCTTATGGGGTTCCCTTTGTAGGTAACCTGTTGCTTATCTCTTGCTGCTTTTAGGATTCTCTCTTTGTCTTTAATTTGTGGCATTTTAATTACTATGTGTCTTGGTGTGGGCCTGTTTGGGTTCTTCTTACTTGGGACTCTCTGTGCTTCTTGAACTTGAATGCCTTCTTCCTTCACCAAATTAGGGAAGTTTTCTCTCACTATTTTTTTGAATATATTCTCTATCCCTTGCTCCTTTTCTTCTTCTTCGGGGACTCCTATGATGCGAATATTATTACGTTTCCAGTTGTCCCATAGTTCTCTTAAGCTGTCTTCCTGTTTTTTAATAGTTTTTTCCTTTTGTTTTTCTGATTCGTTGATTTTTTCTACCCTGTCTTCTAATTCGCTGATCCGGTCCTCAGCTTCCCCTACTCTGCTTTTTAAACCTTCCAATGTGTTTTTCATTTCGGATATGTCATTTTTTATCTCTTCTTGTTGGTTTTTAATTTCCATTTGGCTTATTTTCAGTGTCTCTATGTCCTTACTCATGCTGTTCAGCTTCCTCAAGATCATGGCTCTGAATTCTAGCTCTGTTAACATGCCTAATTGCTCCACATTGATCTCATCTTCGGTGGAGGTGGTTTGCTCTTTCATTTGGCTTCTGTTTCTGTGTTTCACCATTTTAGCTATCACTCTGGGCTTTGGAGCCTGTCAAGTTCTCCCTGTGGGTGTTGGTGTTCTGCTGTTTGTGGCTCCCTCTCCTGTGTTTAGATGAGCGAGGGAGGACCCGCGTTGAACACCACTGTCAAGTCTTACTTTCCTGGTTAAAGCTGCCAGCCCAGGAAACGTACTGTTATCCTCTAGCTTTTTGCCTGGAAGCTAGCAGTCTAGGTTAATTGATGAGTTTTGGGTTGTCAGTTGATTGAAAAACTCCCTCTGGTGCTCAGCCAAGGGGCTTTCACGAGGGTGGGGCAGATGCTGGTCCTTAGTGAGCCTCAATTAACACTTCAATGGCCCACAGGGTGGGGTTGGATCTCCGAGGGAGGGGCTGCTGCCTCTCTCAGAGCCCTGGGAAGAAGCAATGTGGCCACCGTCCTGAGTGGCTGCACTCAGCCAAAGCTCCGAGAGCCCTCCAAACCCCGAGTGTCCCGACACAGTTCCAGTCCAGTCCGCCCTCCCTCTGCCGGAGCCCAAGGTGAGTGGCTGTGGCTGTTTTAGCCTCAGTCCCGGCTGCGCTGTGGGGCCGCCTGGGAGTGTGACCCGCGGGCGCCGCTTATAGCTGAGGCCGCTGCCGAGCTGCTGCCCTTGGGCTCCCAGCCCCGTCTCGCGCCTTCGCAAGCCTACCGGGATGGAGTCAGTGTCCCTCGTTGTATGGTCCTCGCAAGCTGCTTTTCTGTTGGTTTTTCCCGTCGATTTGTCTGTGTTATAGTTGTAATTCCAGTTTGGTTCTGGGAGAGGGTCTGTGTAGCTCCGTTCACTCCGCCGCCATTTTTCGGTCTCCAATATTTTCAGTTAATATTTACTGAGTAGCTCCCATGGATCAAGTGATGTTACATACAGCATGTGAGTGGCATTGTTCAGCTTAATTTACCTCTTTCAATCTCTTTTAAAAACCCTGTCAAATTCTCCATCATTCTCGTGTGTGTATTATGATAAACTAAACTGCCCTTAAGGCACCTGGCACTGGTAGAAGACATCTCACATGAAAGTACAATGACCAGATTGCCAAAGGCTCTGAAAATCTTTAGGACATAACAATTAGTTCTTGAGTAACTGGAGCTGTCACTGGAAGTTGCAAATTCTTTTAAGGGGTATCTTAGGTTTATAGCAACTTCCTATGAACTTACAACAGTAATTGCCCAGTTCAAACAATCTCTCTAGAAAGTGTTTTTCCAATCTCCCCAATTTGTAAAATCTCTAGTATTTATTGCCATGATATATAGTAAAGAGAATCAAACAATGAAACTAATAGTTTGAATGAACTTAGTGTTTGTGGAAAATGAATCCTATCTCCAATTCCATCCAGGAATTAGACTGATTCAGACATCTTACATTTCAGTTAAATGCACCTCTATTCTCTCCAGTGTAAAGCATGCTATATATAACCCTTTTCCCAGTTGATATTTTGAAAATTCTCCTCTTGCCATTCATTCTGATGTACTCTTGGGAGATTATAAAGATGGGTTGTCTTTGGGGGGAAAAGAGTTTTCATGTCTAATATTTTAACATGCTGATTCACATGAAATTTCTCATATCATGTATCTATCTACAAATTTAATAAAATAAAAAACGTAATGAATGTTTAATATTTTTAATTCTTACAGTAGCATTTTAAGGTAGATAGTACACTACATTTTATTAATTTCACACTGTCTATAACCCTAAACCCATTCACTTGTTTATTTTCTTTTTTTTTTTTTTTTTTTTTAATCCTCACCTGAGGATATTTTTTCCATTTTTTGTACAGATAGAGTAGGAGGGAGAGAGAGGGAGGGAGAGAGAGAGAGAAACATCGACGTGAAGGGACACATCGAGTGGCTGCCACCCGCACGACCAACCAGGGCCGGGGACAAACTGCAACCGAGGTACATGCCCTTAGCGGGAACTGAACCCGGGTCTCTCCAGACCACAGGCCGACGCTCTAACCGCTGAGCCAAACTGGCCAGGGCCACTTGTTTATTTTCACTTTGATGCCACATTTATACAGCCTAACCAGGATATTTGCAAAACAATCAACACAATCTCATAGCCTAATGCCAATCTTATTTTCACAGAGGAGCTGTATCTATGGCTTCAGTGGGTTCTCTGCTTTGAAGCGAGTTGTGGCAGCCCAGAGTTATGGATCAGTAACTGAGAAAGACATGTAATGCAGCAGGGGATAGAACTAGTGAAGCTTTGGTTGGGGTATGAGACAGAAGAAACCTAAATACATGAATAAAGAAAATAAAAATTCACACTTGCTGGAGCTGACTTCTGTTGACATATCAATACCCTATTTTTATGTCTGAGTGAATTATAGTTATGAAGGATAAGGTGACTTAAATAACACAAGTACTGAGAAGTTTAACTTCTTACAGTTTAGGCATCCACTTATGTCACAGGGACCACTTGGACATACCTCTAATGGAGTCTGCTTACAAGATTTACTGCCGTTTTGATCATTGACCTTTGTCTATTGGACAATAGCAATGATTTAAAGACTTGTCATGGGGATTGGGAGAGTAAAGGAGAACCTTGTGGGGTGTATCCACAGTTTATTTTCATGAGAAGGGAGGCAAGAGGATATTGACTGGGGGAAAAGAGAAAAATCAAACTCTGCATTTACAATTTAGTTTCAGCACATGAATCATCGGTTTTCCCCTATCATCTAACAACCTGTTCCCTTTCAATTTATCTCATCACTTTTTTTGTTTACCTTAATTTGTCTTGTTCCTCTTTTCTTCCCTTCTCCCCATTTCTCCTAATTCCTGTTAAGCTCCTTCCCTTCCCTTGCTTCAATTTATCTAATATGGATAGTATAATTTGTACTTTGAACACTTTCTCTCCCTCAATCTCTGCAGTAGATGGAAATTCTTCTTTAAGAGCAGGTCAGCCTTAAGCAGAACACATAGAATAACAGTCTGCTCTGGACAAGAGCTGGAACAGCACTTCCTCCAAGGAGGCAGGCAGAATGCCTTGGTTGCTGAAGAAGTGGCAGCGCAGGGCCTTCTTTCTTCTGAACAGGAATTTGGGGTGATTACTCTTCCCCACAGATTTATGGAAACAATTTGTTCAAACACGTGAATGATAAATATATTTACTTTACTGGTTGTAAATAAGTGAACAAAGGCTTTCTCCAGTGGAGGCTTGGATTCCTCTTCTGGGTGGATTTTAATGTTTGTGGTGGAGCATTCGTCTGTATCCTGGGTGCAGTGGTGACCGGAGCAGTACTTCTCTACATTGTTGGGAAGAGAGACCACACGTGTGACAAACAAGTTTAGAACATTTTGCAAAGCAACAATGTCAACACGTGGAAATCGGTTTGGCACAGTGAGAATCAAATTGAACACAGATCTGCCCCTTATCTAGTATTTACCACTAACTGGCTATTTAGAATCAGAAATATAGTAAGGTTTGTAATAGTTGCATTAGTGAGGGTTAACATTTACTGAAGGAAAGATAACTAAATTTCACATTAGAAACACCTTATTCAAATCCCATTTAGCTATGAAAACTTTGAAATTTAAAGTAATTTGCCAATTTTATAATCTGTAGAATGAAAGAAATTATAGGGTATTACTGAAAATAAAATATACATCTTGTTATGTTTGATAATGCATCATGTAGAATAGCATAGACAATTTTGAAATATCGACTTAAGGAATTATTATCAAGCAATTACATTTCTTTTCATGTATTTGATATGTCAGAATTATATTTTAAATATAATGGCTATTTAAACACAATATAACATTGTGAAATTTGATTTATTCTATATTTATGCAACTTTGTCACAGAGGAAAGTTTATTTAAAAATGTGGTTAAATTTGTGCTTTACTCTGAAAAGTAAGTTATAACCACCAGGAATTTGTCTTATAATGAAGAGTCATATGGTGAAGCTTTTATTTTATTTATTTATTTATTTATTTATTTATTTATTTATTTATTTTTTTATTTTTTTATCCTCACCCGAGGACATTTTTGCATTTTTTGTTCAGACAGAGCGGGAGGGAGAGAGAGAGAGAAACATCGATGTCAAGGGACACATCGAGTGGTTGCCACCCGCACGACCAACCAGGGCCGGGGACAAACTGCAACTGAGGCACGTGCCCTTAGCGGGAACTGAATCCGGGTCTCTCTGGACCGCAGGCTGACGCTCTAACCACTGAGCCAAACCGGCCAGGGCTGGTGAAGCTTTTTATAAAATAAAGAAGCCCACTATCCATTTCTTCCTTATATATTTACTTTCATGGATCAACTTTTCTCTAATTCACTGCAGATCTAATACAGCAATACATATAAATAGCTTCACCACAATAAAGAGAGTTACTATCAGTTTGCCAGATCATCTCTTGTTTTAAAGAAAATGGGTTAAATTTAATAGCATTACAAATTGCCATGTGTCATAACTCTTTCCAAATTTTGATTCCACTGGTTCAAACCTTTCCAGAGAATATTCAGACAGAAATAATGAATAAAACTGGCATCATACAAGGATGAAAAACATCTAGTTGAAATAATTGAGCCTGGCCAGTGTGGCTCAGTGGTTGAGCGTCGACCCATGCACCAAGAGGTTGCCAGTTCGATTCCCAGTCAGGGCACATGCCCAGGTTGTGGGCCTGATCTCCAGTGGGGGGCATGCAGGAGGCGGCCAATCGATGTTCTCTCCCAGCATCAGTGTTTCTATCTCTTCCTCCCTCTCTCTAAAAAAAGAAAAAAAAAATGTAGGAGAATGACTCTAGACCTTGATAATCAATTAAATTTAGCTAAAAGATCATTGAGCAGTTAGTGTGAAGGTGGCTCCATTAGTTCTATATCAGGGCGATACTATACTGTACTGGCAAATAACTTGATTTAGTTTCTTTCTTCAGCATCTCAACTTAAAATAGTACCATATGTTGCATGTATAATTCAAACATCCAGTGTCTTTCTTGATAATACAGTGCTTGGGGAAACTAATTTTTGTTTTTAAAAGAAGACAGAGCACATAAAGTTACAGTTAAAAGGAATGCAGGTGTACCAAGGCCTTTATAATGATAGATACTAAGTTCATATTCTGTACGGTGTAGAAAGTATTTTGCAGCATTTCTTTTCAATAGTATAATTTCCTTAGAGATCTATGTAGTTTGAAAACCATAAAAAGTGCTTGTAATGGAGGAACTATGGGGCTGTCATTTGTAACTAAGACATTAATGTTTAAAATAATGTATACTGTTAAATGTTGCCAGGTGTTGAAGCTATTATGCATTATAGACTGCAATTTTTAGTGTTTTAGAAAAATAGTTATATAAATCTCTTTATAAAAGTTTAATAAAATGATTAGTAATGGCCATAGAAAAGCCAACCTGCTTAAAGCATTTTTGTGTTAATTCTTAAAGGGGGTTATGTTTTCAATGAGATTAGTATGATCACATTAAAAGTATGGGTTGTCAAAGACTTTAAGAATGTCAAATTTTTAAATGTTACAAGGTGGTTTGCATATGAAGGATAATATCCTTGGTGCAGTATAATATTCTGGAAAGACTAACACATAATAAACAGGGAATATTTTAATCTAGAATGTCTCTCCTCCATTTGCATTTTCTCCACACGAACAATATTCTAGCCTTTAAGCTAGTTGCTAGGAAATTACAGGGTCGAAATAAACTTTAAACTGTGTGCTGTATCCGCTTTACTGTAACAACTGAACAGGGTCTTTTACTTCCTGTCTTTGAGGACCTCTGTCCAGATGGGTCTTTTGCACAGTCACTGAAATTCATTCCAGAGGGTCAGATGCTGAGACCTCAGACCGATGGCATGAACCAGGTGTTAAAAGTGGGGGCTGCATGCTCAGTGGAGCCCCTGATCGCCATGGCTATTTCTGTCAGCTGCCATGATCGACTGTGCTACTTGTTTAAGTTGTTCTTTCCCAGAAGACTCCTTGAGGATTACTTTGTGGTTCTTATTGACACCTTTAAACTTTCAATAGCCATTATACTTACACGTTTTTTTATCCTGTCATAACATTTTCCATCAGAATTATATTGATTTCTTTTTGTGAAAAATATAATCATCCTCACAGAGACTGAATTTTTCTGTGTCTACCAGAAGAGAAATGCTATTAAAACACTTGCCTATCTTCCTCAAACTATACTATGCATTTAAAATACTTTTGTAATAATAAATATCACAGGGACATATGTATCCAGTAAACGGTTTCCATTTTTATGACACTTGCTTTCAAAGAACAGACATATTCTTTAAAGAAAAAAAAAAAAGTTGCCAGCTCAAATTGATTGACATTTGTTTACTTAACTCTCTCCTTTTGAAAGCCTGCACACCTATTTCAACCTTGAACAGTTTCCAACTGTGGTATACTGGAACATTTTTTCATTTATTAAGTTCAGTGTTGCCAACCCAAACAAAGTATAATCAGCGATGATCCGAGCAGACCAAGCTGTCTAGCACCATACAATGTATCTGCATACTAATTTCCAAATTCCCTCACATTTCCAGAGAACTAATGGGATCATTTTCATTCTGTTACAGCAACTCAACAGTTACTGAATCACCATCTGTGTTTTTGTTAACCTGAATCAGATATGAATTCTGTTATTGCAAGGTAGAGCAGCTTGTTTAATGATTCTTAATCTTTTCTTTAATTAAATCATGCAGCCAACCTGAAAAATCTATCTTAATGCAAATTAGGAGCTTTTTTGGCATTCGCTTACAGTAATGCACTAATAAGGTTAATTTATGAAGGTTCTCTTCCAGTCTGTACAGATGATATTTGTTCACTGCATATTTTTAGCATATTGTCCCTTTTTGTAATATTTTAAGTAATAAAAACATAGTTATTTTTCACTTACACAAATGAAAGATACTGTAAGCAGCACTCTGTTAACCAAAACTAAGTATGAAAAACATAAAGAATTCTAGGTAAGAGGAGAATTCATTTTGAATTTCAAATGCCAGTTCTCTGGAAATATCTCTCTTCTAACCATTTTCAGTTTCTTAGATACAGAAGAGAGAGAGCTTGATAATTAGATGAGAAGTTCCCTTGAACTTTTTCTTAATCCATTTGGACATGGGTTAGTAATATAAAAAGTAAAGAAAATATCATAAAGCAATCTTATCAAAACTTATCAGTTACATAATTATTATAAATTGCATTTTGATAATTTCAGAATATCTTGTTTAAGCTCTTTTCAATTAGGTATTATAATATATCTTATGCTAAATTCAGTAAAAACACATAATCATGGATCTGGAATAGATTATAAGAAATAGTACAGGATAAAAAGAAATAGCAACCTATAAAAGCAGTGGGATTAAAAGTTAATGAATAAAAAATACTAACCCTGTAATTCTAAGATTTACCTGTGGGGCTTTTCTTCATGACACTGGCTCTGATCATTTTATGTGACAAAACATGTCACATCATGATCAAGGCTTACAGTTAACTCTATATTTACTAAGCCAATCTCTTCTAAACCTAGGTTTAGTATTTGACTAAATAATAGCAAATATGGTTAATGAAGACAGGATAAAAATCATTTGCATAAGTTTAGGGTAAGCAGACAATTTTTGAGACCACATATATGCAAAGCATGTTACCCATGCATACATGTAAAGATGTGAATGATATAGCTGCCCCCCAAAACTTTCACATATATTGGAAGGATTATTAACTTTGCACTCATCAGGTTTTCTAATGTTATTTCAAGTGAGGTATGAGTATTTCCTTAAACATTTTTAATATATAGGTTTCAGGTATACAATTCTATAATACATTATCTGTGTATTGGGTTGTGTGTTCACGACCCTGCCAAGTCTCCTTCCATCACTTTTATCCCTACTGTATCTTCTTCTATCCCCCAACCCCCCTTTTCTCTGGTAATCACCATACTGTTATGTGTCTGAGATTTGTTTTCTTAATCACTTTACCTTTTACACCCAGCCCCACAATCCCCCTCCCCTCTGACAACTGTCAATCTGTTTTGAGTCAGTTTCTATTTTGTTTGTCACTTTATTTTGTTCATTAGTTTCCACATATGAGTGAAATCATATGGTATTTGTCTTTCTCTGACTGGCTTATTTCACTTAGCATAATACTCTCCCATGTCCATTCATGCTGTCCAAAGGGTAAGATTTCCTTTTTTTTTTTTTTTTTTTACAGCCAGGTAGTGTTCCATTGTGTAAACAGATCACAGTTTTTTGATTCACTCACCTCCTGATGGACAACTGGGATGCTTCCTAAAGCATTTGTATCTCCCTCGCATGGTTTGGCTACTTTGCATTGCTCTTTAGGTGGATGGTCATTTACTACAAAATGGATTAAACATTTAATAGGATTATTAGTAACGCCTTTCCTTATTACACCTTAAAGTGTCCTATATTAGGATGCTATTAACTGATGAATTAACTGCATTCACTTTGATTATCTCAACCTATTTCTTTAGAACATAACTGGGTATAGGTTATTTTCAAAAGAAAACCTTCTTATTACTTATAAAGTTTTTTTTAAAATGCATTTTTCAGATATTTCATGGTGGAATTCTGAAGTAGGAGTATGTGATCCATCCCCCAAAGTACTGCAGAATAATGTAAGTAAAGATGAGTGCTATGGTCTTTTAAAAAAAGTAACAAATTGTAGAATAGATTGGTTTGGTTATGACCAGGCTCCTAAGCTTACCTTTTTTATCTATAGTAAATATATGCAAATCTTGACCTGTAGTTTTATACCGCCTAGACTTTGAAAAGATAAAAACAAGCTGGTTATAATGAGGTAACAAATCTGTTATTGCCTTTAACTTCCAAAGGGCAGTATGCCTGTTGACTATCTTTATTATACATCCAGGTAAAATCCTGTCCAGAGTGTAAGTAATTTAGAGAAAAAAAATTTATATACATACATATGTATATATACATATACATACATACACACACACGTGTATATATATATACACACACACATATGTGTATAATTAGAATCAAGGCAAGACACTGGTATTCAGTTGCCACCAGCAAGTGTGATAAAGTATTTTAAATACTTTTGGTCAGTGAGTAAAAGTCATATAGGCATTAGAGCTGTCTTTTGCCATGAGTGGAATCCTTGTATTTGAAATCAAATGACACAGAAATAGTTTTATCTAGAAAACTGATGTTATATCACCTTATTTTTTTGAGACAGAATCTATAAAATACTGAATTATTATTACCTTACAGCAAAGCTGCTATTTTAAGACTTTTAAACTAATATTGACTGCTGTCAGATCAGTTTCTAGATTTATTGACTTAAGAAGTAGATATAAGCTGAGGTGAAGGCAAGGTCAGGTCAATATTTATCTTGTGAATCAATGCATTTTGATACTTACAAAAAAATGAAGCTCAATAAATGTACATGATTGAGAGGAAGAGAAAGAATCTGATCAAAAGTTTGTAATTTTGAAATTTCTTAAGCAAATTTGACTTGGCAGTTTAAAATATTATGGAATATTACATACCCTAAGGGTATACAGGAAAAACATGATTCTGAATAATAAGAACCTAAACTATGTACTAGACATGTGCAATTTTCCTGTCTCCATAAGACAAATGGTTTTCAATGATATTGTATTATTAGTTATTAAAGTTCTTTTCTCATTTTAGCTATTATTTATCTGCTTCAGAAGAGAAAGAAACAAATGAGAATGTTTAATGCTGAAGCAGAATTTTGTTAAATTTTTAACCCAATGTCACTTGAGATGTGGTTCCTAAGAGTGAACTATAATTGCTTGGTTTACTTGTATTTTATTCATCTTTATACCTCCTGTGTGCTCCAAGATATTTGACTGTCTAAAAATATCACAGACTGAGAAATTTATAAAGAGCAAACTTATTTCTCACAGTTTGGATCGAGGTCTGCTGTCGGAATGCAGCACGGTCAGGTGAGGGCCTTCTTCCAGGTGGCAGACATCTCATCGTGTCCTCACACGGTGGAAGTGGGCAAGGGAGCTCTCTCCAGTAACCTTTATAAAGACATTCATCATCTCCTAAACCTTTATTTACTAATTTCACCACTTTGGGCATTAGGATGTCAACATACGAATTTGGGGGAAATATTGCACTGGCACACTGTAACACAATAATCTGAAATTAGTGAACAGATTATTTTTTCATAATTCCTGACATCAGATTCTTGAGACTTCTTAATCCCTCAAATCAGTTCCAGATAATAGAAAGTTGGCCCAATATCTATTGAAGGCTGCCCCCGCCCCCTATATATATGAAACATTTACAAAACATACAGTCTATGCTCTCTAGGTTCTTTTTTTTTAATTTAATTATTATTATTTCTTCTTTATTGTTTTTATAGAGAGGGAGAGAGAGATAGAAACATCGATGAGAGAAAACATCAATTGGCCGCCTCCTGCATGTCCCCCACTGAGGATCGGGCCCACAACTTGGGCATGTACCCTGACTGGGAATCAAACCAGTGACCTCTTGGTGCATGGGTCAATGCTCAACCAGTGAGCCACATTGGCCGGGCACGATCTAGGTTCTTGCCTCATCTAATGTGGGCTAACAGAGCATGCCAGACACTGAAGAGTGTTTAGAAAGCATTGTGTAGCTAAATAGGAATTGTTATGTTGCAAAATATACACATGTTGCAAAATATGTACATGAGTCCCAGAAATATGAAGAGTGGTCACATTAGGGAAGACTTTAGGAGTCCTGAATAAAATGAATTATTGAATAGGGAGTAGACCTATATTTTAGTCTTTGACAAATGAACAACAAAAAAACCTCAAGAGTATAAAGATGAGTCATATTAGCTTTCTCAGAATACTTCTATGAAATAAATATTTTGGGAAATCGATTATTTCAGACAAATCTGCAAGATCTTATTTCAAAAATCTAAGTTGGGGTATAAATCAGAGAGGTGGGTCCAAGATGGTAACATTGGAGGATACTGAACTCTCCCACCTCCAAGAATATACGCTTATGTAGAGAGAAATTCCTCCTAAGAGAAAACTGAGGACCGATTGAGTAGCTTCTGTACAACAAATAAGAGAGAGACTGCGTAGGGAATGTTGGGTTACCAGGAGGGCTATCCAGCCTCTGTGGGAAATTTCTGGGATCAGAGGTGTTGGTGAAAATCATAGCTTAGGTTCCCCACCCACCTAGATTTCATAGGTGAGAGTTCTATCCAGGTACTCTGATTGACCTGCAAGGCCACTACAGGATATTCCTGGCCAGAGCACCCTGAGCTTACTCCAGCCCCCCAACCAGGAAACTGTCATACATGCACTGGGCCACTCCACCTCGAGCCCACTTCAGTACAAATAACTGAAATAACAGGGTGCTTTAGTGTGCATATACCAGACTGTCTACCTGGAGCCCACACTCATCGCAGACCAACATGGAGCCCCTGAGTGCCCAAGCGCTGGGATGCTACACTGAGCCCACTTCAACCCCAGCCAGTCAGCACCCCAGGTGTCGCACATGTTCACCCCAACTTCAACCAGCCTACCACACAGTTTACACAGAGGTCACTTCTACACAAGCCCACATTTTTATGATTGAGAGAGATAGCTATTTTATCTAATTTATAGAAACAAACACCGTCAAAATGAGAAGACAAAGAAATATAGTCCAGATGAAGGAATAGGAAAAAAAAAAAAGGAAAAAATAAAACAAATTAAACATACATTATTTGCCTGAAAAAGAATTTTTTAAATGGTTATAAGGATGTTTACCATACTTGAGAGTAGAATAGGAGAACTCAGAGAGAACTTCAAGCGTTAACAAAATAAATAAATAAATAACCAATCCGTGAATACAATAATTGTAATGAAAAATGCACTAGGAGTAAACAACAGCAGATTAGATAATACGAAAGACTAAATTAACAATATGGAGAATAGAATAATGGCAGTCACACAATCAGAAAAACAAAAAACATGATTTTAAAACCACAAGAATAGTTTAAGGGACCTCAAACAACATAAAGTACACTAGCATTCACATTGTAGGGCTCCCAGAAACAGAAGAGAGAAAGTTGATTTAAAGAAATAACAGCTGGAAACAGACTTCTATATCCAGGAAGCACAGAGAGGTCCAAAGAAGATGAACCCAAAGAAGCAAACATGAAAACATATGGTAATTAAACTGGCAAAAGTTAAGATAAAGAGTTTTAAAAGCCCCGAGAAGAAAACGACTAGTTTCATTATAATGGAATCCCTGTAAGACTATCAGGCCAGAAGGGATGGCAGGATACATTTAAAATTCTGAAAGAAAAGAACTTGCTACCTGGAATACTCTACCCAGCAAGAATATCAGTCAGAATTGAAGGAGAGATGAAGAGTTTCCCAGAGAAGCAAAAACTCAAGTTCATTACCATTGAACCAACTTTAAAAGAAATGTTAAAAGGTCGTCTGTAGGCAGAAAAGAAAAGTCCAAGACTAGAAATTTAAATAAGTTATTAAATATTATTTAAAAATCTCACTGGTAAGGAAAATATAATACAGTGAGTTAGTCAGTTAAAAAAATAGATCCAGAGTCATAGAAGTAGGGTACAAACTGACAATCCTCAGAAGAGAGGGATGGGGGGCGGGGGGGGGAGGAAGGGATAAGCCACAGATCTTATATGCATGTATGCATAATCAATGGACATAGACAACAAGCTGGGGATGGGGAGAAGAAATATCTGTAACAAAAATAAATTAATAATAAAAGACAAACATACTAAAATGAACTATTACTACAATAACTAGGGGTACACAAAACAAAAAGATTTAAAGTATGACATCAAATGCATGAAGGGCAGAGTAAAAATGTAGTGCTTTTAGAAAATATAGAGTTTGAATTTAAATACCTGCCAACCTGAATTTAAATACCTGCCAACCTAAAATAGACTGCTAAAGATATAGATTAATACATATTGATCTCATGGTAGTAACCAAACCCTACAAAACATACCAAAAAGGTACAGGGAAATGAATTTAAAGAAAACCAGCAAACCACAAGGAAAGAGATCAGTAGAGGAAAGAAACATATAATTATAAAGACAACCCAAAATGCAATTAATAAAATAATAAGTTACATACCTAGCAATAATTACTTTGAATATAAATGAATGAAATGCTTTAATCAAAATATATAGGGTGACTGAATGGATTAAAAAAGAGCCATCTATGTATTATCTACAAGAGATACCTTCCAGATCAAAAGAAAACAGTGACAGTGAATACATAAAAAAAGACATTACATGCAAATAATATGAAAAGGAAGCTGGGGTAGCAATGCTTATATCAGACAAAATAGACTTTAAAATGAAGACCATAAAAAGAGACAAAGTAGGGTATTATGTAATGATAAATTGGTCAAACCAAGAAGAGGGTACAACAGATATCAATATCTATACACCCAACATAGGAGCACCTAAATATATAAAGCAAATAGTAACAGACATAAAGGGAGAAATTGACAGAAATGCAATAATGGTAAGGAATATTAGTATTCCTTTTATATCAATGAATAGATCATCTGGACAGAATATGAATAATGGCCTTAAACATCACATTAGACCAGTTCAAATTCATAGGTATTTACAGAACATTTTATCCAAATACAACAGCATACACATTCTTTTCAAGTACACATGAAATATTATCCAGTATTGATCACATATTTAGGCTATAAAATAACTCTGAATAAGTTCAAGAAGTCTGAAATCCTGTCAATCATATTTTCTGACTGTAATATAAACTTAAAAATCAAATACAAAAAGAAAACTGGAGAAAACACAAACACATGAAGACTAACATGCTACAAAACCAAGGATAAAAATTAAGTTATAATCTCAGTAGGTGCAAAAAGAGAATTTCACAAAATTCAATATTCATTTATGATAAGAACTCTCAACAGTGTAGATACAAATGGAATATATGCCAACATTAATAAAGACTATACATCACAGACCTATAGCTAATATTATATTCAGTGGTGAAAAGCTGAAAGCTTTTTCTCTAAGACTAAAAACAAGACAAGAACGTGTCTCCTTTTATTCAACATAGTATTTTGGGAGTCCTAGCCATAGCAGTCACACAAGAAAAATAAAAGTCATATAAATTGGGAAAAAAGTAAAATGGTCACTATATGCAAATGACATGATGCTATATAAAGAAAAGCATTAAGACTCCACCAAAACTCTTATTCTCTAAGTCGGTCAGAGAGAGACAAATACCAAGTGATGTTACATATATGTGGAATCTAAAGAACAAAATAAATGAACAAACAAAACTGAAACAGACTCACAGATACAGAGAGAGAACTGGTAATTGATAGAGGTGGGGAGGAGCGATTGGGGGATTGGAAGAAAGGTGAAAGGACTAAGAAGCACAAATTGGAAACTACAAAATAGTCACTGGAAAGTAAGTAAAGCACAGGAAATATAGTCAATAATATTGCAATATGTATATAGGGTGCCAGATGGGGTACTGGCAATATGGAGGGAACACTATATAAAGTATATGACTATCTAACCACTAAGCTGTACACTCAAAACCAACATATAATTTTTTTTTTATCCTCACCCGAGGACATTTTTTCATTTTTTGTTCAGATAGAGTGGGAGGGAGAGAGAGCAAGAGAAACATCGACATGAAAGGGATACATCGAGTGGCCACCTCCCGCACAACCCAACCAGGGCCAGGGACAAACTGCAACCAAAGTACGTACCCTTAGTGGGAACCGAACCTGGGTCCCTCTGGACCACAGACCAATGCTCTAACTGCTGAGCTAAACTGGCCAGGACCCAATATATAATTCTTTAAAAGAATAAAAAAACTATTCGAATAACTGAACTCAATATAGTTGCTGGATACAAAATTAATGTACATATTTCTGTTGTGTCTCTATATTCTTATAACGAGTTATCAGAAGGAGAAATTAAGAATACAACCCCATTTATAACTACATCAAGAATAAAATACCTAGAAATAAATTGAACCAAGAAGGTAAAAGACATATACTCTACAAACTGGAAGACATTAAAGAAAGAAATTGAATAGGACACAAATAAATGGAAGACTATACAGTGCTCATGGATTAGAAGCATTAATATTGTTAAAATGTCTAATACTCAAAGCAATCTACAGATTTAATGCAATCTATAACAAAATATCAATATTATT
The DNA here is from genome assembly GCF_014108415.1 of Molossus molossus. Lineage (NCBI taxonomy): Eukaryota > Metazoa > Chordata > Mammalia > Chiroptera > Molossidae > Molossus > Molossus molossus. The sequence goes on from NW_023425346.1 coordinate 28,795,932, forward strand.
CTCAAAACTAGAATAATCGAAGTTTATAAGAAAACACAGACTCCAAATAGCCAAAGCAATATTGAGAAAGAAAAACAAAAGAGATAGCACCATCTCGGATTTCAATCTATACTACGAAGTTATAATAATCAAAACAGCATAGTACTGGCACATAACATGCATAGCTCAATGAAACAGAAGAGAGTGCCCAGAAATAAACCCTTGCTTATATAGTCAATCTGTGACAAAGGCAAGAACATAGAGTGGGGTAAAGACAGTCTTCTTAATAAATGGTGTTGAGAAATCTGAACAGATATATACAAAAAGTAGAAACTATACCACTCTTTTATGCCATATACAAAAATGAACTCAAATGAATTAAAGACTTACATGTAAGACCTGAAACCATAAATCTCCTAGAAAAAAATATATAGGCAGTAAACTCTTTGTCATTGCTCTTAGCAATATCTTTTTGGATGTGTCTCTGCAGGCAAGGGCAACACAAGCAAAAATAAACATGGGACTTCCTCAAACTATAAAGTTTCTTCAACCTGAAGGAAACCATCAACAGGATAGCAACTATAGGGCTTAGCACATATCTTCGCTATAGTGGTGACTATCTCTGTTGAAATATAATCAAATAGAAGCTGTGATAAATGGGTTATTGTAATGAAACAAATTCAATTAAATGAGAGAGAACTTTTCACAGCAAAGAGCAGTCCTAAAACACCTACTTAAACTGTGAAAAGTAGGAGGGAAAAATAAGACTATAAATTCCTCCGATTTTTATTATGTCCTCTTTTATTGTTTCTATTGACATATTCATCAGGGTCTTTTGCACACAGCTTTACTTTCAGGTACATAAACAAATTATTTTAGGTCTACTGGCTCAGTGAAACTACAATTTGTGAATGCGAGTAACTTTGAAGCATATGCTTATTCAAATAATCCAAACACAAAATAATAGGGTTTGAGTGCATCTTTTTTAAAAAATTTCTTTCTTTATTGATTGTAGAGAGGGAAATGGAGAGGGAGAGAAAGAGAGAAACATCAATGAGAGAGAACATTGATTGTCCGCCTCTGCATGCCTCCTATTGGGGATTGGGCCAACCACCTGGGCATGTGCCCTGACCGGGAATTTAACTGACGACCTCTTGGTGCATGGGTCAACGCTCAACTACTGAGCAACCCGGCCAGGCTGAGTGCATCTTTAAAAAGGAGGAACACAGCCTTGGTCAGCAGTTAGAGCATTGGCATGCACACCAAAGGGTCACAGGTTCGATTAATGGTCAATGGCAGGTTCAAGCCCTGGCCACAGTCATTGGGGAGGCACAGTCAATGTGTGTGTCTCACATCATTGTTTCTCTCTCTTCCTCCCTCCCCACCCCCACAAATCAAAAATGTTTTTGTTTTTTTAAAAAGGAACACAATTAAACACTGGTAAGTTTCATTGGGAGAAAGAAGGACCGGGAAGAAGACAAGCATCTCATGCTACAGAAGTTTATTATTAACTTGACAACCAATTCTAGCGCACCATGTCTAAATGCTTCTTTCAAACTTCAGAATGATGCTTCACTGGGAGGCAAGGATTGTGTTTCTCAAAATGTGGTCTATGGGAAGGGCAACCCTACCCTTTATCATTCAAACCTAAACACTTTTCAAGAGAGAAAGGGGGCAATCTTCATGTTTGCTGTTAGTATTAAGAGTAATGCTAGACACTGGCTGGTTTGCTCAGTGGTAAGAGCGTTGGCCTGAAGACCAGAGAGGCCCAGGTTTGTTCCTACAAAGGCCACATACCTTGGTTGTAGTTTTTCTCCTGCCCCGGTTGGGGTTGTGTGAGTGGCCACTACTCAATGTGTTTCTCTCTTTTCTCCCTCTCTCCTTCCTGCTCTATCTGCAGATAAATACAAAAGGTGTCCTCAGATGAGCATTAAAAAAAAAAAGTAATGCTGGGAAGAACTTGGATCATTACCTTGTATTGGAATTATCTGGGGTCCTTATTTTAAAATGAGAATTCTGGGCTCTAGTCTCGCTACATCAGGTGGAATCTCTAAAACTGGATTGGGCCCTGGCTGGTATGGCTCAGTTGGTTGAGCATCATCCCATGCACAGAAAGGTCACAGGCTGGATTCCTAGTCAGGCACATACCCACGTTGCAGGTTTGATCCTCGGTCAGGGTGCATGCAAGAGGTAACTGATAGATGTTTCTCTCTCACATTGATGTTTCTCTCTGCTGTCTTCTCTCTAAAGTCAATAAAATAATAATACAGCTAGGCTAGGACTCTGCATTTTAACAAGTACCCCAGATGGTACTAATGTACATTCATGTTGGGAAAATTGGAGTTGAATCAATAGGTCTAAAAAGAAGTGAACTTAGCATGAAGAAGCAGGTTGTAAAATCCTTGCCCAGGAAGGTTTTACTCCTTCATACCCGGACACGTTGGACTCATGATTCAGTAAGATTTGCCAGATTTATGATACAGAATTTTATAAAGGGCCTCAAATGTACACTGGTGTTTTATAAATCTCTATTTTAGAAATACGGTCCATACGGTTGGGCTGAGTCTAGACGAGAGCTCGAGCCCTCACACAAACTGCAGCGCTTCTGCTTGGTACCTGGAATGCCTCCCAGTGACTCACTCAACAAAAAGTACAAGAAGGAAACTGCGCAATTTAAATAAACTGCTTTAGTATCACTCCCACTTCCACCCCTATGAGCCCCAAAACAATAGCCATACATTAAAACAAGACAAAGCTTTAGTCCTTAAAAAAATCAGGGAAATTGCCCTGGCCACTTTTGCTTAGTGGTTAGTGTTGGGCAGCGGTCCAGAGACCGAGGTTCGGTTCCCACTAAGGGCACATACTTCGGTTGTAGTTTGTCCCCGGGCCCTGTTGGGGTTGTGCCGGAGGCAGCCACTGGATGTGTCCCTTCCACGTCGATGCTTCTCCCTCTCTTTCTCTCCCTCCCTCCTTCTCAATCTGAATAAAAAATAAGGGAAATTATAAAGACCATGGAAAGCAGGCGTTTTAAGGTCACATTTCTAACTAAACATAACTACATAGGATCACATTATTTTAACTTAAAATGCATTCAAATAGATTTAAGGAAAATATATTATTCTTAGAAACATTTTTCAGAGTCTCTGACAATTGCCCCTATTATTCATGATGGTGAATTCTAGCCTGTAAAAGGAACAGTAGAACATCGACCAGAAGCAAAGAAGAAATCATTTCATTTATGTTCAACTTTCCCAAAATGTGACTATCTTATTGTGATTTTCCTGAAGAACACTTATCTGTCAGGAAATGAGCAAGAGTAAGAACCAACTAGAATAAGAGGACGGTTGCTTTCTTAGCATTTATTGTGATATATGCAGATTTCTGTATTTAAAATGAAAACATTAAAATCATAGCTTAAATGTTTAAATATTATTTGACCTAAAATAAAAGAAATAAATTCACCAATTGTAGTTTCTCAAAGCTGAAAAGACTATTTCTCATCTAGAACAAAAAAGGCACCATTTGTTTGATATCGTTTTGATGAATTATTAATTTTATCACAGCTAAGATGACAGCTAATATTAGAACATTGAATTATTAATTTTCAAATGTGCAATAAAAAAGCAGAATAAACATAAACTGAGATGTGTTTTATGTATGGGTTGCATTGCTTACATATTCTATTAAAGAAAAATATCAAAGGAAACAGAAGGAATTAAAAATCTTGTCAACATGTCTGATAAATTTCTTTACTCACTACTTTCTGTGCCACATTAAAATATAAAGCACAAATAACATTATGTATTATCTGATAATAAATGTGATTATTGAACACTAAAGATATACATTACCCATATTGCAAATCTTTGGGTAGTTCCAAGCAGAATGGTTAAATTGCAAAGCGATAATAAGAGTGAGAAACATCTGTGGTCTTAACAGATTCACCTCTAATCCTTCTAGGATTATTTTGAAAGATGAAAACTCTTCAGAATAGCTTCAAGTTATTTTTTCTAGCCATTATATTTTTGTCATGACAATTATTCCTGTTACTTTATAAAATAAAACTAAAGAGGCCCCAGTCTTCCTCAAATATACAGTGTTGGTGAAGTTTCTATACAAAAACAAGGACATATTCATACAACACTGTCACGCTAGAGGCCAACGTTGAGTGTCCTGTCAAATATCCTCATAAACATCTCTGGACTCTTGAGCCTTCAAAACCATAAAAGTGATTCCCAAATAAAGTGTTTCCATGATGTAGGAGGTCATAAGCTCTCAGCAGTGGAGAACGAACCACTGTTCAGAGCAAAGGGGCGGTTAGAGCAGGTAGAGAAGTGACTACCAGGCAAACAGACTGATGGACACTTCTGGATATAATTCCTTCTCAGAAAAAAGAAACCGGTGGTTCATTTAAAAGTCCACAAGGATTTAATTCAGATAAAAGATGAATTTACATTCATTAAAATACATTTTGTTTTCTTTATGAAGTCATTTACCATTTAGGTACAAGGATCAAGGAAAATAGAAATGGAGTTTCATAGCAGACAGGTTTTCTTTTCAGTATTAGGATCCCAAGTAGTAATATGACTTATGGCTCATCTAATTTAGAAGAGAATGATTTTAGCTATAAATGCTTGTGCGATAACATTCAAAACAGTCATGTTCAATCACTATTTTGATATTCAACCACTGCCAGGTATGCCCCTACTGGGGGTTCTGTGTAAGCTGCTAGTTTATTATTTTAATAATTGTATTATGATGTCTAATGAGTAAAACATGCTCTATATGTTATAATACACATCACTAAGTGACACATTTACTAATAATCTTACATATGAAAAAGAACTAGCATCTGTGTTCTACACCTTCTCACTCATCTCTATAGACTAGATAATAGACGTGAACCTATTTTTAAAAGATTAACCTGTTTAATACTGCATAACTGGTAAGAAGCTGAGGTAGAATTCAAATGTGTATCTGTGTGTATTTAATGTACATTAAATTGTCAAAGCGTCTGATAACTCTTAAATATTGCGTAATTTGACATTTGTTTCACTAACTTTACATAATTAACGGAGTCCTCACAACCCATGAGCTCTGTACTATTGCCTCATGTTTACCTGCAAGGGGGCTGAAACATAAGTAAATTGCTGGTTATTAATTAATAGGGCTGGACTTTGAGGGCATGATGTCTTCCTCGCTCCATGGTGATGTTATGCTCATGTGATATATTATATTGATATAGGCATACATAACATACTAAACTGAAAAAAAAAAATTTAAAAATTAGAGACAAAATAGACCAACAGACTCTGTGGCTCCTGGATTCATCAAAAAGATGGGAGTTCAATTGCTTCCCATAGACAGAAATGTGAATGGAGTCAGCTCTCTTCTAAAATGTAATGGGTTGTCTCTATTTTTCTCCCTCTTCATGTTTGTTATTTGGTCTCCAGGCTTTCTACTTCTTCACAGCCATTGGCAAGAGTCAACAAGAGCCTCAGTACACTGAGCACTCTAGAAAGATCTGTGATCCTTGGTAAGCCTCACCCCTAATAGGCTCATACCTTGAGACCTTCAGGACTAATTTACTTGTGCTCTTGAGTCTCTTTATATCAGTTACAATAAAACCAAGTTCTGATGCCCTCTCTACCACACATCTGCCCCCATTTCTCTTTCCTGACTCTTGAACCCCTTCCACTGGGTCCTGTTCCATAACCCTTATAGTCTTCCATAACCCTTCCCATAGATTTACCTAATCTTCTCTAAATGTCCCGTTCCCTTCTCGTTATAAAGGAATGTCAACACTCTCCTGAGGGCTGTTCTTCTTGCTAGCCTTCTCAAGTGGTACCTGATTTCTCCCTCATATTCCTTCTATCACTGGACATGAAAACATGGTACATATTTTCCCTGTTCTACTACTAGTCCATTTCCTTCCCACTGCCCAGCGATTCCCTGGCTCTCAGTCTCAGGTCATCTGACTCTCCCACCCAGTAGTAGTCCTTTACAGAGGTTCTGGGTCCCTCTCCCTCATTGCTTAAAAGTTGAATTTGTAAGCTTATTGTAATGTTCAACAATACAACCTAACAAAATTTCAGAGGATATCAATATCCACATAGTCACAGGCCCTTCTGATACCTGATTCTCTCCATCCCTTCCCCTCTCCCTTCAAGTGATTTTGACCTCTGCCTTTCCTCAGTCACCCACTCTCAACATCAGATGCTGGACCTTGTCATTACCAATAACTGTTTCTTCCATAGCATCAATGTAAAGCTTCTCCTTTGCAGCACCTTGGCCTAGGCTTACAGCTCGTTTCTCAATTCCAGCAGTTCTTCAGATACAGTCAAATATCCCACCATGTTTTCACTTTTCCTCACTCCCCTCTATTCTAACTTATTATCTTATCCAGGTTAATTCCATGTCCCATTATCAAAATCATTCCCTTACATATACCCTCCTTTCTCTTGCCCTTCTCTCTTCTCATGGCACTTGCTTGGCAAAGCCTCAACCTTAAACTCAAACGGGCCCTTAATATTGTCAGGTCACACTACTTTCCCCTAGTGCTTCATTCTCTCACATTCCTAAATGACTGTTTATGACCTCCTTCTTGCTCAAGTTTCAACACCTGATCTCCCTTCATCACTCATATATAATAAACTTGCTTCCTATTTTATTGTGAAACTGAAGCAATATGAAGAGAGCTTCTAGGGACCCCACTGCTATATTTACTCACCCAGCCTTAACCTTTCCCTTTCTTTCTATGGGTGAACTTCTTGTGCTCCTGGCTAAGATCAAACCCTTTGCTTATGCATTAGATCTCATACACTCTGGTATAATGAAAGGTCTCACTTCAGCAATTCCTCCTCACTCTTTTCAATCATGAACTTTTTCTCTCCATCTGGATAATTTCTAATAATATACAAACATGGACTTAAATTTGCCCTATACCTAAACAACAAGCAACCACTTTTTTATTTTGCCTTCTAACTTATCCCTTTCACTTTTTTTTTTTTTACAGCAAAATTTATAAACAGATGTCTATATTAGCTGTCTCCAATGTTTCTCCTTTTCTTTTGAACCTATGTCATCCAGATTTTTACACCCACCATTCTGCCAGAATTGGACACTGATTACCTTCACATAGCTAAATTTGGCAGTTAATTCCTAGACCTCACTTGATTGGCAATGAATATGTCTGATTCCTTGAAGCATGTTCACTTGAATTCCAGAACATCAGATTTCCTAGTTTTTCTCCTACCTCAATAGTTGTTTTTCATCTGTTTACTATGTTTATTTTTCATCTTTTCCCAGGCTTTTTTGACTTTCTCTAATAGTTTTCTCAAGGCTAGGACTTCTAATACTCTAAGCTATATATTGCCAAATGTTTATTTCCATTCAAGATCCTCCATGTATTGCAGACTCGTAAGTTCAACTGCATAGTGGTTATCTGTCCTTAAATATTTAATGGGCAAATAAATTTTAACAGGCTCTAATAGAAATCCTCATGGTCACCACAAAACCTTCTTCTATACTTTTCCTCATCTCTATCACGGGCATGTAGTTCCTCCTATTGCCTAGGCCAAATATCTTGAAATCAATCTTGATCTTCCCCCTTTTTTTTTTCACTCAACATTAATTCATCAACATATCCTATCAGTTCCATATTCAAAATATATTCATATTATAGTTATTTCCATTATTGGACTTCTAGTCTAATCTCTATCTGTTCTCATATTATTTAAAAAACCTCCAAACTGGTTTTTCTGCCTTTGCTTTTGTTCTCTATTGTAGAAATGGCTAGATTTATGTGCATGACTTTACTTAATGGTGAATGCCCAACCAAGGACTAAATTCTTACACCCCACGTCCCACGTCTCAGCATATAGTGGAGCCATATGGATAATTATACCAATGGAAGGGAGATGGTTGATTACACTTTTAGGCTGATGTTAATTATACAGTTCTCATTTCTCATGCTCTCCTCCTTTTCCCCCAGAATCAGAGAGACCTGTTGTGGAAGATCATTGCATTGTAAGATGGAAGTGGTGTGGATCCATGTGTCACTAATTAGAAGAGAGTGATCCAAGAGAGCTGCTCATCCAGGATCACCTGTGTTTTGTGTGAACAACAAATACATATTTTATTAAGCCCTGAGATTTTGAGCTTGTTTGTTACAACATTTATCCTACTTGATATATTTCTCTACCAAACTGTCAGAGTGATCCTGTTAAAACGCAGGTCAAGTTACATCCTTCTTTTGCTCACTTACCGTACTGCAGTAACACAAGTCTCCTAGCTATTTCAGAAAAGCATCAAACACTCTTCCCTCAAGCCTTTCTACTTGCTTTTTCCAGTGCCTGGAGAGCTTCTCTAATTCTTTGCCTGTTTCCTCATCTCTTGTCACCCTCTTAGTGAGGCTTTTCTTGACCAACTTATTTAAAATGCAATCTGACTTTCACTCTGACATCTTAGACTGTCCTTTCTATTTGAATTTTCTCCAAAGGATGGATTACTGTCTCACACATTCAATGTCTTATTTGTTTGGCGTTTTGTCTGTTTGAATCCCAGCACCTAGAAACATGTCTAGAACATTGTAGAAACCAAGGACATATTCATTAAAGAATAAAGTGATTCAACAAATTCACTATATTTTTCAGCTATTCAAGTATTGAATATTTATTTACTTCAAAATATGTGCTGTTTTTGGGCTTACTGAAACCTATCTATCATATACACATCCCATCCTTTATCCTTTCTGTCTTACCCATCTTTTAGGTAAGAATTTAGATATTTCTAAAGCCAGAACTCCAGTTCTCTTTGATGCTCCTCTTCCATTATCATGTTCTTTACCTTTGTTTTCATAAGGTATGATATAATAGCTTACCTGTTTGTATGCCCAACTATATATCTTTTCCACAAGGGCAGGGATCATGATGGTTTTGTCAGTCTTTCATTTTAACCATCCATCTCCGTTTATGGTTTACAAAGTGATGTTATTCAACATTCTTGAGCTGACAGATTTAAAGCAGCACTATTGCTTTAGATTTGGCAATTTGGAAATTTCTGGTAAACATATGAATTATGGTATAAGGAGTGGTAAAAGGAAGCCAGAAGACTGAAGACTAAATTTGTAGAAAGAATAGAAGCTGTCCCCTTCCAGTTTATATGGCCTGAGGCATGAATCAAGGATGATTTTCTGGCACCAAATGTTTATAGTTAGGCAAGGAGGGAGTGGGCCAATGGCCTTGCAAGAGATGCTTTTCTCATTTTCTGTCTGAATACACAAAAGGACCCTAAGTACATGTGTTTATACTTATTAAAAACCAATATCAAGCCCCTGGAATCAATCACTCCGGCACTACTTACTTTGAAAACAGAATTCATAATTCACAGGTTTTTCTCATAGAGCCATTTAAATTATTTTCTAGCAAATATTCGCTTCCTCCTTATCCCTACCCCCAACTTAGTTCTATGGTCTCCTGGTAGTCAGAATGTACTTTCCCACTCCTTGACTTGTTTTGACAAATTAGATATCAGAGGAGAGCATGTTGTGATCCTTGAAATATGCTTACATTGTCAGGCTTGTGGTTTCACACTCTTGTATTTCAGTGTGAGAAGAATATGCCTTAAATATGAATTACTTCTGCAGGTCCAAAGATAAAGAGATATGTGGAGATCTGAATCCAATCCAGATACATAAGCCAAGTCCAACTGAGTCTAACTGAAATCAGCCCAGTTTTACAGGCCTGAAGATTGTGACTGAGAACTAAGTCATCGGGTGTGAATGGTTTTAAAATACAATTATTGTGAAAAGAACTAACTGATAGAGAACTATCTTTTTCCCTTTTCTCCTCCAAAATTTTGAGAAGAATTGGGACCTGGTCATGGAAGTTTTACTTCTATATCCCTACTAAAAATACTAGAAGTTTTACTGTCCCTAATACTAAATCACTGAAGAATGGGGAAAAGTTGGCTTAAGTCAACTAGTAAGTCTATTAATTCTTACAAAACCCTCGTCGATAGCTCTTCTGTGAAATTGTTACAGTCTACATATACATTAAAGTGGTCAATGAGGTTTACACTTCAAATACAAAATCATTTTTTTCTAGTTGTGACCCAGACCTACACGTGTCCTTTGGAACTGGGGATTGACAGCATGAAGCCACTCAGCTGGAGCTTACAAATGTTGTCAGCTCCTGAGGCTGCTGGCCGCACTCTGGAGGACCAGGAATCTTTCAGGCTAGTAGAGACTGCATGGAAAATGGAAAGGTAAAGACTAAATTTTTCTTGAACATGGTACTGTCTCTGTGAGAGCAGTCTATCATTTATTTCTTCAAACATTCAGTAGAAGGTTTTTGCAGCTGAGGTACTTTTGGCCTCACCGAGCAGGATGTTCTTTTCTTCTATCTGCTGCCAGAGGGACTGGAGGAGCCATCGTCTTAAAAGAAGAGTAAACATCATTTATTTAGTTAAATGGAGTGGGAACTCAAGTTGCTATATTAAATAAGGAGCCAAAATAGACACACACACACACGTATGCATAGATCCAGACTTGCAAAAAACCACACACAGTCATTATTGGCTCTCTCTCCAGTCTATGGGAACTCAAAAAGCAAATTCACAATTTTATCATTTTTTTTTTTTTTACTGTATAAAGCATAACTTATTGGAATTTACTCATGTGATTATTGTATTAAAAATGTATATAGCTCTTATGTGAGATATTGTTCTAAGCATTTCATTAATATTAATTCACATTATTTTTAAAGTCAACTACAAGGGAAGTAATTTTACTTTCTTCATAAGACCCCTAGTATAGCTACAGCAGAGAACTTAAGTGATTTTCCCATCACACAATAAGTAATAGAAGTGAGATTTGATTCCAGAATCCATGTTCAAAAAAATGAAAATATTTGGCATATTAAATCAATGCAAAAATGAGACTGGCTGCAATTTTAAAATTATGTCAAATCTTATTGGGTATAAAACTAGTAAAAACAATTAAAAAGCTAGGTTCTTTTACTAATCTACCCATTATTTATTCTGTTTTATTTAAGTCTAATTATGAAAACCCTTTACCTTTTACTGTGCAGATCTTATTTAATTAACTGTAATGTATATTCATTGCATATATAGAGTAAGTTCCATTTGAGGTATCAACTGGGGATATGGGAGGGGAAGAAAAGAGAAAAAAAACTGACCAAGAAAAATAAATTATATAATGGTTATTTTCAAAACAGACCAATTTTTTTTAGGTACTATAAAGTCAAAGGGAAGGAAGAGACAAGATAGTTATTGCTAAAGCCTAGCCGAACCTATCATTATCATCAGATCATTATTGTATCTCTATCTAAAGAAGTGCATCCTGTAAGAAATATATTTATAAATCATCAAGTGTTCAGATGCTTTAATTCATCATATGAATATCACATGATGTTGAGTCCAAAGATCAAGTCCACGGGTTTGGGTGTTCCAGAAGTGTTTACCTCTTTGAGGTCTCATCTCTCATGCCACAGTAGATTAGTTATGCCACTGCAGTAGCTCTCTCCTCCAGTATTGACCAAAGGCATTAATTTTTTGTATTTGGTACTGAGGACTATTTCCAGCATATTGCCTATGTTCACTCAGTCTTCAAAATAGCCCAACGAAGTAAATGCTGCTGTTATTGTTCCCATTTTACAGATAAGAAAGTTGAGGCCACATAGAGGTTAACATGATACTACAGTTAGTAAGGATACATACCTAGGTAATCTTATTGTAAAAGCTGTGCTCTTACCATCATGCTACCTTTGTTTCTTGCCAGAGAAACTTCACGTTTTCAGTATCATTGCTTTAAAAATTTGACCAAGAAACATCTGTTGAATGCATATTTCAGTAGAGAGGATGCATGAGACATGTGATGTGTTATGGTGGAGAAATGACTGACTTGGGAAAAGTAAACCTGGGTAGCCAAAATAATGCATCAAGGCAGCAAAATCAAATGAGAAGCACTGATAAAGGTAACTCTTCCTATCCTGTAATTACTTCCGTAATTGGCCTCAACACTGATTGAAATTCTTCCAGGATACATACTTTGGCCCTCTCAGGTCCTGTGCTAATCCCCAGCTAGCCTAGTAGTTGGCCACAGCTTCATCTCTATAACCAACTGGGGGAAGACTTGAGTTTTCAGCCCTAAGAATATTAGTTGTATGTATGGAGAATGTCAGTCAGTCGAGCTGGATCTTCACCTGACACCACTCTTCCCTACTAAGATCACACATTCTTTATGATTGCATTTGCCTGATTGCCAAACACATTCCAGCAACCTTGTCCCCATGGACAGGAAGCATCACTCTGAGCACTTTCTTACTGGTCCAGACACCTTTCAAAAAGTCACACAGCCTGTTTCTGCTGTCTCACCTCTTCCCAGTTTATAGCTACTAGGAATCCAATCTTCCTTCAAACTAATCTCCTCAAAACATAGTCTACCTCACATTAAAAGTTTTGAGCATTTCTATTACTTAAAAAATTTCTTGTCCAACCTACCAGATCATCTCCCTTGAAAAAGAGACCATGTAGAATGTTACTAGGTTCTCTAAGGATAGCTGAGATTCATCACAGGGAGTAGCCATAGGGCTGACCTATCCTCTGGCTCCTGATGGTTTCTTTTATTCTCATTTTCTGTGTCTCCTCTGGTCCTTTATTTGGGTCCCCAAGTACCTTGAGTGCCAAGCCCACACAGGTTGTGACAGGCTTTACTTCTTTCTCTAACTGGAAACAAAGAAAATCTACACTGAAGGAAACCTTTCAAGTTGAACTTCTGTCAAGCAATTGGGGGAGCATGTGGTTTTGTGGTAAGATTTGTCAGGGTGAGTTGTGGAAGTGGCTAAGTGTTGCGAGTGGTAAATGACTGGTTCTGTGCTCAGAGCTGTGTGAAGGGTGCTCTACTTTTTACCCATCTGTTTCTGATCTCCTCTGAAGCTTAGAAAAAGTCCCTCATTTTTTGACTCAACAATATCACAAGCTATTTATTAAAAATTATTGTTACACGTAGAATAAAACTACCATGTGCTGCTACTATAAACTACAGTTTTCTGATGAAAAATTATTTGGAAGAAAACTCATTTACTTGATTAGTGCAAGACTTTAGTAGAGGATCTCAATGTAATTATCCTCTCTTATCAATTAATTCAATAAATATGAACCAGGCTGTGTACATCATCTAATCAGAGGCCCAAAAATAAGCAATTACATATCAGTTCTCAGATGACCACATAACAGACAAAAAAGAAAAACCTACAAAAAAGAAAAACCTATGACAGAGAGTCTTGCAAATTGGAAGAAGTAAAAAGAAATTTAATGTGGCTCAAGCAAGGTGGAAGAGAGACAAACAATGACAGAGAGAGAATGCAAGAGTGTGTGAAGGTGAACTGGAGACATTTTCCTAGTCCATGAGAAATTATTTAAAAGTTTTAAGCAGTAGCATGACAATCAGGATTTTACTTTTAAATAATTATGCTAATTTTAGTAAGGAAAAAAAGGAGTAACAATGATAAAGATGTAGTGATTTTGAGCAGACTGGGGACAGATAGAGAGAGAATTGAATGAAGAGACTAGGGAAATTGGACAGAATTGACATTGTTCATAAGGTTAAGTCTTTTAAATATAATAGATCCCCATTCTAATGATCTGAGCAAACATACCTTACCAATTTCAGATGAAACCAGTCTGCGTCTCTACTCATTATGTTCCAACCACAACGACCTGCTTTCAATTCCTCAACCTCAAAACTCTCTCGTGCGCGCGCGCTCTCTCTCTGTCTCTCTCTCTCTCGGTTATTTTCATATACATTCTCTGTGTCTAGAACAATCTTTTTGCCCTGTCCCTCCAATTTACAATTTTCCCTCAAGAAAGCTTGTCGTGAATCCCTAATCTAGATCAGATAGCTCCACTGCACATTGATTTTGTGTGTGTTAGCCACTCTTGAGTACTTTGGTATCAGGAAAATAGTCTCTCTTCCATCACAGTCAAGACCTTTTCTACCTCCCTCTTTTCCATGTTCTCAATGCCAGGAGACTGCCTTCACAGAGTAGCCACTCAATGTGTGTTTGTTAAAGAAATAAGCTGGCTCAGATGGTGAGTCTTTACTCATTTTATCCTAATAAATATGCTATTGTAAAATCAGTGTGACAAAAACATTGTCTATTTGTATTACTGCTGGAAATGGATGCTTGATGATAACTATCTTTGCTTATAGGTGATGATCATAGGATTTAAATTGGTAGCACAGGCAACTTGGTCTAAATTCCAGTGGTTCCACCCTGACCAGTTTTGCTCAGTGGTTAGAGTGTCGGCCTGCAGACCAAAGAGGCCCTGGTTCAGTTCCCACTCAGGGCATGTACCTCGGTTGCGTTTTATCCCGGCCCTGGTTGGGGTGGTGTGGGTGGCAACCACTCGATGTGTGTCTCATGTCGATGTTTTTCTCTTCCTCCCCCTCTCCCTTCTGCTCTATCTCAAGATAAATGCAAAAATGTCCTTGGGTGAGAATAAAAATAATAATAAAATAAATTCCAGTGGTTCTCAATCCTGGCTGCACAGTTGCATAACCTGGGAAGATTACAAGACTACTGATGCCCAGGTCTGACCCCAGAGCAATTTAATCAATCTCTCAGGGTAGAGGTAGGCATTGATGTTTTTAGATGATCGCCATAATTCCACTGTGCCTGAGAGATTATTACTATTATGTAGTGTTTACTCATCTATATCTGAGAAATTATTACAGAGGTACAGATCTAGTATCCAAATACATTACTATAACCTACTAAACTCACCAAAGCAGGGATTGTGTCATTATCAACTTCAAAATTCATTTGTTCAACCTTCCTCAAATATTTATTGGGTATCCATAATGAACCATTAATCTATTAGGTAATAAAGATGCAGACATTTTCAGGACTGAGGGTAACTAGAAATATTTTTTACTTGAGGTAACAGTGACTCCAGATCCATAAGATATCTAACTTATGTATGTGAAACCACTTGTTATCAACATTTTCATTGACTTGAGTTTGAAATCCCTTGTTTTTATGTTTTATCTTCTAGGCGAGTTAGTCTCAGGTTTATTTTCTTCTTCTTATATAGGCTTTTGCTATATTTCTACCAGTATACTATCTTTTAAATGTTATTACATTACACACCATAAAATAAAAGAATGTCTACCAAGATTTATCAGTCTGCTTCTGTGACATTTTCCTTTATTCAAACTATAATGGAGGTTATAAATGAATTACTGAGAACAACTGTTATTTTATAGGAGAAAAAGTACCTTATTCTTTGGCACTGAAATTGTGTTCATAGAATGTGGAGAAAGAAACACTGAGTTCTTTTGGTTGTTTGCTGACCAACCAGAACCCTTCTACTCTCTAGTGTCAATTTCTGCTCAATAAAAAAAAAAAAAAAATTCCAGGGTTGTATCCATACACTTTGTTCATAAATCTTTGTTACTTTGTAAATGGATCTCAGGATGCATATTAGAAAATGGCAAGTCCTTACAAGGATATTTGTCTCTGGAAATTTGATCCAATTATGGTCACTGCTGAGTATTATATCTAAAGCTTTGCATAAATTACCACAGCTTTTCGTTCTAAACCTCAGTTTACTAATCTATAAAAATCAATTAATAACTCATGTTTAATAAGACTCACATACATTTTTAAAATATAAAAATTTGAAGTGTAGAGAAAAATTGCTTATAATTGTTTAGGTAGATCTATTTTTCTGTGGCTGTGGTATAATTACCCAAGTATGACAAGAGCATATGTATAACAGAAATATGACAATGAATAGCCTAAGTATTCATTACAAATATTTAGTGAACTATTTCTATGTATAAGACACTTGGTAAAAACTAGGGACACAGCAGTCGCAGACATAATCCCTGACTCATGGACTTTATGTTAATATTGGATGGAAATCTATTAAGCTCTCTTTCCTATCAGCTTCAATGTCAACTATTAGGTTTTTCTGTACTGTCTTTTTCAAGTCAAGATCAAATGGAGCAGCAGAGTCAGCTGGAATGTACTCTTCCTCTTTGCAGTTCTACCTCTACTCAACATAATAATCACTACCTACTTTTCAGAAAGATTTTAAACATTAATAAGACAATGTCTATGAGATGAACTCCTCTGAGAAAGCAGAATATGAATGCAAGAAATTATAATTTATTGCTTCTCAAATGTTATATAAGATATTCAACTGGATATGTACTATTAATAAAAAAATAAGTTTTTAAATAAAGAGGAAGTCAGAATGGGGAAATGTTTGGGAGTTTTTCATTACTTAAATATGGATATTCTAATTTTTAAAAGCTATTCTAGCTTCATGAGGTACTTTGTCAATTAAATTAGATGGAGCTTCTGGAAAGAGAATGAACTTTATGATGCATGTTGAGGCTCTAATGAGGGGGGGGGGAAATCCCAGAAAAGTGTTTTGAGGTGTCTGATAGTATTAAGTCAAACCATATGTAATTTTTGAGACAACTCTTTTATTCTATTAAACAGGCAATGTTATATAATTTGCTGTAGTTTGCAGTTAATTGCCTTGAACCCTGGCTAGCTGCGCAGCTGGTTGGCATGTCATTCCATACACCAAAAAGGGCCTGGTTTGATTCCTAGTCAGGGCTCATACCCAGTCGGGGTGTGTCTGGGAGGCAGCTGAATCAATGTCTGTCTGTCTGTCTGTCTCTCTCACACACACACTCAATAATAAAAACAACCTTGGGTGAGGGTTAAAATGAAAACACAAATGCCCTGAGTTTTATTTTCATTAATTGAGAAAAATATTGAGCTGACCTGACACTATGTCATGAATAATTTGTATTTGTCATAAGAGATAACTAACTTAAAGTTACTTTTATTACTTGATATAGCTTATCAAGATGTATTATGAAAATATCAATCTCTGAAAGATGATAGATAACTACTGGCTAGATCCTCAGCTGACATCACTCATGGATTTCATTCCAACCTTATCTTAAAGTATAATACCAGTGAAGTCCACAGCAAGGAGAGGAGGTCTGCTTGGAAGAGAGGCTTCAGCAATCATCCTCTGCAATAAATTGACAGAAGTAGAAAATCCCTTTAAAATATTTATGAAATCAAGTTTCATAATGGGGAAAAGTCCACAGCTGAAATTCTTAACCATATCTAAACTTAGTAATCAAGAAGAGTAGACAACCCAGTTTTATGAGAATTCCCATATCAGAGTGTGTCAGAATGGACTATATCAGAATTCTAATTGGCACACATATTCCACTCATATGTATATTTTAAAACATTGATATCCCCAGAGCATGTAATAATTAGTCCAAAAGATTATTCAGATCATTTTCAAGAGCCTGTAGTGTTCTGAAGGGATCATCGCCAAGAATAAGAACACAGACACATCATCTTTGATTCTTCTAGGATGCCTCATAGAGAAGAAAGATTAAGGAGTAAAAGAGTTTCCTAGAAAACAGATGAGAATTGTTCCACTGAATTATATAAACACAATAGTGTAAACATATTCTTATAAAAATGAATTATGCAATGATTCCAAATGTAGCATGAGATTACAAATATAGCATGAGAATAAGGCATATATTAATTTCTAAATAAAAGAAAAGTGATGAAAGGATGCATATCCTTTGGCTTCTATTTTATAAAAGAAAAGAAGCTTAAACTCTAAAGTTAAGAGGAGTTAGAGTAGTTTCTTTCATTATGAATAATCACTTAGCAAGTTACAATATTTCTTTATACACTTTTTAAACTATAGTCATCTGCCTAGTCGGTGTGGCTCAGTGGATCGAGCATTGTTCCATGGACTGAGAGGTCCTGGTTTGATTCAAGGTCAGGGCACATGCCCAGGTTGCAGGCTCGAACCCTAGTAAGAGGCATGCAGGAGGCAGTTGATTGATGTTTCTCTCTCACATCAATGTTTTTCTCTTCTTCTCAAAAAAAAAAAAAAAAAAAATCAATAAAAACATTTAAAAAATAAATTATAGTCATCCATGGTCCTTATTAACTCGTTCACCTCTTAAATAACAATTGTCAAAATTAACTTTAAAGAAATTATTTCATGTTATATTTGTAACAGCCATTTAGGATAGAAACAAATATTACCATTTTATAGGCAAGACAATCAAAAACTAAATAATTTCCCCTTTGTTGACAGACTACAAATAGCAAACTCAAATGTTCACACTTTTGTAATTCAACATCAAGTCTTGTACTTGTTGCTATCTTTCTTTCATATTCCATATCCACTTTTCACAGGATTTTTTATTGTAAGTACTTGGACAGACTTTCTTATTTTCTTATTCAATATCCAAAATTTTTCATCACTCAAAAATAAAAACTGCTGCATCTTACTCTACCACCTCATAGTAAGATCACCGTCTTCTCACTGATCTTCTCTGTCCCTTTTGCACATGATTATTAGCTTGAGATCAACCATCAATGTCCTGGTTTGAATTGTCACAATAGAGGTGTCTTCTGTAATTCTCCGTCCTCTTCTGTTATTTTTGCCATTTTAAAACATTCCATGGAAAAGGGAAAACCTTCACTGTATATACAGCATTCATCAATTTTGAGTCAATATTGTGCATATTTAGTTTTTGGTACCAGATTTTAAAGAGGAAAGGATAAGAATAACCAAACTCTGTCCTGAATAAGATATATAAGCTATTTAGAGAGCCAAGAACAATGTCACATGAAATTTATTATTATAGCCCTTAGAGCACCTAGGGTGATTTAACATCGGGAAGTGAATAGCATCTTGGTCTCTATGCCAGATTCTGAGGAGTTCAATGGCATCCCCCCAAGTTCTGCAAATTCTCAGGTCCCTTGGTTCTCAAGATTTCCTTTTGATGGATTCCAGCTATTTAAACTGTAAACTCTTGTTTTCACACACATGTCAATTCCCATGGCTTATTTCCCTTCTCTACTAAATACTGAAATCCAGACATGGGACTCAGCTCCTTTTGCTTCATTTTCTCTTTGTACAATTTACAAAAATCATTAGTATTTGGAGGAGTCTTTATTAAAGGTTTGGGAATATGGAGAGATAATTAAATCACAAAATGCTAAAAAAAATTAGTAAGTTATTCTTAAAAGTCTTTTGACCTCATCCCAACTCTACTGGCTATATTTCCTTGTAAGCTTTAAATTTTTTTTTTTTTTTTTTTATCCTCACCCGAGGACATCCTTCCATTTTTTGTACAGACAGAGTGGGAGGGAGAGAGAAGCAGAGAGAGAGAAGGAAACATCGACGTGAAAGGGACACATCGAGCGGCTGCCACCCGCATGACCAACCAGGGCCGGGGACAAACTGCAACCGAGGTACATGCCCTTAGCGGGAACCGAACCCGGGTCTCTCCGGACCCCAGGCGGACACTAACCGCTGAGCCAAACTGGCCAGGGCTCCTTGTAAGCTTTAGATAGACTACAACATTGTTGCCATTTCTTGCTCCCTGGGTTAAATTCTGGCCAAGGGCATGTACCTTGGTTGCGGTTCGTCCATGGCCCCAGTTGGGGTAGTGCAGGTGGCAACCAATCGATGTGTCTCTCTCACATCAATGTTTCTCTCTCCCTCCCTCTCTCCTCCTTCCCTCTCTCCCTCCCTGCCTCCATCCCTCCCTTCTTCCTACTCTATCTGAAGATAAATGGAAAAATACCCTCAAGTGAGGATAAAAAAAAAAATTATGAGAGAGCAAAAGAGTTATGAAGTACAAGAGAAAAAACACAAAAGCATGCCCCCCCCCCCATCATCATCATCACACACACACACACACACACAACATTGGGCAAGAACTGGGTAATAAAATAACTAAAATAAGAATTGAGGAGAAGACAAAGAAACATACAAATAGGAACTGGGACTAACTGGGGGCCTAGAAGAAAACCCAGGAACTCTAGTGGCTAAGGCCTGTAGAGTACCTTTCTTAATCCAAAACCACACACATATTTTTTATCTGAGCCTCTGGTTTTCAGTTTTTCCAGGGATCCTACACATGTGTGTTCTTGAAGTAAATTACATATCATTTAACATAATTTAAATGAGTCCTTTTTCTTCATAGTCCTTTTCGGTAACATGTATCCCTTTTATACAGAGAAGAAAGGGAGATGGAAACTTTTTAGATAACTAGGGTATCTGCTAGCATTATATGCTCAGCAGTGTTATTAATTTATAATACCCACATCACCTTAAATCTGAGAATACTTTCCAGGTGACATGTGAGAATTTTTTTTTGCCTTTGTAATTAGTCAATTAGTATTAGCAGTGTTGATTTCAGTGCTTACTTATGGCTTTATGCTAAATATTTATGAGTAGTCTTATTTTATTGCAGAGTGCCATCATGGGTTAAACAAAATGGCATGAACAATGCTCCAATAATTCAGTAAGGGAGGAGACAAACTTGAAAATAAGGTGAGACACAAGGATAGACTTAGTTTCAAGGACAGGGTGAGAGGAGCCATCATGTAAGACTTCCTGTTGGGTGCATTACTTGCAAAGAAGACCTTTGGGAAATATTCTAATGGCCATCTCCAACAAATTTCATCAAATTGATTATATTAAATTGTCATGTACTCAACCTATTTTAAAATGTCTACATCCAAGTCAACATCTGGAGGAGAGAGATGCCCACTTTTCTCTAATCACAACAAAACATTCCTTCTCTTCACAGGTAAACTCAATGAAAGCTTAACATTTACCACCTCCTTTTTGCACCTCTTGGTCTCTCTGTCACCTACTCCAATTTAGTCTCTGCCCTTATTCTACATGAAACAACTCCCAATAAGGTCCACAGTAAAGTCAACATCATTCAATTTAGCTTGTATTTGTTTCAGAATGCTTCTTTGACAACCGTGTTTCTGGAAACACCTTGATGTGACTTTGTGACCTAATTGCTTTCTGAGAGATTCTCTCGGTATACTATGCTTTTCAGGTTCATACTCATCTCTCCAGCCATAAAATTTGGAAATTTGTCCTGATTTGTCCCAGAATACTTTATCTTCACACTTTTGAAAATGTTACCTCTTAATAATCTCAGCACTGCCCTTGATTTTAATGACTGTCTCTGTATATTGGTGTTTCCAAATCTCTATCTCCAGCCAGGACTCTTCTGTAAGTCTAACCAGCTGCTGACTCAACATATACTTCAAATTAAACATTGAATTTCTAACTCTTGAATGTCCCTTTACCTATTCCTCTACCACACATTTCTTCCAAATCTAATAAACTGCCAAATATCTCAGTGACATCTACCTTCTTCAATATTAATTGCATTAACTATAAATCTCAAAATCATTTATAATACCAACCTCTTTATTTACAACAACCACCTCTCTTTTATTCTTATATACAAATTATCACCAAGTCCTGTCAATTTGGTTTCTAATATGTCTACATTTCCACAACCAAACTACAAGGCCCAAGTAAACACCAGTGTCATTTATTAAATGAAGAGTAATAATTGCTAGCTAATTTATCCACCACATTCAATCTTATTCCTCACCAACTCTACCTCAACAGAGCAGCCAAAATATTTTCAAAATATGTCACTAAGTCATTGCTTATAATGCCTTCTATTGTATTCCATTATTCTAATAGATACAAATTCTTAAATACCTTAAATGTGTATCTAGCCCTGGAGATCTCTTCAATAACATCTTACAATATCTCCTGCTTATTCTTGCCCTAGTCATATTTGTCTGAATTTGATTTCCATGTCATTTGGGCTTCTCTGTGACTTAGGAATTTGTATATGAGCTTCTCATAAAATATTTCCAAGATCCTACCCCATCTCTAAATTCATGCTCGCTGTCACTGCAGATATCAGCTGAAGTGTCATTTCCTCACCGAAGCATTTCTGGATCCTGACACTACAACTTTCTTTGTATAAACACTCACAGAAAGATGCTCTTTTACTTTGATGTCTATATCTCTATTATATAGTAATTTCACCAAATTAATTGATATATCTAGGAGAGGAGAGATTGTATTTTTGTTCAACATTATTATCCTAGGTTTAGAAGAATGCTGGGCTCCAAGTGAGGGCTCAATTAAATGCTATTGAATGAATGCCCAGTGAATAGAAATGCTTATTGAAAGTGTAAAAGTAGCAGTAAACATGAAAAGGAGAGGACAGACAAGAGAAATGTTGAGGAGAGAGGACCCAAGACTTGACATTGTGAGGAATAGTACTTCACAAACAAATTAGGTCAAGCTACAAGGTTGGGGGAAGTTTAAGACAAAGGTACAATAGTGTTCTTGGAATTAAAAACCAGGATTCATATATGGCCTTCAATGGAGACTGAAACCATGAACTGGAAAAGTAGAAATTGATATTGACCTCTCTATCTTTCTGGGGCTGCATAACTTCATATATTTTTGTCTTTGTGCTTCTGTTTCATTATCATTTTTAGCCAGACTGGCTTTCTCTACATTGAGTTTCTTTTAGAGACTTGGAAAACTGTAACATCTTCTTGTTCCATTGAACCACAGTGATTCACAAAACTTATATATCTGTTATTTCATATTCTTTTAT